>NC_091284.1:404813286-405429309 GCF_032444005.1 Ranitomeya imitator
GAACCAATTTTAAATTGCCTACAGCCCAATTTTTGTTATGTTAGGCCTTCGAAGCCTGTCTGCGGCCCGTTCTTTCCACTACTACTACACTGACCTGGCTACTGCCGCCCGTGTTCCCCTGGAACCAATTTTAAATTGCCTACAGCCAGCCCAATTTATTATGTTAGGGCTTCGAAGCCTGTCTGCGGTCCCTCCTTCCACTAGGCCTCCACTGACCTGTCTACTGCTGCCCGGGTTCCCCTGGAACCAATTTTAAATTGCCTACAGCCAGCCCAATTTATTATGTTAGGGCTTCGAAGCCTGTCTGCGGTCCCTCCTTCCACTAGGCCTCCACTGACCTGTCTACTGCTGTCCGTGTTCCCCTGGAACCAATTTTAAATTGCCTACAGCCAGCCCAATTTATTATGTTAGGGCTTCGAAACCTGTCTGCGGTCCCTCCTTCCACTAGGCCTCCACTGACCTGTCTACTGCCGCCCGTGTTCCCCTGGAACCAATTTTAAATTGCCTACAGCCAGCCCAATTTATTATGTTAGGGCTTCGAAGCCTGTCTGCGGTCCCTCCTTCCACTAGGCCTCCACTGACCTGTCTACTGCCGCCCGTGTTCCCCTGGAACCAATTTTAAATTGCCTACAGCCAGCCCAATTTATTATGTTAGGGCTTCGAAGCCTGTCTGCGGTCCCTCCTTCCACTAGGCCTCCACTGACCTGTCTACTGCTGCCCGGGTTCCCCTGGAACCAATTTTAAATTGCCTACAGCCAGCCCAATTTATTATGTTAGGGCTTCGAAGCCTGTCTGCGGTCCCTCCTTCCACTAGGCCTCCACTGACCTGTCTACTGCTGCCCGTGTACCCCTTGAACCAACATCAGAAAATATAAAAATAAGTATTTTGCTTATAAAAAAGAAAATACTGGAGAGATATCAAATGCAGACATTTTAACATTAAAAACAAACACATACAACAAAAATCTGGTACAGTACTAAAAATGGCCACCAGCTACAATAACTTTCTCCTGCAAGTAGTTAACTGAAAGTTTTTTTCAATTTAAAACACAGATATGGCATCTACCGAGTGTTGTCCTGTCGCGTCTTCTTTATATTATTGCCAAGAGATGCAAAACAATGAAAATAATAAAATCATTATTTACCAAAAAAATAGAGTAAGTCAAAACCACATTGCAAATAAACATTCATTACAAATAAAGAAGCAGGGCGCGTCCGAGGGTGAGTATATACCTAATAAGAATATAATCACCCTCGGACGCGCCATGCTTCTTTCCGACAGCCTTCCTTCCTAAGAATCAGCCCTTCCGTGGTGTAGAGAGAGGGTGTGTTACACTCCAAGGTGTTCCCTGTTATGTTTGCTAATGACAGGTGTTATGAAGGCAATCCAGAAACACAGTGTGCTTAGCGATCAGAGCGCACACAGTGATCTGACAAATACCCAAAAATACAAGAACGAGCTCTGAGAAGTGGAAACTCTGTAGACTGCACACCTGATCCTATCCTAAACACAACTAAAAGCGGCTGTGGATTGCGCCTAACAACTACCTAGGCAACTCGGCACAGCCTAAGAAACTAGCTAGCCTGAAGATAGAAAAATAGGCCTGACTTGCCCCAGAGAAATTCCCCAAAGGAAAAGGCAGCCCCCACATATAATGACTGTGAGTAAGATGAAAAGACAAAACGTAGGGATGAAATAGATTCAGCAAAGTGGGGCCCGATATTCTAGGACAGAGCGAGGACAGTAAAGCGAACTTTGCAGTCTACAAAAAACCCTAAAGCAAAACCACGCAAAGGGGGCAAAAAAAAACCCACCGTGCCGAACTAACGGCACGGCGGTACACCCTTTGCGTCTCAGAGCTTCCAGCAAAACAAAAGACAAGCTGGACAGAAAAAAAAGGAACAAAAAAGCAAAAAGCACTTAGCTATACAGAGCAGCAGGTCACAGGAACAATCAGGAGAAGCTCAGATCCAACACTGAAACATTGACAAGGAGCAAGGATAGCAGCATCAGGCGGAGTTAAGTAATGAAGCAGTTAACGAGCTCACCAGAACACCTGAGGGAGGAAGCTCAGAAGCTGCAGTACCACTTGTGACCACAGGAGTGAATTCAGCCACAGAATTCACAACAGTACCCCCCCCTTGAGGAGGGGTCACCGAACCCTCACCAGAGCCCCCAGGCCGACCAGGATGAGCCGCATGAAAGGCACGAACAAGATCGGAAGCATGAACATCAGAGGCAAAAACCCAGGAATTATCTTCCTGAGCATAACCCTTCCATTTAACCAGATACTGGAGTTTCCGTCTAGAAACACGAGAATCCAAAATCTTCTCCACAATATACTCCAATTCCCCCTCCACCAAAACCGGGGCAGGAGGCTCAACAGATGGAACCATAGGTGCCACGTATCTCCGCAACAACGACCTATGGAATACATTATGTATGGAAAAGGAGTCTGGGAGGGTCAAACGAAAAGACACAGGATTGAGAACCTCAGAAATCCTATACGGACCAATAAAACGAGGTTTAAATTTAGGAGAGGAAACCTTCATAGGAATATGACGAGAAGATAACCAAACCAGATCCCCAACACGAAGTCGGGGACCCACAAGGCGTCTGCGATTAGCGAAAAGTTGAGCTTTCTCCTGGGACAAGATCAAATTGTCCACTACCTGAGTCCAGATCTGCTGCAACCTATCCACCACAGAATCCACACCAGGACAGTCCGAAGACTCAACCTGTCCTGAAGAGAAACGAGGATGGAACCCAGAATTGCAAAAAAATGGAGAAACCAAGGTAGCCGAGCTGGCCCGATTATTAAGGGCGAACTCAGCCAACGGCAAAAAGGACACCCAATCATCCTGGTCTGCAGAAACAAAACATCTCAGATATGTTTCCAAGGTCTGATTGGTTCGTTCGGTCTGGCCATTAGTCTGAGGATGGAAAGCCGAGGAAAAGGATAGGTCAATGCCCATCCTACCACAAAAGGCTCGCCAAAACCTTGAAACAAACTGGGAACCTATGTCAGAAACAATATTCTCAGGAATGCCATGCAACCGAACCACATGCTCAAAGAACAAAGGTACCAAATCAGAGGAGGAAGGCAATTTAGCCAAGGGCACCAGATGGACCATTTTAGAAAAGCGATCACAGACCACCCAAATGACTGACATCTTTTGAGAAACGGGAAGGTCAGAAATGAAATCCATCGAAATATGTGTCCAAGGCCTCTTTGGGACCGGCAAGGGCAAAAGCAACCCACTGGCACGAGAACAGCAGGGCTTAGCCCTAGCACAAATCCCACAGGACTGCACAAAAGTACGTACATCCCGTGACAGAGATGGCCACCAGAAGGATCTAGCCACTAACTCTCTGGTACCAAAGATTCCAGGATGACCAGCCAACACCGAACAATGAAGTTCAGAGATAAGTTTATTAGTCCACCTATCAGGGACGAACAGTTTCTCTGCTGGACAACGATCAGGTTTATTCGCCTGAAATTTTTGCAGCACCCGCCGCAAATCAGGGGAGATGGCAGACACAATGACTCCTTCCTTGAGGATACCCGCTGGCTCAGATAAACCCGGAGAGTCGGGCACAAAACTCCTAGACAGAGCATCCGCCTTCACATTTTTAGAGCCCGGAAGGTACGAAATCACAAAGTCGAAGCGGGCAAAAAATAACGACCAACGGGCCTGTCTAGGATTCAAGCGCTTGGCAGACTCGAGATAAGTCAAGTTCTTATGATCAGTCAATACCACCACGCGATGCTTAGCTCCTTCAAGCCAATGACGCCACTCCTCGAATGCCCACTTCATGGCCAGCAACTCTCGATTGCCCACATCATAATTACGCTCAGCGGGCGAAAACTTCCTGGAAAAGAAAGCACATGGTTTCATCACTGAGCAATCAGAACCTCTCTGTGACAAAACCGCCCCTGCTCCAATCTCAGAAGCATCAACCTCGACCTGGAACGGAAGAGAAACATCTGGCTGACACAACACAGGGGCAGAACAAAAACGACGCTTCAACTCCTGAAAAGCTTCCACAGCAGCAGAAGACCAATTAACCAAATCAGCACCCTTCTTGGTCAAATCGGTCAATGGTTTGGCAATGCTAGAAAAATTACAGATGAAGCGACGATAAAAATTAGCAAAGCCCAGGAACTTTTGCAGACTTTTCAGAGATGTCGGCTGAATCCAATCCTGGATGGCTTGGACCTTAACTGGATCCATCTCGATAGTAGAAGGGGTAAAGATGAACCCCAAAAATGAAACTTTCTGCACACCGAAGAGACACTTTGATCCCTTCACAAACAAAGAGTTAGCACGCAGGACCTGAAAAACCATTCTGACCTGCTTCACATGAGACTCCCAATCATCTGAGAAGATCAAAATGTCATCCAAGTAAACAATCAGGAATTTATCCAGATACTCACGGAAGATGTCATGCATAAAAGACTGAAACACAGATGGAGCATTGGCAAGTCCGAACGGCATCACTAGATACTCAAAATGACCCTCGGGCGTATTGAATGCAGTTTTCCATTCATCTCCTTGCCTGATTCTCACCAGATTATACGCACCACGAAGATCTATCTTAGTGAACCAACTAGCCCCCTTAATCCGAGCAAACAAGTCAGATAACAATGGCAAGGGATACTGAAATTTAACAGTGATCTTATTAAGAAGGCGGTAATCAATACACGGTCTCAGCGAACCATCCTTCTTGGCTACAAAGAAGAACCCTGCTCCCAGTGGTGATGACGATGGGCGAATATGTCCCTTCTCCAGGGATTCCTTCACATAACTGCGCATAGCGGCGTGTTCGGGCACGGATAAATTAAATAATCGACCTTTAGGGAATTTACTACCAGGAATCAAATTGATAGCACAATCACAATCCCTATGCGGAGGTAGAGCATCGGACTTGGGCTCTTCAAATACATCCTGATAATCAGACAAGAACTCTGGGACCTCAGAAGGGGTGGATGACGAAATCGACAAAAATGGAACATCACCATGTACCCCCTGACAACCCCAGCTGGATACCGACATGGAATTCCAATCCAATACTGGATTATGGGTTTGTAGCCATGGCAACCCCAACACGACCACATCATGCAGATTATGCAACACCAGAAAGCGAATAACTTCCTGATGTGCAGGAGCCATGCACATGGTCAGCTGGGCCCAGTATTGAGGTTTATTCTTGGCCAGAGGTGTAGCATCAATTCCTCTCAATGGAATAGGACACCGCAAAGGCTCCAAGAAAAACCCACAACGTTTAGCATAATCCAAATCATCTGAGAAGATCAAAATGTCATCCAAGTAAACAATCAGGAATTTATCCAGATACTCACGGAAGATGTCATGCATAAAAGACTGAAACACAGATGGAGCATTGGCAAGTCCGAACGGCATCACTAGATACTCAAAATGACCCTCGGGCGTATTGAATGCAGTTTTCCATTCATCTCCTTGCCTGATTCTCACCAGATTATACGCACCACGAAGATCTATCTTAGTGAACCAACTAGCCCCCTTAATCCGAGCAAACAAGTCAGATAACAATGGCAAGGGATACTGAAATTTAACAGTGATCTTATTAAGAAGGCGGTAATCAATACACGGTCTCAGCGAACCATCCTTCTTGGCTACAAAGAAGAACCCTGCTCCCAGTGGTGATGACGATGGGCGAATATGTCCCTTCTCCAGGGATTCCTTCACATAACTGCGCATAGCGGCGTGTTCGGGCACGGATAAATTAAATAATCGACCTTTAGGGAATTTACTACCAGGAATCAAATTGATAGCACAATCACAATCCCTATGCGGAGGTAGAGCATCGGACTTGGGCTCTTCAAATACATCCTGATAATCAGACAAGAACTCTGGGACCTCAGAAGGGGTGGATGACGAAATCGACAAAAATGGAACATCACCATGTACCCCCTGACAACCCCAGCTGGATACCGACATGGAATTCCAATCCAATACTGGATTATGGGTTTGTAGCCATGGCAACCCCAACACGACCACATCATGCAGATTATGCAACACCAGAAAGCGAATAACTTCCTGATGTGCAGGAGCCATGCACATGGTCAGCTGGGCCCAGTATTGAGGTTTATTCTTGGCCAAAGGTGTAGCATCAATTCCTCTCAATGGAATAGGACACCGCAAAGGCTCCAAGAAAAACCCACAACGTTTAGCATAATCCAAATCCATCAGATTCAGGGCAGCGCCCGAATCCACAAACGCCATGACAGAAAACGACGACAAAGAGCATATCAAGGTAATGGACAGAAGGAATTTGGACTGTACAGTACCAATGACGGCAGACCTAGCGGACCGCTTAGTGCGCTTAGGACAATCAGAAATAGCATGAGTGGAATCACCACAGTAGAAACACAGACCATTCAGACGTCTGTATTCCTGCCGTTCAACTCTAGTCATAGTCCTATCGCACTGCATAGGCTCAGGTTTAACCTCAGGCAGTACCGCCAAATGGTGCACAGATTTACGCTCGCGCAAGCGTCGACCGATCTGAATGGCCAAAGACAAAGACTCATTCAAACCAGCAGGCATAGGAAATCCCACCATGACATCCTTAAGAGCCTCAGAGAGACCCTTTCTGAACAAAGCTGCCAGCGCAGATTCATTCCACTGAGTGAGTACTGACCATTTCCTAAATTTCTGACAATATACTTCTATATCATCCTGACCCTGGCACAAAGCCAGCAAATTTTTCTCAGCCTGATCCACTGAATTAGGCTCATCGTACAGCAATCCGAGCGCCAGGAAAAACGCATCGACACTACTCAATGCAGGGTCTCCTGGCGCAAGAGAAAATACCCAGTCTTGAGGGTCGCCGCGCAAAAAAGAAATAATAATCAAAACCTGTTGAATAGGATTACCAGAAGAATGAGGTTTCAAGGCCAGAAATAGCTTACAATTATTTTTGAAACTTAGAAACTTAGTTCTATCTCCAAAAAACAAATCAGGAATAGGAATTCTTGGTTCTAACATAGATTTCTGATCAATAGTATCTTGAATTTTTTGTACATTTATAACGAGATTATCCATTGAAGAGCACAGACCCTGAATATCCATGTCCACACCTGTGTCCAGAATCACCCAAATGTCTAGGGGAAAAAAAAAAAAGTGAACACAGAGCAGAAAAAAAAAAAAAAATGATGTCAGAACTTTTTCTTTCCCTCTATTGAGAATCATTAGTTGGGCTCCTTGTACTGTTATGTTTGCTAATGACAGGTGTTATGAAGGCAATCCAGAAACACAGTGTGCTTGGCGATCAGAGCGCACACAGTGATCTGACAAATACCCAAAAATACAAGAACGAGCTCTGAGACGTGGAAACTCTGTAGACTGCACACCTGATCCTATCCTAAACACAACTAAAAGCGGCTGTGGATTGCGCCTAACAACTACCTAGGCAACTCGGCACAGCCTAAGAAACTAGCTAGCCTGAAGATAGAAAAATAGGCCTGACTTGCCCCAGAGAAATTCCCCAAAGGAAAAGGCAGCCCCCACATATAATGACTGTGAGTAAGATGAAAAGACAAAACGTAGGGATGAAATAGATTCAGCAAAGTGGGGCCCGATATTCTAGGACAGAGCGAGGACAGTAAAGCGAACTTTGCAGTCTACAAAAAACCCTAAAGCAAAACCACGCAAAGGGGGCAAAAAAAAACCCACCGTGCCGAACAAACGGCACGGCGGTACACCCTTTGCGTCTCAGAGCTTCCAGCAAAACAAAAGACAAGCTGGACAGAAAAAAAAGGAACAAAAAAGCAAAAAGCACTTAGCTATACAGAGCAGCAGGTCACAGGAACAATCAGGAGAAGCTCAGATCCAACACTGAAACATTGACAAGGAGCAAGGATAGCAGCATCAGGCGGAGTTAAGTAATGAAGCAGTTAACGAGCTCACCAGAACACCTGAGGGAGGAAGCTCAGAAGCTGCAGTACCACTTGTGACCACAGGAGTGAATTCAGCCACAGAATTCACAACAGTACCCCCCCCTTGAGGAGGGGTCACCGAACCCTCACCAGAGCCCCCAGGCCGACCAGGATGAGCCGCATGAAAGGCACGAACAAGATCGGAAGCATGAACATCAGAGGCAAAAACCCAGGAATTATCTTCCTGAGCATAACCCTTCCATTTAACCAGATACTGGAGTTTCCGTCTAGAAACACGAGAATCCAAAATCTTCTCCACAATATACTCCAATTCCCCCTCCACCAAAACCGGGGCAGGAGGCTCAACAGATGGAACCATAGGTGCCACATATCTCCGCAACAACGACCTATGGAATACATTATGTATGGAAAAGGAGTCTGGGAGGGTCAAACGAAAAGACACAGGATTGAGAACCTCAGAAATCCTATACGGACCAATAAAACGAGGTTTAAATTTAGGAGAGGAAACCTTCATAGGAATATGACGAGAAGATAACCAAACCAGATCCCCAACACGAAGTCGGGGACCCACAAGGCGTCTGCGATTAGCGAAAAGTTGAGCTTTCTCCTGGGACAAGATCAAATTGTCCACTACCTGAGTCCAGATCTGCTGCAACCTATCCACCACAGAATCCACACCAGGACAGTCCGAAGACTCAACCTGTCCTGAAGAGAAACGAGGATGGAACCCAGAATTGCAAAAAAATGGAGAAACCAAGGTAGCCGAGCTGGCCCGATTATTAAGGGCGAACTCAGCCAACGGCAAAAAGGACACCCAATCATCCTGGTCTGCAGAAACAAAACATCTCAGATATGTTTCCAAGGTCTGATTGGTTCGTTCGGTCTGGCCATTAGTCTGAGGATGGAAAGCCGAGGAAAAGGATAGGTCAATGCCCATCCTACCACAAAAGGCTCGCCAAAACCTTGAAACAAACTGGGAACCTCTGTCAGAAACAATATTCTCAGGAATGCCATGCAACCGAACCACATGCTGAAAGAACAAAGGTACCAAATCAGAGGAGGAAGGCAATTTAGCCAAGGGCACCAGATGGACCATTTTAGAAAAGCGATCACAGACCACCCAAATGACTGACATCTTTTGAGAAACGGGAAGGTCAGAAATGAAATCCATCGAAATATGTGTCCAAGGCCTCTTTGGGACCGGCAAGGGCAAAAGCAACCCACTGGCACGAGAACAGCAGGGCTTAGCCCTAGCACAAATCCCACAGGACTGCACAAAAGTACGTACATCCCGTGACAGAGATGGCCACCAGAAGGATCTAGCCACTAACTCTCTGGTACCAAAGATTCCAGGATGACCAGCCAACACCGAACAATGAAGTTCAGAGATAAGTTTATTAGTCCACCTATCAGGGACGAACAGTTTCTCTGCTGGACAACGATCAGGTTTATTCGCCTGAAATTTTTGCAGCACCCGCCGCAAATCAGGGGAGATGGCAGACACAATGACTCCTTCCTTGAGGATACCCGCTGGCTCAGATAAACCCGGAGAGTCGGGCACAAAACTCCTAGACAGAGCATCCGCCTTCACATTTTTAGAGCCCGGAAGGTACGAAATCACAAAGTCGAAGCGGGCAAAAAATAACGACCAACGGGCCTGTCTAGGATTCAAGCGCTTGGCAGACTCGAGATAAGTCAAGTTCTTATGATCAGTCAATACCACCACGTGATGCTTAGCTCCTTCAAGCCAATGACGCCACTCCTCGAATGCCCACTTCATGGCCAGCAACTCTCGATTGCCCACATCATAATTACGCTCAGCGGGCGAAAACTTCCTGGAAAAGAAAGCACATGGTTTCATCACTGAGCAATCAGAACCTCTCTGTGACAAAACCGCCCCTGCTCCAATCTCAGAAGCATCAACCTCGACCTGGAACGGAAGAGAAACATCTGGCTGACACAACACAGGGGCAGAACAAAAACGACACTTCAACTCCTGAAAAGCTTCCACAGCAGCAGAAGACCAATTAACCAAATCAGCACCCTTCTTGGTCAAATCGGTCAATGGTTTGGCAATGCTAGAAAAATTACAGATGAAGCGACGATAAAAATTAGCAAAGCCCAGGAACTTTTGCAGACTTTTCAGAGATGTCGGCTGAATCCAATCCTGGATGGCTTGGACCTTAACTGGATCCATCTCGATAGTAGAAGGGGTAAAGATGAACCCCAAAAATGAAACTTTCTGCACACCGAAGAGACACTTTGATCCCTTCACAAACAAAGAGTTAGCACGCAGGACCTGAAAAACCATTCTGACCTGCTTCACATGAGACTCCCAATCATCTGAGAAGATCAAAATGTCATCCAAGTAAACAATCAGGAATTTATCCAGATACTCACGGAAGATGTCATGCATAAAAGACTGAAACACAGATGGAGCATTGGCAAGTCCGAACGGCATCACTAGATACTCAAAATGACCCTCGGGCGTATTGAATGCAGTTTTCCATTCATCTCCTTGCCTGATTCTCACCAGATTATACGCACCACGAAGATCTATCTTAGTGAACCAACTAGCCCCCTTAATCCGAGCAAACAAGTCAGATAACAATGGCAAGGGATACTGAAATTTAACAGTGATCTTATTAAGAAGGCGGTAATCAATACACGGTCTCAGCGAACCATCCTTCTTGGCTACAAAGAAGAACCCTGCTCCCAGTGGTGATGACGATGGGCGAATATGTCCCTTCTCCAGGGATTCCTTCACATAACTGTGCATAGCGGCGTGTTCGGGCACGGATAAATTAAATAATCGACCTTTAGGGAATTTACTACCAGGAATCAAATTGATAGCACAATCACAATCCCTATGCGGAGGTAGAGCATCGGACTTGGGCTCTTCAAATACATCCTGATAATCAGACAAGAACTCTGGGACCTCAGAAGGGGTGGATGACGAAATCGACAAAAATGGAACATCACCATGTACCCCCTGACAACCCCAGCTGGATACCGACATGGAATTCCAATCCAATACTGGATTATGGGTTTGTAGCCATGGCAACCCCAACATGACCACATCATGCAGATTATGCAACACCAGAAAGCGAATAACTTCCTGATGTGCAGGAGCCATGCACATGGTCAGCTGGGCCCAGTATTGAGGTTTATTCTTGGCCAAAGGTGTAGCATCAATTCCTCTCAATGGAATAGGACACCGCAAAGGCTCCAAGAAAAACCCACAACGTTTAGCATAATCCAAATCCATCAGATTCAGGGCAGCGCCCGAATCCACAAACGCCATGACAGAAAACGACGACAAAGAGCATATCAAGGTAATGGACAGAAGGAATTTGGACTGTACAGTACCAATGACGGCAGACCTAGCGGACCGCTTAGTGCGCTTAGGACAATCAGAAATAGCATGAGTGGAATCACCACAGTAGAAACACAGACCATTCAGACGTCTGTATTCCTGCCGTTCAACTCTAGTCATAGTCCTATCGCACTGCATAGGCTCAGGTTTAACCTCAGGCAGTACCGCCAAATGGTGCACAGATTTACGCTCGCGCAAGCGTCGACCGATCTGAATGGCCAAAGACAAAGACTCATTCAAACCAGCAGGCATAGGAAATCCCACCATGACATCCTTAAGAGCCTCAGAGAGACCCTTTCTGAACAAAGCTGCCAGCGCAGATTCATTCCACTGAGTGAGTACTGACCATTTCCTAAATTTCTGACAATATACTTCTATATCATCCTGACCCTGGCACAAAGCCAGCAAATTTTTCTCAGCCTGATCCACTGAATTAGGCTCATCGTACAGCAATCCGAGCGCCAGGAAAAACGCATCGACACTACTCAATGCAGGGTCTCCTGGCGCAAGAGAAAATGCCCAGTCTTGAGGGTCGCCGCGCAAAAAAGAAATAATAATCAAAACCTGTTGAATAGGATTACCAGAAGAATGAGGTTTCAAGGCCAGAAATAGCTTACAATTATTTTTGAAACTTAGAAACTTAGTTCTATCTCCAAAAAACAAATCAGGAATAGGAATTCTTGGTTCTAACATAGATTTCTGATCAACAGTATCTTGAATTTTTTGTACATTTATAACGAGATTATCCATTGAAGAGCACAGACCCTGAATATCCATGTCCACACCTGTGTCCAAAATCACCCAAATGTCTAGGGGAAAAAAAAAAAAGTGAACACAGAGCAGAAAAAAAAAAAAAAATGATGTCAGAACTTTTTCTTTCCCTCTATTGAGAATCATTAGTTGGGCTCCTTGTACTGTTATGTTTGCTAATGACAGGTGTTATGAAGGCAATCCAGAAACACAGTGTGCTTGGCGATCAGAGCGCACACAGTGATCTGACAAATACCCAAAAATACAAGAACGAGCTCTGAGACGTGGAAACTCTGTAGACTGCACACCTGATCCTATCCTAAACACAACTAAAAGCGGCTGTGGATTGCGCCTAACAACTACCTAGGCAACTCGGCACAGCCTAAGAAACTAGCTAGCCTGAAGATAGAAAAATAGGCCTGACTTGCCCCAGAGAAATTCCCCAAAGGAAAAGGCAGCCCCCACATATAATGACTGTGAGTAAGATGAAAAGACAAAACGTAGGGATGAAATAGATTCAGCAAAGTGGGGCCCGATATTCTAGGACAGAGCGAGGACAGTAAAGCGAACTTTGCAGTCTACAAAAAACCCTAAAGCAAAACCACGCAAAGGGGGCAAAAAAAACCCCACCGTGCCGAACTAACGGCACGGCGGTACACCCTTTGCGTCTCAGAGCTTCCAGCAAAACAAAAGACAAGCTGGACAGAAAAAAAAGGAACAAAAAAGCAAAAAGCACTTAGCTATACAGAGCAGCAGGTCACAGGAACAATCAGGAGAAGCTCAGATCCAACACTGAAACATTGACAAGGAGCAAGGATAGCAGCATCAGGCGGAGTTAAGTAATGAAGCAGTTAACGAGCTCACCAGAACACCTGAGGGAGGAAGCTCAGAAGCTGCAGTACCACTTGTGACCACAGGAGTGAATTCAGCCACAGAATTCACAACAGTTCCCCAGGTTGCCTTTCCTGAGCTTCGATCTTCATGCTCTCGTTTAGTAGTTGTCGGAAAGTAGGCTGCATTAGGCCTACAAATTGGGTATGGGGTGGAGAGAGATGGTGTGTTACACTCCAAGGTGTTCCCCAGGTTTCCTTGCCATTGCTTTGGTCTTCCGACTCTCGTTTAGTAGTTGTAGAAAACTACACTGCATTAGGCCTACAAAATGGGTATCGGGTGGAGAGAGATGGTGTGTTACACTCCAAGGTGTTCCCCAGGTTTCCTTGCCATTGCTTCGGTCTTCCGACTCTCGTTTAGTAGTTGTAGAAAACTACACTGCATTAGGCCTACAAATTGGGTATCGGGTGGAGAGAGATGGTGTGTTACACTCCAAGGTGTTCCCCAGGTTTCCTTGCCATTGCTTCGGTCTTCCGACTCTCGTTTAGTAGTTGTAGAAAACTACACTGCATTAGGCCTACAAAATGGGTATCGGGTGGAGAGAGATGGTGTGTTACACTCCAAGGTGTTCCCCAGGTTTCCTTGCCATTGCTTCGGTCTTCCGACTCTCGTTTAGTAGTTGTAGAAAACTACACTGCATTAGGCCTACAAATTGGGTATCGGGTGGAGAGAGATGGTGTGTTACACTCCAAGGTGTTCCCCAGGTTTCCTTGCCATTGCTTCGGTCTTCCAACTCTCGTTTAGTAGTTGTAGAAAACTACACTGCATTAGGCCTATAAAATGGGTATCGGGTGGAGAGAGATGGTGTGTTACACTCCAAGGTGTTCCCCAGGTTTCCTTGCCATTGCTTCGGTCTTCCGACTCTCGTTTAGTAGTTGTAGAAAACTACACTGCATTAGGCCTACAAATTGGGTATCGGGTGGAGAGAGATGGTGTGTTACACTCCAAGGTGTTCCCCAGGTTTCCTTGCCATTGCTTCGGTCTTCCAACTCTCGTTTAGTAGTTGTAGAAAACTACACTGCATTAGGCCTACAAAATGGGTATCGGGTGGAGAGAGATGGTGTGTTACACTCCAAGGTGTTCCCCAGGTTTCCTTGCCATTACTTCGGTCTTCCGACTCTCGTTTAGTAGTTGTAGAAAACTACACTGCATTAGGCCTACAAATTGGGTATCGGGTGGAGAGAGATGGTGTGTTACACTCCAAGGTGTTCCCCAGGTTTCCTTGCCATTGCTTCGGTCTTCCGACTCTCGTTTAGTAGTTGTAGAAAACTACACTGCATTAGGCCTACAAAATGGGTATCGGGTGGAGAGAGATGGT
This sequence comes from Ranitomeya imitator, assembly GCF_032444005.1. NCBI lineage: Eukaryota > Metazoa > Chordata > Amphibia > Anura > Dendrobatidae > Ranitomeya > Ranitomeya imitator. The sequence continues at coordinate 404,827,565 of NC_091284.1, forward strand.
GTGTTACACTCCAAGGTGTTCCCCAGGTTTCCTTGCCATTACTTCGGTCTTCCGACTCTCGTTTAGTAGTTGTAGAAAACTACACTGCATTAGGCCTACAAAATGGGTATGGGGTGGAGAGAGATGGTATGTTCCACTCCAAGGTGTTCTCCAGGTTGCCTTTCCTGAGCTTCTATCTTCAGGCTCTCGTTAAATTGTGGTTAAATGGAACAACTGCATTTGGCGTACTAGTTGGTTTGGGGACTACTAACAGTGTCTGCCGCTCCTTGCTGTTCTCCTGGTTTCCTGTCCTGAAATTCCATTTTCAGGCGCTCGTTAAGTAGTTGTTAATGTTAGACTGCATTTGGCCTACTAGTTGGGTTGGGGCCTACTATCGGTGTCTGCCTCTCATTCCAGTTGTCCTCCACTGCAATGCCCCCTGGTTATTCCTGTGTTGCCAATTTTGAACTGCATTTAGCCAACTTTATTCTTTGGGCCTATATCTGTGTTTCCTCCTCATCCTGCCCATTGCCCAGCCAGTGATAGATGAGTCTGCTGGTACATTGACCCATAACGCAACATTCCCCGTGCACGCTACACAACAACATTGTGACCCTGCTGAAAGTCAGGTTGCTCTTCCCGCATACCATACCACCTTACACGGGGACAAAGAGGAAGGTGCAGATGAAAGTGCAGGTTCCTTCATCAGGTGGGGGGAGGAATACTAGTTGGCGACGTCACTGGCACAGGGCCTCTCATAGTACGCAAAAGTGTTGCTGCCGGTGGGAGGCGCCCCCGCCGTGCAAACACACCGCTGTACTTTGAGGGGCCCTGTGCCAGTGCCAATGCCAACGAGTGGGCCCCCCCTGCTTGCTCAGGTTCACAGCACTTGCAAAGTTGAAATACTTACCTCTCCCTGCTCCACTGCCGTGACGTGGTCCAGATTTCCTGGGCCCACTAATTACTTGAACCAGCCCTACCCACCACAACTTTAGCCAAATGACCCCCAATTTCAAATGCCTTCCAATTATTATAAGGTAAATTACGCTTGACAAGCTTCATTAAGAAGAATGGATGGTTTTGACATTAAAATGGGCACTCTAGGTGTTTTCCTGGCCCCCACTCACTGCCGACTATGCTGCCCCATTGACTTGCATTGGGTTTCGTGTTTCGGTCGATCCCGACTTTACGTCATAATCGGCCGATTTCACTCAACCCGACTTTTGAGATAGTCGGGTTTCACGAAACCCGGCTCGACTCTAAAAAGGTCAAGGTCGCTCAACTCTAGTGGTGGCCTCTAGATCCAGCATGACGATCGCCAGCCCACACAGCCAGGAGAAAATCAGGCAAAGATGAGCAGAAAACCTCTAGGTAAGTACCAGGAGGGGAAGATCAGCAGCATGCTTACCGCAACATGATTGCTGAAAGCATGCTGCCTTATTTTGCTGTTTGGCATGAGAATACCCCATTAATGCAGGCTATGTATGGAAGCAGGGGGATTGTTGCCTGACTACAGGGTTAATCCCACCAACCAGCTCTGCCGAACAGAGATATTGGCGTTGCTGAACTAAAGTGGTGGTTAACCAGCTTCTACAGAGCCTCTTTATCAGGTCTTCAGAAGTGGGGCTTTGGGATCAGCCCTCACAGAACACTCTGTCAGTATACCAAAGAATGTAGCAGCAGATAAAAGTGGCATTCTCACTTCAGTATCCCTTTTTCTATTGATGCCCATCCTCAGATTAGGCCAAGAATAGGGTCCAGTTGTATTCTGCATTGAACCAGCTGTTTATCCGCAACTTTCAGTACCAACGACAATGGCAAGTGACTGGAAGCTGCAAACATAGCTCTCCATGATATCAGTGAGATCCAGGGAAGATGTGACAGCGCCTGGTAAAGAGCTGATCCACCGTGACATGCCTTATACAGGGGCATGCACTGCTCTGTGCAGAGAAATGCATGTTCCGGACGGGACTCGGTTGTGTGCATCCAGTCTTTCAGTAACAAATGGCCCTTTGGTGACAACTAGGGTTGAGCGAAACAGATCGGACAAATTCAAAAATCACTGACTTTCGGCAAAATTGGGTTTGATGAAACCTGACCCGATCCTTGTGTGGGATCGGCCTTGAGGTTGGCGATCTTCGCTCCAAGGTCACATTTCGTATGACGCTTTCAGCGCCATTTTTCAGTCAACGAAGGAGGACGCAGAGTGTGGGCAGCGTGATGACATAGGTCTCGGTCCCCACCATCTTAGAGAAGGGCATGACAGTGATTGGCTTGCTTTCTGCGGCGTCACAGGGGTTATAAAGGGGCGTGCACGCCGACCGCATCTTACTTCTGCCGATCGTAGCATAGGGAGAGGTTGCCGCAGCTTCATCAGAAGAAGGGAAGATTAAGCCCCGAAACTGCTTGTGCTGTAGCAATTTCCACTGTCCAACACCACCATTTGTTTACAGGGAAATTGGAGGCTATATTTTTGTGCATCAGCTCTGTAGCTTATTAGGCTGCCTTATAAGGCTCCCTGATAGCTGCATTGCTGTTTGCACACCGCTGTGCAAACCAACTGCTTTTTTAAAAGCAAAAATCCTGTTGCTCCTTTCTGCACAGTTATCTTGTTTGTTTGGCCACACTTTTGTGTGCAGCAGTCCTTTTTATTGCTGCCATACTTTTCCTGAGATCATTGTAGGGAGATTGAAATTGTACTACAGTCCTTGTATTTTTTCATATATCTTCCAGCCACTTTCTGCCACTTACATTGTGTTGCTATATACACTGGGTCTGAGTTTTTGCTCAGTCTCTCCCAAAAAAGTGAGATTCAAATTCTCACAAAGTGGATATACTTTTGTACTGTTAGTTTGTCGTATATCAGCCTGCCACTTTCTGCCACTTAGATTGCGTTGTTATATACACTGGGCCTAAAGGTACCGTTACACTAAACGATTTACCAACGATCACGACCAGCGATACGACCTGGCCGTGATCGTTGGTAAGTCGTTGTGTGGTCGCTGGGGAGCTGTCACACAAGATTGCCTTGTGCAGGCATGTACTACGGAGGACAGAGAATGAACTTCAATCCAATATTGCAGCCAGCATGCAGCCGGCGGGTAAGGAAAGGGTGAGTCAAACACCCGAAAACCCCGCCCCTATGGCTGAAGATTGTTCCCTCCAAATTCAGGTGACAGAGTCCCTTTAAAACTGCTTTCAGCAGGAGCGCTGCTAATACACGCGCTCCGGCCGACAGCTTTCCTGCACTGACTGTGTCAGTGCCGGCCGTAAAGCAGAGCACAGCGGTGACGTCACCGCTGTTACTGCCGGCACTGACAGTCAGTGCAGGGAAGCTCTCGGCTGGAGTGCTTGCATTAGCAGCGCTCCTGCCGAAAGCAGTTTTAACCCTGTGGACGCCGCGGGAACATGACAGACATCAGAATGTGAGTATGTACAGTGTTTTTTTTTACATTTACAATGGTAACCAGGGTAAATATCGGGTTACTAAGTGCGGCCCTGCGCTTAGTAACCCGATATTTACCCTGGTTACAAGTGAACACATCGCTGGATTGGCGTCACACACGCCGATCCAGCTATGACAGCAGGTGATCAGCGACCAAAAAAAGGTCCTTATCATTCCCCATGACCAACGATCTCCCAGCAGGGGCGTGATCGTTGGTCGCTGTCACACACAACGCGATCGTTAGCGGGATCGTTGCTACGTCATCAAAAAGCGTGATGTTGCAACGATATCCTTAAACATATCGTTATGTGTGAAGGTACCTTAAATTGTGGTTCAGTCTCCCAAAAAAAGGGGAGATTCAAATTCTCACAAAGTGGATATAACTCTGTCCTGTTAGTTTGTCGTATATCAGCCAGCCACTTTCAGACACTTACATTGTGTTGTTTTTTGCACAGGGCCTGATTTTTTGTTCATTCTCCCCCCCCAAAAAAGGGGGATTTAAAATCTCAACACGTTTATATACACCTTCTACCTTGTTTTACAGTACCATATAACGGTTGTTATTTTGGTTAGATTTTCCAAAAAATTAGGAAGTCAAGAGGAAGAGGCCGTGGGCGGTGGTTGCGAGCTGGTACTGATGGTGGTGGTGGTGCATCTGGTGGTAGTGGCAAAAGCACAATAGCACCTAAGGCTCGAGATGTTGAGCAAGCGTCATCGTCTGGCTACACAAGGCCTTGAAGGCTCCCTTATCTGGGAGTAGGAAAACGGCTTTTAAAGCCGGAGCAGCAGGAAAAAGTTTTGGCTTTCCTTGCTGACTCAGCCTCTAGCTCTTTCGCCTCTTCTTCAGAAAGTTCCAAATATAAAAGCAGCGAGTCGTCAGTGGATGTTCCCGGTCAGGAACAAGACATTTCCTTGTGTCCTTCACCCAAGTGAAGGATGCGTCAGGCAACACTACAGGTTACTCCATGGAGCTCTTTACATATACCGTGCCAGGGTTAGAATGGGAAATTGCTAACTGCCCACTACAAGATGAATCATACATGGAGTGCACTGATGCACAGCCACAGCTAGATTATAATGCTGTTCCATTGACTCAGATCACTACATTGCCCTCGCAGTGTACTGAGCCAGAATCTGACCCTGATGAGACTATGGTGCCCAGTCCCGAACGCTATAGCGCCTTACATGGTGACACAGAGGAAGGTGCACATGACATTGAAGAGGAGGTGATAGATGACCCAGTTGTTGACCCAGATTGGCAGCCATTGGGGGAAGAGGGTGCCGCTGCCAGTAGCTCAGAAGCGGAGGAGGATGATCCATAGCAGCCATCTACATCGTAACAGCTGTCATCTGGCAGGCCCATATCAGGCCAAAAACGTTTGTCAAAAACAAAAACAGTTTTAGGACAGCGTGGCCATCCAGTGAAAATACCACAGCGTGCAATGCCTGAAAAGGTATTCCGTAGTAGGAAGAGTGCAGTGTGGCAATTTTTTAACCAAGATCCGAATAATCAGTCAAAAGTTATCTGTAAGAAATGCTCAAAAACCTTTACCAGAGGGAAGAATCTTCAAAATTTAAATACAACATGCATGCTTACACATGCACTTGCAAGCCTGGACTAACTACCAAACATCCCGTACCGTTGGTGCACCTGCTCAGAATGAAGGTAGTCAGCAACGCTACATTGCTTCCCTCACTGTAAGCCTACCGGTTAGGACACCACCAGCAGCAAATGTGGAGGTATCATTGCAAGGCCAAAGCAGTCAGGGAATCACAAGGTTATTGGTAGGAAACACTGTATGTAGGCCAACATTGAGAATACCATCACCAACCCTCTCTTAATCCGCCATGTCCACACACCACCACGACTGCTAGTTCCACCATATGCACCTCTCCAGTCCAGCTCACCCTACAAGAGACTCTCATTAGGAAAAGGAGGAGCCCACCCCAGTAACTAGCTATGCCGCCTGTTTAGTCCTGTTACCAATTTGGAACTGCATTTAGCCAACGTTTTTATTTTGGGCCTACTAACTGTGTCTGCGCCACTCATTACAGTTGTCCTCCACTGAACAAAGCAATGCTGCCTGTTTAGTCCTGTTACCAATTTTGAACTGCATTTAGCCTACTTTTGTATTTGGGCCTACTAACCGTGTCTGCGCCACTCATTACAGTTGTCCTCCACTGAACAAAGCTAGGCCGCCTGTTTAGTCCTGTTACCAATTTTGAACTGCATTTAGCCAACTTTTTTATTTTGGGCCTACTAACTGTGTCTGCGCCACTCATTACAGTTGTCCTCCACTGAACAAAGCAATGCCGCCTGTTTAGTCCTGTTACCAATTTTGAACTGCATTTAGCCTACTTTTTTATTGTGTGCCTACAAACTGTGTCTGCGCCACTCATTACAGTTGTCCTCCACTGAACAAAGCAATGGCGCCTGTTTAGTCCTGTTATCAATTTTGAACTGCATTTAGCCTACTTTTTTATTTTGGGCCTACTAATTGTTTCTGCACCACTCATTACAGTTGTCCTCCACTGAACAAAGCTATGCCGCCTGTTTAGTCCTGTTACCAATTTTGAACTGCTTTTAGCCTACTTTTTTATTTTGGGCCTACTAACTGTGTCTGCGCCACTCATTACAGTTGTCCTCCACTGAACAAAGCAATGCCGCCTGTTTAGTCCTGTTACCAATTTTGAACTGCTTTTAGCCTACTTTTTTATTTTGGGCCTACTAACTGTGTCTGCGAAACTCATTACAATTGTCCTCCACTGAACAAAGCTATGCCGCATGTTTAGTCCTGTTACCAATTTTGAACTGCATTTAGCCTACTGTATTATTTGGGCCTATATCTGTTTCCTCCTCATCCTGCCTATTGCCCAGCCACTGCTAGAGGAGTCTGCTGGCACATTGACCCAGACCACTAAATTCTCCTTGCACTCTACACAGCCTGAATCTGACCCTGCTGAAAGTCAGGTTCCCCTTCCCACATACTATACCACCTTACACGGGGACAAAGAGCAAGGTGCAGATGAAAGTGCAGGTTCCTTTCCTCAGGTGGGGGGCATACTCATTGGCGATGTCACTGGCACAGGGCCCCTCATAGTACGCAAAAGTGTCTCTGGCAGTGGGAGGCACCACCCGCCGTGCAAACACACCTCCATACTATGAGGGGCCCTGTGCCACTGCCAAGTGCCAACGAGTGAGCCCCCCTGCTTGCTCAGTATCACAGCACTTGCAAAGTTGAAATACTTACCTCTCCCTGCTCCACCGCCGTGACGCATTCTGCGTTTCCTGGGCCCACGAAAATCTTGAGCCAGCCCTACCCCCCCACAACTTTAGCCAAATGGCCCCCTGTTTTCAATGCCTAACTATTATTATACAGTAAATTTAAATTAAGATTGACAAGCTTAAGAAATAAGAATTGATGTTTTTGACATTAAAATGGGCACTGTAGGTGTTTTCCTGTCCTCCACTCATTGCCAACTTTGATTCCTCATTGACTTGAATTGGGTTCCGTGTTTCGGTCGGCCCCCGACTTTTTGAAATAATCGGCCGATTTCACCCGACCCGACTTTTGACTGCAGTCTTTCTGCGATTCGATTGACCAGTCCGTGGCCTTCCTCTAACATATCAGCATAAGTCTGAACATAAGTAAGCCTGAACTTCGGCAATATTGGAGTGTTGATATTTTATATAACACTCCAGTGTTCCGAATGGTCATGACCTGGGCGCGTTTTGAGTCCATCCATAAGTTCCTGCATTATAACGATAATGCATAGTGTCCCGCATAGGATGACCCCAACTTTGACCGTCTGTTCAAAGTTCAGCCGGTCATCGATCACTTCAACAAAATGTTTGCTGCACTGTACGTGCCTCAAAGGGACATCTGTGTGGATGAGTCCTTAATTCATTTTAAGGGACGGCTCGGATTCCGTCAGTACCTGCCCAGCAAGAGGGCCAGGTACGGAATCAAACTCTACAAGCTGTGCGAGAGGACCTCAGGGTACACCTACAGCTTTAGAGTGTACGAAGGGAAGGACAGCAGGATTGAACCGCCTGAGTGTCCTTCTCTCCTGGGAGTGAGTGGGAAAATTGTGTGGGATTTGGTGCACCAACTGCTGGATAAGGTGTATCACCTCTATACCGATAACTTTCACACCAGCATCCCACTCTACAAATCTCTCTCTGTGCGAGGTACCGCAGCCTGCAGTACTGTCCGCAAAAATAAGAGAGGCCTCCCGAAGATGCTACATGGGAAGATTCCCAGAAAAGGTGAGATCAAAGCCCAATGTAGCGACCACCTGCTGGTGGTCAAGTACAAGGACAAGAGTGATCTCCTTCTATTGACTACCAAACACGGTGATGGCAGCGCCCTCAGCAGTGTACGGGGTACCCCTACACAGGTCTGCAAACCGGACTGTGTACTGGGGTTCAACAAAAACATGGGGGGGCGTTGATCTCTCCGATTAACTCCTCCAACCGTACAGTTCTTTGAGAAAGGCCAGGGTGTGGTACAAAAAGCTGTCCATGCACATTGTACAAATGGGAAAGCTCAATGCTTTCCTGCTGTCACAATGTGCACGCAACACTGATACGTTGTACCTTCATTTCCAGGAGGTAGTGGTTAAGGCCCTGATGTTTGGCACGAGGGAAGGAGCGGGCTCCAGTACTTCTGGAACTGAAGGTGCTCGTATCCTACCAGGTCAGCATTTTCCTAGGGTGGTCCCACCAACTGGAAGAAAAGGTAAGCCGCAAAAAAGGTGCTGAGTGTGCTACAAAAGAGAAATACAAAAGGACACCATCTATCAATGCGACACCTGCCCCAACAAACCTGGCCTGTGTATGAAGGATTGCTTTAAATGGTACCACACCTCCATGCACTACTAATTTACTTTACAGGAGACAGATTATTTCCAAAGGAGGCACATCTAGGTAAGTTCTTTGGGTGTCTACTTTCCAAAATGATGTCACTTGTGGTTTTTTTTCCTGTTTAGGCACATCAGGGGCTCTGCAAACGGAACATGATGCCCACATACAATTCCATCAAAGTCTGCATCCCACAACGTCAGTACCTCCCTTTCGAGCACCAATGTGTGCCCAGTTTTTTCCTAAATATGGGGTACCAGCGTACTCAGAACAAATTGGTCAACAACTTTCGCGGTCCAATTGGGAAAATAAAATAATTGTTGCTAAAAAATCGTTTTCGTGACTAAAAAGTTAATTTTTCATTTTTTCCTTCCACATTGCTCCTGTGAAGCATCTGAAGGGTTAATAAACTTCTTGAATGTGGTTTTGATCAGATTGGGGGTGCAGTTTTTAGAATGGTGTCACTTTTGGGTATTTTCTGCCATATAGACCCATAAATGTGACTTCAAATGTGAGGTGGTCCCTTAAAAAAATGGTTTTGAAAATTTTGTTGTAAAAATGAGAAATCGCTGGTCAACTTTTAACCCTTATAACTCCCTAACAAAAAAAAATTGTTCCAAAATTGTTCTGATGTAAAGTAGACTTGTGGGGAATGTTATTTATTAACTATATTGTGTGACATATTTCTCTGTTTTAAGGGCACAAAAATTCAAAGTTCCAAAAATGTCTAAATTTTTGCCAAATTTCCATTTTTACACAAATAAGCGCAAGTTATATCAAAGAAATGTTACCACTATCATGAAGTACAATATGTCACAAGAAATCAAACTCAGAATCGCCAAGATCCATTGAAGCTCATGTGACCGCCACGCGACCAATCAGAAGCCGCGACGTCATTCGCAGGTCCTAAATTCCTAGAATGAGGAGTTTAGTGCCTGAGAATGACGTCGCGGCTTGTGATTGGTCGCGTGGCGGTCACATGAGCGGCACGCGACCAATCACAAGCCGTAACGTCATTCTCAGGTCCTAAACGCGCTCATTTTAAACACAGAAGCCTGCCGGTTACCAGCGGTGATGTCCAGGGGCCGCCGGAGAGGTGAATATATCAATATTTTTTATTTTAATTCTTTATTTTACACATAACTATGGATCCGATACCGATTCCCGATGCCACAAAAGTATCGGAACTCGGTATCGGAATTCCGATACCGCAAGTATCGGCCGATACCCGATACTTGCGGTATCGGAATGCTCAACACAAGCCATTAATATTGATCTCCTGGAACTCCTGGGGAATAACAAGTTGATCAAGGGTTTGGGGCAACCTTGGAATATTGCCAAGTTGCCTTGATAATCGTATTGTTCTCTTCAGTGATGCCTTCTTTGGGAGAAAAGCTACAACATTAGAATGGGCTCCTGAAATGACTTCTGTGATAATCTGTTGTGGTGTCTCCTGTGTTGTCCTTGCCCTGGTGACTGCCTCATTGACAAGTCGGATTGCTTCAGGTCTTGCTGCTTGTGCTGCATGGTTGTGGGGATGCTTCATTGGTCCAAACACGTCCCTTGCAAGTCGACCGTTTTTCACACACCCAGATGGAATGGACATCGTCAGCCGTTCCTTTGGAAAATAAGTAAATGTGATTCTCGTAGACCAACTTCTTCTTCCCGCGTTTGGATAGAACTCAATTCATACTTGTAGAAAGTGAATTGCTGTGGAAGCTGACTGATTTTTTGTGCTAGTACACCTCTCTCTTTGTAGAGATTTTAGACACTGCTATATTCTGATGTAAAGATGGAATAAGGGCTAGTCTAATGGAGCTTGCAGGACACCTGACATGAAAATTGTTACTATACATCTGCAACAAAACTTGCAAACAAGCAGATCAGTGCTGGGTCAGGTAAAAGTTCACAAAATGTTTCGATTTTAGAGTGGTTTACATTTCCCACCTAAATCGGGCCTCATTCAACACTACATTTTTCCGTTTATTTATTTCATGTTATGTTTTTGTAACACAAAAGGATTTTAGGCTACGTGCACACGTCAGGATTCCTTGCTGAAATATCCTGAATAAAATCGGACATTTTCTGCAAGAAATCCGCATGCGCTTTTTTTCGTGTTTTTCTCGCATTTTTTTCCGTGGATTTTGCGTGGTTTTTTCCAGAGGTTACCAATGCAATAATATAGTGGGAAATCCGCAAAAAAATCTGCAAAATTAATGAACATGCTGCGTTTTTTACTGCGATGCGTTTTTTTTTACGGAATAAACGCAACATATGCACAAAAATTGCAGAATGCATTATAAGGCTATGTGCACACGTCATGATTTCTTGCAGAAATTTCCTGAAGAAAACCAGACATTTTCTGCAAGAAATCCGCATGCGTTTTTTCACGTTTTTCTCACGTTTTTACCACTTTTTTTTCTGGAGCTTTCACAATGCATTATATAGCAGTAAAAAAGCAAAAAAAAAACGCAAAATTAAAGAACATGCTGCGTTTTTTTACCACAATGCAACATATACACAAAAATTGCAGAATGCATTATAAATCATGGGATGCATATGTATGCATTTTTAAAGCATTTTTATCGTGTTTTTATAGTGAAAAGACATGAAAAAAACGAAAAATTCTGAACGTGTGCACATAGCCTAAATGATGGGATGCATATGTATGCGTTTTTTAAAGTGTTTTTCTTGCGTTTTTTGCGAAGATTTTTTGCTTTTTTTTCCGGAGGTTCCCAATGTAGTGGGAAATCCGCAAAAAAGCTGCAAAATTAATGAATATGCTGCGTTTCTTACCACGAAGAGTTTTTTTCATGGAAAAAACGCGACATATGTACAAAAATTGCAGAATGCATTATAAATGATGTAATGCATATGTATGCGTTTTTTAAGCATTTTTATAGCGAAAAAACACGACAAATCCTGAATGTGTGCACAGAGGCTTAGAAAAGTTTTGGAAAATGTCTTGTTAAAATTGCGGGCAAAATGCTATGACACTATAATGCAATCAGTTGTGAGGTTTACAGATGGAAACAGTTGATTAAACATGTCACAAAAGTGCAGCACTCTGTACAGTACTTTTGTGCCATGTGGATTGATGACGGACGGGAATTTATGAACCACAAGGACAAACTGGCGAAACATCCAAACACAAAATTCTGGGGGCAAAACACGGTACAATCATCCGGGGGCGAACTGTTTTAGGCGAACTGCTGGGGGCGAAACATTGATGACAGATGGGAATTCATGAACCACAAGGGTACAAACATCCTGGGGTGAACTGCCGCAGGCGAAACATTGATGACGGATGGGAATTCATAAGCCACAAGGGTACAAACATCCGGGGGCGAACTGCTGGAGGTGAAACATTGATGACGGAGGGGAATTCATGAACCACAAGGGTACAAATATCCGGGGGTGAACTGCTGGAGGTGAAACATTGATGACGGAGGGGAATTCATGAATTGCAAGGGTACAAATATCAGGGGGTGAACTGCTGGGGGTGAAACATTGATGAAGGACAGGAATTCATGAACCACAAGGGTACAAATATCCGGGGGCAAACTGCCAGGGGCGAAACATGGATGACGGACGGGAATTCATGAACCACAAGGGTACAAATATCCGGGGGCAAACTGCTGGAGGCGAAACATTGATGACGAAGGGAAATTCATGAACCACAAGGGTACAAACATCCGGGGGCGTACTGTCGGGCGCGAAACATCCGGAGGTGAACTGCCGGGGATGAAATTGGCAAACTGCTGGGGTGAAATGTGTGGGGGTAAAATGTGCGGGGGCGAAACATCCTGGGGGGCCAAATGCTGGGGACAAAATGTGTGGGGGCAAAATGTACCCGGTGCAAACTGCTAGGGGCAAACTGCTGGGGACAAAATGTGCCGGGGTGAAATGTGCAGGGGGCAAAACATCCTGGGGGCCAAATGCTGAGGATGAAATGTGCGGGAGTGAAATGTACCCAGGGGCGAACTGCTGGGGGCGAACTTCTGGAGGCGAAATATGCGGGGGTGAAATATGCAGGGGGCAAAACATCCTGGGGCCAAATGCTGGGGATGAAATGTGTGAGGGCGAAATGTACCCAGGGGCAAACTGCTGGGGGCGAACTGATGAGGGCAAAACTTCCTATAACCGGAACCAAAGATCTCAAATTTGGTCTCATCAGACCAAAGCACAGATTTCCACTGGTCTAATGTCCATTCCATGTGTTCTTTAGCCCGAACAAGTCTCTTCTGCTTGTTGCCTGTCCTTAGCAGTGGTTTCCGAGCAGCTATTTTACCATGAAGACCTGCTGCACAAAGTCTCCTCTTAACAGTTGGGGTAGAGATATGTCTGCTGCTAGAACTCTGTGTGGCATTGATCTGGTCTCTAGTCTGAGCTTTTGTTAACCTGCAATTTCTGAGGCTGGTGACTTGGATAAACTTATCATCAGAAGCAGAGGTGACTCTCGGTCTTCCTTTCCTGGGGCGGTCCTCATGTGAGCCAGTTTCTTTGTAGCACTTGATGGTTTTTGCCACTGCACTAAAGGACAATTTCAAAGTTTTCCCAATTTTTCAGACTGACTGATCTTCATTTCTTAAAGTATTGATGGCAACTCTTTTTCTTTACTTAGCTGTTCTTTTCTTGCCATAATATAAATTCTAACAGTCTATTCAGTAGGACTATCAGCTGTGTATCCACCAGACGTCTGCACAACACAACTGATGGTCCCAACACCATTTATAAGGCAAGAAATCAAACTTATTAAACCTGACAGGGCACACCTGTGAAGTGAAAACCATTCCCGGTGACTACCTCTTGAAGCTCATCAAGAGAATGCCAAGAGTGTGCAAAGCAGTCATCAAAGCAAAAGGGGGCTACTTTGAAGAACCTAGAATATACATAATTTCCCACTTTTTTGTTAAGTATATAATTCCACATGTTAATTCATAATTTTGATGCCTTCAGTGTAAATGTACAATTTTCATAGTCATGAAAATACAGACCTTTGGTCTGTACTGTATTTTTTTTATTTTTGCCTAAAATACTAAATATGTGTGTCTTCTTTAACATTAGGCAATATAGAGGTCATTTCATCTTCATCTTAACTCACAATAACAGTAATTTTGACCAGGGGTGTCAAAACTTTTACATGCCACTCTATCTATCTATCTATCTATCTATCTATCTATCTATCTATCTATCTATCTATCTATCTATCTATCTATCTATCTATCTATCTATCTATCTAGAATCCCAAAATATGCCCCAAAACTAACATATAGTAGGAGACATATAGCAATAACCACTATTATCAATGTGTTTGTTTAAAAAAATAACATTTTATTGAAAATATATTTAAAAAAACACATGTATATAAAATTCACAAAATTCAACAAGGTGCCTTTTCGTGTGAGGGAAGCAGTATCAGTCACTGCAGATATAATATCAACAACAAGTGTGCAAATGGTTTTAGCTGAATAGTGTCCAGTCATAAACAGCACGTTTATCCACCATGGAAGTACATGGATTAAATTGCCACTCTACCTGGTCTAATTTAAGGCAAGATGCCAGAAGAACAAAAGGTACAAGTGTCTATGTTAAATGAATAATAAAGACCATAACATAACGTAGTGTAGGTAAAAGATTGTAAAGAGGGCAGATTTACCTATAGCAGTAAGTGTTCAGGTGTGGAATCCAGCTTATTAAGGCTACTTTCACACTGGCGTTTTTTTGCCAGACGTCGCAATGCGTCGTTTATGGCAAAAAACGCATCCTGCAAAGTTGTTTGCAGGATGCGTTTTTGCCCCATAGATTAACATTAGCGACGCATTGCGACGCTTTGCCACACGTCGCAACCATCGTGCGTGTTGTGGCGGACTGTGGCGTTACATGTAACGTTTTTTGCTCCTGACGGACCGCTTTTTCCGACCGCGCATGCGCGGCCAGAACTCCGCCCCCACCTCCCCGCACCTCACAATGGGGCAGCGGATGCACCGGAGAAATGCATCCACTGCACCCGTTGTGCAGTGCGTCAAACGCTAGCGTCGGAATCTCTGCCCGACGCATTGCGACGGGGTGATTCCGACGCTAGTGTGAAAGTATCCTAATGCGGAGCTGATGGTGTTTCCCTCCACCCCAAGTCACGTTTTGTGTATTCTGCTTCAGAAGAACTCCCTGAAGAAGAATACACAAAACGTGCATTGGGGTGGAAGGAAACACCACCAGCTCCGCATTAATAAGCTGGATTCCACACCTGAACACTTACTGTTATAGGTAAACTAGCTATTGAACCCGTTCTACGCCCGGGTGGCGAGCATCTATATTGGTATATGGTCTCCATCCTGGTATGTGCTGCTCCATCCTGCGTCCCCATCCTGTCATGAGCTGCTCCATCCTGCGTCCCCATCCTGTCATGTGCTGCTCCATCCTGCGTCCCCATCCTGTCATGTGCTGCTCCATCCTGTGTCCCCATCCTGTCATGAGCTGCTCCATCCTGCGTCGCCATCCTGTCATGTGCTGCACCCATCCTGCACCCCCACTCTGACATGTGTTGCTCCAATCTTGCACCCCCATTCTGACATGTGCTGCTCCATCCTGCGTCCCCATCCTGTCATGTGCTGCTCCCATCCTGCGCCCCCATCCTGCCATGTGTTGCACCCATCTTGCGCCCCCATTCTGTCATGTGTTGCACCCATCCTGCGCCCCAATCCTGTCATGTGCTGCTCCATCCTGCGCCCCCATCCTGTCATGTGCTGCTCCCATCCTGCACCCCCATTCTGCCATGTGCTGCTCCCATCCTGCGCCTCCATTCTGTCATGTGCTGCACTCATCCTGCGCCCCCATTCTATCATGTGCTGCTCCCATCCTGCGCCCCCATTGTGACATGTGCTGCTCCCATCCTGTGCCCACATTCTGACATGTGCTGCACCCATCCTGCGCCTCCATTCTGACATGTTCTGCACCCATCCTGCGCCTCCATTCTGTCATTTGCTGCTCCCATCCTGCGCCCCCATCCTGTCATGTGCTGCTCCTATCCTGTGCCACCGTTCTGTCATGTGCTGCTCCCATCCTGTGCCCCTGTTCTGTCATGTGCTGCTCCCATCCTGCGCCCGTTCTGTCATGTGCTGCTTCCATCCTGCACCCCCGTTCTGTCATGTGCTGCCCTATTCTGTCATGTGCTGCTCCCATCCTGCGCCCCCGTTCTGTCATGTGCTGCTCCCATCCTGCGCCACCATTCTTTAATTTGCTTCTCCCATCCATATGCCCCATAAGCTGCTCCATTATGGTTGATGGCCCCCATAAGATGCTCCATAGTATATGCCCCGTACACTGCTCCATTATGGTTTATGGCCCCCATAAGATGCTCCATAGTGAATGCCCCCCGTACACTGCTCCATAAAGGTTTATGGCCCCCATATGATGCTCCATAGTGTATGCCCCCCCGTACACTGCTCCATAAAGGTTGATGGCTGTTGTGAGTTCCGTTCTGGAGCTCCCTCCTGTGGTTGCTAATGGTATTTTTGCGAGTTCTGCCCTTGGGCTCCCTCTGGTGGTTTCAAGTGGAACTGCTGCTCCGTTGGGTAGCTGTGGCAGCTGCCTTCACTAATCGCCTTGCCTGGGTTTGTTATTTAAACCTGCTCTGGGCCTTAGTCCATGCCTGCTGTCAATGTTCTTGGTTTGATTTGATTCTTCCCTTGGATTTCTCATATGGCCATTCCTTGTCTGCAAAAGATAAGTTTTGCTAGTTTTGTTTGTCCATTTGCTTGGACTCTATTGCTTTGCATTTTGTCTCTTTTGTCCAGCTTGTCACTATGTCTTATTCAGGCTAGCTGGAAGCTCTGGGAAAGCAGATTTGCCCCTCCACACCGTGAGTCGGTGTGGAGTTCATTTTTGTAAACTCTGCGTGGATTTTGTAGTTTTTAATACTGACCGCACAGTATCCTTTGCTCTCTGTCTATCTAGTTTAGTTTTGGACTCCATTTGCTGAAATCTAATTTCATTTCTGTGTTCTTTTCCCTCTCCTTTCACAGTCAATATTTGTGGGGGGCTGTCTTTCCTTTTGGGGGTTTCTCTGAGGCAAGATAGCTTTCTATTTCCTTCTTTAGGGGTAGTTATATCTGAGGCTGTGACGAGGTGTCTAGGGAGTGTCAGGAACATCCCACGGCTATTTCTAGTTGTGTTGTTAGGATTAGGGACTGCGGTCAGTAGAGATACCACCTTCTCAGAGCTCGTTCCATGTTGCATTTTAGCCACCAGGTCATTTCAGTGTGGCCTCTTAACCACCAGGTCATAACAGATGGCCCCCATAAGATACTCCATAGTGTATGCCTCCGTACACTGCTCCATAAAGGTTTATGGCCCCCATAAGATGCTCCAGTGTGTCTGCCCCCGTACACTGCTACATGAAGGTTTATGGCCCCTATAAGACGCTCCAGTGTGTATGCCCCCGTACACTACTCCATAAAGGTTTATGGCCCCCATAAGATGCTCCATAATATATGCCCCCGTACACTGCTCCATTATGGTTGATGGCCCCATAAGATGCTCCATTGTATTATATGCCCCCCATAAGATGCTCCATTGTATTATATGCCCCCCATAAGATGCTCCATTGTATTATATGCCCCCCATAAGATGCTCCATTGTATTATATGCCCCCCATAAGATGCTCCATTGTATTATATGCCCCCATAGGATGCTCCATTGTATTATATGCCCCCCATAAGATGCTCCATTGTATATGCCCCGTATGCTGCTGCCATATATAAAAAAAAAAATACCATACTCACCTATGGTCGCTGGGCGCGCTGTGGGGGTCAGGTGCCGGAATCACCGCTAGCTCAGGCCCCCCAGCACTTGCTATATTCACCTGTCCCCCGTTCCACCGCTGCGCGCCACCATCTTCAGGCTCCTCTGGCTGTGACTGTTCAGTCAGAGGGCGGCGCCGGTGTGCATTAAGCGCGTCATCGCGCCCTCTGAACTGTGAATGTCACAGCAGAGGACCCGGGAGACAGAGCCGCACGCAGCGCTGGAACGGGGGACAGGTGAATATACTTATCCTCCTGGCGGTCCCTGACTCTCCGGTGGAGATCGCGGTGTGCGTTCAGTGTTTACGCATACCGCGATCTCCTGGGAGCGTCACTCTGTGAGGCCCAGACTGCGCCGGCGCTTGCGCTTGCGCAGTCTATAAAGGCTTCGGACAGAGTGACGCTCCCAGCGTTATATTATAGATCTGCCCTCTTTACAAACTCAACAAGCACACTGAGAGATTTCTCAAAGAATTAGCAGTTACGGAGAAAAGATATAAAGTAAAAAGGAATACACCAATGCTTGAAGAATATTGTTGGACAATTGTAAGGGATGATCCGATGCAGGAGTACAAGAGACAAGCAAAAAAGGGTTGTGATTGAATGCGACAAAATTTTGGAGTGCAGTTTCTGTAACTTTATAATTCAAAATAGTGTTTAGACATGCTTTAGTTATTTGAATTGTGCTAAGTTTCTTCTCAATAAAAATCAGAAAATTGGCATAACAAAATATTCTGAATCTTCATATTTGCAAAAATAATAATGTTCCAGAGTACTGACACTTGTAAGCATTAATTGTATTTAGCAGTAAGAGGAAATCTCTTTGATATCATAGAAACAAGAGCCAACTAAAAATTTTCATTGTGAGATTTGAATTCAGAAGGTCAAAATCAATAAGAAATGGCTCATTTCATAACGGAAAATGACAACTTTTGAAGATATGTGGAACAGTTATCAGTTTTCTGAGATCCACCATTTTTGCAAGAGGTAGGAAATCTGCCCTTCTTTTGTATTCCATCTCTTGGTGGCTGATATATACTGTACACTCTAATTGCTTTGCTCTTAATAATTTTATCCTAATTCAGGTTATTAACTAATTTGTGTCATTTGCTGGGATGAAGAATTTTTTGTCAACCTAAAAGAAAACAAGAAAAAACGCCAGCTTGTTTTATGTCAATTTGCTTCTTGCTGTAATATCCTTACAAATCAGCAAACCTCTGCGATAGCTACACATTCCCTGAAAGAAACGTTTTCTCTGGCAGACTTTTTGTCATTTCCTTGTCAAACAACTTCCTTACGTACACTATATTTTCTAGTATCATTCTTGTCCATTGTCTATGATCCATATGCTACCAAGGAGTACATTGACTTAATTAATTTTAGATTTAAAGCAACAGAAAGGCTCTTTATTAAAACAGAAAGCCGGGAAAAGAATGGTGCCATAATTAAAATGTCAACATGGGGATCCCTTGCTGAAAGTATGATTAGTAGGTGTTTCACTTAAGAGCAAGCAGGTCGGCTTCAAATTTGAGATATAAATTTAAGGAACTCACACACTCATCATCTGCCTCTATTATTAGCATTTTTATTTGCTGTGTACCTTGGCAGAGAATGTCAGATGTAATTGGAAGCTATGCTTTGAGAAATACAATCCACTGAAATGTTTTAGTTTTTACGTTTGGCTTCTGCTTTACCTTGTATTCTGATTATAAAGACAATTGAAACACATTAAAAGCATTTAGCGATATACCTCCGAGTAAGTTATGACTGACACACAACTGGCAAGATAATTTCTAAAATCAGGAATCATAATGTAAATCAATCCCAATTAATATAACAACGCAGCGTTGTCACCTCCATATACAGTGTGATGGAGAATGATAACAGGAACACTTTATTTATTACAGCCTATTAGCTAGGAGTCATGTCAGTCATTTCAGCGCACAGTTTTGATTTTAGTATGGCATAATGTAGCCCTTAGATGGACACACTGAAGACATTAATACATAGTGGGAATATTGCTTATTGAAACTTTTAGTTTTCTTTTATTTATACCTTAATGATTTCAATGTCAAAATTTCTGACAATTTTTCACATCTACAAAGAACAAAATATATATATTTTACTTGGGAATTTTTTTAGAGCAGTTGAGACAATATTTCCTATCCTAACACCGCGGGTAAAATAGCGATGCACCCGCAGCTATTAACCCAATAAATGCCGATGTCAAACGCGGCACTTCCGTCAATTGCACAGGAAATCCGTCCATTGGTGACTCCAGTCACGTTATCGCAGGTCACCGGTGGGTGGAGACCTCTATGGTTGTCACTTCTGGATTCCTATGAGCACAGCCCGGTGGTCGGCGCTCACAGAAAGTGAGGTAATCAGTTAACAAAGTTTGGCATTTTTTTCACCACTTAGATAAAAAGGAACCTAGACGTGTCCATGAACTTGTAATAACCTGGAGAATCATAATGACAGGTCAGTTTTAGCATTTAGTGAACACAGCAAAAAAGCCAAACAAAAAACAAAAAAGTGAGGTTGCACTTTTTTTGCAATTTCACCTCACTTGGAATTTTTTTCCTGTTTTCCAGTACATGATATGCTAAAACCAAAGGTGTCGTTCAAAAGTGCAACTTGTCCTGCAAAAAACAAGCCCTCACATGGCTATATTGACAGAAAAAAAAAGTTATGGCTCTGGGAAGAAGGGGAACAAAAAACAAAAACGCAAAAATGAAAATACCTCTGATCATGAAGGGGTTAAGGTTAAATGGCAACAAAATTGCCTACAAATCACACCATTCCTTACACCACCGTATTGCATTCAAAAATGTTGCATCTACCCCATACAGTTGTCTACTCACTCTCACAGCATAAGTCTCTCATGTAAACTGAGGCAGACAGACTGTAAGATAATCCCCCTTCACTTTTACTGCATTAGTCTTAAATGGCTATGAGGGAGAGATTCTCTTTGGTTTCTTGTGACTGTATCTGAACTTCTACAAAAAGTGTCTCTTAAAAAAGAAGTGCACTACAAGCTGAAACTTTTCCCTAATAAGATATTATAATATTTGACATTCGCTATTTTTCTGCTAATAGAATACAGCTCTTGCAAAAATTAAGAGACCACTGCAAAATGTTCAGTTTGTCTGATTTTTCTCTTTATAGGTATATTTTTGAGTAAAATGTAACTGCTCTTTTATTCTAAAAACTTCTGACAACATGTCTTCAAATTTCCAAGCAATAAATTTTGTATTTTTTTCTGGCGAAGAAAAATGGTCAACATGAAAAAAACCAGTGCTTTCAGACCTCAAATAATGCAAAGAAAACAAGTTCATAATCATTTAGAAACAACAATACTAATGTTTTACCTCAGGAAAAGTTCAGAAATCAATATTTTGTGGAATAACCATGATTTTTAATCACAGCTTTCATGCGCCTTGGCATGCTTTCCACCAGTCTTTCCCACTGCTCCTGGCGCAAAAATGTAAGCAGTTCTTCTTTGTTTGATGGCTTGTGACTATCCATCATCCTCTTGATTACATTCCAGAGGTTTTCAATGGGGTTCAGGTCTGGAGATTGGGCTGCCCATGACAGGGTTTTGATGTGGTGGTCTCTTAATTTATGCCAGAGCTGTATATACAAAGTATGATTTTAAGTAGGCAGATAGTTTGTGC
This sequence comes from Ranitomeya imitator, assembly GCF_032444005.1. NCBI lineage: Eukaryota > Metazoa > Chordata > Amphibia > Anura > Dendrobatidae > Ranitomeya > Ranitomeya imitator. The sequence continues at coordinate 404,848,331 of NC_091284.1, forward strand.
GCTAGAGTAAAATGACAGCCGGTTATTAAGCTCAGTTTCCAAAATAAAAAATGATATATTTCAATATTTTTGCTAAAAATAGCGATATTAAAAGTAGAAATGAGCGAATATCATCGGCTTCCTCCTTATTTGGCAAGCTATAGCGCTTACCGAGTAAGCTGCAGAGGGAACTTGGATACCTGGAGCGCTCCTGATAATCAGGTGTCCGGTGCCACAGTTGCCTGTGTCGCGGCTGGGTGACATCTACAGCACATGCATGGAGAACCTGTGTGTTGTGATTGTCACACAGCAGTTACAAATGCAGCAGCACCGGACACCTGATTATCGGGAGCGTTCCAGGTATCCAGGATCCCTCTGCAGCTAATTCGGTAAGCGCTATAGCTTGCCGAATAAGGAGAGAGTTGACGATATTCGCTCACCTCTAATTAAAAGTTAAAAATCAGCAAAAATGTAAAACATAATAAAAGTGCATTATTTATATTGCTTGGCTTATATAGCGTCATCATATTCCACAGCACTTTACAGACATTATCATTACTGACCCTATTGGGGCTCACAACACAATCTAGATTCACTAACAGTATGTATTTGGAGTGTAGGAGGAAACCGAAACACCCGGAGGAAACCTAAGCAAACATGGGGAGAACATACAAACTTCTTACAGATATTGTACTTGGTGGGATTTGAACCATGGACCCCAATGCTGCGCAGCAACAGTGCTAACCACTGAGCTAGAATATGCTACTTTTTGATTACACATTCACTGTAATAGAAAGAACGCTAAAAGAGAAAGATCAGTACTGTTGGGGTTGGTGAGGGGTGGGGCGAATTTATCAAGACGGTTGATTCATAAGCCAATCTTAAACCAAAAGCCTGCTGAGTTAAGGTAAGCACCTTTATTGAAATGCGCATGCTTGTTAAGAAATCGTAGACATGTTTGTGTTGTCTGTGTGCCAGAAATGTACATCAGCTATGGGTAGTCGTACATTTCAGGTACAAGTTATGGCAATTTACTAGAATACACTATAGTAAATTTATTGAACAGCAGTTGCCCTTGAGCCTTTTTGCTACATCTGCCCACTTTTCAGTAAAATGACAAAACAAAACAAAAAGTTTCACTTTTTTTCCTATAAATGCCCCATTGTGACAAATTATGCAACTTTTTTAATTCTGGCATATAGATGATAAATTTCATTTTCGTGTAAATTTTCCGCTACAAATTTACTTTGATCAAAAATAATTCCGTTAAATAAAATAATAACAATGTAATCACTTTTAGAAAAGATTCTATTAAAGTGTCTTTTCTCCAAAGTATTTTACTGCACATAATCTACAGCATATGACTGATAAGCAGGGATGATTTGGCAATGGAAACGACTGGTATCGTTAATATTAGCATCTCTGCCATCATGAGACCAATTTGCTGCATTGTTAACTGCTCTGATTTTCTAACTAAAGAAAAATAAAGCACAAAAAAAAAATTAATGGACGACATGGATAGTATTTTGGTTCAATGCCTTGTTCAAGGACTCGTGGACAAGAATGTTGTGTTTTTCTCAGTGAAATTAATGGGGATTTGGGGGCTGGAGATGAGAGCTTAGGTGCTTGCGGAGGTCACTAACTGACAATAGAATCATAGCTTAAGAAAACCTCTAGGGTTTTTTCTCAATGCAAACTAACAAGACGTTGTGATCATTTCGTAGAGAATGGCCTTGTATCAAGCTGGATTTAAATGCAGATTATAAAGTGAACTGCATACCCCCTCTAGTATTATCGTAGAAGAGCGAAAAGAGAAAAATAGAAAAGAAAAAAAAAACCAGAAATACACAGAGCAGAAATGGGCTCGGAAAGTAGTCTCCATTGAGGCAGTAGGAGCTGTCAATCAAAGGCGATGACAGGCTGCAGAGATTGACAGACAAGCCCTCTCTCCTGACTTCAGCTATCAGGGGGAATGAGAGAAAGTGTCTACAAGAACACGCTAAATTGCCAAAGTCATTACGAGTCGCCAATTACCAAAGAAAAGATAACAAGGTGTAGTTTAGAAGAAGAAGGGGGAAGGAAGAAAGAATAAGAAAAGAAAGGATAAAATCGATGCTGTCTTGGAGAAATTCAATGGATCGAGTGTTTCAGAAGTTTAGGAAAACAAAATGAACCATTTAGGGAATACACAATGAAGTTCTGTCAGCAGGCAATGCATGCTCATATCAGATAAACATTTTCTTTGCTAAAGCTTGCTGCTAAATAGGAATAAAGTATATATAACAGCACAGCGTTGGGCGCTTAGATATAGGGATATCTGCCATATTCATTCATATACATTCATATACGATGAAGATATAAATAATCATCATCATTTCCATCATGTATTCAGAATTATACCAACCTACTCACCATTTAAAGAGATGCAATCAGGTGAGATCGCATTGCCGTTATTACTATTAATAAGACTGCTATTATCCTCATACAGTGACTATATATATTGATAGATACCAGTCCTGCGAACCATATAAAGAAGCACTCCAATCAATTGTTTTATTCCGTAAATGTGTGTATATACAGTTAGTACGGAAAGTATTCAGACACTTTTACATTTTTCACTCTTTGTTTCATTGCAGCCATTTGGTTAATTCAAAAAAGTTCATTTTTTCTCATTAATGTACACTCTGCACCCCATCTTGACTGAAAAAAAAACAGAAATGTAGTAATTTTTGCAAATTTATTAAAAAAGAACTGAAATATCAGATGGTCATAAGTATTCAGACCCTTTGCTCAGTATTGAGTAGAAGCACCCTTTTGAGCTAATACAGACATGAGTCTTCTTGGGAATGATGCAACAAGTTTTTCACACCTGGATTTGGGGATTCTCTGCCATTCTTCCTGCAGAATCTCTCCAGTTCCGTCAGGTTGGATGGTGAACATTGGTGGACAGCCAATTTCATGTCTCTCCAGAGATGCTCAATTGGGTTTAGGACAAGACTCTGGCTGGACTAGTCAAGAATGATCACAGAGTTTTTCTGAAGCCACTCCTTTGTTAGTTTAGCTGTGTGCTTAGGGTCGTTTTCTTATTTGATCGTGAACCTTGGGCCAAGTCTGAGGCCCAGAGCACTCTGGAAGAGGATATCTCTGTTCTTGGCCGCATTCATGTTTCCTTCAATGACAACCAGTCGTTCTGTCCCTGCAGCTGAAAAACACCCACATAGCGTGATGCTGCCACCACCATGTTTCACTGTTGGGATTGTATTGGGCAGATGTTGAGCACTGCCTGGTTTTCTCCTCACATACCACTTAGAATTATCACCAAAAAGGTCTATCTTCATCTCATCAGACCAGAGAATCTTATTTCTCATAGTCTGGTAGTCCTTCAAGTGTTATTTAGCAAACTCTGTGTGGGCTTTCATATGTTCGGCACTGAGGAGAGGCTTCTGTCGGGCCACTATGCCATAAAGGCTTGACTGATGGAGGGCTGCAGTGATAGTTGACTTTGTGGAACTTTCTCCCATCTTCCTACTGCATCACTGGAGCTCATCCACAGTGATTTGGGGTTCTTTTTTACCTCTCTCACCAAGGCTCTTCTCCCATGAATGCTCAGCTTGGCTGGACGGCCAGGTCTAGGAGGACTTCTGGCTGTCCCAAACTTCTTCCATTTAAGGATTATGGAGGCCATTGTGCTCTTAGAAACCTTGAGTACTGCAGAAATTCTGTTGTAACCTTAGCCAGATCTGTGCCTTGCCACAATTCTGTCTCAGCTTCTTGGTCAGTTCCTTTGACCGCATGATTCTCATTTAGTCTGACATGCACTGTGAGCTGTGAGGTCTTATATAGACAGGTGTGTGACTTTCCAAATCAACTCCTATCAGTTTCATTAAACACAGCTGGACTTCAGTGAAGAAGTAGAACCATCTCAAGGAGGATCACAAGGAAATGGACAACATTTGACTTAAATATGAGTGTCTGAGCAAAAGTATTGGAATACTTATGACCATGTGATATTTCAGTTTTTCTTTTTAACCCCTTCATGACCTTGGGATTTTTCATTTTTCCGTGTTCGTTTTTCACTCCCCTCCTTCCCAGAGCAATAACTTTTTTATTTTTCCGTGAATTTGACCATGTGAGGGCTTATTTTTTGCGGGACGAGTTGTACTTTTGAACGACATCATTGGTTTTAGCAGGTCGTGTACTAGAAAACGGGAAAAAAATTCCAAGTGCGGTGAAATTGCAAAAAAAGTGCAATCCCACACTTGTTTTTTGTTTGGCTTTTTTGGTAGGTTCACTAAGTGCTAAAACTGACTTGACATTATGATTCTCCAGGTCATTACGAGTTCATAGACACCTAACATGACTAGGTTATTTTTTATCTAAGTGGTGAAAAAAAATTCCAAACTTTGCTAAAAAAAAATAAATTAAAATTGCGCCATTTTCCAATACTCGTAGCGTCTCCATTTTTCGTGATCTGGGGTCGGTTGAGGGCTTATTTTTTGCATGCCGAGATGACGTTTTTAATGATAGCATTTTGGTGCAGATACATTCTTTTGATCGCCCGTTATTGCATTTTAATGCAATGTCGCGGCCACCTAAAAAACGTAATTCTGGCGTTTCTAATTTTTTTCTCACTACGCCGTTTAGCGATCAGGTTAATGCTTTTTTTAATTGATAGATCGGGCGATTCTGAGCGCGGCGATACCAAATATCTGTAGATTTGATTTTTTTTTATTGATTTATTTTGATTGGGGCGAAAGGGGGGTGATTTAAACTTTTATTTTATTTTTTTTTTTTTCACATTTTTTTTAACTTTTTTTTATTACTTTTGCCATGCTTCAATAGCCTCCATGGGAGGCTAGAAGCAGGCACAACGCGATCGGCTCTGCTACATAGCAGCGATCTGCTGATCGCTGCTATGTAACAGAAATGGAGGTGTGCTGTGAGCGCCGAACACAGGGTGGCGCTCACAGCCACCGCTCACCAGTAACCATAGAGGTCTCAAGGACCTCTATGGTTACAATGGAGACGCATCGCCGACCCCCGATCATGTGACGGGGGTCGGCGATGACGTCATTTCCGGCCGCCCGGCCGGATGCGGTAGTTAAATGCCGCTGTCTGCGATTGACAGCGCCATTTAACTAGTTAATAGGTGCGGGCAGATCGCGATTCTGCCCGCACCTATTGCGGGCACATGTCAGCTGTTCAAAACAGCTGACATGTCCCGGCTTTGATGAGGGCTCACAGCGGAGCCCTGCATCAAAGCAGGGGATCTGACCTCGGACGTACTATCCCGTCCGAGGTCAGATAGGGGTTAATAAATATGCAAACATTTCTACATATGTTTTTTTTTTAGTCAAGATGGGGTGCAGAGTGTACATTAATGAAAAAAATGAACTTTTTTGAATTTACCAAACGACTGCAATGAAATAAAGAGTGAAATGTTTAAAGCGGTCTGCTAGGGGTTGAGTTCCTGCCTCTGCACAGGGGGAGTCTCGGGCCATCTCCGCTGCAGTCGCCTATTCTTCTCCTGCCGCAGTGGAGCCTGCTCAGCAGAGACGTCGATCCCAGCATCTCGCTCAGTCTGACTCTGTGCTAAGAGTTACTGCTGCATTTCCTGCTTCTGCCATTGAAGTCAGTGCTGTGTAGCGGCGAGCAGACACTTCTGGGACTAAGTTCTGCTTTTCACGTTCTGACCATGCACAAAGTAAGATCTCTCAGTGGAGATCGAGGGTCACATGATCAGATACTGCCACTAAGGTCATTGGTCCTTCTTGGAAGGTCCTTGTAGGTGCTAGGACTAAGTCCTGCTTTGCACTCTGCGCATGCCCAGGGCAAGATCTCTCAGTGGAGATCTGGGGTCACATGCTCAGGTACTGCAGCAACTCCATTGGTCCTTCTTTGAAGGTCCTAAACATGCTGCAACTATTTAAGGCTCGCATGGCCGCACGGCCATGCGCTAGTATCAATTCTAATATGTGCTTTGCACCAGTGTGGTTATGCATGTATGTGTTCAGGGACCCGGCTGAAATAAGCCCCTAGAATACCGGCACCTCGGGTGAGGAGATTGTGGGTGTGCATACCCACTGACTGCTATCAGTTCAGCAGTAAGCTTGTGCTCCTGTGAGGCTGTCACCCTCTGACTCGCCCTGTTACTAACCGGCAGCCTTCCTTCCTTTGAATCAGCGCGTGAAGGGCCTTAGATGTCGTCGCGGCTTGTGATTGGTCGTGCGACCGCCCATGTGACCGCTCGTGCGACCAATCACAAGCCGCGACGTCACCGAAGGTCCTTCAAGCGCTGATTCTTAGGAAGGAAGGCTGCCGGAAAGAATCAGGGCGCGTCCGAGGGTGTGTATATACCTAATAGGAATATACTCACCCTCGGACGCGCCCTGCTTCTTTCCGGCAGCCTTCCTTCCTAAGAATCAGCGCTTGAAGGACCTTCGGTGACGTCGCGGCTTGTAATTGGTCGCGCGAGCGGTCACATGGGCGGTTGCGCGACCAATCACAAGCCGCGACGTCATCTAAGGCCCTTCACGCGCTGATTCAAAGGAAGGAAGGCTGCCGGTTAGTACCAGGGCGCGTCAGAGGGTGAGTGTAGCAATATTTTTTATTTTAATTCTTTATTTTACACTTAAATATGGATCCCAGGGCCTAAAGGAGAGTTTCCTCTCCTTCAGACCCTGGGAACCATTGGAAACCCAATGCACTGCATTGGGTTTCGGGTTTCGGCCGACCCCGACTTTTTTATAGGATCGGCCGATTTCACTCAAACCGACATTTGAAAAAGTCGGGTTTCGTGAAACCCGACCCGATCCTATAAAAGTAAAAGTCGCTCAACCCTAGCTGCAACCTTACACATATTGGATCATGGTCATTGCCACACTAAGGCCCTTACCTGAGCTTTGTTGCACTGCTTGTCACCTGAGTAATACACTCCACAGACCTCGACACTCTCTGTGACATATCCTGTAATTACTCCATTGTTGCTCAAAACCATGCAAAAGATTTATTCTGCCTGGTTGGGTGGTTTCCAGAAGAACTGCGTAGGCTTTTGCAGATTGGTCAATGGCACTCCTTTGTCTTTCACTTGAGGAGGCTGCTTCCAAGTAAAATGAGGCTTGTACATGTTCCTGAAATGGGTTTCAGGCCTCATATTGCATGACTTGTTAAAGGGTTGATTGTGACTTGTAGGATCACTACTTCCAACAGGTGGAGCTATAGAGTTTAAGTCCTCTTTTTCTCAGTAGAGGCAATTTGCATATTATATTTCCCAGAAGAGCATTGCACGGCGAATAAGCCTCCTTACCTTGACAAGCCAGAGATGTTATGTCACTATCCATAAGGAGAAACGATACCCCTTAGACCCCAGTCCAGAGCCTCTCACCTAGCCAAATCAGTTCTCATGCTTTGCACTGACGAGGGCCAACAGCCCGAAACACCGTGTCTGCAAATTGAGATATTGATTTGGCTTTTATCCTAAGTCATATTGCACAACTCGTTAAAGGGTTGATTGTGACTTGTAGGATCGCTACTTCCAACAGGTGGCGCTATAGAGTTTAAGTACTCTTTTTCTCAGAAGAAGCAATTTGCATATTATATTTCCCAGAGGAGCATTGCACGGCGGATAAGCCTCCTTACCTTGACAAGCCAGAGATGGTATGTCACTCTCCATAAGGAGAAACGATACTGTGAAGAAACCAGATTGTATCTTACTATTGTTTACCTTATCTTGATGTTGGACTGAAAGACCCTGGGTAATTCTAAAAATAGCTTACATGCCTTGGGTATAAATTGACTCAGAGATCACATCCTGGGAGTCTGAAGTAATACAGAGCTACCAGCCGGACATTCTGCAAACCACACTACAGACAGAAGAAAGGTCTACAGCCAATTCATCATGGCACCATCACGAGGGACACTGGTCTAGGATTCTATAGGATACAACCTAGGGGTTTTCGGCTCCGGTTGGAAGGACACAGATCTGATCCAGTGACCATCTCTACACCATGGATATGTTTGGAGAAAGCCAGTGTTGGGACCCGCTGGTCGCCTGGTTCCATGGAGATGGTCCGATAAGACAGGTGGTGACTCTCGTGTCAACTGGCTTTGGACCTTGTATGGACTCTATGGACAGTTCTTGGTCATCTACCTATGCTTGTCGTTACCCCTTCTCTGTGCGTTCATCCACAGATGGAGTAGCGACCCTGGGAGCTCTGACATCATGTCAACTGGCTCTGAACCTTTTATGAACTCTATGGACAGTTCTTGGTCATCTCCCTATGCTTGTCGCTGCCCCTTCTCTGTGTGTTCATCCACAGATGGAGTAGCGACCCTGGGAGCTCTGACATCGTGTCATACTAGAAATACGTGGAGACGCAGTGATATTTTATATGCGCCCATGTACCCATACAATTCCAGGCATGTTGGGAATGCTTTGTTTGCTATTGTGTGCTGTGGTTCAATAAAGTATTGCCACCCTGGTTTACCTTAACCCTGTGTTGTCTGTGTAGTGTATAGCCCACTGGGAGATAGAGCGGGCGTTCAGTGGTATGAGCCGTGGTCCATGCAGTCTTGCTAAAGACAGCTGGGCCAGCGGACAAGAGTACCCACTGACCCCGCTTCTCCGTAACAGCTACCCCTTAGACCCCAGTCCAGAGCCTCTCACCTAGCCAAATCAGTTCTCATGCTTCTCACTGACGAGGGCCAACAGCCCGAAACACCGTGTCTGCGAATTGAGATATTGATTTGGTGTTTATCCTAAGTCATATTGCACGACTCGTTAAAGGGTTGATTGTGACTTGTAGGATCGCTACTTCCAGCAGGTGGCGCTATAGAGTTTAAGTCCTCTTTTTCTCAGAAGAGGCAATTTGCATATTACACGGATATTAGAAATTACTTGTGCCAATTTTTCCGAATCAGAATATTTCACAATTCGCTCATCACTTTTCTTAAGGCCACGTTCACACGTTCAGCATTTGGTCAGTAATTTATATGAATATTTGTAAGCTAAAATCAGGAGTGGAACAGTCGGAGGAAAAGTATTATGGAAACACGTCACCACTTTTGCATTTCCCACCTACTCTTGGTTATTATTATTATTTATTTATGTAGCACCATTAATTCCATGGTGCTGTACATGAGAAAGGGGTTACATAAAGGGTTATAGATATCATTTACAATACACAAATTTATGATGACAATCTGGTACAGAGGGGAGAGGACCCTATCCTTGCAGACTTACATTCTACAGGATACTGGGGAAGAGACAGAAGGTCGGGGATGCGGCTGCTCTGGCAGTGGTGAGGAGGCAGCTCAGGTGGTTGGTGCAGAATGGTTATTGCAGGCTGTAGGTTTTCCTGAAGAGATGGGTTTTCAGGTTCCATCTGAAGGATCTGAGGGTGTATTAGGCGTCGAGTTCCTGCCGCTGCACAAGGGGAATCTCGAGCCATGTCCACTGCGGTCTCTCATTCTTCTTCAGCCGCAGTGGAGCCTGCTCAGCGGAGACATCAGTCCCAGTGTCTGGCTCAGCCTGATACTGTGCAAATGGTTACTGTTACCTTTCCAGGCTCTGCCCTTGTAGCCAGCACTGGTCACTGGCAAGCAGGCTTTTCTCAGACTAAGTCCTGCTTTTCATGCACTGAGCATGCCCACAGGAGGACCTCTCATTGAAGGTCGGGGGTCACACGCTCAGGCCCTGTTGCAGCTCCTATTGGTCCACCAGGAAGCTCATGTAGAGCTGCAACTATAAAAGGTTCGCATGGCTCTGCTTCTCTGGTCTGGCTGTGAGCGCCGGGCAGCCGGAAAGCAGAGCGGTGACGTCACCGCTCTGTTTTCCGGCCGCTGTGCTCACAGCCAGACCAGAGAAGCAGAGCGCCGAGGACAGACAGCGGTAGGTAAGTATGTAGCGTTTGTTTTTTTACTTTTAGGATGGTAACCAGGGTAAACATCAGGTTACTAAGCGCGGCCCTGCGCTTAGTTATCCGATGTTTACCCTGGTTACCAGCGAAGACATCGCTGAATCGGTGTCACACACGCCGATTCAGCGATGTCTGCGGGGAGTCCAGCGACGAAACAAAGTTCTGGACTTTCTTCCCCGACCAGCGACAGCACAGCAGGGGCCTGATCGCTGCTGCCTGTCACACTGGACGATATCGCTAGCCAGGACGCTGCAACGTCACGGATCGCTAGCGATATCGTCTAGTGTGATGGTACCTTAAGACTCAGAGACTCTAAGCAGCTTTGTCCCTATTGTGTATTTGATGTCTGTATTGTATATTTTTTGTATTGTGTATTTGATGTATACGCTGTTTTTTATATCTGTATTGTGTATTTGTTGTGTGTATTTGTGAGGATGAGTGATGTTCAAAGCAATGCTGTCGGCGATCTATTTTGCCTTCAGGGACACCCCAGGCAGACAGGTTCCAACTGAGGTACCAAACTAAGCATACTGCCCAGCAGCAGCAGCAGAACATTTTGTGATGAAGAGGTTTGTATTGACAGCATACATCTCTGATACAGTAGGGCTCCTTCATAGGAGATACATCACTGCTGGCAAGAAAGGACTGGCAATCTACTGTCATATTATGTAAAAAAAAACTTATTAGAGAGTGCCACTAAAGGCATTCAATATATTTCAAAAAGATGCCCCCTTAGATTGGAAGGCACTAAACATGCTTCTGTGGAAGACCTAATGGTCTACCCGAGTATGACCAATGCTAACGATGGGCCAGGATCAAAGTTGCAAGGAGGTCTTAGTGCTGATATCACTAGGTCGAAAGGAAAGATCAAAACCTGCAGAGATATCATAAAGTTTGGAATTTGGAATGTACGAATCATAAAACTTATTTTCAAAGTCAAAATTGACAGAACAAGACACGACTTACTCGTAATTAGCGAATTAAGATGGACTCAATCCAGGCATTTCTAGTCAATCGGACATTGGGCCTACTATTCTGGCAATGAAAACTGAAGAAGAAAAGGTTTTACTTTTATTCTCAACTGAAGTTTGTCTGACTCAGTCCTGGTGTACAATGCGGTCAGTAATAGAATCATCTTGACTATAAGGAGTACCAATTCATGTCACAGTTATACAAGTCTATTCATCAACAACCGATGCCGGGGAGGAGGACGTTGAACTATTCGACAATCAAGTTCAAGAAGAAATAGACAAGACACCAAAACATTGGTGTGTTGTTGGAAACATGGAATCGGTGTTGGAAACTTTGGACCAGGGGAACAAAACAAGGCTATAGGAAGATTAGTTGACTATTGTACAATAAATCAACTGTCCATCATGAACATCTTCCAAATTCACAAACTGAGACTCTAAACATGGATATCACTGAATGGGACCTATAAGATTCAGATTTACTACATACAATATTTGTTCACCAATGATGGAAGTCGTCGATCATTACAGAGTAAGCAAGGCCAGGAGATGACCGTATAGCTGTTCATAAACATTGGAAAGCAAAGATTAGAGTCAAGCTGCACTAATGCATTAGACAACTGGTCATTTCCAACTTCAATTTGACCAACATACCTGTTTTTTGGAACAGTCTGCAGAACCAATTTATATCACTGGATATTGATGAAAGAAGGCAATAGAATTCTGGACACATATAAAGAGTATTGTTACTGAAGAAGCCAGAAGAACAATAAACAAGAGGTAGAAGAGACACCCGCAGTCATGGTTAACATGAGAGACCGTAAAGATGATTAAATAAAGATGAATGGTAAAAGCAAAAGGTAACAAGCAGGATGCAGACAACATCAGTATAAGACTAAAGAGAGCCATTCGAGCAGTCAAAGAACTTGAAAAAATATGTACAGAGATAGAAATTGAAGATCTAAAGTGCAAGAGCAGGAAGGCATACCAAAAGATCAAAGAGATAATAGTTTCAAACAAGAGTGGGAATGTTGGAAGATGCCAATGGAGCAATCTAACTGAGCCAGAACAGATCAAGGAAATATGGAAAGAATATATGGAGCACAAATTATAAGAAGAAGCTTTCGAGGATGGTTGAACTTGCCGAAAAAGAAGATGGAATCAAAATTGCTGGATTAATCATCATCAATGTTGAATATGTAAACAATACAACATTGATAGCAACAAGCACAGATGGAATAAAGGACTTAGTACGGAGGGACAAGATGGAAAGCTTGAAACTTGGAACTCCTGCTCAATACAAAGAAGAGAAAAGATATTGACTATTGCCAGGTATGATCGGGACACAATTGAGATGCACGTAAATGAACTGAAAGTTGTAAAGTGCTTCATCCTACTCCGATTAATGACCACTCAAGATGCAGTGATGACACTGGAAGTCAATGGGATAATAGCTATGGACAAATCAATAATGACGTCACTGGACAAGGTCTTCAAATTGAGGAAAATTTCAAAATGACGAAGACATGGCTCATGCATAGTCTGATCTTTTCTGTAGTAAGAATGAGAGACATGGACAGTAAAGAAACAAGACACAATAATTAACCCCTTTGAAATGTGGTGCTGGAGAAGGATGTTATTAATAGCATGTATGGAAAGAAGATCAAACAAATCATTTTCGGAGCAAATCAAGACATGTCACTCGAAGCAAGGATCACCAAGCTATGACTTGCCAACTCTGGACACATCATACTAAGAGAGCATTCACTGGAAGGCATCATGGTCAGAAGAATAGAAGGATCCAGGCAACGAGGAAGACCAGTAACCCAATGGCTCAGTACAATAAAGATAACAGTGGAAAAGACTTGACTTATCTAGGCTTGCACAAGATCGATCTTCCTACACAGCGTTCATCCATCAAGTCACCATGGCTCAAGATCGATCTGAAGGCTGTTATATAATAATAATAATAATTAGTAAATATTTTAATTATTTACCCAGCTTTATTCAGACACATCTTCCACATATTTGCAAATAGAAGCATATCCACAAGGGTGGTAGAATTTTATTATGTGATAAAGGATCATATATACTACAGGTGTGCTCACACAGAAAATATATTATATACATTAATGTCCAATTGATAAATGCAACAATGGATTTATTTTGGAAAACAACAAAAGAACAACTTTTGAAGCAACCAAACATGCTGTGGCATCAACAACAACTTAAAGCATAGTGACGAGAGATAAACAAAATGACACATATGGTATATACATTCAAATTCAACTGGCATATTATATCAGTGCATAATAGCATACCTGTAATAATATATTCTTTCTTACTGACTTCAAACACATCCTCCTGCTGTTGTATTGTGTTTGTGCATCTTATAAGTATCAAGGCATTGGGACAGAAAAGATCTTACAGTATAAATGTACATGTATTGATTTTATATACTTTATGCATGCTTCTTATGTGCATGCTTCCTTTGGTTCTTACTATGAGTGTAATTATCCATGGGGAAAGGTTGAGTCCACTACCAAATAATTAAATCTATGTCTGTCCTTTCTGACCTCTGCCAGCCAACCTGCAATATCCAGTGATACACTGGATTAAATAAACAAAAATCAATCATCTAATTCATGAGACTACTTATTTCATGGTCATGGTAGAATTCAGTGATTTACTGAGGATTTGACTTCTTTGTACTAGTCCTAAATCTTTAGTTTTCTTTTTTTTTTTTTGCAATATTTGTTTAATGTATGATATGTGCTATCTATGTATGCAGAGCAGAGATGGGATTCCGCCTTTATTGACACGTTTAGCTGAACCGATTGTTGAAATCATTGTTCATGGAACCAACAAGAAGTAGTGCCCAAATCTTGTTCCCTGATCCATAGTCAGATACAGTCATGATGACCCTTTAAATTTTCCCAGAAAATGAAGTATTTCTCCCAGAAAATTATTGCAATTATACATGCTTTGTTATACACATGTTTATTTTGTTTGCATATTTCATTTGTGTATATTGGAAAAACATTAAAAAAAACTGAAAAAGGCAAATTAGACATAATTTTGCACAAAACCCAAAATATGGAACAGGTATAATTGTTCAAAACAAAATCAATTCCTTTAGGTACACTTGCACACAGTTCTTGAAGGAACTTATAAGGAAGGTTGTTTTCCAAACATCATGAATAACTAACTACAGGTGTTCTCTGGATGTAGGCTTGTGCAAATCTTTCCTTCTCATCTATCATCACTTCCACAATTCCCTATTCTTTATGCTGAAGTTCTTAATGGCACTGAATGTATGGTTGTGATCACTATCATGCTGCAGCACAACTTTTGAGCCATTCAGATGCCTCTTTGATGGTATTGCAAGATGGATAGTTATGTGCCAGCAATGTGAACACTGTTATGATGCGGTGGTCTAGGAGCAACATGGAACAAGCTCTGAAGGAAGTGGTAACTGTACTGACCTCAGTCCCTAAGCTCAACACAACACTAGAAGTAGCCGTGGAATGCTCCTAACTCTCCCTAGGCATCTCGTCACAGCCTAAGAGCTAACTACCCCTAAAGACAGAAGCAGGAAAACTATCTTGCCTCAGAGAAAATCCCCAAAGGATAGATTAGCCCCCCACAAATAATGACTGTGAGCGGAGAGGGAAAAGACATACACAGAATGAAACCAGGATGAGCACAGGAGGCCAGTCTAGCTTGATAGATAGGGCAGGATGGAATACTGTGCAGTCAGTATAAAACACTACAAAAATCCACGCAGAGTTTACAAAAAAAAATCTCCACACCTGACTAAAGGTGTGGAGGGTAAATGTGCTTCCCAGAGCTTCCAGCAAGACAGAATTAATTCATACTGATAACGCTGGACAAACATAGAAAGCACTGAACGGATAAGTCCACAATCTGTGAACAGAAAAGCGCAAGCAAAAACTTAGCTTTGCTGAACTGGTCAGGATAACAGGGAAATCAAAAGAGATGTGAATCCAACCAGGAACCATTTACAAGTGGCACTGGTTGAAGAAAGAGCCAGACCTAAATAGCCGAGCAGAAGAAACGATAAGTGGAGGCAGCTGATGACAGCTAACTCCAAGGAGCAGCCATACCACTTGAAACCACAAGAGGGAGCCCAAGAGCAGAACTCACAAAAGTGCCACTTACAACCACCGGAGGGAGCCCAAGAGCGGAATTCACAACAGTACCCCCCCCCCTTGAGGAGGGGTCACCAAACCCTCACCAGAGCCCCCGGGCCGATCAGGACGAGCCAAATGAAAAGCACGAACCAAATCGGCGACATGGACATCGGAGGCAACAACCCAAGAATTATCCTCCTAGCCATAACCCTTCCACTTGACAAGATACTGATGCCTACGCCTCGAAAAACGAGAATCCAAAATCTTCTCAACCTCATATTCCAACTCTGCCACAACCAACACCGGGGCAGGAGGGTAAACCGAGGGAACAACAGGCACCACATATATCCGCAACAAAGATCTATGGAAAACATTATGAATGGCAAAAGAGGCTGGAAGAGCCAAACGAAAAGACACCGGATTAATAATTTCAGAAATTTTATAAGGACCAATAAACCGAGACTTAAACTTAGGGGACGAAACCTTCATAGGAATACGACGAGAAGACAACCAAACCAAAGGTGAAACCAAAGTAGCCGAACTAGCCCGATTATTAAGGGCAAACTCGGCCAACGGCAAGAAAGACACCCAATCATCCTGATCAGCAGACACAAAGCATCTCAAATAGGTCTCCAAGGTCTGATTAGTTCGCTCAGTTTGGCCATTAGTCTGAGGATGAAACGCCGAAGAAAAAGACAAATCAATGCCCATCCTAGCACAAAAGGCCCGCCAAAATCTAGAGACAAACTGAGGACCTCTGTCAGACACAATATTCTCCGGAATGCCATGCAAACAAACCACATGCTGAAAAAATAATGGAACCAGATGTGAGGAGGAAGGCAACTTAGGCAAAGGTACCAGATGGACCATTTTAGAGAACCGGTCACAAACAACCCAGATAACAGACATCTTCTGGGAAACAGGAAGATAAGAAATAAAATCCATGGAAATATGCGTCCAGGGCCTCTCAGGGACCGGCAAAGGCAAAAGCAACCCACTAGCGCGGGAACAGCAAGGCTTGGCCTGGGCGCAAGTCCCACAGGACTGCACAAAAGCACGCACATCGCGCGACAAGGAAGGCCACCAAAAGGACCTAGCAACCAAATCTCTGGTATCAAAAATCCCAGGATGACCAGCCAACACTGAACAATGAACCTCAGAAATTACCTTACTTGTCCATCTATCAGGAACAAACAGCTTCCCCACTGGACAGCGGTCAGGCCTATCAGCCTGAAATTCCTGAAGCACCCGCCGCAAATCAGGGGAGATAGCAGAAAGAATCACCCCCTCCTTAAGAATGCCAACCGGCTCAAGGACTCCAGGAGAATCAGGCGAAAAACTCCTAGAGAGGGCATCAGCCTTAACATTCTTAGATCCCGGAAGATACGAGACCACAAAATCAAAACGGGAGAAAAACAGGGACCATCGAGCCTGTCTAGGATTCAGCCGCTTGGCCGACTCGAGGTAAATCAGATTCTTATGATCGGTCAGGACCACAACGCGGTGTTTAGCTCCCTCAAGCCAATGTCGCCACTCCTCAAACGCCCACTTCATAGCCAACAACTCCCGATTGCCGACATCATAATTGTGTTCCGCAGGCGAAAACTTTCTGGAAAAAAAAGCACACGGTTTCATCAAAGAACCATCAGACTCCCTCTGAGACAAAACGGCCCCTGCCCCAATATCAGAAGCGTCGACCTCAACCTGAAAAGGAAGAGAAACATCCGGCTGATGCAACACAGGGGCAGAAGTAAATCAGCGTTTAAGCTCCTGAAAGGCCTCAACAGCCGCAGAGGACCAATTCGTCACATCAGCGCCTTTCTTCGTCAAATCAGTAAGGGGCTTAACCACACTGGAAAAGTTGGCAATGAAACGGCGATAGAAATTAGCAAAGCCCAAAAATTTTTGAAGGCCCTTCACAGATGTGGGTTGGATCCAGTCATGAATAGCTTGGACCTTAACAGGATCCATTTCTATAGACGAGGGAGAAAAAATAAAACCCAAAAAAGAGACCTTCTGAACTCCGAATAGGCACTTAGACCCCTTCACAAACAAAGCATTATCACAAAGGATCTGGAACACCATCCTGACCTGTTTCACATGAGACTCCCAATCATTGGAAAAAATCAAAATATCATCCAAATATACGACCATGAATTTATCAAGATAATTGCGGAAAATATCATGCATGAAAGACTGGAACACAGATGGAGCATTAGAGAGCCAAAATGGCATCACAAGGTATTCAAAATGGCCTTCGGGCGTATTAAATGCAGTTTTCCATTCGTCACCCTGTTTAATACGAACAAGATTATATGCCCCTCGGAGGTCAATCTTAGTAAATCAACTAGCCCCCTTAATCTGGGCAAACAAATCAGTAAGCAAAGGCAAGGGGTATTGGAATTTGACCGTGATCTTATTAAGAAGACGATAATCAATACAGGGTCTCAAGGAGCCATCCTTCTTAGCAACAAAAAAGAAACCCGCTCCTAATGGTGACGAAGAGGGCCGAATATGCCCCTTCTCCAAAGACTCCTTGACATAACTCCGCATGGTGGCATGCTCTGGCACAGACAGAATGAAAAGTCGGCCCTTAGGGAACTTGCAACCAGGAATCAAGTTAATAGCACAATCACAGTCCCTGTGCGGAGGAAGGGAACTGGACTTGGGCTCATCAAATACATCCTGGAAATCCGACAAAAACTCAGGGACCTCAGAAGAGGGGGAAGAGGAAATTGACATCACAGGAACATCACTATGTACCCCTTGACAACCCCAACTAGTCACCGGCATAGTTTTCCAATCCAGCACTAGATTATGTTCCTGTAACCATGGAAAACCCAGTACAACAACATCATGCAGGTTATGCAACACCAGAAAACGGCAATCTTCCTGATGTGCTGGAGCCATGTACATAGTCATCTGTGTCCAGTACTGAGGTTTATCCTTGGCCAAGGGTGTAGCATCAATACCCCTCAAAGGAATAGGGCTCTGCAAAGGCTGCAAGGAAAAACCACAGCGCCTGACGAATTCTAAGTCCATTAAGTTCAGGGCAGCGCCTGAATCCACAAATTCCATGACAGAAAAGGACGACAATGAGCAAATCAGGGTCACAGATAAGAGAAATTTAGGCTGCATAGTACTAATGGTAACAGACCTAGCGACTCTCTCAGTACGCTTAGGGCAATCAGAGATAACATGAGCAGAATCACCACAGTAAAAACACAGCCTATTCTTACGTCTGAATTCTTGCCGTTCTGTTCTAGTCAAAATCCTATCACATTGCATAGGTTCTGGACTCTGCTCAGAGGATACTGCCATATGGTTTACAGCTTTGCGCTCGCGCAGACGCCGATCAATCTGAATGGCTAGAGACATAGATTAGCTCAAACCGGCAGGCGTAGGAAAGCCCACCATAACATCTTTAAGGGCTTCAGAAAGACCTTTTCTGAAAATAGCAGCCAGAGCCTCTTCATTCCATTTAGTGAGCACAGACCATTTTCTAAATTTCTGGCAGTATAACTCTGCCGCTTCCTGACCTTGACACAAGGCCAACAGGGTTTTTTCTGCATGATCCACAGAATTAGGTTCGTCATACAATAATCCGAGCGCTTGAAAAAAAGCATCAACATTCAATAATGCCGGATCCCCTGTTTCAAGAGAAAAAGCCCAGTCTTGAGGGTCACCACGCAGCAAGGATATGATGATTTTTACTTGCTGAATGGGATCACCAGAAGAACGGGGTTTAAAAGCAAAAAACAATCTGCAGTTATTTTTAAAGTTCAAAAACTTGGATCTGTCCCCAAAAAACAAATCAGGAGTAGGAATTCTAGGCTCTAAAGCTGGAGTATGGACAACATAGTCCTGGATACTCTGTATTCTTGCAGCAAGTTGATCCACCCGAGCAAACAAACCCTGAACATCCATGCCAAAGCATATATCCTGAACCACCCAGATAAAAAAAATGGTTCAGAACTTTCTTTTCCTTCTTTTGAGAAGCATTTAATTCATTTTTGGCCACTTGTACTGTTATGATGCGGTGGTCTAGGAGCAACATGGAACAAGCTCTGAAGGAAGTGGTAACTGTACTGACCGCAGTCCCTAAGCTCAACACAACACTAGAAGTAGCCGTGGAATGCTCCTAACTCTCCCTAGGCATCTCGTCACAGCCTAAGAGCTAACTACCCCTAAAGACAGAAGCAGGAAAACTATCTTGCCTCAGAGAAAATCCCCAAAGGATAGATTAGCCCCCCACAAATAATGACTGTGAGTGGAGAGGGAAAAGACATACACAGAATGAAACCAGGATGAGCACAGGAGGCCAGTCTAGCTTGATAGATAGGACAGGATGGAATACTGTGCGGTCAGTATAAAACACTACAAAAATCCACGCAGAGTTTACAAAAAAAAATCTCCACACCTGACTAAAGGTGTGGAGGGTAAATATGCTTCCCAGAGCTTCCAGCAAGACAGAATTAATTCATACTGATAACGCTGGACAAACATAGAAAGCACTGAACGGATAAGTCCACAATCTGTGAACAGAAAAGCGCAAGCAAAAACTTAGCTTTGCTGAACTGGTCAGGATAACAGGGAAATCCAAAGAGATGTGAATCCAACCAGGAACCATTTACAAGTGGCACTGGCTGAAGAAAGAGCCAGACCTAAATAGCCAAGCAGAAGAGACGATAAGTGGAGGCAGCTGAAGACAGCTAACTCCAAGGAGCAGCCATACCACTTGAAACCACAAGAGGGAGCCCAAGAGCAGAACTCACAAAAGTGCCACTTACAACCACCGGAGGGAGCCCAAGAGCGGAATTCACAACAGAACTCCATTAATCCTGACCAGATCCCCAACTTCATTTACTTAAATGCAGCTCTAAACTTGGAAAACACCTCCACCATGCTTTATTGTTGCCTGCAGAAACTAATTATGGTTCGCTCTCCAGACCTTTGGCGAACTAACTGCTTCTTTTATAGCCAAGTATTTCAAATTTTAACTCATCAGTCCAGAGGATCTGCTGCCATTTTACGGCACTCCAATGCCTATGTTGTTAGGTGTCGAGTAACCGCCTCTGCACAGGGGGAATCTCGAACCACCTCAGCTGCAGTCTCCCATTTTTATCCAGCCGCAGTGGAGCCTGCTCAGCGAAGACATCGGTCCCAGCATCTGGCTCAGGCTGATACTGGGCGACTGGTTACTATTGTTCTTCCAGGCTCTGCCTTTGTAGCCAGTACTGGTCAGCAACGAGCAGACGTCTCTTGGACTAAATCCTGCTTTTCCCCTTCTGAGCATACCCAGGGTAAGACCTCTCATTGGATGTCGGGGATCACATGCTCAGATACGGCAGCAGCTCCCATTGGTCCTCTAGGAAGGTCCTGAAGTTGCTCAGGTACTGTAGCAGCTCCCATTGGTCCTCTAGGAAGGTCCTGAAGTTGCTGCAGCTATAAAAGGATCCCATGGATGCACGGCCATGCGCTAGTATCAAACCAATGTCTATGAGCTCAGAGCCAGTGTGGTCATGTCTGGATGCGGTTAGGGTTTGGCTGAAATAAGCCCCTAGAATACAAGCACCTCCAGTGAGGAGTTTGTATGAGTGTATTCAGGGCCTTGGCTGAAATAAGCCGCTAGAATACCGGCACCTCCGGTGAATAGTTGATTGTCTGTTTTCTCTGACTGCATGACCACAGTTTGCTCTGGTTGGTAGCTGTGTACCTCTGTGAGGTTAACAGGGCATAGCATCTTGTACCTAGTGACTCTGTAGAGTTAGCAGAGTTTGCTTATACCGCCATCTGCCAGCAGCAGGTTCCTCTCCTGCACGGTGGACCCCGGGTTGCGAATGCACCTAATAATACATATATATATATATATATATATACATATATATATATATATATATATATACTTGGTGCGTTCTGCCAACCCTAACATATGTTTTTGTGCTTAGTTGAATCGATTGGCTTTGTTTTTATATTGAAAGTATGGTTTTTGGTCAAAACTCTTCTGTGAAGACTACTTCAAGCCAAACTACACTGAACAATATGGATGTAGCTGGGTTCGACTGGTTGCTTCAATTTCTGATGGCATGCCTGGACATCTTCCAATTTCAATAGGAAGTAAGTAATATGTGTGTTTCATATTTGATACTAGGTTTCCTTGGCCGAATACTGCATCTACTGTTCCCAACATAGTCCATTTCCTGGTGCTTCTACAAAGCACATCTTGAAACCCCTGGTTGCATTTAAATCTTTGCCTGGGAGAGAGCTTTCTGATGCAGTATAACTGCTTTGTGTCTTGTTGCTGTGCGCAGCCTTGCCATGGTTTGTGACCTCTAATGTTATGTTTGCTAATGACAGGTGTTATGAAGGCAATCCAGAAACACAGTGTGCTTAGCGATCAGAGCGCACACAGTGATCTGACAAATACCCAAAAATACAAGAACGAGCTCTGAGACGTGGAAACTCTGTAGACTGCACACCTGATCCTATCCTAAACACAACTAAAAGCGGCTGTGGATTGCGCCTAACAACTACCTAGGCAACTCGGCACAGCCTAAGAAACTAGCTAGCCTGAAGATAGAAAAATAGGCCTGACTTGCCCCAGAGAAATTCCCCAAAGGAAAAGGCAGCCCCCCACATATAATGACTGTGAGTAAGATGAAAAGACAAAACTTAGGGATGAAATAGATTCAGCAAAGTGGGGCCCGATATTCTAGGACAGAGCGAGGACAGTAAAGCGAACTTTGCAGTCTACAAAAAACCCTAAAGCAAAACCACGCAAAGGGGGCAAAAAAAAACCACCGTGCCGAACTAACGGCACGGCGGTACACCATTTGCGTCTCAGAGCTTCCAGCAAAACAAAAGACAAGCTGGACAGAAAAAAAAGCAACAAAAAAAAGCAAAAAGCACTTAGCTATACAGAGCAGCAGGTCACAGGAACAATCAGGAGAAGCTCAGATCCAACACTGAAACATTGACAAGGAGCAAGGATAGCAGCATCAGGCGGAGTTAAGTAATGAAGCAGTTAACGAGCTCACCAGAACACCTGAGGGAGGAAGCTCAGAAGCTGCAGTACCACTTGTGACCACAGGAGTGAATTCAGCCACAGAATTCACAACAGTACCCCCCCCTTGAGGAGGGGTCACCGAACCCTCACCAGAGCCCCCAGGCCGACCAGGATGAGCCGCATGAAAGGCACGAACAAGATCGGAAGCATGAACATCAGAGGCAAAAACCCAGGAATTATCTTCCTGAGCATAACCCTTCCATTTAACCAGATACTGGAGTTTCCGTCTAGAAACACGAGAATCCAAAATCTTCTCCACAATATACTCCAATTCCCCCTCCACCAAAACCGGGGCAGGAGGCTCAACAGATGGAACCATAGGTGCCACGTATCTCCGCAACAACGACCTATGGAATACAATATGTATGGAAAAGGAGTCTGGGAGGGTCAAACGAAAAGACACAGGATTGAGAACCTCAGAAATCCTATACGGACCAATAAAACGAGGTTTAAATTTAGGAGAGGAAACCTTCATAGGAATATGACGAGAAGATAACCAAACCAGATCCCCAACACGAAGTCGGGGACCCACACGGCGTCTGCGATTAGCGAAAAGTTGAGCTTTCTCCTGGGACAAGATCAAATTGTCCACTACCTGAGTCCAGATCTGCTGCAACCTATCCACCACAGAATCCACACCAGGACAGTCCGAAGACTCAACCTGTCCTGAAGAGAAACGAGGATGGAACCCAGAATTGCAAAAAAATGGAGAAACCAAGGTAGCCAAGCTGGCCCGATTATTAAGGGCGAACTCAGCCAACGGCAAAAAGGACACCCAATCATCCTGGTCTGCAGAAACAAAACATCTCAGATATGTTTCCAAGGTCTGATTGGTTCGTTCGGTCTGGCCATTAGTCTGAGGATGGAAAGCCGAGGAAAAGGATAGGTCAATGCCCATCCTACCACAAAAGGCTCGCCAAAACCTTGAAACAAACTGGGAACCTCTGTCAGAAACAATATTCTCAGGAATGCCATGCAACCGAACCACATGCTGAAAGAACAAAGGTACCAAATCAGAGGAGGAAGGCAATTTAGCCAAGGGCACCAGATGGACCATTTTAGAAAAGCGATCACAGACCACCCAAATGACTGACATCTTTTGAGAAACGGGAAGGTCAGAAATGAAATCCATCGAAATATGTGTCCAAGGCCTCTTTGGGACCGGCAAGGGCAAAAGCAACCCACTGGCACGAGAACAGCAGGGCTTAGCCCTAGCACAAATCCCACAGGACTGCACAAAAGTACGTACATCCCGTGACAGAGATGGCCACCAGAAGGATCTAGCCACTAACTCTCTGGTACCAAAGATTCCAGGATGACCAGCCAACACCGAACAATGAAGTTCAGAGATAAGTTTATTAGTCCACCTATCAGGGACGAACAGTTTCTCTGCTGGACAACGATCAGGTTTGTTCGCCTGAAATATTTGCAGCACCCGCCGCAAATCAGGGGAGATGGCAGACACAATGACTCCTTCCTTGAGGATACCCGCTGGCTCAGATAAACCCGGAGAGTCGGGCACAAAACTCCTAGACAGAGCATCCGCCTTCACATTTTTAGAGCCCGGAAGGTACGAAATCACAAAGTCGAAGCGGGCAAAAAATAACGACCAACGGGCCTGTCTAGGATTCAAGCGCTTGGCAGACTCGAGATAAGTCAAGTTCTTATGATCAGTCAATACCACCACGCGATGCTTAGCTCCTTCAAGCCAATGACGCCACTCCTCGAATGCCCACTTCATGGCCAGCAACTCTCGATTGCCCACATCATAATTACGCTCAGCGGGCGAAAACTTCCTGGAAAAGAAGGCGCATGGTTTCATCACTGAGCAATCAGAACCTCTCTGTGACAAAACCGCCCCTGCTCCAATCTCAGAAGCATCAACCTCGACCTGGAACGGAAGAGAAACATCTGGCTGACACAACACAGGGGCAGAACAAAAACGACGCTTCAACTCCTGAAAAGCTTCCACAGCAGCAGAAGACCAATTAACCAAATCAGCACCCTTCTTGGTCAAATCGGTCAATGGTTTGGCAATGCTAGAAAAATTACAGATGAAGCGACGATAAAAATTAGCAAAGCCCAGGAACTTTTGCAGACTTTTCAGAGATGTCGGCTGAATCCAATCCTGGATGGCTTGGACCTTAACTGGATCCATCTCGATAGTAGAAGGGGTAAAGATGAACCCCAAAAATGAAACTTTCTGCACACCGAAGAGACACTTTGATCCCTTCACAAACAAAGAGTTAGCACGCAGGACCTGAAAAACCATTCTGACCTGCTTCACATGAGACTCCCAATCATCTGAGAAGATCAAAATGTCATCCAAGTAAACAATCAGGAATTTATCCAGATGCTCACGGAAGATGTCATGCATAAAAGACTGAAACACAGATGGAGCATTGGCAAGTCCGAACGGCATCACTAGATACTCAAAATGACCCTCGGGCGTATTGAATGCAGTTTTCCATTCATCTCCTTGCCTGATTCTCACCAGATTATACGCACCACGAAGATCTATCTTAGTGAACCAACTAGCCCCCTTAATCCGAGCAAACAAGTCAGATAACAATGGCAAGGGATACTGAAATTTAACAGTGATCTTTAACATCCATCTTTGTAGAGGATGAAGATGGCACACCTAAGAATGAAGCAATACCAGCAAGCAAAAAAGAAAAGGGCACACAGCAACAAGTGACAGCAAAAAGTACAGCCAAGAAGCAACGAAGAGTGGTGGTGGTGGGAGACTCACTACTGAGAGGCACAGAAGCAGCCATCTGCAGACCGGACATAACTGCAAGAGAAGTATGCTGCCTTCCAGGTGCGATGATCAAGGATGTGACCGATAGGATACCAAAGCTCTTCAACTCCAAGGACGTCCACCCATTTCTTCTGATACATGTTGGCACCAATGACACGGCAAGGAAGGACCTACCGACAATCTGCAAGGACTTTGAAGAGTTGGGGAAGAAAGTAAAGGAACTGGATGCACAGGTAGTTTTTTCTTCTATCCTTCCAGTAGATGGGCATGGCACCAGGAGATGGAACAGGATCCTTGATGCAAACAACTGGCTAAGACGATGGTGCAGACAACAAGGATTCGGATTCCTGGACCACGGTGTGAATTACTTGTACGATGGACTCCTCGCCAGAGACGGACTACACCTCAACAAACCTGGGAAACACACATTCGCCAGAAGACTCGCTACACTCATCAGGAGGGCGTTAAACTAGAAGAAGAGGGGACGGGAAGAAAAACATTAGACTCGAACAAAGACGACCCAGGAAAACATACTCAGAAGGGAGGTAAGAACATTTCTAAAACAATCCACAGTGAGGAGATTGGAACAAAACAAAATCCTCTAAACTGCATGCTCGCAAACGCCAGAAGCCTGACAAACAAGATGGAAGAACTAGAAGCAGAAATATCTACAGGTAACTTTGACATAGTGGGAATAACCGAGACATGGTTAGATGAAAGCTATGACTGGGCAGTTAACTTACAGGGTTACAGTCTGTTTAGAAAGGATCGTAAAAATCGGAGAGGAGGAGGGGTTTGTCTCTATGTAAAGTCTTGTCTAAAGTCCACTTTAAGGGAGGATATTAGCGAAGGGAATGAGGATGTCGAGTCCATATGGGTTGAAATTCATGGAGGGAAAAATGGTAACAAAATTCTCATTGGGGTCTGTTACAAACCCCCAAATATAACAGAAACCATGGAAAGTCTACTTCTAAAGCAGATAGATGAAGCTGCAACCCATAATGAGGTCCTGGTTATGGGGGACTTTAACTACCCGGATATTAACTGGGAAACAGAAACCTGTGAAACCCATAAAGGCAACAGGTTTCTGCTAATAACCAAGAAAAATTATCTTTCACAATTGGTGCAGAATCCAACCAGAGGAGCAGCACTTTTAGACCTAATACTATCTAATAGACCTGACAGAATAACAAATCTGCAGGTGGTTGGGCATTTAGGAAATAGCGACCACAATATTGTGCAGTTTCACCTGTCTTTCACTAGGGGGACTTGTCAGGGAGTCACAAAAACATTGAACTTTAGGAAGGCAAAGTTTGAACAGCTTAGAGATGCCCTTAATCTGGTAGACTGGGACAATATCCTCAGAAATACGAATACAGATAATAAATGGGAAATGTTTAAGAACATCCTAAATAGGCAGTGTAAGCGGTTTATACCTTGTGGGAATAAAAGGACTAGAAATAGGAAAAACCCAATGTGGCTAAACAAAGAAGTAAGGCAGGCAATTAACAGTAAAAAGAAAGCATTTGCACTACTAAAGCAGGATGGCACCACTGAAGCTCTAAAAAACTATAGGGAGAAAAATACTTTATCTAAAAAACTAATTAAAGCTGCCAAAAAGGAAACAGAGAAGCACATTGCTAAGGAGAGTAAAACTAATCCCAAACTGTTCTTCAACTATATCAATAGTAAAAAAATAAAAACTGAAAATGTAGGCCCCTTAAAAAATAGTGAGGAAAGAATGGTTGTAGATGACGAGGAAAAAGCTAACATATTAAACACCTTCTTCTCCACGGTATTCACGGTGGAAAATGAAATGCTAGGTGAAATCCCAAGAAACAATGATAACCCTATATTAAGAGTCACCAATCTAACCCAAGAAGAGGTGCGAAACCGGCTAAATAAGATTAAAATAGATAAATCTCCAGGTCCGGATGGCATACACCCACGAGTACTAAGAGAACTAAGTAATGTAATAGATAAACCATTATTTCTTATTTTTAGTGACTCTATAGCGACAGGGTCTGTTCCGCAGGACTGGCGCATAGCAAATGTGGTGCCAATATTCAAAAAGGGCTCTAAAAGTGAACCTGGAAATTATAGGCCAGTAAGTCTAACCTCTATTGTTGGTAAAATATTTGAAGGGTTTCTGAGGGATGTTATTCTGGATTATCTCAATGAGAATAACTGTTTAACTCCATATCAGCATGGGTTTATGAGAAATCGCTCCTGTCAAACCAATCTAATCAGTTTTTATGAAGAGGTAAGCTATAGACTGGACCACGGTGAGTCATTGGACGTGGTATATCTCGATTTTTCCAAAGCGTTTGATACCGTGCCGCACAAGAGGTTGGTACACAAAATGAGAATGCTTGGTCTGGGGGAAAATGTGTGTAAATGGGTTAGTAACTGGCTTAGTGATAGAAAGCAGAGGGTGGTTATAAATGGTATAGTCTCTAACTGGGTCGCTGTGACCAGTGGGGTACCGCAGGGGTCAGTATTGGGACCTGTTCTCTTCAACATATTCATTAATGATCTGGTAGAAGGTTTACACAGTAAAATATCGATATTTGCAGATGATACAAAACTATGTAAAGCAGTTAATACAAGAGAAGATAGTATTCTGCTACAGATGGATCTGGATAAGTTGGAAACTTGGGCTGAAAGGTGGCAGATGAGGTTTAACAATGATAAATGTAAGGTTATACACATGGGAAGAGGAAATCAATATCACCATTACAAACTGAACGGGAAACCACTGGGTAAATCTGACAGGGAGAAGGACTTGGGGATCCTAGTTAATGATAAACTTACCTGGAGCAGCCAGTGCCAGGCAGCAGCTGCCAAGGCAAACAGGATCATGGGGTGCATTAAAAGAGGTCTGGATACACATGATGAGAGCATTATACTGCCTCTGTACAAATCCCTAGTTAGACCGCACATGGAGTACTGTGTCCAGTTTTGGGCACCGGTGCTCAGGAAGGATATAATGGAACTAGAGAGAGTACAAAGGAGGGCAACAAAATTAATAAAGGGGATGGGAGAACTAAAATACCCAGATAGATTAGCGAAATTAGGATTATTTAGTCTAGAAAAAAGACGACTGAGGGGCGATCTAATAACCATGTATAAGTATATAAGGGGACAATACAAATATCTCGCTGAGGATCTGTTTATACCAAGGAAGGTGACGGGCACAAGGGGGCATTCTTTGCGTCTGGAGGAGAGAAGGTTTTTCCACCAACATAGAAGAGGATTCTTTACTGTTAGGGCAGTGAGAATCTGGAATTGCTTGCCTGAGGAGGTGGTGATGGCGAACTCAGTCGAGGGGTTCAAGAGAGGCCTGGATGTCTTCCTGGAGCAGAACAATATTGTATCATACAATTATTAGGTTCTGTAGAAGGACGTAGATCTGGGGATTTATTATGATGGAATATAGGCTGAACTGGATGGACAAATGTCTTTTTTCGGCCTTACTAACTATGTTACTATGTTACTATGTTATTAAGAAGGCGGTAATCAATACACGGTCTCAGCGAACCATCCTTCTTGGCTACAAAGAAGAATCCTGCTCCCAGTGGTGATGACGATGGGCGAATATGTCCCTTCTCCAGGGATTCCTTCACATAACTGCGCATAGCGGCGTGTTCGGGCACGGATAAATTAAATAATCGACCTTTAGGGAATTTACTACCAGGAATCAAATTGATAGCACAATCACAATCCCTATGCGGAGGTAGAGCATCGGACTTGGGCTCTTCAAATACATCCTGATAATCAGACAAGAACTCTGGGACCTCAGAAGGGATGGATGACGAAATCGACAAAAATGGAACATCACCATGTACCCCCTGACAACCCCAGCTGGATACCGACATGGAATTCCAATCCAATACTGGATTATGGGTTTGTAGCCATGGCAACCCCAACACGACCACATCATGCAGATTATGTAGCACCAGAAAGCGAATAACTTCCTGATGTGCAGGAGCCATGCACATGGTCAGCTGGGCCCAGTATTGAGGTTTATTCTTGGCCAAAGGTGTAGCATCAATTCCTCTCAATGGAATAGGACACCGCAAAGGCTCCAAGAAAAACCCACAACGTTTAGCATAATCCAAATCCATCAGATTCAGGGCAGCGCCCGAATCCACAAACGCCATGACAGAAAACGACGACAAAGAGCATATCAAGGTAATGGACAGAAGGAATTTGGACTGTACAGTACCAATGACGGCAGACCTAGCGGACCGCTTAGTGCACTTAGGACCATCAGAAATAGCATGAGTGGAATCACCACAGTAGAAACACAGCCCATTCAGACGTCTGTATTCATGCCGTTCAACTCTAGTCATAGTCCTATCGCACTGCATAGGCTCAGGTTTAACCTCAGGCAGTACCGCCAAATGGTGCACAGATTTACGCTCGCGCAAGCGTCGACCGATCTGAATGGCCAAAGACAAAGACTCATTCAAACCAGCAGGCATAGGAAATCCCACCATGACATCCTTAAGAGCCTCAGAGAGACCCTTTCTGAACAAAGCTGCCAGCGCAGATTCATTCCACTGAGTGAGTACTGACCATTTCCTAAATTTCTGACAATATACTTCTATATCATCCTGACCCTGGCACAAAGCCAGCAAATTTTTCTCAGCCTGATCCACTGAATTAGGCTCATCGTACAGCAATCCGAGCGCCAGGAAAAACGCATCGAAACTACTCAATGCAGGGTCTCCTGGCGCAAGAGAAAATGCCCAGTCTTGAGGGTCGCCGCGCAAAAAAGAAATAATAATCAAAACCTGTTGAATAGGATTACCAGAAGAATGAGGTTTCAAGGCCAGAAATAGCTTACAATTATTTTTGAAACTTAGAAACTTAGTTCTATCTCCAAAAAACAAATCAGGAATAGGAATTCTTGGTTCTAACATAGATTTCTGATCAATAGTATCTTGAATTTTTTGTACATTTATAACGAGATTATCCATTGAAGAGCACAGACCCTGAATATCCATGTCCACACCTGTGTCCAGAATCACCCAAATGTCTAGGGGAAAAAAAAAAAGTGAACACAGAGCAGAAAAAAAAAAAAAAATGATGTCAGAACTTTTTCTTTCCCTCTATTGAGAATCATTAGTTGGGGCTCCTTGTACTGTTATGTTTGCTAATGACAGGTGTTATGAAGGCAATCCAGAAACACAGTGTGCTTAGCGATCAGAGCGCACACAGTGATCTGACAAATACCCAAAAATACAAGAACGAGCTCTGAGACGTGGAAACTCTGTAGACTGCACACCTGATCCTATCCTAAACACAACTAAAAGCGGCTGTGGATTGCGCCTAACAACTACCTAGGCAACTCGGCACAGCCTAAGAAACTAGCTAGCCTGAAGATAGAAAAATAGGCCTGACTTGCCCCAGAGAAATTCCCCAAAGGAAAAGGCAGCCCCCCACATATAATGACTGTGAGTAAGATGAAAAGACAAAACGTAGGGATGAAATAGATTCAGCAAAGTGGGGCCCGATATTCTAGGACAGAGCGAGGACAGTAAAGCGAACTTTGCAGTCTACAAAAAACCCTAAAGCAAAACCACGCAAAGGGGGCAAAAAAAACCCACCGTGCCGAACTAACGGCACGGCGGTACACCCTTTGCGTCTCAGAGCTTCCAGCAAAACAAAAGACAAGCTGGACAGAAAAAAAAGCAACAAAAAAAAGCAAAAAGCACTTAGCTATACAGAGCAGCAGGTCACAGGAACAATCAGGAGAAGCTCAGATCCAACACTGAAACATTGACAAGGAGCAAGGATAGCAGCATCAGGTGGAGTTAAGTAATGAAGCAGTTAACGAGCTCACCAGAACACCTGAGGGAGGAAGCTCAGAAGCTGCAGTACCACTTGTGACCACAGGAGTGAATTCAGCCACAGAATTCACAACACTCTAACATGTAACTGTCTTCTACAATCTCACCATTGTAACAACGTTTGACTAGTCCTCACCCAGTTTTAAGCCTTTAAAAAACTGTTTTGGTTTCTATGTTTTAAGTGGCATTACTTGAAGACTGTAGGATCTAAACAAATGCCTTTAATAGGGCTCCTAACAATCATATGTCTATAATAGCATTGGTTTCCTAATGAGTCAAAGGGATCATTTAGTTCCTTAAGCTCCAGTGAGTATAAACCTGCAAATATTATAGTTATGCCCCTGACTACACTATACATCATATATAATACACTGAGACAGTGCGGTATGCATCACAAAGACATTGCTGTCTACATTACATAGGATTCACTTAGGCTGCTGTATTAACCACATAGGATACAGTGAGACTGCTTTATACATGACATAGGGTATGCTGATACTCTGCTGAACTCATTTCCGAAGATACACTGAGACTCTGCATTATTTATCACATATGATGCAATGAGATGCTGCTGTACACATGATACATGATGTACGCAGGATACACTGAGACCCTACTGTATAAGTCTCATATGATATACTGAAACTGAGTGTTATGACTGCACAAGCACATCCACACTGGTAGCATATAAACCAGGGGAACAAATACCTGAACCGGACCAATCCCTGTTCAGACTGGTAATACCGCTATTCTGACCCTGGTCTGTGCCTACCTGACCTCAGGAGAATGGCAACCTAAGATAACACAAAGATGCCCCCACTCAATGGCAGCTCATCTTGACTGCTCCTAACTAGTATAGCTATGCCTGTGTAGCAACTCGGAAAAACAGGTTATACACTAAAAACTGTTACTGGCCCTGCCTGTTCCTGTTCAAACTAGATAACCTGACTCCGCAGTCCTTAGTTGTACCTGTTTGTGCAGAGATAGACCTAACTAGAGACAAAAAGACAGCAACTCTGGCCTAAACTGCCTAAAAGGCCAAGCAGTTGCTTCACATTGCTCCTAAATAACCAAAGGGCAGAGCAAAGTGTGAATTACCTACAAGAAGAGAAGTGTGCTGAACAAAGAAAAGATCCCAGAGTGAGTAAAGTAAATAATTAAATACCAAACAAAGAATAAAGCAAATACTGTTAACAATTATACTGCCTACTTCCTAATGATAAACAGAAGATAGGTGCAAAGTATAACTAAGAACCGGAAAAGCAAATACCCTTAGCTGGAATCTCACAGACGGGCACAAAATGTCAATAGAATGTCAGAACAACCAAATGAATCTATCACCAGCAAGAAATGCCAGCAGGGGGAATTTAAAGCTGCAACCAAAATGTGATTGGTAGACACCCGTGTTAAGGTAAGCAGACTGCAGCCAGAAAACTATAAACCGAACACCCAGAGAAAAGGTGTGTTTCCTGTTGCTCAGCAGAAAGAGAAGCCAACAGGGCACAAACTCAAGGGATCGAATCCAGGAGCATGACACTGCTTTATACATCACATGAAATATGGTGAGCCTCTCCTGCATACATAAAGGAATGGTGACTCTGTCACCGATTTATCACTGGCTACCATTAGATAAGATCAAGAGCAATATGAAGATACTTTGGCATCATGGGAATTGTAGTCTGTATTAGGGAAACCATATTGAAGGAGTAGAAGGGATTACAATGTTGGGCTAACTAGACTAAGGTTAGGTTCACATTACGTTAGTGCCATCCGTTTAGCGCATACGCTAACGGAATGCGCTAACGCAACGTACAAAAAGGGATTGCGTTTAGCGATCCCGCTAGCGCAGATGCCCGATCTGCGCTAGCGAGAACGGACCCAAAAACGCTGCAAGCAGCATTCGAGGTCTGTCAGAAAATAACGGAGCATCGCTAACGCATGCCAAAAATGGCATACGTTAGCGATGCATTAGATACATTGCGGTCAATGGGTGCGCTAACGGATCCGTTACATAGCGTTAATTGCGCCATGTAACGGATTCCCTCAGCGGACACCCACTAACGCAATGTGAACCCAGCCTAACACATTAACTAAACAAACATACACAAAAAGCTCTGCATTATTTTTTTTATATTACTCTATTCTGTATAAAAATATGAGACCTGTAAATAGAATGTTGGTATTTTTTTTATATAACACAAGTGAATGGCATTTAGTTCAAATCCTTTAATATTTGTCCAAAACTGATTTTTATCATTACCATATACAGTGGGGCAAAAAAGTATTTAGTCAGTCAGCAATAGTGCAAGTTCCACCACTTAAAAAGATGAGAGGCGTCTGTAATTTACATCATAGGTAGACCTCAACTATGGGAGACAAACTGAGAAAAAAAAATCCAGAAAATCACATTGTCTGTTTTTTTATCATTTTTTTGCATATTATGGTGGAAAATAAGTATTTGGTCAGAAACAAACAATCAAGATTTCAGGCTCCCACAGACCTGTAACTTCTTCTTTAAGAGTCTCCTCTTTCCTCCACTCATTACCTGTAGTAATGGCACCTGTTTAAACTTGTTATCAGTATAAAAAGACACCTGTGCACACCCTCAAACAGTCTGACTCCAAACTCCACCATAGTGAAGACCAAAGAGCTGTCAAAGGACACCAGAAACAAAATTGTAGCCCTGCACCAGGCTGGGAAGACTGAATCTGCAATAGCCAACCAGCTTGGAGTGAAGAAATCAACAGTGGGAGCAATAATTAGAAAATGGAAGACATACAAGACCACTCATAATCTCCCTCGATCTGGGGCTCCACGCAAAATCCCACCCCGTGGGGTCAGAATGATCACAAGAACGGTGAGCAAAAATCCCAGAACCACGCGGGGGGACCTAGTGAATGAACTGCAGAGCGCTGGGACCAATGTAACAAGGCCTACCATAAGTAACACACTACGCCACCATGGACTCAGATCCTGCAGTGCCAGACGTGTCCCACTGCTTAAGCCAGTACATGTCCGGGCCCGTCTGAAGTTTGCTAGAGAGCATTTGGATGATCCAGAGGAGTTTTGGGAGAATGTCCTATGGTCTGATGAAACCAAACTGGAACTGTTTGGTAGAAACACAACTTGTCGTGTTTGGAGGAAAAAGAATACTGAGTTGCATCCATCAAACACCATACCTACTGTAAAGCATGGTGGTGGAAACATCATGCTTTGGGGCTGTTTCTCTGCAAAGGGGCCAGGACGACTGATCTGGGTACATGAAAGAATAAATGGGGCCATGTATCGTGAGATTTTGAGTGCAAACCTCCTTCCATCAGCAAGGGCATTGAAGATGAAACGTGGCTGGGTCTTTCAACATGACAATGATCCAAAGCACACCGCCAGGGCAACGAAGGAGTGGCTTCGTAAGAAGCATTTCAAGGTCCTGGAGTGGCCTAGCCAGTCTCCAGATCTCAACCCTATAGAAAACCTTTGGAGGGAGTTGAAAGTCCGTGTTGCCAAGCGAAAAGCCAAAAACATCACTGCTCTAGAGGAGATCTGCATGGAGGAATGGGCCAACATACCAACAACAGTGTGTGGCAACCTTGTGAAGACTTACAGAAAACGTTTGACCTCTGTCATTGCCAACAAAGGATATATTACAAAGTATTGAGATGAAATTTTGTTTCTGACCAAATACTTATTTTCCACCATAATATGCAAATAAAATGTTAAAAAAAACAGACAATGTGATTTTCTGGATTTTTTTTTCTCAGTTTGTCTCCCATAGTTGAGGTCTACCTGTGATGTAAATTACAGACGCCTCTCATCTTTTTAAGTGGTGGAACTTGCACTATTGCTGACTGACTAAATACTTTTTTGCCCCACTGTAGTTCAGTATCTTTTTTAACATTAGCACATTTTTTAGAAAACATTTGAACATGTCAATCTTCAATTAAAATCTTTGTGGTTTGACATAGGACAAGTAACGTCAGCTTGCAGAAAGGATGTAGAGCCTTTAATTTTGGTTACCATTATTTATATTTTTATGGGTGAGGAATGAACATGCAGATGGATGTGGTCTGCAAAGTGTTTGGTGTTATGTTTATTAGATTTTCTTCATATTACTACAATATTTGTTTTGATATATACAATATTTCACAATATCACTTTTAATCTTTTCTTTCAGATTTCAATTTTGACAATACAGATAAATGACAGTGAAAACATGCAAGGATGTATTATCTGATTTTTTTTATGCATGAAGAAATTAATGTATAACATTTAAATAAAAAAATCCTAAACACTATTGTTATAAAGGGACCAGTGAATTCGGCAGCTTTTTTTTTTTTGTTTCACTAATACCAAGTAATTTGCAGCTTTTTATGAAGCACTAATTACAAATATTCATCCGATCATAAAGCTGTAATCACTTGAGATGGGAAATTAGAGAAGCTCTTGTGCAGATTGCCATTGCCATAAAAAGGGATAGTTTAACCCTGTGTGTCTACAATGGCCAATCCTGGCATGAAATAAACAGCTTATACCCTTAAAAGTTTTATATCCTCCCTGGCTGGTGACAACAGAACGACTGCCAGATGATCCATCTTGTGTAGTATGCTTTCTACTGAAAAAAAAAATGAAAATCAAGGGTTCTTTTTTTTGTTCATGAATGGTTTGATAACATTGTAGCCGCTCTTTTATATAAAAAATACATTTTTTAAAGTCACTTAGATATAAAACAAACATATGTTAATGTTAGTATTAAAAAAATAAAGTATATATATAGATGGGTAAAGATTTTTTAACACTGGAACCTATCCAAAATGAAGGTCATTATAGAGGACATATCATTCGAAAAAACATCACTGAAAAAAATGGCCATACCAATATACTGCAGGATGTAGAAAGGAATGAGTAATACAAGGTGATGAGGAGGGTATTTGCTTACAATAATACATTTACATGGATAAGGCTTTTACAAGGTCAAGTGGACTATTCAGGTATCTGTAACTGCGCCCCACTAGAGCAGACAACTTATATATCCGCCAGCGTAACAAGGCCTGTCCGCATCCTGGAAATATGACAAATATATGAGGTATTAGTTGATATTTTGGCTAAAATACACAAGATCAAAATCCACATCAAGAGTCCTCGTTCTCTTGTGAGTCACTAAGCTAAAATAAAAAGCAATTCACTGAAAAGGACATCAAATCCAAGACACATCACAGGAAAAAATGCCCCGTGTACCAATACTTGGTGGGAGAAATTGGGCTGTCTGTTCTTGTAGGTGCAAATTGCCTCTTCTGAGAAAAAGAGGACTTGAACTCTATAGCGCCACCTTTTGGAAGTAGCGATCCTACAAATCACAATCAACCCTTTAACCCCTTCCCGACCTTTGACGCATACGCTGCGTCATGAAAGTCGGTGCCATTCCGACCCATGACGCAGCATATGCGTCATGGAAAGATCGCGTCCCTGCAGGCCGGGTGAAAGGGTTAACTCCCATTTCACCCGATCTGCAGGGACAGGGGGAGTGGTAGTTTAGCCCAGGGGGGGTGGCTTCACCCCCTCGTGGCTACGATCGCTCTGATTGGCTGTTGAAAGTGAAACTGCCAATCAGAGCGATTTGTAATATTTCACCTAAAAAACTGGTGAAATATTACAATCCAGCCATGGCCGATGCTGCAATATCATCGGCCATGGCTGGAAATACTAATGTGCCCCCACCCCACTCCTCCGATCGCCCCCCCAGCCCCCCGATCTGTGGT
Source organism: Ranitomeya imitator (assembly GCF_032444005.1). Lineage (NCBI taxonomy): Eukaryota > Metazoa > Chordata > Amphibia > Anura > Dendrobatidae > Ranitomeya > Ranitomeya imitator. The sequence goes on from NC_091284.1 coordinate 404,884,790, forward strand.
CCGCTCCCCTCCGTCCTGTGCTCCGCTCCCCCGTCCTCCTGTCCGCTTCCCCGTGCACCAATCACACCCCCCGCGCTCCAATCAAACCCCCCCGCACTCCGATCCCCCCCCCGCACACAGCGACCCCCCCGTGCTCCGATCCACCCCCCCGCACAGCGATCCCTCACCCCGTGCTCCAATCCTTCCCCGTGCTCCAATCCTCCCTCCCGTGTTCCGATCCACCCCCCCATGATCCGATCCACCCCCCCGTGCTCCGACGCCCCCCCCGTGCCCTGATCTCCCCCCCTTATACTTACCTGGCCGCCCGAGGTCCGTCCGTCTTCTTTCCTGGGCGCCGCCATCTTCCAAAATGGCGGGCGCATGTGCAGTGCGCCCGCCGAATCTGCCGGCCGGCAGATTCGTTCCAGAGTGAATTTTGATCACTGAGATATAACCTATCTCAGTGATCAAAATAAAAAAATAGTAAATGACCCCCCCCCCTTTGTCACCCCCATAGATAGGGACAATAAAAAAAATAAAGAATTTTTTTTTTTTTTCACTAAGGTTGGGGTAAGAACTAGGGTTAGGGTTAGGGGTAGGGTTAGGGGTAGGGTTAGGGTTAGGGGTAGGGTTAGGGCTAGGGGTAGGGGTAGGGTTAGGGGTAGGGGTAGGGTTAGGGTTAGGGCTAGGGTTAGGGTTAGGGCTAGGGTTAGGGCTAGGGTTAGGGTTTCGGTATGTGCACACGTATTCTGGTCCTATGCGGATTTTTCCGCAGCGGATTTGAAAAATCCACAGTGCTAAACCGCTGCCGATTTCTCGTGGATTTACCGCGGTTTTTCTGCGCATTTCACTGCTGTTTTACAACTGCGATTTTCTATTGGAGCAGTTGTAAAACCGCTGCGGAATCCGCAGAAAGAAGTGACATGCTGCGGAATGTAAACCGCTGCGTTTCCGTGCAGTTTTTCCGCAGCATGTGTACAGCGATTTTTGGTTCCCATAGGTTCACATTGAACTGTAAACTCATGGGAAACTGCTGCGGATCCGCAGCGTTTTCCGCAGCGTGTGCACATACCTTTAGAATTAGGCTATGTGCACACGGTGCGGATTGGCCGCTGCGGATCCGCAGCAGTGTTCCATCAGGTTTACAGTACCATGTAAACATATGGAAAACCAAATCCGCTGTGCCCATGGTGCAGAAAATACCGCGCGGGAACGCTGCGTTGTATTTTCCGCAGCATGCCAATTCTTTGTGCGGATTCCGCAGCGTTTTACACCTGTTCCTCAATAGGAATCCACAGGTGAAATCCGCACAAAAAACACTGGAAATCCACGGTAAATCCACAGGTAAAACGCAGTGCCTTTTACCCGCGGATTTTTCAAAAATGATGCTGAAAAATCTCATACGAATCCGCAACGTTGGCACATAGCCTTAGAGTTGGGTTGGAATTAGGGTTGTGGTTAGGGTTAGGGGTGTGTTGGGGTTAGGGTTGTGGTTAGGGGTGTGTTGGGGTTAGGGTTGTGATTAGGGTTACGGCTACAGTTGGGATAAGGGTTAGGGGTGTGTTGGAGGTAGAATTGAGGGGTTTCCACTGTTTAGGCACATCAGGGGGTCTCCAAACGCAACATGGCGCCACCATTGATTCCAGCCAATCTTGTATTCAAAAATTCAAATGGTGCTCCCTCACTTCCGAACCCCGACGTGTGCCCAAACAGTGGTTTACCCCCACATATGGGGTACCAGCATACTCAGGACAAACTGCACAACAATTACTGGGGTCCAATTTCTCCTGTTACCCTTGAGAAAATAAAAAATTGCTTGCTAAAACATCATTTTTGAGGAAAGAAAAATGATTTTTTATTTTCACGGCTCTGCGTTGTAAACGTCTGTGAAGCACTTGGGGGTTCAAAGTGCTCACCACATATCTAGATAAGTTCCTTGGGGGGTCTAGTTTCCAAAATGGGGTCACTTGTGGGGGGTTTCTACTGTTTAGGAACACCAGGGGCTCTGCAAACGCAACGTGACGCCCGCAGACCATTCCATCAAAGTCTGCATTTCAAAAGTCACTACTTCCCTTCTGAGCCCCCACGTGTGCCCAAACAGTGGGTTACCTCCACACATGGGGTATCAGCGTACTCAGGAGAAACTGGACAACAACTTTTGTGGTCCAATTTCTCCTGTAACCCTTGGGAAAATAAAAAATTCTGGGCTAAAAAATTATTTTTGAGGAAAGAAAACGTATTTATTATTTTCACGGCTCTGCGTTATAAACTTCTGTAAAGCACTTGGGGGTTGAAAGTGCTCACCACACATCTAGATAAGTTCCTTTGGGGGTCTAGTTTCCAAAATGGGGTCACTTGTGGGGGGTTTCTACTGTTTAGGCACACCAGGGGCTCTGCAAACGCAATGTGACGCCCGCAGACCATTCCATCAAAGTCTGCATTTCAAAAGTCACTACTTCCCTTCTGAGCCCCTACGTGTGCCCAAACAGTGGTTTACCCCCACACATGGGGTATCAGCGTACTCAGGAGAAACTGGACAACAACTTTTGTGGTCCAATTTCTCCTGTAACCCTTGGGAAAATAAAAAATTCTGGGCTAAAAATTATTTTTGAGGAAAGAAAACGTATTTATTATTTTCACTGCTCTGTGTTATGAACTTCTGTGAAGCACTTGGGGGTTCAAAGTGCTCACCTCACATCTAGATAAGTTCCTTTCGGGGTCTAGTTTCCAAAATGGGGTCACTTGTGTGGGGTTTCTACTGTTTAGCCACATCAGGGGCTCTGCAAACGCAACGTGACGCCCACAGAGCATTCCATCAAAGTCTGCATTTCAAAACGTCACTACTTCACTTCCGAGCCCCAGCATGTGCCTAAACAGTGGTTTACCCCCACATATGGGGTATCAGCGTACTCAGGAGAAACTGGACAACAACTTTTGGGGTCAAATTTCTCCTGTTACCCTTGGGAAAATAAAAAATTGCGGGCTAAAATTCATTTTTGAGAAAATAATTTTTTTTTTTTATTTTCATGGCTCTGCGTTATAAACTTCTGTGAAGCACTTGAGGGTTCAAAGTGCTCACTACACATCTAGATTAGTTCCTTTGGGGGTCTAGTTTCCAAAATGGGGTAATTTGTGGGGGATCTCCAATGTTTAGGCACACAGGGGCTCTCCAAACGCGACATGGTGTCCGCTAATGATTGGAGATAATTTTCCATTTAAAAAGCCAAATGGCGTGCCTTCCCTTCTGAGCCCTGCCATGCGCCCAAACAGTGGTTTACCCCCACATATGGGGTATCTGCATACTCAGGACAAACTGGACAACAACATTTGTGGTCCAATTTCTCCTATTACCATTGGCAAAATAGGAAATTCCAGGCTAAAAAATCATTTTTGAGAAAAGAAAAATTATTTTTTATTTTCATGGCTCTGCATTATAAACTTCTGTGAAGCACCTGGGGGTTTAAAGTGCTCAGTATGCATCTAGATAAGTTCCTTGGGGGGTCTAGTTTCCAAAATGGGGTCATTTGTGGGGGAGCTCCATTGCATAGGCACACAGGGGCTCTCCAAATGCGACATGGTGTCCGCTAACAATTGGAGCTAATTTTCCATTCAAAAAGTTAAAAGGCGCGCCTTCCCTTCCGAGCCCTGCCGTGTGCCCAAACAGTGGTTTACCCCCACATATGAGGTATCGGCGTACTCGGGAGAAATTGCTCAACAAATTTTAGGATCCATTTTATCCTATTGCCCATGTGAAAATGAAAAAATTGAGGCGAAAATAAATTTTTTGTGAAAAAAAAGTACTTTTTCATTTTTACGGATCAATTTGTGAAGCACCTGAGGGTTTAAAGTGCTCACTAGGCATCTAGATAAGTTCCTTGGGGGGTCCAGTTTCCAAAATGGGGTCACTTGTGGGGGAGCTCCAATGTTTAAGCACACAGGGTCTCTCCAAACGCGACATGGTGTCCGCTAACGATGGAGATAATTTTTCATTCAAAAAGTCAAATGGCGCTCCTTCCCTTCCGAGCCTTACCATGTGCCCAAACAGTGGTTTACCCCCACATGTGAAGTATCGGTGTACTCAGGAGAAATTGCCAAACAAATTTTAGGATCCATTTTATCCTGTTGTCCATGTGAAAATGAAAAAATTGAGGCTAAAAGAATTTTTTTGTGAAAAAAAAGTACTTTTTCATTTTTACGGATCAATTTGTGAAGCACCTGGGGGTTTAAAGGGCTCACTATGCATCTAGATAAGTTCCTTGGGGCGTCTAGTTTCCAAAATGGGGTCACTTGTGGGGGAGCTCCAATTTTTAGGCACACGGGCGCTCTCCAAATGTGACATGGTGTCCGCTAAAGAGTGCAGCCAATTTTTCATTCAAAAAGTCAAATGGCGCTCCTTCCCTTCCAAGCCCTGCCGTGCGCCCAAACAGTGGTTTACCCCCACATATGAGGTATCAGCGTACTCAGGACAAATTGGACAACAACGTACGTGGTTCAGTTTCTCCTTTTACCATTGGGAAAATAAAAAAATTGTTGCTGAAAAATCATTTTTGTGACTAAAAAGTTAAATGTTCATTTTTTCCTTCCATGTTGCTTCTGCTGCTGTGAAGCACCTGAAGGGTTAATAAACTTCTTGAATGTGGTTTTGTGCACCTTGAGGGGTGCAGTTTTTAGAATGGTGTCACTTTTGGGTATTTTCAGCCATATAGACCCCTCAAACTGACTTCAAATGTGAGGTGGTCCCTAAAAAAAATGGTTTTGTAAATTTCGTTGTAAAAATGAGAAATCGCTGGTCAAATTTTAACCCTTATAACTTCCTAGCAAAAAAAAATTTTGTTTCCAAAATTGTGCTGATGTAAAGTAGACGTGTGGGAAATGTTATTTATTAACTATTTTGTGTCACATAACTCTCTGGTTTAACAGAATAAAAATTCAAAATGTGAAAATTGCGAAATTTTCAAAATTTTCGCCAAATTTCCGTTTTTATCACAAATAAACACAGAATTTATTGACCTAAATTTACCACTAACATGAAGCCCAATATGTCACGAAAAAACAATCTCAGAACCGCTAGGATCCATTGAAGCGTTCCTGAGTTATTACCTCATGAAGGGACACTGGTCAGAATTGCAAAAAACGGCAAGGTCTTTAAGGTCAAAATAGGCTGGGTCATGAAGGGGTTAATGAGTCGTGCAATATGAATTAGGATAAAAGCCAAATCAGTATCTCAATCCGCAGAATGTTTCGAGCTGTTGGCCCTCATCAGTGCAAAGCATGTTCTTCTTGTAGGTGCCCTGATAAAGTGCTGGTAAGCCCATCTAATCTACAGTATGTGTCTGCATCCTGCAGTATATTGGTATTGTGACCCGGTATCGGTAAGTATGGCCTAATTTTTCTGTGATGTTTTTTTAATTTATAATGAAGATGTGTAACAGGGACAGTTGTGACAAATTCCACTAATTTACAATGATGTTCATCAGGTACAGTATATAATTCTATATTCTTCATGACAAATATTTGCACTACAGACTGTGTTTTTATTGCCTTCAAAAATAAGGAAGCCCATAACAGATATTGCACACAATTGTTCCTTGCTCACACTGACAATAAGATTTCCGCTTTTTTAAAAGGCTCAATGACAGAAGTGACATGTATTTCAATCCAAAATGATCCATTATGATCCATTATGGTCTATCATGATCCATTATGATGCAATTGACATTCCTTACAATTTTTACAATTTGTTAGTAGGCATTTAACCTTCTTTGCCTTACAATGGTTCTGGGAGTTTGTTATTACTGCATGAAAAAACATTCTGACCTATTCTCATCAAAGCGATGAAATAAATAAGTAACTGTGAATGGATCTGAAATTACTGATTCTGACAAGTTACTCTTCTTAAGAATAATTTTTTTCAACAGTTATGGACAAAAAAATAATGGAAACTAAATGTGATAATTATTGGAGCTTTAAATTGCCTTGATTGGAATATGGAGGGGTATGGGTCTTGTTACTCAGACTGCATGTATTCAATAGGGGGGGTTTCACCAAGTCACAGCATGTGATGAGGCCAACAGGAGATGTGTAGAGTATATACTTGGCACACCCTTGTGAGTCTGAGGCAAAAGTGTTTATTATAATACATACAGTATCACAATGTTCAAACGTTTCGGTCAACAGAGGACCTTCATCAGTGTGCTCTATACAAGCGAAAATAGAAGAATACCGCGTCTGTCTCCTTCCCTCCAGCCTCATTTTAAGGCTTGAACGGCTGGTCATAGCCCTCTTATTTCAGGATATCCCGCTCAGTTTACGATTTTGATGCAATATTCTCTCTAAGGGTCTGGGTCATAAACCCCCTCCCCCTATTTACACTTGTATAGAGCACACTGATGAAGGTCCTCTGTTGACCGAAACGTTTGAACATTGTGATACTGTATGTATTATAATAAACACTTTTCCATCAGACTCACGAGAGTGTGCCAAGTATATACTCTATAGTAATCACAAGGTCTGGGCACCTACTTCTTTGGCACCTCCACCCTTGGGCTGTGCTTATCGTTTAGTATATTGCAACAGGAGATGTGGACCAACTTTGGGTTACCAAATTAGCTAGGACTAAACCATTTAGAGAAGTTAAAGCGGTTATACTTTCTTTATCCTTTAAAACTATAAGCAAGTATAGACTTTCCCACAAGGAATCACTAGGTTGCTATCTTCAGAGTAGTTCCTGGCAGCTGATATGTAGGAGGGCCAAGGACATCTAATTATGGTAGTAGCGGGCAGTAATCGCATTCAGGCAATGCATGTGCTAAGTAAGGCTATGCTCACATGTCCAGTGGTGATCAGAACAGTTCCATTAGTAATCCATTGACAAAAAAGTTTAAAAAAACTGATATCTGCTGGATCCATTTTTTTAGCATTGAAGTCTATGGAAAATGTATATGTTAATTAGCAATCAGTTTTTCTTTTTTTGTGAAAGATGTTTTTTGCTTTCTAGATGTGTTGCAAATGGAAGGAAACAGATGGATAATAAGGATTTGTCTTCCTTAGATGTCAATGTTAAAAAAATAGTTCCAGCAGAGATCATTTTTTTTTAAAACGGATTAAAAAGATGTATCTGCACTACTTATTTGCCAATAGATTGCGCATGAATTCATTCTATTGGATCATTACTGGAAGTGTGACCATAACCTAAGGCAGAGTGTAGTTGTAGACAATATACTGTACAAGCCAAATGGAACAGGAACAAATACCTCTGCAGACTTTAAGAACCAAAAGTGACATATTGCTTAGTCCTAGACAGATAATGAAAGGGAAGACACAAAAGAGAATAGTAAAACCAAAAACACTCAGTTTGAAAAAATGTTGCAGTAATCCGCAAGTGCTAGTAAAAGATGTAAAAAACAGGGTATTTGGTTGATACGTTTTTTGCAAAAAATGTATACTAAGCTGCTCTACCAATCTTCACGGTATACCCTTATCAGAGTAGTCCTAACTAATGTATGCAATCCCTATCTGATGTATTTAAAAACCTGATCATCTGTATATAACCTGTGTGAACAGGGTTCAGAGAGGAAAAATCCATGTGTGCATACAGGGTAGAACAGCTATTGTGCAGATAGCCCAAGAGGAGTGGTGGAACTCCCCAGTCTTGTAGACACAAGAGAACAATTATGGAAACAGGAACACATGGGCTACTTGCACAGTGAACAAGTCTGTATGATCATGTTCACACACCACCAAGAAACCTGAAGACACAAAAGAGAATAGTAAAACCAAAAACACTCAGTTTGAAAAAATGTTGCAGTAATCCGCAAGTGCTAGTAAAAGATGTAAAAAACAGGGTATTTGGTTGATACGTTTTTTGCAAAAAATGTATACTAAGCTGCTCTACCAATCTTCACGGTATACCCTTATCAGAGCAGTCCTAACTAATGTATGCAATCCCTATCTGATGTATTTAAAAACCTGATCATCTGTATATAACCTGTGTGAACAGGGTTCAGAGAGGAAAAATCCATGTGTGCATACAGGGTAGAACAGCTATTGTGCAGATAGCCCAAGAGGAGTGGTGGAACTCCCCAGTCTTGTAGACACAAGAGAACAATTATGGAAACAGGAACACATGGGCTACTTGCACAGTGAACAAGTCTGTGTGATCATGTTCACACACCACCAAGAAACCTGAAGACACAAAAGAGAATAGTAAAACCAAAAACACTCAGTTTGAAAAAATGTTGCAGTAATCCGCAAGTGCTAGTAAAAGATGTAAAAAGCAGGGTATTTGGTTGATACGTTTTTTGCAAAAAATGTATACTAAGCTGCTCTACCAATCTTCACGGTATACCCTTATCAGAGCAGTCCTAACTAATGTATGCAATCCCTATCTGATGTATTTAAAAACCTGATCATCTGTATATAACCTGTGTGAACAGGGTTCAGAGAGGAAAAATCCATGTGTGCATACAGGGTAGAACAGCTATTGTGCAGATAGCCCAAGAGGAGTGGTGGAACTCCCCAGTCTTGTAGACACAAGAGAACAATTATGGAAACAGGAACACATGGGCTACTTGCACAGTGAACAAGTCTGTATGATCATGTTCACACACCACCAAGAAACCTGAAGACACAAAAGAGAATAGTAAAACCAAAAACACTCAGTTTGAAAAAATGTTGCAGTAATCCGCAAGTGCTAGTAAAAGATGTAAAAAACAGGGTATTTGGTTGATACGTTTTTTGCAAAAAATGTATACTAAGCTGCTCTACCAATCTTCACGGTATACCCTTATCAGAGCAGTCCTAACTAATGTATGCAATCCCTATCTGATGTATTTAAAAACCTGATCATCTGTATATAACTCTTGGGCTATCTGCACAATAGCTGTTCTACCCTGTATGCACACATGGATTTTTCCTCTCTGAACCCTGTTCACACAGGTTATATACAGATGATCAGGTTTTTAAATACATCAGATAGGGATTGCATACATTAGTTAGGACTGCTCTGATAAGGGTATACCGTGAAGATTGGTAGAGCAGCTTAGTATACATTTTTTGCAAAAAACGTATCAACCAAATACCCTGTTTTTTACATCTTTTACTAGCACTTGCGGATTACTGCAACATTTTTTCAAACTGAGTGTTTTTGGTTTTACTATTCTCTTTTGTGTCTTCAGGTTTCTTGGTGGTGTGTGAACATGATCATACAGACTTGTTCACTGTGCAAGTAGCCCATGTGTTCCTGTTTCCATAATTGTTCTCTTGTGTCTACAAGACTGGGGAGTTCCACCACTCCTCTTGGGCTATCTGCACAATAGCTGTTCTACCCTGTATGCACACATGGATTTTTCCTCTCTGAACCCTGTTCACACAGGTTATATACAGATGATCAGGTTTTTAAATACATCAGATAGGGATTGCATACATTAGTTAGGACTGCTCTGATAAGGGTATACCGTGAAGATTGGTAGAGCAGCTTAGTATACATTTTTTGCAAAAAACGTATCAACCAAATACCCTGTTTTTTACATCTTTTACTAGCACTTGCGGATTACTGCAACATTTTTTCAAACTGAGTGTTTTTGGTTTTACTATTCTCTTTTGTGTCTTCAGGTTTCTTGGTGGTGTGTGAACATGATCATACAGACTTGTTCACTGTGCAAGTAGCCCATGTGTTCCTGTTTCCATAATTGTTCTCTTGTGTCTACAAGACTGGGGAGTTCCACCACTCCTCTTGGGCTATCTGCACAATAGCTGTTCTACCCTGTATGCACACATGGATTTTTCCTCTCTGAACCCTGTTCACACAGGTTATATACAGATGATCAGGTTTTTAAATACATCAGATAGGGATTGCATACATTAGTTAGGACTGCTCTGATAAGGGTATACCGTGAAGATTGGTAGAGCAGCTTAGTATACATTTTTTGCAAAAAACGTATCAACCAAATACCCTGTTTTTTACATCTTTTACTAGCACTTGCGGATTACTGCAACATTTTTTCAAACTGAGTGTTTTTGGTTTTACTATTCTCTTTTGTGTCTTCAGGTTTCTTGGTGGTGTGTGAACATGATCATACAGACTTGTTCACTGTGCAAGTAGCCCATGTGTTCCTGTTTCCATAATTGTTCTCTTGTGTCTACAAGACTGGGGAGTTCCACCACTCCTCTTGGGCTATCTGCACAATAGCTGTTCTACCCTGTATGCACACATGGATTTTTCCTCTCTGAACCCTGTTCACACAGGTTATATACAGATGATCAGGTTTTTAAATACATCAGATAGGGATTGCATACATTAGTTAGGACTGCTCTGATAAGGGTATACCGTGAAGATTGGTAGAGCAGCTTAGTATACATTTTTTGCAAAAAACATATCAACCAAATACCCTGTTTTTTACATCTTTTACTAGCACTTGCGGATTACTGCAACATTTTTTCAAACTGAGTGTTTTTGGTTTTACTATTCTCTTTTGTGTCTTCAGGTTTCTTGGTGGTGTGTGAACATGATCATACAGACTTGTTCACTGTGCAAGTAGCCCAGATAATGAAAGGGTTTTAAAGATGGTTTGTCTGATGTGATTGGCTTGTCCTTGACCATTAAAAGGTGGTTGAGGTGGCACAACCAACACATTGACCAAAAAAAGGACATTGGACACTAAGACAAGGGAGCCATCATATATCAACTAACATTGACCTACAATGCCATCCATAATCTGTCTCCTCCATACGACTCCAAGCTAATCTATCCATATCTTCTAATATATAATCTCTGGTCCTCTGAAGAACTTCTTCTCTCCTCCACACTCTTAAATTCCTCAACTAACCTCCTCCAAGAATTCTCTTGAGTATCCTCCTATTCTGAAATTCTGTGTGCCCCAACACGTTTGATTTTCCACAACATTCAGAACTTTGAGATGGAACTTGAAAACCCATCTCTTCAAGAAAGTTAACAACCTCCAATGACCCCGTTGTCACCTCACCACAACTGAAGCTGCCACAACACCCAAACCTACTTTCTCCTTCCCCACTATCCTGTAGCCTGTGAGCCTGCAGGGACAGGGTCTTCACCCTTCTGTACCAGTCTGTCATTGTTTATGTGTTCATTGAAGTCTATATCCATACTTTGTAGTTAGATCCTTTTCACATACACAGCTCCATTTAATTAATAATGCTCTAGAAATAAATAATAATAATATTATTCATATAGCTACGTAACATATTGCTTAAATATGCTGTCACTTGTTGATCATCAAGGGTCTGCACAGTTTATCTCTGACCATTTGCTACAATCAAAGGACTACAGCTATGCGGAGCACCACAGCTCTTGAATTTTCCTATCTTCTTCAGCAAGGGCTACGAAGTTATCATACCTGTAAATATGTGTTCAATGCATTGTTCATGTCTGCTTCTCTATTGACCAGGCCGAGACTGCTTGTGTTTCATTACTATATTCCATTCATTTTGTGTTTTTGTATCATTTATTTTCTCGAAGGGGTTGTCCAATAAAAAAAGTACATTTTAAACAAAAGATCTTGACATAATAATTTCCACAATTGAATGTGTTAAAGAAAATGTTCCCATGCTGAAATATTATAAATGTGGCCCTGCTTTGTTCTGTGTTTAATGGCTGAGTCTGACCATAAAGAGCTGCTCCAGTTCATTGCCAGCACATACCATAGCACCTGGCCTGGGCAAGAATCATAAGTCACTTATGATAAGTGAGTATACGGATGAAACAACAGGAGTTCAGAGCTGTTACTTTGTGAGATAACACAATTTCCCTGTCTGAAGTATCACAATTCCCTGCCTGAAGTAGCCAAGGAGTGAGTGTTTCTGCCATGTCTTCAGCTATCTGAGCTCATTATAAATCAAGTCAGTGATGTAGGAGATCCCGAGTCCCCTCCTTCAATGACTTGAATAATGATTAGCTGGCAGGACTGGTGACATAGCAGTACTCACACGTGTTTCTACGGGCATGGAAATAAGTTACCTTAATTTGTCAACATATGCTTCCACCCCTGCTGTGGTAGGTGTTTACCATCAATTTGAGCAGATCTGCATGGTCATACACAGCCATTACACAGTACATAGCAGGAGCACATTTATAAGATTATCTCAGCACATGAATATTTGTTTTAACACATCCAATTGTGGAACTTATTAGTATTCCAAAATAAATAAATTAAAATGTACTTTGTTCATGGGAGAAACCTTTAAATAATATTAGCTGAATTAAAAGAAAGCATAAAAAAAAATGTTGCTTGTAATAGCGCAATATTTTCTTTGCAATTTCCACATTTCATTCCTTAAAATTCCTATATGTATACAACTGGAGTCCATAGGAAATTTATCCAGTAGGTCCAAGGAAATTCATACAGCATGTACAGTATATTTCTTCTAAACGATATGCACAGTGATGGCTAAAAGTGATGGCACCCTTGAAATTGTTACAGAAAATGAAGTATTTCTCCCAAAAAATTATTGCAATTACACGTTTTCTTATGCACATTTATTTCCTTTGTGTGTATTGCAGGGTTGAGCAAAACGGATCGGTCATTTTCATGAGTCGCTGACTTTTGGCAAAGTCGGGTTTCATGAAACCCAACCCGATCCCTGTGTGGGGTCGGCCATGCGGTACGCGACCGTCGCGCCAAAGTTGCATTTCGATGACGCGTTCAGTGCCATTTCTAAGCCAATGAAGGTGGACGCAGAGTGTGGGCAGCGTGATGACATAGTTCCTGGTCCCCACCATCTTAGAGAAGGGCATGGCAGTGATTGGCTTGATTTCTGCGGCATCACAGGGGCTATAAAGGGGCGTTCCCGCCGACCGCCATCTTACTGCTGCTGATCTGAGCATAGGGAGAGGTTGCTGCCGCTTCGTCAGAAGCAGGGATAGCATTAGGCAGGGTACATTAACCCCCAAACCGCTTGTGCTGTAGCGATTTCCACTGTCCAACACGACCTTTTGTTTGCAGGGACAGTGGAGGCTACATTTTTTTTTCCCCAGCGCTGTAGCTCATTGGGCTGCCCTAGAAGGCTCCCTGATAGCTGCATTGCTGTTTGTACACCGCTGTGCAAAACCAACTGCTTTTTTCAAAGCACAAATCCTGTTGCTCCTTCCTTTCTGCACAGCTATCTTGTTTGTTTGTCCACACTTTTGACTTTTTTGTGCAGCAGTCCACTCCTTTTTATTGCTGCCTGCCATACTTTGCTGAGATTACTGCAGGGAGATAGTAATTGTAGTACAGTCCCTTTTTTTTTTTCATTATATCTCTTCAAGCCACTTTCTGCCACAGAAAATATACTCTAATACAGTGGCCCAGATTTATTCACTAGTCTCCCTGAAGAAAAAAAAAAAAAGGGTGCAGATTAAAATTGGCAAATCTGCATCAGTGGCAGTCCTGTGTGTGGCATCTGTGTCTCATTTTCTGGCACAGAAAACATACAGTCTTAGAGTGGGCCTGATTTCTTGCCAATTCTCCCATAAATAAAAAAAAAATAGTGGGAGATTAAGATTGGCAATTCTGCCTCAGTGCCAGTGCTGTGTGTGGCATCTGTCTCTCATTTTGTGCCACAGAAAACCTAGTGTGTAATACTGGGCCAGATTTTTTGACAATTCTCCCAGGAAAAAAAAAATAGTGGGAGATTAAGATTGGCATTTCTGCCTCAGTGCCAGTCCTGTGTGTGCCATCTGTCTCTCATTTTGTGCCACAGAAAACCTAGTGTGTAACACTGGGCCAGATTTTTTGACAATTCTCCCACAATAAAGTAAAACAAGTGGGAGATTAAGATTGGCATTTCTGTCTCAGTGCCAGTCCTGTGTGTGGCATCTGTCTCTCATTTTGTGCCACAGAAAACCTAGTGTGTAACACTGGGCCAGATTTTTTGACAATTCTCCCAGGAAAAAAAATTGTGGGAGATTAAGATTGGCATTTCTGCCTCAGTGCCAGTCCTATGTGTGGCATCTGTCTCTCATTTTGTGCCACAGAAAACATAGTGTGTAACACTGGGCCAGATTTTTTGACAATTCTCCCAGAAAAAAAAATTGTGGGAGATTAAGATTGGCATTTCTGCCTCAGTGCCAGTCCTGTGTGTGCCATCTGTCTCTCATTTTGTGCCACATAAAACCTAGTGTGTAACACTGGGCCAGATTGTTCAATATTGACCAAAAAAAGGACTCGTCTGGCTACCCACAATGTTGATGATCTAACCTTCATTAAAATGAACCACTCATGGATTTTGAATTATTTTGCCCCACCTTTCCCGGCTGACACCTAGCTTTCCTATAAAAAGGTCTTGCTTGTGGACTGGTCTTACTGACTGTTCCAATCTCTTAATTTGCAGCTGCTGTTTGTCCAGCATACAACATGTTTACACCTCCCTAAATGAGCTAACTCCCCCCACGGGGCCGTGGTCTCGCCACTTGGCGCAAGCACCCGTGAGAGTGCCGTTTGTCTGAAAAGGTGGGTGTGCCCACTTTTGGTCGACGGCACTGCCACTGGGTCCCTCATAGTACAATAACAAGTCTCTGGCGGTGGTGGCGCGCACCCAACATCAGACACACCATTGTAACATGAGGGGCCCTGGGCTTGTACCGCCAGCCACAGGAGAGTTTCCCTCCCCCAGCTCAAACAGTGCTCTGCCACTTGCAAAATTATCTCTCACAGCTCCACCAATGTTTAGTCTATGCGCTGACATCCTTCAATGCCTGGCACTGACAATACCAATTTGTTGAGATGTATGATGCTAGTTAAAATAGTCAGGGTCAGTGTCCTATATTGACACCAGTAAATACTTAGCGCCAAATTACTATGTCTGAAACTCAGCAGAGGAGCCCACACCTGTACCTAAGTATGCCACCCTTTTTTTTTTTGGTTTTGTTGTTTTGCGAGACATTAACATCTATTTCTTTTTTGGGAGTACTAACTGTGTCAGACACTCCTTCCAATCGTCCTCCGCTGACCACACCAATGCTGCCTGTGTACCCCTGCCACATAATCAAAGCTGCTTTGAGCCTATTTTTTTAATTTTAGGCCTACTAAGTCTGTCTGCGGTCCCTCCTTCAAATTGTCCTCCGCTGACCACACCAATGCTGCCTGTGTACCCCTGCAAGATAATTCAAACTGCAATGAGCCTAATTTTATTTATTTTAGGCCTACTAAGTCTGTCTGCGGTCTCTCCTTCAAATTGTCCTCCGCTGACCACACCAATGCTGCCTGTGTACCCCTGCAAGATAATTCAAACTGCATTGAACCTAATTTTTTTTTATTTTAGGCCTACTAAGTCTGTTTGGGGTCCATCCTTCCAATTGTCCTCCGCTGACCACACCAATCCTGCCTGTGTACCCCTGCAAGATAATTGAAACTGCATTGAGCCTAATTTTTTTTTATTTTAGGCCTACTAAGTCTGTCTGCGGTCCCTCCTTCAAATTGTCCTCCGCTGACCACAACAATGCTGCCTGTGTACCCCTGCAAGATAATTCAAACTGCATTGAGCCTAATTTTTTTAAATTTTAGGCCTACTAAGTCTGTCTGCGGTCCCTCCTTCAAATTGTCCTCCGCTGACCACACCAATGCCAACCGTGTACCCATGTAACCTTTTTTCAACCTGCAGTGAGCCAACTTTGTGGTGTAAGGCCTACTAGCAGTGTCTGTCTGTGCCACTTAATACAGCTGTCCTCCTCTAAAAAAAAAACAAAAAAAAAACACAATTGTCTGGCTTTCAGCCAATCGGAATTATAAAACTGCATTGGGGCCACAAGTTTCGTTGTGGTCTACAAACTGAGTCTTCCGCTCCAAGGTGTTCTCTATGTTGCCTCTCCCTCGCTTCTATCTTGAAGCTCTTGTTAAGTAGTTGTTGAAACAACACAGCATTAGGCCTACAAGTTGGGTCTGGGTTGTAGAGACGGTGTCTGCCGCTCCAAGGTGTTCTCCTGGTTGCCTCTCCCTAGCTTCTATCTTGAAGCTCTTGTTAAGTAGTTGTTGAAACTGCGTGTGTACCCCTGGAAGCTATTTAAAAGTGCATAGAGCCTATTTTGTTATTTTAGGCCTACTAAGTCTGTCTGCGGTCCCTCCTTCCAATAGTCCTTGACTGAGCACACCAATGCTGCCTGTGTACCCCTGGAACCTATTTAAAAGTGCATAGAGCCTCCTTTTTTTATTTTAGGCCTACTAAGTCTTTCTGCGGTCCCTCCTTTCAATTGTCCTCCACTGAGCAAACCAATGCAGACCGTGTACCCATGTAACCTTTTTTAAACCTGCGTCGAGCCAACTTTGTGGTGTAAGGTCTACTAGCAGTGTCTGTCTGTGCCACTCAATACAGCTGTCCTCTTAAAAAAAGGACCTGCAATTGTCAGGTTTTTAGCCTATCGGAATTTTAAAACTGCAGTGGGGCACTGGGGCTACAAGTTTGGTTGGGGCCTACTAACAGTGCCTGCCACTCCAAGGTGTTCTCCTGGTTTCCTGTCCTGAACTTCGATCTTCAGGCTCTCGTTAACTAGTTGTTAATATTACACTGCATTTGGCCTATTAGTGTGGTTGGGGCCTACTAACTGTGTATGCCGCTCCGTGCTGTTCTCCTGGTTCCCTGTCCTGAACTTCCATTTTCAGGCTCTCGTTAAGTAGTTGTTAATGTTACACTGCATTTGGCCTACTAGTTGGGTTGGGGCCTACTAACGGTGTCTGCCGCTCCTTGCTGTTCTCCTCCACTGAACAAAGCTGTGCTGCCTGTTTACTACTGTTGCCAATTTTGAACTGCATTTAGACTACTTACTGATTTGGGCCTACTCTCTGTGTCAGCCTCTCATTACAGTTGTCCTCCACTGAACAAAGCAATGCCAACTGGTTAGTCCTGTTACCAATTTTGAAATGCATTTAGCCCACTTTATTATTTGGGCCTAGATCTGTGTTTCCTCCTCATCCTGCCCATTGCCCAGCCAGTTTTAGATGACACTGCTGGTACATTGACCCAAACCGCTACATTCCCCTTGCACGCTACACAGCCAGATTCTGACCCTGCTGAAAGTGAGGTTCCCCTTCCTGCATACTATACCACCTTACACGGGGACAAATAGGAAGGTGCAGATGAAAGTGCAGGTTCCTTCATCAGGTGTGGGGGGCCCACTCGTTCGCATTGCCACTGGCACAGGGCCCCTCATAGTACGCAAAAGTGTCGCTGCCGGTGGGAGGCGCCCCCGCCGTGCAAACACACCGCCTTACTTTGAGGGGCACTGTGCCAGTGGCAATGCGAACGAGTGGGCCCCCCCATGCTTGCTCTGGATCACAGCACTTGCAAAGTTGAAATATTTACCTCTCCCTGCTCCACTGCTGTGACGTGGTCCACATTTCCTGGGCCCACTAAATACTTGACCCAGCCATACCCCCCACAAATTTTGCTAAATTACCCCCAATGTCCAATGCCTAACTATTATTATAAGGTAAATTAAGATTGACAAGCTTCAGTACCAAGAATGGATGTTTTGGCAAATTAAAATGAGCACTGTAGGTGTTATCCTGGCCTCCACTCACTGCCGACTATGCTTCCCCATTGACTTGCATTGGGTCTCGTGTTTCGGTCGATCCCCGACTTTTTGCGATAATCGGCCGATTTCACTCAACTCGACTTTTGAGGTAGTCGGGTTTCGCGAAACCCGACTCGACCCTAAAAAACTAAAAGTCGCTCAACCCTAGTGTATTGTAATAATACAAAAAAACTGAAAAAAGGCAAAAATGTGTGCTTCTACTCTATACTGAGCAAATAGTCTCAATACTTATGACCATGTGATATTTTAGTTTTTCTTTTTTTAAAAATTTCTACATTTCTGTTTTTTTTCAGTCAAAATTGGGTTGCAGAGTGTACATTAGTGTGAAAAAATGAACTTTTTTGGAATTTACCAAATGGCTGCAATGAAACAAAGAGTGAAAAATTTAAAGCAGTCTGAATACTTCCCGTACCCACTGTAATTTCACGTAAAAGCCTAAAAATGGGCTGGACAAAATTATTGGCACCTTTCCAAAATTGTGAGTAAATAACTTTGTTACAAGCATCTGGTGCTCATTCAAGCTTACATATGGCAAGTAACAGGTGTGGGTAATATGAAAATCACAACTGAAACCAGATAAAAAGTACAAAATGTACTCAATCTTTGCATTGTGCATCTGTGTGTGCATCACTAAGTCACTAATAGTGTTGAGCGATACCGTCCGATACTTGAAAGTATCGGTATCGGATAGTATCGGCCGATACCCGAAAAATATCGGATATCGCCGATACCGATATCCGATACCAATACAAGTCAATGGGACATCAAGTATCGGAAGGTATTCTCATGGTTCCCAGGGTCTGAAGGAGAGGAAACTCTCCTTCAGGCCCTGGGATCCATAGGGATGTGTAAAATAAAGAATTAAAATAAAAAATATTGATATATTTACCTCTCCGGCGGCCCCTGAACTCAGCGCGGGTAACCGGCAGGCTTCTTTGTTCAAAATCAGCGCTTTTAGGACCTGAGAATCACGTCCCGGCTTCTGATTGGTCGCGGGCCGCCCATGTGACCGCCACGCGACCAATCACAAGCCGCGACGTCACCGCAAGCTATTAACGCGCTCATTTTTAAAAATGAGCGCGTTAATGGCTTTCAAAGACGTAGCGGCTTGTGATTGGTCGCGGCCACGCGACCAATCACAAGCAGCTACGTCTTTGAAAGTCATTAACGCGCTCATTTTTAAAAATGAGCGCGTTAATAGCTTGCGGTGACGTAGCGGCTTGTGATTGGTCGCGGCCACGCGACCAATCACAAGCAGCTACGTCTTTGAAAGCCATTAACGCGCTCATTTTTAAAAATGAGCGCGTTAATAGCTTGCGGTGACATCACGGCTTGTGATTGGTCGCAGCCACGCGACCAATCACAAGCAGCTACGTCTTTGAAAGTCATTAACGCGCTCATTTTTGAAAATGAGCGCGTTAATAGCTTGCGGTGACGTCACGGCTTGTGATTGGTCGCAGCCACGCGACCAATTACAAGCCGCTACGTCTTTGAAAGCCATTAACGCGCTCATTTTTAAAAATGAGCGCGTTAATAGCTTGCGGTGACGTCGCGGCTTGTGATTGGTCGCGGCCACGCGACCAATCACAAGCCGCTACGTCTTTGAAAGCCATTAACGTGCTCATTTTTAAAAATGAGCGCGTTAATAGCTTGCGGTGACGTCGCGGCTTGTGATTGGTCACGGACACGCGACCAATCACAAGCCGCTACGTCTTTGAAAGCCATTAACGCGCTCATTTTAAAAAATGAGCGCGTTAATAGCTTGCGGTGACGTCGCGGCTTGTGATTGGTCGCGGCCACGCGACCAATCACAAGCCGCTACGTCTTTGAAAGCCATTAACGCGCTCATTTTTAAAAATGAGCGCGTTAATAGCTTGCGGTGACGTCGCGGCTTGTGATTGGTCGCGTGGCCGCGACCAATCACAAGCCGCTACGTCTTTGAAAGTCATTAACGCGCTCATTTTTCAAAAATGAGCGCGCTAATAGCTTGCGGTGACGTCGCGGCTTGTGATTGGTCGCGTGGCGGTCACATGGGCGGCCCGCGACCAATCAGAAGCCGGGACGTGATTCTCAGGTCCTAAAAGCGCTGATTTTGAACAACGAAGCCTGCCGGTTACCCGCGCTGAGTCCAGGGGCCGCCGGAGAGGTAAATATATCAATATTTTTTATTTTAATTCTTTATTTTACACATCTCTATGTATCCGATACCGATACCCGATACCACAAAAGTATCGGATCTCGGTATCGGAATTCCGATACCGCAAGTATCGGCCGATACCCGATACTTGCGGTATCGGAATGCTCAACACTAGTCACTAAGCATAAAAAACACAAAAAGGAGAAGAGAACTGTCTGAGGACTTGAGAATCAAAACTGTTGAAAATTACCAAGAATCTCAAAGTTACATGTCCATTCTCCAGAGATCTTGATGTTTTTTGTCCTTGGTATGCAATATAATCAAATAGTTATAACCCATGGCAATATAACTAATCTCCCTGGACATGGATTGCAGACAAAAATTGATGAAAGGTTGCAACGAAGAATAGTCTGGATGGTGGAAAAGCAGCCCCAATCAAGTTCCAAAGAAAATCAAGCTGTCATGCAGGCTCAGGGTGTTTCAATGTCAGTGCAAACTATCTGTCTACATTTGAATGGAATGAAACGCTATGGCAGGAGACCCAGGAGGACCCCACTGCTGACACAGAGACATAAAAAAGATGGACTGCAGCTTGCCAAAACGTACTTGACTATGCCAAAATCCTTCTCGGATAAGTGTCCTGTGGACAGATGAGATCAAGATAGATATGTTTGAAAAAGCATATCATTCTACTGTTTACCCAAAATGAATTGACAAACAGAAAGAAAGGAACACAGTATCTACAGTCAAATGTGTAATTTCAAAGATGTTTTGGGATTGTTTTGCTGCATGTAACCCTGGGTGCCTCGACTGTGTGTAAGGCATCATGAAATCTGAAGATTACCATTTTTTGTTGCAAAGTAGTCCTCAGTCAGAAAGCTGGGTTTATGATGCATCATGGGTCTTCCAGCATCCAGCAGGACAATGACCCAAAACATGCTTAAAGAAGCACCCAGAAATTGTTGGAAAACAAAGTGCTGGAGATTTCTGAAGTGGACAGCAATGAGTATGGACCTAAATCCGATTGGAGAGATCCTAAATTTGCTAATGACATAAAGCACCCTTCAAATGTGAGAGACCTGGAGCACTTTGCAAAAGATGAGTGGCACAAAAATCAAGTTGAGAGGTGTAAGAAGCTTGTTGATGGTTATTTATTTCAAGGAGTGTGCAACCAAATAGTAAGTTGAGGGTGCCAACAATTTTTGCAAGCCTCATTTGTAGGTTTTTGTGTAAAATGATGTCCAATTTGCCTTTTTTCTGTTTTTTTGTGTTGTTCCAATACAGACTAAGGAAATAAAGATGTGTATAACAAAGCGTGCAATTGCAATAATTTTCTGGGAGGAATGCTTCATTTTCTGGAACAATTTTCAGGGATGCCAACAGTTTCGGCTATAACTGTATATTTGCAAAGAAGCAGACTTGTGGAATGGAACCAGTAAACTATTATGGATTGAGCAAATTGTATCACAAAATATTAGATACAGTTGATACCAGTATAAAAGATGTGTTTGATCTATGGACATTTCCAACCCACAAGCAACCATTATGGTTAGTAAGCTCGGTAGACAAAATGACCTCTGCCAATGAATAAAATAATCACATCAACATTAATATGTTATGACATTAAAAGGTCAAAATTGTGAAGTGTTCTGTTCATTCGTTCTCTGTTAACCCTTTCTAAAATAAATAAGGGCCAACATATGAAAATGGTTGATTCTTTTATAGAAGGATTTGCTGATTGTTACAGCATTAATGTCAGGTCAGTTTTAGCATTTATTGAACCTAGTAAAAAATTAAAACAAAAACGTGTGGGATTGGACTTTTTTTTGCAATTTCAAAGCACTTGGAATTTTTTTCCTGTTTTCGAGTACACAACATGGTAATATCAATAATGTCCTTAGAAAGTGCAACTCATTCCGCACAAAACAAGCCCTCACATGGCCATTTTGACCAAAAAAAAAAGTTTTGGCTCTGGGAAGAAGGGGAGCAAAAATGCAAAACCAAACATACCTTTGGTCATTAAGGGGTTAAAGTATGACTTGGGTCATCATTGTCCTACTGGAAAACCCATGGCCAAGGATACAAACCCAGATTTCTGACACTGGGCACTACACTGCGACCCAAAATCCTTTGGTAATCTTCAGGTTTCATGATGCCTTGCACAAAGTCAAATCACCCAGTGTGAGAGCCCGCAAAAAAACCTCAAAACATCTTTGAACCCCACCATATTTGACTATAGGTACTGTGTTCTCTTTCTTGTATGTCTCATTACATTTTTGGTAAACAGTAGAATGATGTGCTTTATCAAACAGCTGTATCTTGGTCTCATCTGTCCAGAAGACGCTTTACCAGAAGGATTTTAGCTTACTCTAGCTTTTTTATGTCTCTGTGTCAGCGGTGGGGTAATCCTGGGTTTCCTGCCACAGCGTTTCATTTCTTTCAAATGTTGATGGATAGATTGCGCTAACACTGATGCACCACTTGAATTTCTATGGAACTTGATTGAGGCTGCTTATCCATCATTCGGACTGCGTTGCGACCTTTTATCAATTTTTCCTGCTATCCATGTCCAGGAAGATTAGCTACATACCAAGGGTTGTAAACTTTTTGATCATGTTGTGCACCGTGGACAAAGGAACATCAAGATCTCTGGAGATGTACTTGTAACCTTGAGATTGTTGATATTAATTAGTAATTTTGTTTGTCAAGTCCTCAGACAGTTCTCGTCTCCTCTTTCTTTTCGCCATGCTTATTGTGGAATACACAGACACACAATGCAAAGATTGAGTTAACTTCTCCCCTTTTTATCTGACTTCATGTGTGATTTTCAAATTGCCCATACCTGTTACTTGCCACAGGTGAGTTCCAACGAGCATCACATGCTTGAAACAAATTTATTTACCCACAATTTTAGAAAGGTGCCAAAAATTTTGTCAGTCCCATGTTTATGGGTTTGTTTGAAATTATGTCTAAATTGCTTTTCCTCTGTTTTTTTGTGTTGTTACACTACACACAAAGGAAAAAAAATGTGTAATTGCAATAATTTTGTGGGAGAAATATTTAATTTCAAGGGTGCAAACGCTTTCAGCCATAACTGAGTCACCAGTTATGTCACCAACAAAAACACTAATTTTCACTTTTGTTCTTCATCCAGCACAGACCGCTATGACTTCTTTCATTTATGAGTCATCTCTGCAGACTTTAACATGGCTGATCTATCTATGACTGATAATTTCAATTGCATCTCCATATCTCCATAGCGCTATAGTGCCCCTGTAATGTGCTGACAATAAAAGTAGCTTCCTTTAATTCTGCCTAAATCAATAGTATCCAAAAAAAAAAAAAATTAACATAGTTAGATCTCTCTTCAAGCAACCCACTCCTACAAAGGCTAAGGGTATGTACACACGTCAGGATTTTCTAGCAGAAATTTCCTGACAAAAACCGGACAATTGTGCCAGAAATCCGCATGCGTTCTTTTCACATTTTTTGCGCGTGTTTTGTGCGTTTTTGTGTGGGTTTTTGTGTGTTTTTTCCAATGCATAGAATAGCGGGAAAAACGCAAAAAATCCACAAAATTAATGAACATGTTGCTTTTTTTTACCGCAATGCGTTTTTTTGCGGAAAAAAATGCATCATGTGCACAAAAATTGCAGAATGCATTCTAAGTGATAGGATGCATATGTAGGCGGTTTTTAATGCGTTTTTATCGTGTAAAAACACGAAAAAAAACGCGAAAAAACCTGAATGTGTGCACATACTCTAAATGTCCTCCTCTACCATGCTTACCCCTCTTCCCCTATTGTGGCTTCTGTATAATAGTAAAATGACCCCAGAGTACATGGATAATAAACACAGCAATGTCACAGTACACAGTTAATTAACACAGTGATGTCACAGTATCAGGATAAACATGGCAATGTCACAGTACATTAATGATAAACACAATAATGTCACAAAATAGGGAAAATAAACAATGACTTCATACTACAAAAACAATAAACACAGTGATGTCACAGTACAGGAATAATGCACTTAGTGATGCCATAGTACAGAGATAATGCACAGTGACGTCAAGTGTAACGATAATAAACACAGTGATTTCACAGTACAGGAAATAATAAACATGGTGATTTCATAATTAGTGTTGAGCATTCCGATACCGCAAGTATCGGGTATCGGCCGATACTTGCGGTATCGGAATTCCGATACCGAGATCCGATATTTTTGTGATATCGGGTATCGGTATCGGAAGTGTAAAATAAAGAATTAAAATAAAAAATATTGTTATATTCACCTCTCCGGCGGCCCCTGGACATCAGCGGGAGGATCCGGCGTCCGGCACGGCTTCTTTCTTCAAAATGCGCGCCTTTAGGACCTGTGGTATGACGTCCCGGCTTCTGATTGGTCGCGTGCCGCCCATGTGACCGCCACGCGACCAATCAGAAGCCGCGACGTCATTCCTCAGCTAAAGTCCTAGAATGAGCGCCTTTTAGGACCTGAGGAATGACATCGCGGCTTCTGATTGGTCGCGTGGCGGTCACATGGGCGGCACGCGACCAATCAGAAGCCGGGACGTCATTCCACAGGTCCTGAAGGCGCGCATTTTGAAGAAAGAAGCCGTGCCGGACGCCGGATCCTCCCGCTGATGTCCAGGGGCCGCCGGAGAGGTGAATATAACAATATTTTTTATTTTAATTCTTTATTTTACACTTTAATATGGATCCCAGGGCCTGAAGGAGAGTTTCCTCTCCTTCAGACCCTGGGATCCATGAGGATACATTCCGATACTTGATGTCCCATTGACTTGTATTGGTATCGGATATCGGTATCGGCGATATCCGATATTTTTCGGGTATCGGCCGATACTATCCGATACCGATACTTTCAAGTATCGGACGGTATCGCTCAACACTATTCATAATACATAGGTAATGCACTCGGCCATGTACACAGTGATATCCCAGTACAGAGGTAATAAACACTGTGATGCCACCGTAGAACAGGATTAATGACTCAGCGATGTCACAGCACAGGAATAATACACATACAGTGCCGAGATAATATGCACAGTAATGTCACAGTACTGAAGTAATAAATACAATGACAGCAAAGTACCTAGATAATACCCATAGTGGCACCACAGTGCCAACATAGTATGCACAAGTGATGACACAGTACAGAGATAATAAATACAGCAATCAAACAGATGGTTACAGAACTGGCAGAGGCATAGCTAAGGTTTTGGGTCAGGAGGGGCAAAACTTCTGAGTGGGCCCCTAAGCAGGTAAACCCGATGACAGTATGGTGGCATACCCCAATTGTAAGTATAAGAAGACCTCAGCAGATGACAGAGCTGTAACTAAAAAAAAATCTCTATACAAAGAACAACAATGATATTGCTGCTATCTGGTGCCTATTTAGCGGTAGATACCAGTCCTGCAGAACATGTAATCAGGGCTGCCACTAGGAATTTCAGGGTCCCATACTGTCAAAATTTTGGGGCCACCTTGAAACTCCACCCAGGCTCCAACCCCAGTTCTGCCTCCACCCTAGCTCCGCCTCCACCCATCGAACCTTCCACAGTCCCTCTACCCTCTCTTGGAAAAACTCCACTTCTGCACCACGTCCTCACCAATCACACATTAACACGATATCACATGCATAGCCATCAGCTTTTTTTTTGACCAAAATATTTTTTAAGCCTTCCACCACGACAAGGTAGACTCTTGATCTAACTAGAGGAATCTGACTAGAGGAACCGTTGGTGAATATTGGTCTGCACTTGGACTGCGGTGCATGGATCGGCCGCGGGTCTCCTGACCTGAACTCAGCAGCCTCACAGCATGGATGAGGATGCTGGTCAGGAGATCGGCGCCCAGTCCATGCACTGCTGTGCGAGCGCAGACCGATTTCCCCCTTTTAAAAATTACACTGCCATAATAATAAAGATGCTTCCCAATCATATATACTCACTTGCATCAATAATTCTCCACCCCACTTCCAAACCCCAACCAAAACTTAAGTTATTGGATGATCCTGAGCTGCTGCCTGATGTTGTAATTGGGCATTAGATTTTGTAGCAGGTCAGGATCATCCAGTAACATATACACATTGCTGTTGGGGAGTGGAAGGAGAGGGGGAAGGAATGATTGTATCATACAATCACGTACTGAAATGGTGGACAAACGAATACATGGACTTGTTATTTACTCACACAGCCAATGTTGCCACCGTGCCCACCACCCAGTCAAGAAGAATCTAATGGTCGCCTCAGCCTGCCCACCGCTGCTGCCTCAGCCTGTCCACCAAATAAATGGAAACAGTGTATATTATTGCATACATAATCACCGATTATGCAAAACTAAAAAATATCTTTATTTGTATTTATTAAAAATCTATAAATTCTAGAACATAAATACACCTCAAAACTTAACTCAAAGTGATCATATAAATAATAAAAAATATTCAACCGTAAATGGGGTGATCACCCCATTTATTTACTACCCAGGTTAATACGATTAATCCCCACAGTTTTCAGCGTGCCCTAAAAACGCATTTGTTCAGACTGGCCTACCGCCTCAACGCATTAACCTAACTATCCCTGTGTGGTTCATTCAAAAAAATTAAACCATAATCAGGTTCCTCACATCATGTTCTCATTCACTTTATACAGTTATTAGCCCTCTGTGTCTGTATTGTCACATACTTAGGCAGTTAACTGGTTCATGCAGCTTTACATGAACACCCGAGCCTTACACTATGGCCGGTCCGAATAACTAAAGCAATTGTTACCATCCACCTCTCGTGTCTCCCCTTTTCCTCATAGTTTGTAAGCTTGCGAGCAGGGCCCTCACTCCTCTTGGTATCTATTTTGATTTGTGTTTATTGTTATGCTGTAATGTCTATTGTCTGTACAAGTCCCCTCTATAATGTAAAGCGCTGCGGAATATGTTGGCGCTATATAAATAAAAATTATTATTATTTATTTATTTTACTCACTTTTATAGCACCATTAATTCCACAACTTTTTACACTTGTCAACAATTCTTGTTTGGTACCTGTTCACAGAGGTTGGCACCCTCTTGAAACGCAATCGTCGACTAGCCCTGGTTGTCCTCACCGTCTCCTCAGCCTCCATGCAGCAGATTCCTCCTGCGGAATGCAAACTCACCCTAGCAGCCCCCCCAATGGGGACGCAGACTCCCCGCAATAGATTCCCCCTGCAGGAAGCAGACTCACCATCGCAATCTCCACCTGCTGGATGGACACTCCCCTTAGCACCCTTCCCCTACTAGCTTCCCCTCATTCCACTGAGCAGCCTCCCCTCACTCCACTGAGTAGCCCCCCCCTCACTCCACTGAGCAGCCTCCCCTCACGCTGTTGGACGCGGCCCCCAGTCCCTACTAGCCTCCCCTGGGCCCTGTTGAATGCAGCCCCAGTCCTTGACTGGGGGCAATGTCCAACAGGGCCCAGGGGGAGACTAGTGGGGGCTGCAGAGCCCAGGGGGAGGCTAGTGGGGACTGGGGGCAGCAGGGTCTGGGGGGCTAGTGGGGACTGAGGGCTGCAGGGTCTAGGGGGGTGGCTAGTGGGGACTGGGTGATGCAGGGTCAAGGAGGAGGCTAGTGGGGGCTGCAGGGCCCAGGGGCAGGCTATTGGGGACTGGGGGCTGAAGGGCTCTGTGCCTTCTAAATGGTAAAACAACCCTCTAGAATATAGGAATGCCGGGTGCAAGTGCCCTAGAAAACAGTAAATACATTTTGCCACCTAGAAAGTAATAATGCCCTATCTGTGCCCCTTTGACAGTCACAATATCATGAGTTCCCCTATAAGTGACCACTTAATATTTAATAATGTCCTTAATCTCCCCTCTGCACAACTCCCCTCTACACAGTATGATGCTCTCTTATACATAGTATACTGCCCCCTCTCTCTAGAGTACCTCCACACAATATACTGACCCTTTAGTAGCCCCCAAACTGTTTGATGACTCCAACATTCTATGATGGCCCCCACACTGTACAAAGACCCTATATTATCTCCCACAATGTATGATGGCCTGCTTACTGTATTCCTCACACTGTATGATGGTCCATCAACTAGCTTCCTTATCATATAATGCACTCCCCATAGGCCTCTATGTAGTATAATGCACTCCCCATAGGCCTCTATATATAGTATAATGAACTTCCAATAGGACATCATGCAGTATAATGCACTCCCCTTAGGCCTGTGGAGTATAATGTACTCCCCACTCACCTCTGCTCCTCGTTCCCCCACTGCTCCTAGCATCCGCTCATCTCAGGAGAGCGGGAGCCAAATTATGAAGTCATTGCGCCCGCTGTCAGAGTCTGCATCAGGGACGTCAGATGCAGAGGGGGAATGACAGGCGAGGGAAAGTGATATTCCCTGTCTCATCAGTGTTTTCAACTGTATCGGCAACCAGCTGATACAGTTGAAGTTGCTGACACCATGCCCCTTTCCCCCTGCTCAAGGGTCCGATAGCGGCCAACTGGTAGTGTAGGAAGATCGAGTCTCCCTGCTCTTCAACAAAGTGTAACTGTATAGGTGCGCTGCACAATTTTTATTTTTTTTTTAAAAAGATACATTATACCAGCATGACCAATATGTTTTGAGAGAGATATCATATTAAGATGCCGTGGGAAGTGACACCCAGGAAGGATTGTGGCCCCATGCGTAACGTCGCTACCAATGCGGCTTCATCAAGGGAAGGTGCATGGTTGCACCTGCCTCTGTTTTGTTTTTTCTTGATAAAATTAAAAAACAAAAAAAATATGTGGGTGGTCACTATTGTCTACATATCTCTTGGCCTCTTTTTCTCAAAAGTCATACTTTTGATATGTAGTAGTGGATCCCTCCCTCTATAGATAGGTGGTGCTCGCTATACATTACTTACATAGAGAGTAACTGTATGGGCGCTCTGCACACGTCCATACAGTTAACAGTAGTGTAGCTCCGGGTGGGCCCCTCAGAGAGCAGGGTCCAGGATGACCACCCCCTCTGCCCCCCTGAGTATAGGAATAATATACACAGCGATGTCATAGTACAAACATAAACGCAGTGATGCCACAATACAGGGATAGTAAACACAGTGATGTCACAGAACACGAATAATAAACACGTCGCCAGCTCTGCACACAAAAAATAAGCCCTCACCCAACCCGAGATCATGAAAAATGGAGACGCTACGGGTATCGGAAAATGGCACAATTTTTTTTTTTTTAGAAAAGTTTGAATTTTTTTTTCACCACTTAGATAAAAAATAACCTAGACATATTTGGTGTTTATGAACTCATAATGACCTGGAGAGTCATAATGGCAGGTCAGTTTTAGTATTTAATGAACCTAGCAAATAAGCCAAACAAAAAACAAGCGTGGGATTGCACTTTTTATGCAATTTCACCGCACTTGGAATTTTTTTCCCGATTTCTAGTACAAAAATAAGCCCTCACATGGCCATATGGATGGAAAAATAGAAAGGTAATGGCTCTGGGAAGGAGGGGAGCGAAAAATGAAAACGCAAAAACGGAAAAAGCTCCGGTCATGAAAGGGTTAAATGTGTAGTACCATGAAATGAACACTTCTGAAGCAATGGGGCACCATGAGGGAGAGCAACCTGGTGGCCCACAGCACAGATGTTGCAAGACAAAGACCCCATTGCTGCCGTCACACCACCCCAAAGGCACAGCACTATGGAAACAATGACCAGTACACAACAATTACCAGCACACCACAATGACCAGTACACAACAATGACCAGCACACAACAATGACCAGTACACTACAGTGACCAGCTCACAAGGACCAGCACACAACAATGACCAGTACACAACAATGACCAGCTCACAACAATGACCAGCACACAACAATGACCAGTACACTACATTGACCAGCTCACAACGACCAGCACACAACAATGACCAGTATACAACAATGACCAGCTCACAACAATGACCAGCACACAACAATGACCAGTACACTACAGTGACCAGCTCACAACGACCAGCACACAACAATGACCAGTACACAACAATGACCAGCTCACAACAATGACCAGCACACAACAATGACCAGTACACAACAATGACCAGTACACAACAATGACCAGCTCACAACAATGACCAGCACACAACAATGACCAGTACACTACAGTGACCAGCTCACAACGACCAGCACACAACAATGACCAGTACACAACAATGACCAGCTCACAACAATGACCAGCACACAACAATGACCAGTACACAACAATGACCAGTACACAACAATGACCAGTACACAACAATAACCAGCTCACAACAATGACCAGTACACTACAGTGACCAGCTCACAACGACCAGCACACAACAATGACCAGTACACAACAATGACCAGCTCACAACAATGACCAGTACACAACAATGACCAGCTCACAACAATGACCAGCACACAACAATGACCAGTACACAACAATGACCAGCTCACAACAATGACCAGCACACAACAATGACCAGTACACAACAATGACCAGTACACAACAATAACCAGCTCACAACAATGACCAGTACACAACAATGACCAGCTCACAACAATGACCAGCACACAACAATGACCAGTACACAACAATGACCAGCACGCAACAATGACCAGTACACAACAATGACCAGCTCACAACAATGACCAGTACACAACAATGATCAGTACAACATTTAATATTAACTGAATAGTTATAAAAAATAAAAATCAATAATTAAAAACACTTGGGCCAAATGGGAGGAGTGCTGATATTAGAAACACAACAATGTCACAATACTAGGGTAATATGCACAGTGATATCACAGCACCAAGATGATGCACAGAGTGATGTCACAGCACAGGAATAATAACCACAGCAATATCACAGTCAGGGATAATACGCACATTGATGTTAAAATACAGGGATAATAAAAACAGTGATTTCACAGGACAGTGGTAATAGAAATAGCAATGACATGGTACCAAAGTATTACCGAGTGATGTAACAATACGGGGACAATAAACACAGTAATATCCCAGTTCAGGGGTAATAAATAGACATAAGGAACTTGAGGACTGAGTTTAAGACAAATTTCCTGAAATTTGCATTTTGAAATGAATTAGAATTTTCAGATTCATTTCACGGTTCGCAAAAAAAATAAAAAAATCTCCCACACTGCTGAAGTATCACAGAGCGGGCCAATGTCATTTTTTGTGGCCGTGCGGGCCTCCCCATAATGCCCTGCCCCTATGGCATCTAGTGGATTTAGTGGGTCATTAGAGATCAGCGGTTCCCAGTAGAGCACAGTTTGTATGGCAGCGTCGTTTTCCATCTGCAAGGTTCCTAGGTACGTCTCTCTTCTGTAGAGGGTAAGCTCTTATGGTCAGCGTTCCTCTCTCTCTGCAGTTCTATTTAACACTACAGTGATATCTATCTGTGCATGATAATGTAGTAGACATTACCTGCAGTCCTATATTACTCCACAAATAACACACAGTGATAACTCTATGAGTACAGATAATTTAATAGATGGCACTAGGGTTGAGCGAAACGGGTCGGCCATTTTCAGAAGTCGCCGACCTTTGGCAAAATCGGGTCTCATGAAACCCGACCCGATCCCTGTGTGGGGTTGGCCATGAGGTTGGCGATCTTCGCGCAAAAGTCGCGTTTCATTTTGATACCGCAAGTATCGGATATCGGCCGATATTTGCGGTATCGGAATCCATATTTATGTGTAAAATAAAGAAAAAAAATAGGGATATACTCACCCTCGGACGCGCCCTTGTACTAACCGCTGTAACCGGCAGCTTCCATTCCTAAGAATGAACGAGTGAAGGACCTTCGATGACATCGCGGCTTGTGATTGGTCGCGTGAGCGGTCACATGAGCGGTCACGCGACCAATCACAAGCCGCGACGTCATCTAAGGTCCTTCACGCGCTCATTCTTAGGAAGGAAGGCTGCCGGTGAGTATATCCCTATTTTTTATTTTTATTCTTTATTTTACACATAAATATGGATCCCAGGGCCTGAAGGAGAGTTTCCTCTCCTTCAGACCCTGGGAACCATTAGTATCCCATTGCACTGCATTGGGTTTCGTGTTTCGACCGACCCCGACCCCGACTTTTTAGTAGGATTTTGAGAAAGTCGGGTTTCGTGAAACCCGACCCGACCCTAAAAAAACAAAAGTCGCTCAACCCTAGATGGCACCACATATAATACACATTGATGACACTCTACAGATAATGCACTAAGTGTTACTCGCAGCCCAGATAACAGTGATGACTCTCTGAGTACTAATAATGTAGTAAATGTTACCTGGAGTCCTATGTATCACCATAACTTCTTGTTTGGTGGCATCAGGCAAGGCAGAATTGGCACTTCCTACTAGTGTTAAGGTACCTTCACACTGAGCAACTTTACAACGAGAACGACAACGATCTGTGACGTTGCAGCGTCCTGGATAGCGATCTCGTTGTGTTTGACACGCAGTAGCGATCAGGATCCCGCTGTGCCATCGCTGGTTGTAGCTGAAAGTCCGGAACTTTATTTGGTCATCAGGTCGGCGTGTATCGTCATGTTTGACAGCAAAAGCAACGACGTCAGCAATGTTTTTACATGGAGCTAACAACCAGCGAGAACGATAAGTACGTCACTGGATCGCTCCTGCATCGTTCTGGAGTTCTTGTGTTTGACGTCTCTACAGCGACCTAAACAGCGACGCTGCAGCGATCGGCTCGTTGTCTATATTGCTGCAGCGTCGCTAAATGTGACGGTACCTTTAGTAGCATCCGGTGCGGTAGTTAAGTGCACCGAGCAGCATCACACATGTCACCAGAGCAGCTGCTAATTGACTGATTGTGCTGTAACACATAAGTCAGATAACCGCTGTGACCGAAATGCTGAGAGAAATGCAGGCAAAATATGAGCTTCAAAATGACTTCCAGCACTGTGCATGAAGTAAGGTGAGTGCAGCACTCATTGTAGGAACGTTTTGACAACTCCCCAGAGGCACTGGCACAGTTTCGGTGTGATACACTTATGACCGGGGTATGGGCTCCAGATCTAAGTGCCTAGTAGCGCCCCCAGAGCTAAGGATTCTATAGGGTTTCTTTAATTTCAAGTGGACATCTAAGTCTACTAATGAACTGAAAGGTATAAAAGCGGGCAAAAATACAAAGTAATGAACTAACACATTTGTGAAAGATGCTGAGCTGCCTATAACAAAGGAATATCACCAATGGGTTACAGTTTTATAGTTTAACTTATGATCACATGATTGTATTTGGGGTCCGCCTATCTCTTCTTAAGAGTTCTTACAGGTAACAGAGACATTTGCCTATAGGCAGCTTTGGGAAAGGGACAACTGGTAAATGGAAGTTTATAAATAGATATGCTCAATGGTGTTTGTTTTTATGTGCGAAAAGTAATAAAGTTTCATCTTTATTATTATTATTATTATTTATTATTATTTATTGTTATAGCGCCATATATTCCATGGCGCTTTACATGTGAGGAGGGGTATACATAATAAAAACAAGTACAATAATCTTAAACAATACAAGTCATAACTGGTACAGGAGGAGAGAGGACCCTGCCCGCAAAGGCTCACAATCTATTCTCAAATAACTTCAAAAATAGCAGCAAAACACAGACAAATGAAAACACTTAAAACTGCACTTCGTGTTCTATGTAAAAAGGCCCTGACAAAAAAGGTTAAAAATGGCCATATAAGCCAAGGAATAAAGGCCATGTATGTATGAATGGTATAATAAAGAACTATACAGAACCCAAAGTGTCAAAATACAGCCTGCATCATTAAATACGAGTCTGAAAAAAATACAGTGTCAGATTATTACTGTGAATTGTCCAAAATGAGAATAAGTAGAATGCCCCCCATGTGTCTCTTCATCATGCAGCTTCAGCTGAGAAGGGGACATCCTTAACGCTGTCAGGATCTGCTCACAATTTTAGTGATTATTATAAGGATTTAGTACAGACAGCTTTTTTTAACAATTATTTAGTTTTGATTTTTAACTTATTCTTAATTTTTTTTTCCTTCATTTTTCACCTCGTTTTATTTTTTTTTTCTACAGTCCCTCCTCAATAGTAATTGCTTTAGCACAAAACATTATTTTTCTGCAAAAAACACATTTAAAAATAACATCAGCAACAAACTTTAGAATTAATGCAGGCAACACTTGTTTTCTAACATTCCGGCCCAATACATCATCACCATTTCTTCTCTAGCTTCCTGCCATGTTTTCCACCAAGTGAGGTGGCCATTAATAAATCACGTCCTCCAGCACGTCAGATTGTATCTGTGTCTGTCATGCAATCTTCTTATTTTGCAGATGGGATTTGATACTGCTTGGGACATGCATATTATTAAACACAGTCGATTGCGAGTTTCCTATCGGCCTTGGATCTTAGAAGGTTCAGACGAATGATGAAATGAAACACTTGAGTAGAGATTTGTCATCCCTAGTATTAAAGTCCTTGTACAGTTACAGATCAAGGTTTTTGTGTGTAGAACATATAAGGGTTCTTCTGTTAAATTACATGTTAGTATTAATAAGAAAATAAAAATATGTATATATAAGGTACAATTTTTACTGCTCGAAGAAACATCACAAAATTAATTTCTTGTTATTAATATTAACATTGCATGTTATGAAAAGTGATAGGTAGATAGAGAGATAGATAGATAGATAGATAGATAGATAGATAGCTTGATCATAGATGGATGGATGGAAGGACACATGGACAGACAGACATAGATAAAAGGAAAATGTAGGAACAAATCAAGACCAATCCTCCAACTATAAAAGACAAAAAGGAGGTAGCACACCACAGCTGTGTGTAGCTAATGTATTATGCTGAGACATGCGAAGTAGATCTTTTAGAATGTCAGTTTTGGCATGATGCGTTAGTGTAAGCGATACCTGTGCACGCTGACATCATAGTTCTATCCATGATGACATTAGTCATCTTCCCAGCCCTATTCTGATATCATGCCAGACAGTATAAATTATATGCGTTGCCTCCCAGTGACATCATGTGGTATTATAACTAACCAAAGCCGTTTCACAAGCACATGACAATATTGCACTAGTTTCCATGAATCCCTCCTCCCATCAAAGTTTTTATACTCTTAATATATTCTAATATATTACAATCATCATGTTATATAGCACTGTGCACTTACAATTGCTCATTTTGCCTTTCTACCCAGCTTATTCTTCTCTCTTCCATTAGGACTAGCTGAATCCTTCTAAGTTTATGGAGAAGCAGAAGATCAATTTTCTCTGTATGAGTCATGAGTCATCACTGCAAAACTATCTGGAGGGGGGCAGCAGGGCAGCTGGGTCAGTCCTTTAGAGAGGGGAATGATTTCTGCATGGACCTGAGATTTGCGGTTTCTACTTAGAGCAGAGAAAAGAGAAGAATTAGTTGGGTAGAAAGGCAAAATGAGCAATTGTAAGTACACAGTGCTATATAATGTGATGACTGCAATATATTAGGAGGATAGTAATTTTGATGGGAGGAGGGCTTCTTTACAGTTAAATGAGATTTGAAATTGACTTGTCAATATATAGGTGATGTTTTGTATAGAAATGGATCTGTTTCCATTTTAGAACAAGAGGAGAAATGATCCGGCTTGAGGCGGAAGCGGCTAAAACTTTTGTGAACCTTTTCTGGACAAATTAAAAGTGTATATCAACACGTTTCAACTACAGAGTCTTACTCATGATCTCTGTAAGACTCTGTAGTTGAAACGCATTGATCGTCCTCACTGGTGTGCCATGTGTTTGCTATGCATATTTTTTGAAGAACATTATGCATTTTTAAGTTGTCCAATAAAGCTTCACAAAGTTTTAGCCACCTCCGCCTCAAGCTGGATCATTTCTCCTCTTGTTCTCATTTGGCATGGGTGCTCACCCCGATCCATGCTGGCCGTTGGCAGGTTTGAGGATTTCATCGCAGACCGGTAAGCTGACTATTTATTTTTTTAATTGTTTCCATTTTAGTCCATTTTCACACCACATAACAGCTGCGCATCCTGCTACAGTGATCACTTTTTCCTTTCATAGCTCTGAGTTTGTTTGCAATATGAATAATATACAATCTTCTTTTGATACATGGCAGGGAATGTCTTCTTTTCCTTATTCAACACTTTCTGTAAGAAACTGAAACAAGACATATCTCTTTTCTACATGGATTTCATCTGTTCGTAGGTTAGAAAAAAATGTGTAAAAAAAAGAAAAAAATTGAGTCATTCCGAAAACATTCAAAAATCACTTTAAGCATTTGGTACATAAAGAGAAATGGGCATCTATTTATTTACCTGAATCAAGTCCACCAAATTAGCGACTTATTTTCTACGTACTCTATATTACTTGAATGAATTGGGCAGGCGAAAGGTGAATTTATACATAAACTTGGCCTCTTGGGGGTCAGGATTCTCTTTCAGCTGTTAATCCCTCTAGATTTTTCTCTCCACAAGGCATTGAGATAACGGAAAAAGCCATCAGTTTTGATTTAGTCTCTGAGGACGAGGACATGTCCCCAGTACAGTTCTACACTGGAAGAGGTGGGTGAGCAGGTTAAGAGCGTTTCCTTTGTCGAGTTTCCATTAAACTTCAATCAGAGCTACAGAAAGAAATTCCTTCAGGCTTTAACACATCCAGGTATTGGGCCCGGCTGACTTTAATAAAAGTCATAACTGATCTCTCGCTAGGAGGTCCCTTGTGGAATGAGCTCAGCAAAAATTCAAGAAACTCCTTTGAGAAGCAAAACAAAAGCCAGTCTTAAACATCACATTATCCTAATAATCCCATTGCTACTGAAGCCATTCAATTATTTTAAAGGTCTTAATTTGCAAACTGTGGTATTTCAAAGTTTTGTTCAATGTTATTGAAGGATGGGGAAAGGGCTATGTGTAAATGAATGTCATATTAGCTACAGTATACTTGTGTGGCTCTTGTTAATTGCTTGGTAAACTCTTTTACTTAATACTTAATTTGTACCTGTCTTAAACAACATCTGTAATATCTGCATTTATGAGAATAGGGGACATTAGAAATTGAAGCCTTGCAAGAAATGTGCAACATGAGAGTATGTTTGACTATGGCAAGGACCTCCACATGAAAGGTTGTCTTTTTTCAATTTCTCCATCTACGAAAATTTTAGTTGTAGTAATTGAATGCCAAGGGTGAAAAAAAAGTAATAAACTTGTAAAATATAAAAAGTACCAGAGCAGTATCTTCTGAGGGTGCAAATGAATACCTTCCATTCAATCCCACAAAGACATACAGAACCACTGATGGACCCTATGCTGAAGGGATCAATGGAGTAGATATCACACTAAATAAAGATTGTTATTCTTATAATTATTATGATATAATTGATCCAATCAAAGCCAATATCAAAGTCCTAAATAATAAAGGCAATTGAATTTTTGATTTCTGGACACAGAAACAAGATGTAGAGGGAGGAACATATTTACCAATGAGCACAAACAAATTTGTTGATCAAAGCTTAAAGGTTTTTTTTTAATACTGAAGACAATGGGGAACAGAGACAGATGTTGGCCCCTGTGCAAGAACAGTTCATGGGCTCTTTGCAGTCCAAAAACTCATTATAATGTACCATTCTACCTGCTCTGGAAGTGGTGGTAGGCCCCGTGGATCCCTGTGCGGCTACACAGGTTTCCCAATGAAACCACTAATTCAATCATTTAGTAATCTATAGTTTGATAGGTTGTTCTTTATAGAAAAATGGTTCATAACCTGTGCATTATCAGCAGAAAAGCCTTCTAGATTATTTTAAGTGTCAAATACTCATGAACTATTCTCATGAACTGGACACAATTTTGGACTCTAAATAGCTCCCAAAAGTGTTAACTCAAGTGAGTGTTTCCCCAGATTAAAAACCTCTTCCTATTTTGGGTCAAGGAGTCAAGGCTAAGTTGAGCATTGCGGTATGAGATGAGGTATAACAGAGAGATGGGTGTTGATCAGACAAATTGTCAAATATAGAGTATCTGCAAGTAAAAAGTAAAGATGCCTATCCTGGTGATTGTGTTCCTTTCATTTGGTTTTAGAAATGGTCACACTGAACCCCCAGGATTATTCTTAAAATTCTTGTGATGATTTTTTTGGAACACCAATTTAGAAATATGAGTCCTATGCTATATATTCACTCACTCTTTTAACCACTGTGTCTCTTACTAGCCTTTGAGAAATATAAAATGCAATATTATTGTTTACCGCTAAATGGCAGCAATCTTTCGAACACACAGCAGACATTCTGAATGCAAACCGCCATGTTCCAGGCTTCAAACATTGAACATCCCCAAATACAGTATAACAGGGGACTTGCTTCTCTCCATGCAATAACGTGTTACAGATATCACACAGCCATACAAGACTGTGTAAAAAAAAGGCAGCCTGTAGAAGGCAATCAGTGACTGAACACTAAGTGTGTGCCATCAGCAACCCATTTGTATTGTGTTGTGCTGAGCTTAATTGCAAGTCAAGTGCCATTTCTAAAGAATAGAGTGGAGCCAGCCATTTGAGTGAATTGAACCTCAGCTGAGAGAGGAACATCGTACAATACTCACACTGAAGGCCATGGCAGATGCTTTCAGAAAGAGACTACACTTATTATGAATGGGCAAAGGGCACTTACTGAGCTCACAATAATCACACATTCCTCCATTTGGAGAATTACTGGTAAGTAGGTTTAACTCTTTCATAGTTGAGAAGGAGGCTCTACAGGAATGTATTTGATTTTTTTCCAGAGACGAAAAATGAGAACACAAAGTTAAACTACAAAGTATGGAAAATCCAAAGGTCACACAATTGGCTAGAACAGGTGATGTGAGAATAAATAGTAACCAAATATAGTTAAGAAATCAATTATTGATCTGGGACCTGTCATGTCTACCTTTGGATATTTAGCATCAAGACTGAATAACTGCCATTGCATAATATATTTTAACTAAACCTAAAGCAATATTTTTTTTTCTGAGCAGCAATATGCACAGAGCAACGGATGAGTTTACAACTTGTAAATTAACTGCATTGTAAGTATTATTATTGTCCTTTTTAATTGTGTGTCCTGTCAATCCATCTCTGGGGGACCATATGCAGAATTCCTACCTTGCTACCTGTAATGTGCTAGGCCAAATCCACACATCAGTTTTAATAAAAATAGACCGATTTTCATGAGTGTGCTGAATCAGATTATCATCAGTGTTTGGTCCATGTGTCTATTTTTACTATCCGTGTGTCATCAGTTTTTCCTGCATGCAGAAATAATAACTGATGGAGGATTGCCAGTGAAAAGCGGACAACACACAGATAAAACGCAGATGAGATCCATGTACTGTCCATTATTTTCACTGACTAGGGATGAGTCGACCAGTGGTACCTCTCTCTCTCTGTCTCTCTCTCCTTCTCTCCCTGTCTCTCACTCTGTCTCTACCTCTTTCTGTCTCTCTCTCACCTTTTCTTTTCTTTTGATAATGATTGCTTGAAAGTTCACATTAGCTTATTTTTGAGGGATGTCAATGAAAAAACAGACAACACACGGACAGCACGTATACCAATATTATTCAATTCGGATATACAGTTAAGGATTTTTTTCAGGAATTGAATCTGCATGTGAACAAAACTTGTATCATGCACTAGATTCTACTATATGTTGGGTAAGACTCGTTTATTTAAGTTAATGGGTGTTGTAGTGCAGCGGTGTCCACGCTATGCAGTGATGAGGCAGTGACCCAGGGAAGTTCAAATTAAACGTAGGTTTAATGTCCAAGCACTTCCAAAAAAAAGAAACGGTATCCTCCTGATCGCAGCCGGGAAACAAAAGAGTCCATAAATGCGCCCAGTTGCCGAGGGCGACCACACCACCGTATTACGCTGCAGGGAGCCAGGAGTTCGCTCCGCTTGGCTCTACGTTCCCTCACACAGGTAGTGCTCTGGCAAGACATGGCCTGGAGGAAACAAACCGGCCCCACTTCCTTCCTGCAGTCCGTTTAAAAATAAAAGCCCATACCTGCTTTTCCTGAACAATGCCTAGGCAAAATAGCTTGACCAGGTCCACGATTACTTTTATTTTGCCCTGTGACTCACAGGTGTCCTGCTGTGACCACAAGGCACTCCAGCGGGTCTAATAGGACTCCATCCACATCCTGGAGGATACATATCGACTAGTGGTAGCGATACCTTCCGATATTTGAAAGTATCGGT
Organism: Ranitomeya imitator; assembly: GCF_032444005.1. Taxonomy (NCBI): domain Eukaryota; kingdom Metazoa; phylum Chordata; class Amphibia; order Anura; family Dendrobatidae; genus Ranitomeya; species Ranitomeya imitator. Next base: position 404,924,724 of record NC_091284.1, read on the forward strand.
ATCGGATTGTATTGGCCGATATCCGAAAAACATCGGATATCGCCGATACCGATACCCGATACCAATACAAGTCAATGGGACACAAATATCGGAAGTGATCCTGGAATGGTTCCCAAGGTCTGAAGGAGAGGAAACTGTCCTTCAGGCCCTGGGATCCATATTCATGTTAAAAATAAAGAATAAAAATAAAAAATATGGATATACTCACCCCTCCGGCGGACCCTGGACCTTAGCGGTGTAACCGGCAGCCTCCGTTCCTGAGAATGCAGGGTGAAGGACCTTCGATGACGTCGCGGCTTGTGATTGGTCATGTGACCGCTCATGTGACCACTCACGCGACCAATCACAAGCCGCGACGTCATCGCAGGTCCTTCACTCGCTCATTCTTAGGAACGGAGGCTGCCGGTTCCAGCGGTTACCACCAGGGCGCGTCCGAAGGTGAGTATATCCATATTTTTTATTTTTATTCTTTATTTTACACATGAATATTCATCCCGATCCCGATTCCCAATATCACAAAAATATTGGAACACGGTATCGGAATTCCGATACCGCAAATATCGGCCAATACCCGATACTTGCGGTATCGGAATGCTCAACACTTATATCGACCTTTGCATACGACACCGGTCACTGCCTCGCAGTGTGCAGAAAAAAATGGATCCACTACAGAGCCACAATATAACAATGTTTTTAAGCATACATTGCAATTCTTTAGCATAAGAAACTGTAAATGGTCTTGAGAATTATTAATAGCAGCTGAGTAAAAAAAAACGACTGCAAACAGAATGCATTCGGATGACAAGTGAGAAAAAATGGTCAGAATTTTCTGGATGAGACTGACTGTTTTTATATGCTCTTGTGAATCTAGCCTTTGTGTGAATCTCAGGGAAAGGAAAATGGAGTTTTTTTTTCACTTATTAAGGCCACGTGCACATGTTGTATATTTGGTGAATTTTTTTACCTCAGTATTTGTAAGCCAAAATCAGTGGTGGGTGATAAATACAGAAGTGTGGTGATGTGTTTCTATTATACTTTTCCTCTGATTGTTCCAATTCTGGTTTTGGCTTACAAATACTGAGGTAAAAACTCACCAAATACTCTTCACGTGTGCATGTGACCTTAGGCTATGTTCCCACTTTCAGTTTTTGGTGATTTTTTTACTCTACTTATTTTTAAAAAATGCAAGTAACCAATTTTACTTATTAGGTGCAGAAAATCTGCAACATCAAAACCCCACCAAAATGGCATTGTGGGAATGTAGCCTTACACTTGGACAGGAAAGCTAGAATGGCCTGTATGTATGAATGGCCTTCCTATAGACTCTATAATGGATCATAAAATTCATATACACACGTGGACAAAATTGCTGGTACTCCTCATTTAATGACCGAAAAACCCACAATGGTCACAGAAATAACTTGAATTTGGCAAAAGTAATAATAAATTAAAAATCTATGAAAATGAGCAAATTTTCAATCGTTTGATTGCAGTGATTGCCTCAAAAGGTTGTGCAACAAAATATTAAGTTAAGGGTACCTTCATTTCTGTACAGGCCCATGAGTTTTATATATTTTTAGATTGTGTGGAAGCATGGTTGAAAAGTAATGTCTGACTTTCATTTGTTCATTTTTATAGATCTTTTATTTATTATTACTTTTGCCAGATTCAAATTATTTCTGTTACCGTAGTAGGTTTTTCCTGTCATTAAACGAGGGGTACCAACAATTTTGACCACATGTGTATGCTCAATAGTCTCTTGGGATCAAGTTCCATAACATTTAATATTGCAGACTTACTGCATGCGTAATATATATACATTTTGAACAATCCCTTTAGGTCACTTGATAAAAATCTCTTTTTCAATTATAGTAAGGGCTCATTTCCCCTTGCGATGAAATCGGACGAATGCAATCCAATAAGAAAATACGATAAAAAATTGGATTGAATTCGGACCAATGTTATTCTATGATTGTGTGTTCATCTGCATTTTTTTTCAGCTCGGATTTTCCACAATGCCCACGTTGACGTCAAAAAGGTGAAGTGAGTTAATTGGCCGTGAACTCACAGAACCTGTCAGATGGCCTCACACAGGGAATTGCAGTTCACAGAGACAATGAGCACATGGTGCTCAGTGTCTACTGGATGACAGGCTTCATAGTCGCATCATGCAACCATGGAGCTTGCCATCTAGATGTAGCAGAGCTGGAGCCGTCGTGGGACAAATGGATTAAAAGCATCTCTGCAATAAGGTGAGAAATATTGTTGTTTGCTTTTTTACCTCTTTTGCAGATGACGAGGGCATCGAGGAAATGGGCGAGGTCGTAAGTATGGTTTAATTAAGATTATTAGAGGAGTCTGTATCTTTCTTTCAATTAAAGGACTTTTTTCCGTGGTGTCTGTTTTTCTTACAATGTGACTATTGGGCTAGTAATGGGGTCGTCTTATTGATGCCTTTCCATTACTAACCTCGAGTTTTGATGTCACCTGACAATACAAAGGTGAGAACCCCCCCCCCAGCTATCACCCCACTTGCCACCGCTACAGGGAAATTCCAGAACTGGAACATCTTAGAGATGCACCTTTTCTGGTGTGGCAGAGGGCTGATGTTTTTAGCCTGGGGGCAGTATCCATGGGCCCTTCATAGGCTATTAATTTCAGCCTGCAGCTGTCTGCATAGCCTTTGCTGGTTATTAATTATAAGGGGACTCCACTGACATATATACAGTATATATGTATATATATGTGTATATATATATATCTATATATGTATATATATATATATATATAGATATATATATATATATATATCTTATATACTCGAGTATAAGCTGACCCAAGTATAAGCCGACCCCCCTAATTTTGCCACAAAAAACTAGGAAAACTTAATGACTCGAGTATAAGCCTAGGCTGGGAAATGCAGCAGCTACCGGTAAATGTCAAAAGTCAAAATAGATACCAATAAAAGTAAAATTAATTGGGACATCAGTAGGTTAAGTGTTTTTGAATATCCATATTGAATCAGAAGCCCCATATAATGCTCCATACAGTTTATGATGGGTCCCATAAGATGCTCCATATTAAAATATGCCCCATATAATCCTGCATAAAGGTTAAAAATGGCCCCATAAGATGCTCCATAGACACATTTGCCCAATATAATGCAGCACAAATGCTGATTATGGCCCCATAAGATGCTCCATAAAGATATTTGCCCCATATAGTGCTGCACAAACCTTGATTATAGCCCTATAAGATGCTCCATACAGACACTTGCCCCATATACCGTAATGCTCCACAAACGTTATTTATGGCCCCATACAGACACTTGCCCCATATAGTGCTGCACAATTGTTATGGCCCCATACAGTGCTGCACAAAAGTTATGGCCCCATATAGTGCTGCACAAATGTTATGGCCCCATATAGTGCTGCACAAATGTTATGGCCCCATAAAGTGCTGCACAAACGTTATGGCCCCATATAGTGCTGCACAAACGTTATGGCCCCATATAGTGCTGCACAAATGTTATGGCCCCATATAGTGCTGCACAAATGTTATGGCCCCATATAGTGCTGCACAAATGTTTTGGCCCCATATAGTGCTGCACAAACCTTATGGCCCCATAGATGCTCCATACAGACACTTGCCCCATTTGCTGTGATAAAAAAAAAAATCACATACTCACCTCTCCGTCGCTCAGGCCCCTGGCACTTTCAATAGTTACATGCTCCTTGTTCTGGTGCGGCTCAGTCTTCTGCACTGACGTTCAGCAGAGGGCGCGCACTAACTACGTCACCGCGCCCTCTGACCTGAGAGTCACTGCTGAAGAGAGAGCGACACCCGTAGCGAGGAAAGGTGACTATCGCACAGCGCAGCGCTCCCCCTCCCCATATACTCACCTGGTCCTGGAGCTGTGCAGTCCCTGCTTCCCTGATGCCGCAGCTTCATCCTGTACTGAGCGGTCACCGTTACCGCTCTATACTGTAATGAATATGCAGCTCCACCTCTATGGGAGGTGGAGCCGCATATTCATTACTGTAATGAGCGGTACCATGTGACCGCTCAGTACAGGAAGAATCTGCTGCTGCCGGCTCCGGGGAAGCCAGGGACCTGCAGGGACCGCGCCAGGAGTAAGTGAGTATAATTTCACAGCCCCTGCTCCCCCTCCCCTGCCGACCCCTGCGTATGACTCGAGTATAAGCCGAGAGGGGGACTTTCAGCCCAAAAAAGTGGGCTGAAAATCTCGGCTTATACTCGAGTATATACGGTATATGTATTCTATGTGTATATATCTGTTCTATTTATTCTATTCTAACCTGTCACGCTGTGATATTACTGTACACGGCACATGAATTGCTGGCTTTTATTCTATCTATCTATCTATTATATATACTAGAAATAGGCCCGATGCTATTGCATTGGAAGTGCGGTGAAATTAACATCTGTGTATGCTTAGTGGTGCTGACAGGAGCAACGGACACGTCGCACACCATTTGCGCTTTTCAACATATCTGTTCTATATCATCCCTCTGCATTTTTCTTTTTTTGCGCCTTGCGGCCACGAACTACGCCTGCGCATGTGACATACACATCACCACTATTCCCGCGCATGCGTAATAATGATGCGGCTGTTACTGTGCCTGCGTGGGAATAGCGGAGACGTATGTCACTTGCGCTGGCGCAGTTCGTGGCTTTGCAGCCACGAACTGTGCCTGCTCAAGTGATACTGCCACGGTGTCTTATGGGATTCGGGGAAAGCGGCCGGAAGTCCCAACTGGCGATATATACACACTGCTCAAAAAAATAAAGGGAACACTTAAACAGCAGAATATAACTTCAAGTAAATCAAACTTCTGTGAAATCAAACTGTCCACTTAGGAAGCAACACTGATTGACAATCAATTTCATATGCTGTTGTGTAAATGGAATAGACAACAGATGGAAATTATTGGCAATTATCAAGACACCCTCAATAAAGGAGTGGTTCTGCAGGTGGAGACCACAGACCACATCTCTGTGACAATGCTTTCTGGCTGATGTTTTGGTGTTTTGGTCACTTTTGAATGTTGGTTGTGCTTTCACGCTCGTGGTAGCATGACGGACTCTACAACCCACACAAGTGGCTCAGGTAGTGCAGCTCATCCAGGATGGCACATCATTGCTAGCTATGGCAAGAAGGTTTGCTGTGTCTGTCAGTGTAGTGTTCAGAGGCTGGAGGCGTTACCAGGAGACAGGCCAGGACACCAGGAGATATGGAGGGGGCCGTAGGAGCGCAACAACCCAGCAGCAGGACCGCTACCTCCACCTTTGTGCAAGGAGGACAGAGCCCTGCAAAATAACCTCCAGCAGGCCACAAATGTGCATGTGTTTGCACAAATGGTTAGAAACAGACTCCATGAGGAGGGTCTGTGTACCCGACATCCACAGATGGGGGTTGTGCTCACAGCCCAACACTGTGCAGGATGCTTGCCATTTGCCTCTGAACACCAGGATTGGCAAATTCGACACTGGTGCCCTGTGCTCTTCACAGATGAAAGCAGGTTCACACTGAGCACATGTGACAGACGTGACAGAGACTGGAGATGCCGTGGAGAGCGATCTGCTGCCTGCAACATCCTTCAGCATGACCAGGTTGGCAGTGGATCAGTAATGGTGTAGGGTGGCATTTCTTTGGAGGGCCGCACAGCCCTCCATGTGCTCGCCAGAGGTACCCTGACTGCCATTAGGTACCGAGATGAGATCCGCAGACCCCTTGTGAGACCATATGCTGGTGCGGTTTGCCCTTGGTTTGCACATCTGGGACATCATGTCTCGCTCCATCCACCAAGGTCACATTGCACCACAGACTGTCCAGGAGTTGGCGGATGCTTTAATCCACGTCTGGGAGGACATCCCTCAGGAGACCATCTGACACCTCATCAGGAGCATGCCCAGGCATTGTACAGTAGGGAGGTCATACAGGCACGTGGAGGCCACACACAATACTGAGCATCTTTTCCTTGCCATGAGGCATTTCCCCTGAAGTTGGATTATCCTATAATTTGATTTTCCACTTTGATTTTAAGTATCATTCCAAATCTAGACCTCCATGGGATGTTCATTTTAATTCACATTGATAATTGTCATGTTTTATTGTTCTGAACACAATCCACTATGCAATGCAATGAATAAAAATTTGCAACTGGAATATTTCATTCAGAGATATCTAGGCTGTGGTATTTTAGTGTTCCCTTTATTTTCTTGAGCAGTGTATATATAAATATGTATATATATATATATATATATATATATATATATATGTGTGTTTTCAAGAGTATTTCATTTGAAAACGATGTGTAAATGACTTAAGGTACCGTCACACTTAGCGACGCTGCAGCGATACCGACAACGATCCGGATCGCTGCAGCGTCGCTGTTTGGTCGCTGGAGAGCTGTCACACAGACCGCTCTCCAGCGACCAACGATGCCGGTAACCAGGGTAAACATCGGGTAACTAAGCGCAGGGCCGCGCTTAGTAACCCGATGTTTACCCTGGTTACCATCCTAAAAGTAAAAAAAAAAACACTACATACTTACCTACAGCCGTCTGTCCTCCAGCGCTGTGCTCTGCACTCCTCCTGCACTGGCTGTGAGCACAGCGGCCGGAAAGCAGAGCGGTGACGTCACCGCTCTGCTTTCCGGCTGACCGACGCTCACAGCCAGTACAGGAGGAGTGCAGAGCACAGCGCTGGAGGACAGACGGCTGTAGGTAAGTATGTAGTGTTTGTTTTTTTTACTTTTAGGATGGTAACCAGGGTAAACATCGGGTTACTAAGCGCGGCCCTGCGCTTAGTTACCCGATGTTTACCCTGGTTACCAGTGAAGACATCGCTGAATCGGTGTCACACACGCCGATTCAGCGATGTCTGCGGGGAGTCCAGCGACGAAATAAAGTTCTGGACTTTCTTACCCGACCAGCGACAGCACAGCAGGGGCCTGATCGCTGCTGCCTGTCACACTGGACGATATCGCTAGCGAGGACGCTGCAACGTCACGGATCGCTAGCGATATCGTCTAGTGTGACGGTACCTTTAGAGTATTTCTCTATGTAAAAGCTCATGTTAAAATCGCATTGCAATCAGATAGCTATCACACTGCATTCAGATGTAAATCGGATGCTAGGTGTGAAAAATCAGAATGTACTCGCATAAAAAACGCATCACACTCGCATGACCCTTGCATTACACTCGTCTGACTCTCCTGCATCAAAGTCAGACCAATTTTAAAATCGCTAGTGTGACTCCAGCCTAAGAATGACTTGCTGATAATGAAGGATGAAAATCTGGAATTGGAAATAAAAAAAATATATAATTGAATACAGTGATCTGAATATATTTGCATATTAATAATGCTTCTGAAGATGCTTCTGTTTTAAATATCGAATTGGCTTAATCTGCAGCACCTTGGGTAAACATCTCGCACACGTTTGCTGTCAGGCTATTTGCAATGATTTACAGGTTTCAGTGTTTGAAAAAGCCTGGATGATAAACATTGAAAATGTTACAAAAAGACATCCATCATGTTTTTTGAACCTCAGCATATTACATCTGTCCTGCTTGGAAGTGCAAGTTTAAATAAAGCAGAGGGTTAGTAACACTTTCACACTTCTGCTTCCCACACAGCAAATGATCCATCTCCTCTCAAACTGCTCAAGATAAGAAAAACATGCTTTCCAAAATTCAAGGGGCTTAAATTGATTACCTTATAATGAATACCTACAGTTCACAGCAATGCTGCTTGCCCTGAAAACAGGATCAAATTCTGTGTGAGGTGCCTGAGTGAATATTTATCAAAGCAGCCTGGAAGAAGCAGTGTCCTTAATAATCTCACTCTGACAGGGGAGAAAAACTAAGACCGATCCTGTGGAGTGATCAGTGAATTTACTTATCTTAATTCACTTGGTTTGGTTTAAGTCAACGTTTCACAGCGGTAATTAATAGGAACGTTGTGTGTGCTCGGACAAGCAAGCACTTTATGACTTTGGTGTGAGGTCAACACAAATTGGCTTAACAGAACTGAATTTGATTTAAAGCTACAAGTTGGATCATTCATTTGTCTGCTATTAAAATTCACTAGATAGATAGATAGATAGACAGATAGATAGACAGATAGACAGACAGACAGACAGACAGACAGACGGATAGATAGATAGATAGATAGATAGATAGATAGATAGATTTGGATGGATAGATACAGTTGTGCTCAAAAGTTTACATACCCCGGCAGAATTTCTGCTTTCTTGGCCTTTTTTCCGAGAATATGAATGAAAACACCAAAACATTTTCTCCACTCGTGGTTAGGGGTTGGGTGAAGCCATTTATTGTCAAACTACTGTTTTATCTCTATTTAAATCATAATGACAACCCAAAACATCCAAATGGCCCAGTCAGATCCGATGACGCCAGAACCGCTGCCCTAGGATCATCCAGACCGGAGTTACATGATCTTTCATAGATTTTGGGAGATTCATCTCCAAACCTCCAGGGGGGGGGGGAGATTTAGGTTTAGCCCAGAGAGCAGGAGGGGGAGTGACCCATAGGGTTAAATGCTTGTGTGAAACATATCTTATGGCTTTTTCTCTGGGAGGTCATGAGGGCATCGTGTGAGGACAAATCACATACAAAGGGCACCATAGCCTCCCATGTGGGCAACCTCTAAGCCAGACCTTTCATTTAACTGGTAACTGATCATACGTTCTGAGTACACCCTTTATCCTACCACTTTTGTATTTGCATATCTGACGATTATATGTGGTTATTCAATGTGTATATATAGTGTATATTAAGGCGATTAAATACAAAATTTAACCTTGGGCAGATCTTTTATCTCAATCCACGAGCTCACACGTCTGTTTCTCGACCTAATCACTTGTTTCTTTGTGCTGGTTTCAGACCTGATATAACCCTGTTAACACTAGAAGTCCCAGAGAGGGGTCATTTAACATTTCTACCTTTGGAACCTTTGGAACTCGAAATTTCTGGGACTTCTAGTGTTAATGGACCAGGCGTATATCAAACGAGGAATCAGTGGCAGTCCTACTGGGCTGCTAAAATTCTGTTTCACTGGGGCTAGTGAAAAGGACCTTTCAGCCTGTCAGGGTTGTACCGAGTGTGATGCTACGTCAGTGACGAAACTGCAGAGGCGGTGAAACGCGCGTCGAGGTGTAGCCACAGACTGTCACCCTGTTAGAAATATGGCCGCAGGTAATTGATGTATTTTACTATATTTTGCATGACAACTATTGGAACCATTTTGGCTATATAATTTTCCTATAGCCATTTAGGGCAATGAATACCAGATAGTTGTTTTATGCACTGCGGATCCATTAGAGACATATATATGGATATATCTGCTGGCATTGCATGTTACTTAATTTTATAAATAACCAGCATGGATATGTATATGATCATGATATATGTCGTTAGCAGGCTGTCATAGATCTCTATATGGTCTCTATATCTCTATATGGTCTGTCTTTGTGTTATGATTGTCCATGATCATTGGGGAATTGTACCCCTTGCTATTTATTACATGTTATAGTGTTCTTGTGAAATTTATTAACTTCTTTGGGTATATATTAGTAAGTAAAGATACTATTTTTTATAATTTTGATCGTGTTGCTACTGCACTTGCTCTATTGGTTGTTGGACTTGAAGAGGATGAAGTGTATTTATTGTGGAGGAATTGTTTAGTTTGTAAGGGTAACAGAGAAACAGGAGAAACAGAACCATTCAATTTATTGTGCTATTTCTCCTGAGTACAGCAATATCCTATATGGAGGAAAACTAATGTTTAGGCGCACGACAGGACTTAGAAGGAAAGGAGCGCTATTTAACTTTGGGATTGCAGAATTGGCTGGAATAGACAACATATACAATGTCGAATTTGCAGAGTCCCTTATGTGCTTAAACAGTGGAAAACCTTCACAAGTGACCCCATTTTGGAAAATACACCCATCAAGGCACTTATGGAGAAGTGTAGTGAATTGCTAGTACCCACTGGTGCTTCAAAGAATTCTGTAATGCTGAGCCATGAAAATGAAAAAAATACATTTTTCCCATAAGCATCTTCCAATATTCATGGCCCCTTTCCAACCTGAGAATACCAGCCCCTAGCTGTCTGCTTTAGCTTAGCTGGTTTTCTATAATGGGGGGGGGGGGAACCAACACCGTTTTTTTAATTATTTATTTAAATAATTTAAAAAATTAGAGTGGGAACCCTTCTATTCTTGATAACCAGCCTTCTTGAAGCTGATAGCTGAAGGTTGCAGCCCCCCAGCTGTTAGATTTGCCTGTCTCATTATCAAAAATACAGGGGAACCCAAGCTATTTTTTTAAATTAATTAATTTCCAGTGCAGGTGCCGGCTGATGAATACTCCCATGAACCGCTCCTGCTCTCACTGTTATTAGTGGCAGCAGGCATAGACTGATTGGAGCAGTAGTCCCATCAGCTGACATCAGTGACGAGAGGTAAACTTTATACCTCTGATCGCAGCTGCTCTCGTACACTGTCATTTGACAGAGTGTTAACTGCTGCTGCCTGACTGGCGGTGATGATTTTACTGCCGATCAGAAGCGATGTTTGCCACGCTATCATGCACATGACAACGTGGCAAACACTGGATGTTCGGGCCCCCCATTCAAGTGAATGGGGTCCAGGTTCGGGTCTGTGTACTGTTCTGGTAACCGAACCAAACTTTTTGAAACTTTTCAGCAGAATCCGCCAGACCCAAACATCCAGGTTTCCACCCATTTCTACTCTATTTTGCAAACTACACCTGTTGAGGAATTCATCTAGGGTGTGGTGAGCATTTTCAAAGAATTGTATAACATTGGGCTGAATCAATGGAAAGTTACATTTTTTTCTACTAAAATGTTACTTTTTCCCCAAGTTTTCAATTTTCAAAAGGGATAATAGGAGAAAATGGAACACAAAATATGTTGCTCAATCTCAACTGAGAATGCCAATACTTCTCATATGGTCAAAAACTACTTTAGCGGCACAGTGGAAAGCTGAGAAAGGTAGGAGCGCCATATTGTAGTGCAAATTTTGCTGGAATGTTTTTTTTGCCACAAAAAATTGTTTTAGCCCCAGATTTTAAATTATCACACAGGAAAATGGGTAAAAATGGCACCAAAATTTGTCACACAATTTTTGCTGAATGTGTCAATACCCTATCTATGGCTGTATAGTACTGCTTAGCCATATGGCAAGACATGGGAGGGAAGTAGTGCTATTTGACTCCCTGAGAACAAATTATCATTGAATTGTTTGTAGACTCTATATATATAACCCCTAAGTGCCAAAAGATCAGAACTCCCCATTTTGTAAATTACACTCCTCTGGGAATGTATCTACAGGTGAAGTGACAATTTTGACTCATGGATGTTTGCCAGAAACAAGCAGCAGAGAATATTGATGAGTGAAAATTGCAAATCTGCTATTGTAGTGCCCATTACATTGTTGTGCTCATACATGGCAGTGCTCACACATGCCCCTGTAACTTAAGTGGGCTCTAATTGCTATAGAAATGCTAAATATGGATGCTAACTGAAGTTTAGTCACACTGTGTAGCTCAGAAGGGAGAGGGGTATTTGGATTTGGGAGCTAAGAATTTGCATGAATTATTTTGAGGAGTGAGGAGCCGTTTAGCTTTTACAGTGAAGTGGAAGCCCCCTATATTTCCATCGAAAAATTATGGACCTGAGTGGAAACTTGCTATTCTTTTGGGTTGAGTTGAAGCTTTTATTGGGAACATTTTACATAACATTTTGGATCACATTTATCCTGTGCTCTTCGCTGAGCACTTACATCTAGGTTTCCTTCTAAATCTCTGAATGCCGTGATTCAGATGAAACCTCTGACAAATCCAATCGCTATAATGAAGCAGCAGCGTTATTATGGACTCTGTCTGGCTTCTGTTCAGCTGTGTCTTTCTTTTCAGAAGTGTACAATACTGTGGCCAACCGCATTTTTATGCATGCTTAAAAAAGACAGAGACAGCCAGATCATAGGCTAGACTTCATCCATAGTGCCTCCATCTGCCTCATTATAGGGAATCTTCCACCAGGGGTTCCATCTGAAACACGTATTTCAGAGATTTACATGGAAACTTCAGTGTAAGTGCTCAACATATAGCGCTGAATAAATGTGAGCCAAACCTTACTGTGATTTTTTGGAAAGCAAAATGAACAAATCAATTATTTTTTACACTTTCCTCGTACGGTATGATAGATTAAATTATTTTATTTTTTTTGATTGGTGATACCAGATTTACACAGTTTTTTTTCTGTTTAGCTGCTGTCACACTAAAAGACGCTGTTTTTTTACAGAAACAAGTTTTTTGCATCGCTATATTTGAGAGCTATAGTTTTTCTATATATCTGCTGATATTTTTTGTGGGCGACTTGACATTTTATTCAGAAAAAATTGTCACAGGCCGAAACATGTTGGTTCTAGATGTCCACTGGCTGATCTGGCTGCATGTATCTATGCTCGTTTATATTTTTAACTATTCTTCAATAAAATGGAAGTTTAATAACACAAAACCTCTGACGGTGCAGCGGATTCTTCATCGCCGGGTCATACACATTTTTCTGGATTTCGTTGCTGTGGCTGCCGAGCCTCGACCCTGGCTGACAGACGGACTCCTGGAGTGAGACGAGGACGGTGAGCTGACTAAAAATTTTCTCTTTCCTTGTTAAGCTGACATTTTTATTGGTATCGTTTTTGGGCACAAGTGTTTTTGATCACCTTCTATTCTGATCTTTGTGAGGCAGAATGAAAAAAAACCAGCAATTATCTTTTTGGGCTTATTGTATGCCATTCTGCAAGTAGTAAAATTGATAACACAGCTTTATTCTTTGGGTCAGTTCGATTACAGCGATATATTTATAGAATTTTTTTATGTTTTGCCGCTTTTACACAAAAAAACCCTATGTCATAGAATAAAAAAATGAAAAACTGCCTCTGTACAAATCCCTAGTTAGACCGCACATGGAGTACTGTGTCCAGTTTTGGGCACCGGTGCTCAGGAAGGATATAATGGAACTAGAGAGAGTACAAAGGAGGGCAACAAAATTAATAAAGGGGATGGGAGAACTACAATACCCAGATAGATTAGCGAAATTAGGATTATTTAGTCTAGAAAAAAGACGACTGAGGGGCGATCTAATAACCATGTATAAGTATATAAGGGGACAATACAAATATCTCGCTGAGGATCTGTTTATACCAAGGAAGGTGACGGGCACAAGGGGGCATTCTTTGCGTCTGGAGGAGAGAAGGTTTTTCCACCAACATAGAAGAGGATTCTTTACTGTTAGGGCAGTGAGAATCTGGAATTGCTTGCCTTAGGAGGTGGTGATGGCGAACTCAGTCGAGGGGTTCAAGAGAGGCCTGGATGTCTTCCTGGAGCAGAACAATATTGTATCATACAATTATTAGGTTCTGTAGAAGGACGTAGATCTGGGTATTTATTATGATGGAATATAGGCTGAACTGGATGGACACATGTCTTTTTTCGGCCTTACTAACTATGTTACTATGTTACTATGTTACTATGTTTTTGCATTGTTGTATTCTGAGAGATATAGCTTTTTTACTTTTCCATTGATTGATCTATATTGCAGCTTGCTTTTTGCAGGATGAGATAGCATTTCAGAGATAGCATTTTTAGTTACATTTATCTTTTTGATCACGTTTTATTTCTACTTTTTGTTCTGTAGTATGATGAAAAAAGCATAGTTTTTGCGTAATTTTTAATGGTGATTACCGAAGAGGTTAACTAGTGTGACAGTTTTATAAATCCAGTCATTATGGGTGCAGTGATACCAAATATGTGTACCTTTTTTGTTTATTTTTGCTTTTATATAAAAATACGTATACAACTTATAAATAAGTATAATTTTTTTTTTTTTTGCTATTATTTTGTTCTTTTTTTTATATTTTAAAAACATCTTTTACTTTTTTTAATACTTTTATCCTTAGGCCCTCTATGGCACTTTAACTTCTATCATTCTAATCACTGGTATAATGCATTGCAATACATTATACCTATCAGTGCTGCATTGACAGACACATTTTAGACCATCTTCCTGGCATGATCAAACAGGCTTTCTGAAGCTTGATGACTCAGATTTCATCATTACGACCTCAGGTTGTCATGATGACAATTGGGCAATCGAGATGATGTCTTAGGGAAACCGATCGGACAGGCGAGGGAGCCCCCTCACTCTCCCAGCCTCCTAAAAGTTGCAATCGATATCAATGGTGGAATTTAGGTGGTTAAACAGCCTGGGTGGTGTGGTCACCACTCCTGGCTATGAGAGCCGAGTCTCGGCTGTTATGTAAGTCGAATTCCCAGCGGCGATTGCGTGGACACAGCTCCTGTGCTGTGCACTATTTCCATGACATATCTACGGTAAATGTTATCAGTCAGGTACCCCTATCTGATCATGACCTAAGGGTAAGTCATATGTTGTGAAGGGGTTAACCCTAATGTCCTGACCTATCAATACATCATGTCTCAAACACTAGCTAATTTTCATCCTGTACTGCATTCAGAATTAGGCCGGAGTCACATTTTACGTTTTAAAAATTGTTCCCATTTTCTCGGCCGAGAGTCGCCCAAATGTGCACATGCGTGTGTAATGCGTTTGCAATGCAATGATGCGATTTTCTCGCATCTATGTATCCATATGACATTCCTATGGAATCTGTATGACATGCCAATTGCTTTACATTTCCCACTGCTTTTCACCAATGAATTGAATAGCTCAATGGGCTGAAATGAGGAAAATGTGTTCATATTTCTTGCAAGTCACTCTGATGGTCCGTGTGGTGTCCGATCTTTTCTCGCACCCATAGACTTGCATTGGCGACACTCATGCAATATACATGTACAATCTAAGCATACTGCGATTTCACTCGCTCATTGAATACGTCCGAGAAAAAAACGGTGATGGGAGCTGCCCCATACATTAACAGTGGTCCGAGAGGTATGCAATGTTTCTTCGCATAGCACTCATCCGTATTAATAATAATAAAAATAATAATCATCTTTATATAGCGCCAGCATATTCCCAGCGTTTTACAGTTTAGCAGTTTCAAACACAACAGTCATAAGTAACAACGTTAACAATACAATAATTAATGTAAAATAGGATGACCCTGCCTGTGAGAGCTTACAATCTACAATGAGGTGGGGGAGATACAAAGTACAGGGGTGTATTTACAATGATGGTCAAGCCATCTTGAGGGAGTGGGGGATAGATAAAGTTAGTGAATGGTCTTCACAAACATACTTACACATAAAATAACTTTGATTAGGGAACGTGATAGGCCGCTGTAACCAAATGTGTTTTGAGGGAGCGCCAAAAACTGTTCAAGTTGTGGATGGTCCTAATTTCTTGGGGTAGAGCATCCCAAAGGATTGGTGCAGTGCTAGAGAAGTCTTGGAGTCGGGAGTGGGAGGTACGAAACAGTGCAGAGGTTAGTCAAAAGTCATTTGCAGAGCACAGCAATCAGCCTGGCCGATAGACAGAAATGAAGGAGGAGATGTAAGGGGGTGCCACACTGTGGAGAACTTTGTGGGTTAGAACAAGTACTTTGAATTAGATCCTGTAGTGAATGGGCAGCCAGTGTGACTACTGGCGAAGAGCGGACATGTCTGAGTACTGATCAGCCAGATGGACGACGCTGGCTGCTGCATTAAGGATGGACTGGAGAGAGAAAGTCGAGTAAGGCTACTTTCACAATAGCGTCGTGCACTGCACGTCGCAATGTGACATTGCGGCGCACTGACGCATACTGTGGAAGTGCCGCACAATGAAGGCAGTGGATGCTGTTTTTCAACGCATCCGCTGCCCCATTTTGAGTTGCGGGGAGGTGGGGGCGGAGTTGCTGCCGCGCATGCGTGGTCAGAAATGGCGGACACAACGCAGCAAAAAACGTTACATGTAACATTTTTTGCTGCCGACGGTCCGAAACAACACGAAGCAACCGTCGCACGTCGGTTGCGACGTGTGGCAAAGCGTTGCAATGCGTCGCTAATGTTAGTCAATGGAGAAAAAACGCATCCTGCAAGCAGTTTTGCAGGATGCGTTTTTTCTCCTAAACGACGCATTGCGACATGCAGTGCACGACGTTATTGTGAAAATAGCCTAAGGGGAGGCCAATTAATAGAGCATTACAGTAATCCAGGCAGGAGTGGATCAAGGCGACAGTGAGGTTTTTTTTGTTTCCATGGTCAGAAAAGGGCAGATTCTAGAGATGTTCTTTGGGTGTAAGTGGCAAGAGCAGGCAAGATATTGAATATGGGAGGTGAAGGAGAGATTGGTATCAAATGTAACACTCAGACAGCGCGCCTGTTGTAGGGGTGTTAATATGGTGCCACCCACGGAGAGGGCAATGTCAGATTTAGGGAGGTTAGTAGATGGTGGGAGCAGGAGAAGTTCAGATTTGGAGAGGTTGAGTTTCAGATAGAGGGCAGACATGATGTTGGAGACTGCGGACAGACAGGCACTGGTGTTCTATAGTACAACGGGAGTAATGTCAGGGGATGATGTAATTAGTTGTGTGTCATAAGCATAAAGATGATACTGAAAGACAAATCTGCTGATGGTCTGTCCAATTGGGGCCGTGTAGAGCGAGAAGAGAAGGGGGCCAAGGACTGAGCCCTGATGTACCCCAACAGTGAGAGGAAGAGGGGATGAAGTGGAGCCAGAATACACTGAAAGATAGGAAGAGAACTAGGAGAGGGCAGTGTCCTTAATGTCTAGTGACTGGAGCCTAGAGAGTAGGAGATGGTGGTCAACAGTGTCGAAAGCTGCCGAAAAGTCGAGAATAATGAGCTGAGAGTGGTCACCATTGCATTTTGCTGTCAGAAGGTTCTTGGTCACTTTGATGAGTGCAGTTTCTGTTGAATGTAGGGGGCGGAAGCCGGACTGAGAGGTAACGGGTAAGGCAGGAGTAGACAAGGCGCTCCAAGAGTTTAGAGATGCAGGGGAGATTGAAGACTGGTCTGTAGGTGCTTGTGCAGGATGGTTCGAGGGCAGGTTTCTTTAATAATGGAGTAATGATAGAGTGTTTGAAGGAGGATGGGAAAATGCCAGAGGAGAGGAAGAGATTAAAGATTGTAGTTAGGTGAGTAGTGACGACTAGAGAGAGAGACTGGAGGAGATTTGAAGGAATGGGGTCAGTATTGTATGTAGTCGGACAAGAAGAAGAGAGTAGCCTGGAGACTTATTCTGTGATGGGATCAAATGTGGAGAGTGAGCCAGGGGAAATGCAGGGAGGGATTGGAGTCACTGCACTTGGTGGCTGAGTCGGATTTCCTGATGGATATTATCTATTTTCTCTATAAAGTTGGAGGCCAGGTCATCAGCACAAATGTTTGTGATAGGGGCTTGTGCTTTTGGCCTGAGGAAGTGAAAGGTGTAAAAAAGTTTCTTGGGGTTGTTGGATAGTGAAGAGATCAAAGTGGTGTAGTAGGTCTGCTTGACATAAATTTGAAGTGGATGAAGTCTTCTGGTGTGCGAGTTTTCCTCCATAAGCGTTCAGCACTCCTAGAGCATCGCTGGAGAAATCAAGTTTTCGATGTGAGCCAGGGCTGTTATACTCTGTGCTTGGAGGTTCTGAGGGTGAGGGGATCTACTTGGTCAAGGGTGCATCTGAGAGTGTCATTGTAGTGTTGTACAACCAGATCAGGACAGGAAAAAGAGGAGATTGGGGACAGTGATGTGTGTAGGTAGTCTGAAAGTGTATGAGGGTTAATGGCATGTAGATTTCTGAATGTGTGGTAGTTAGGCATGTGCTGGGGTGGGCGAGGAATTGTGAGTGTGAAGGAGAGAATGTTGTGGTCAGAAAGGGGAAGAGGTGAGTTATTTAGGTAGGAAATTGAACAGAGCCGGACAAAGACCAGGTCAATGGTGTTAACGTCTTTGTGTGTTTCAGAGGTTGAGATCTGTGAAAGGCCTAGAGAAGTGGTTAGTGATAGAAGCTTGGATGCAGATGTGGAAGTGGGGCTGCTAATGGGGATGTTTAAGTCTCCCAGAATAAGGGATTGTAGTTCTGAGGGCATGAAATGCGGCAGCCAGGCCGAGAAATGGTCAAGGAATTGTGTGGGTGAGCCTGGGGGCTGATATATGACTACTACTCTGAGGGAGAGGGGATGGAAGAGCCTGATAGTGTGAACCTCAAAACAAGGGAATGAGAGTGATGGAACTGGGGGGGATGGCCTGGAAGGTGCATTGTGGGGTCAAAAGTATGCCGACTCCACCACCAGGTCTGTTTGTGGGTCTTGGGGAATGGGAGAATTGTAAGCCACCATAGGAAATGGTAGCAGGGGAGATAGTGTCAGAATCCTGAATCCAGTTTTCAGTGAGAGCCAACAGATTAAGAGAGTTGGTCAAAAAGTAGTTGTGCCGGAAAGGAAGTTTGTTACATACAGACAGTTGGTTCCAGAGGGCACAATTAAAAGAAGGAGATGAAGGAATGCAACAAATGAGGTTTCAATGTAAGGTAGGGTAGGGGTTGAGGTTTGGGAATGGTGGTCTGGGATGGAGGAGATGTCCCCTGAAATCAGTAGGAGTAGGAAGATAAAGAGCAAGTAGCTATTGGAATTGTAAGAAGTTTTTGTGCAATGTGTTTGAGCAAAATGGGCTGAGGTTTTTCAGGAAGGTGAGAAGTGCATGGGAGCTGTACATGGGAGAGGGAAGTATAGAGGGGCTGATGTGTATGAGTTGTGATGGAGGAGGATGGAGCAGTGAATGTGGATGGCAAGGGAACAAAAGAGGATAGAACATGGATAAAAGGGAGAGCAAAGTGTGGGTTACCTGTCTCCTGTCCTGACTAACTGCCATGGATTAACTGCTTTTTCTTGATGCTTAGCTTCTGGGATCCTTGTGCACCTCTTAAAATGCTTCTAAATTTATAGGCCACAATACAAGGTCAGGAGAGATGGATTGAGGGAGCTGGTTTGGGATAAATTAGCAGCATTTGCTCTACACACCTGTGTATGGATAGATGATCAAAGACAATAGTCCTGCCTCCGTCTCTATGCTATAACACCTTCCCCAAGATTGTATCTACAATGACCCCCATTCCATGGATATACAATGGTGAGTACTAAGTATAATGCTACAGATGAATTATAGCAAATATTCAATAGGTCCATTAGAATATATTGCAGCAGATAAGACAGCAAGCAGAAGTGGAGAGTTGTACCACTAGAATATATTGCAGAAGATGAGACAGCAAGCAGAGTTGGGGAGTTGTACCATTTGAAAATGTTGCAGCAAATGAGACAGCATGCAGAGGTGGAGAGTTGTACCATTAGAATATATTGCAGCAGATGAGACAGCAAGCCTAGGTGGGGAGCTGTACCATTAGAATATATTGCAGCAGTATTCTATGCTAGTGTGACTCCGGCCGTATGCGGGCTATCAACCTTATTTCAGAAAAGAGTGATGTTTTTTATTAATTGTTTCTTTGTTTAGTGGTGTTTTTTGGATACTTTTTTATCCTTTCTTGATGTCTTATGTTTCATGAACACCTATTTCCTATTACGAGGTAGTTGCTTCAGGCTGTCTGAGGCCCCTCTTACAGATTGATATGTTGGTGGACACTATTTTGCTTATATCAGAACTGCTGGTTGGACAGGACATGTGGTGACTGCTGCAGCACAGTATTGACGGATTCCCCAGACAATTTTTTTAGTGGGCAACTTACGAAATGCCATAATATTTTAATTACATGTTGGCTAACCAAAATAATCATTTTGCATTCACTCACCAAAGACCTGTAAAATTATGATAATTACAATCAGGAGGGAAAAATATGTTCTTTAGGGCAGACTGAGTAATATACAGTATTATGGATGCATCTGTAAACCTTCCCTTTATTTTTTCCAATCTCTCGGTTGAACTAACTCTATAACAATAACAAGCTTTCCTGCTTAAAAAAAAACAAACGCATAACATTTTTAATGTGCAGTAGAAAGAAGTGCCCTATTTTTACAGACTGTCCCAAAATTTTTGGATAGTTGAAAAACTTAGTGAAAAGGGACCTTAAATAACTGAATCGAGGAGATAAGTGAAAAAATTCAAGCAGAATCAAATTTTACAAAAATCTACATTTGCAAAAATTTGGATTTTTTTATAATTCACTTTTGCGCATATTAAGAGAAATAATGGTCATTGGATGCCATTTTTTTTAAACGTAAAAGGCCACCACAATGTTAAAAAATAAAATGAAATCATTATACTCACCTCATTGCTCACCTCTCTGGCCCCTTTGCTCCTCATTGCCATTCATCATGTCCTTATCACATCTTCAGATCGCAGTCACCCCCTCTGAAAACCATGTACCTTTCATGTTAGTCCAGGGCTTCTGGGTTTGATTGGTCCAGGAGGGTTCCACACCTGTGTTCACAAAGGGCGCGACCTGTAATGAGATGTGATGATGGGTGGTGGTGGGGAGCGGAGAGGTTGGAAAGGTGAGCAGTAAGGTGACTGTAAAAATCTTAATTATTTCTTACTTATTATGTTTATTATAATCTGAGGTCTGAAGATGCCCCAGAGCATAACAAGGGGCATGATCCGCTGATCTCTACTGAATAGCCAATAAGTAACTCAATGAATAAAAGGATATACAGTACATAGTACATATCAAATGTTCAGACACTTGGTCATAAAAGGGTATTATTTACTTTCACTTTTTTTGTATACAATGAATTAGTATATTCATGGAGTTCAGAGGACTTTATAAGATATTAATTTTCTATTTATTAAACAGAATTAAGGAGTCATTCAGGTTATAACTCTACAGTTACATTGTGGCGAAGCAATGTAATCCCTGATAAAGATGAGAACACATTAAAAAGCAGTGTCTGATGACTGATGTTTTCTGCCCTTACGGTAACACACATACATATATATATATATATATATATATATATATATATATATATATATATATATATATATATATATATATATATATATATATATATATATATATATATAAAGTAAAAGTAGTAAAATAATTTATTACACCAAATTTTCCACCCTTCCTGGAAAAATAATTCCATCAATAATCGTTTGTAATCCAAGTACCCTAAATAATAAACTTTAATCTAAATAATAATAAACAATTAACTGTGGATTATCACAAATATAAAAACAAAACAGGAAGAAAATAGCAGCACCACACAAGTCTTCCAGTAAAAAAAAACCCTTTGTCCTTTATCTTAACAACGTGCTGTGGACATGGTTACAGAGGTGAGGGTAATTGCAAGACGAACTGGTTAGGTTAATGGACTACGGCTGTTTCGCGTGGTAAACGCTTCAACGGGTCCAGATAGAATGGAAGGTGTGTCATTTCCTTTTAACCATCAACACATGACCTCAAATTTTTTTTTTCTTTTTAAATGATTAAAACATGTGTAACACATAAACAAAACATCCAAAAACAACCACCTAACATTGTATTTAATTGATAATATCACCAATTCATATCAAAAGCATATTTTTACATTTCTTTTCTAAGACATATTAAACAAGACATAGAAACAAGAAGTAGAAAGCTATAAGAAACACGGAAAATCCAACCTTTCATTAAGACCTAATGTCGTCAGTAAGGTTACTGCAGTTCATAGGCTAAAGCTGGATTCACAAGTTACTGTCACTGTGTTCTGAGTGGCATACTGAGTGGTCACATTACTCATGATTGGTAAAGGAGCGTCAGGGAGTGCTTTTTACAATTAAAGGACTTTTCTCTGTGTATGTGTTCATTGCTTTTGACTACAGGCTTAGTAATGGCGGAATCTGATGGATACCTCTACATTACTAATTACTTGGCTTGATGTCAGAGGACATTATATAGCTGACCTCCACCCTAAAACCGTTGCCCCACTTACTCACCAGGGCAAGCAGGAAGAGCCGATGCTAAACGCCAGAATTGGCACATCTAATGGATGCATCATTCTGGGGTGCCTGAGAGGTGGTGTTAGTAGTCTAGGAGGGGGCCAATATTCATGCCCCCTTACTAATCTATTAATATCAGCCCATAGCTTTCTGCTTAGTCTTTGCTGGTTATTAAAAATGGGGGGATTCAATGTCATTTTTTGGAGGGTCCCCTTTCTTAATAACCAGTAAAGGCTACTCAGACAGGTGTGAGCTGATATTAATAGCCAGGGAAGCTTCATGGATTTTGTCCTCTTCCCAGAATAAGAACACCAGCCCACAGCTGTATGCTTTCTATCAGCTGGGTGTTAAAAATAAGGGGGGCTCTATGCCATTATTTGTTTTATTTCTTTAATTGTTAGCTAAATAGATGTACATTAAGCTACACACACGCACTGCACTAATTATATATCTCACTGACATATTTCTTACTGTGCACAGATGCCATCTGGTGAATATTCACATCAGCATCACCTGCTATCAGTGAGATCAGGTCACACGGATGACCTTTTCATTGACAGTCACAGCCACTGGCTCACACGCTGTCCTCTGTGTGACAGCATGGGAACCCTCAGCAGTCAGTTATGCCCAGCGGCTGTGACCGCTCGTAACTTCAGTACGTTTACTGCTGGTCAAAACCAGTGTTTCCCATGCTGTCACACAGCGGCCAGAGTGAGAACCGTCAGATGTTCGGGCCTCCATTCACTAAATCAAGTTTGGTTTCTGTTCTTGCACCCAAACTAAACATTTTTATAAAGTTCGGCCAAAGCTGAGTAACACGAACATCCACAAATCCGCACACCCCTACTAATAACATTACTACTAACCTAGGCAAAGCACATGAGTGGGGGTTGGGGGCAATTCTGTATCAATTCCTGGATTGATGACCAGAAGAAGTTTGCTATTAACATGAAGCTTGATGTGAAAGAAACCATAAATAGATTGAATATAGTTTTATAATATTCAAGCCATGACGTGATAGTAATAAGTATCTAAAAACAATAATGCAATCTGTGTCTGATTTATGATCCCCATGATTCCCTTTAAAGTATTTACTGCTAAGAGAGAATGCTGTAATATACAGTGGGGCAAAAAAGTATTTAGTCAGTCAGCAATAGTGCAAGTTCCACCACTTAAAAAGATGAGAGGCGTCTGTAATTTACATCATAGGTAGACCTCAACTATGGGAGACAAACTGAGAAAAAAAAATCCAGAAAATCACATTGTCTGTTTTTTTAACATTTTATTTGCATATTATGGTGGAAAATAAGTATTTGGTCAGAAACAAAATTTCATCTCAATACTTTGTAATATATCCTTTGTTGGCAATGACAGAGGTCAAACATTTTCTGTAAGTCTTCACAAGGTTGCCACACACTGTTGTTGGTATGTTGGCCCATTCCTCCATGCAGATCTCCTCTAGAGCAGTGATGTTTTTGGCTTTTCGCTTGGCAACACAGACTTTCAACTCCCTCCAAAGGTTTTCTATAGGGTTGAGATCTGGAGACTGGCTAGGCCACTCCAGGACCTTGAAATGCTTCTTACGAAGCCACTCCTTCGTTGCCCTGGTGGTGTGCTTTGGATCATTGTCATGTTGAAAGACCCAGCCACGTTTCATCTTCAATGCCCTTGCTGATGGAAGGAGGTTTGCACTCAAAATCTCACGATACATGGCCCCATTTATTCTTTCATGTACCCGGATCAGTCGTCCTGGCCCCTTTGCAGAGAAACAGCCCCAAAGCATGATGTTTCCACCACCATGCTTTACAGTAGGTATGGTGTTTGATGGATGCAACTCAGTATTCTTTTTCCTCCAAACACGACAAGATGTGTTTCTACCAAACAGTTCCAGGTTTGTTTCATCAGACCATAGCAAACTTCAGACGGGCCCGGACATGTACTGGCTTAAGCAGTGGGACACGTCTGGCACTACAGGATCTGAGTCCATGGTGGCGTAGTGTGTTACTTATGGTAGGCCTTGTTACATTGGTCCCAGCTCTCTGCAGTCCATTCACTAGGTCCCCCTGCGTGGTTCTGGGATTTTTGCTCACCGTTCTTGTGATCATTCTGACCCCACGGGGTGGGATTTTGCGTGGAGCCCCAGATCGAGGGAGATTATCAGTGGTCTTGTATGTCTTCCATTTTCTAATTATTGCTCCCACTGTTGATTTCTTCACTCCAAGCTGGTTGGCTATTGCAGATTCAGTCTTCCCAGTCTGGTGCAGGGCTACAATTTTGTTTCTGGTGTCCTTTGACAGCTCTTTGGTCTTCACCATAGTGGAGTTTGGAGTCAGACTGTTTGAGGGTGTGCACAGGTGTCTTTTTATACTGATAACAAGTTCAAACAGGTGCCATTACTACAGGTAATGAGTGGAGGAAAGAGGAGACTCTTAAAGAAGAAGTTACAGGTCTGTGAGAGCCAGAAATCTTGATTGTTTGTTTCTGACCAAATACTTATTTTCCACCATAATATGCAAATAAAATGTTAAAAAAAACAATGTGATTTTCTGGATTTTTTTTTTCTCAGTTTGTCTCCCATAGTTGAGGTCTACCTATGATGTAAATTACAGACGCCTCTCATCTTTTTAAGTGGTGGAACTTGCACTATTGCTGACTGACTAAATACTTTTTTGCCCCACTGTATATGTAATTTACCATACATGTTTCTTGTATATGGTTTGCTTTGGGCACTTTCTAATCTACTGTAAGAATTCTAAGGTTCTCATGATCGGTCTTTAAAATAGAAGACATTTTTTATTTTTTATAATAAAATTATATTCTTCTAATATAATATCTCTCCTTTCATTACCTCTACTTTAGGTATTTTCCATGTTGTATACCTTAGAACCTTAGACTTTGTATATGTTATATTTTCTTTAAAAAAATAAATTTTAAAAAACAATTAAGATACAGCTTTAAAAATATTTCAAGAAGCACAATGGTTTCTAAAGAATGAAAGATCAACCTTAAGTTTAAAAAGACATACAAATTTGTGCTTCTGGAAAATGTTCATGGTTTGTGACTTGGTGTACAATAAATTGCTACATTTAATTGCTAGCAATCCCTTTTCTTTATTTGCATTCACGTATGTCTAAAGCTGGGAGCAATTTTGATTAGTTTGGAATAAATAATAGAAGAAAAAACTAGTAACTTCTCTCCTTGACACAAGCCTTAGTCTACAGTTCCTATTATTCCCTGTCATTAATGTTGTTGAAGCTATCCTATGCTAATGTTTATGTACAATAATGGCCAAGTGTTTTGAGACTGACACAAATTTTGTCTTTGGCAAAGTTTGCTGCTTCAGTGTTTTTTGATCTTTTAGTCCGATGTTTCTATGGTTACTGAAGTAAAATTATAAGAATTTGATAAGGTTTTAACTGTTTATTGACAAGTAGATCAACTTTATACAAAGACTCACTATTAACAGTGTTGTCCCTTATTTCTTCTGAAAATTGCACTACCATGCTGAACATCAGCATCTGAGAGAAATCCTAACTGATGACATCCTTTTCTTGCCTTATCAGTGATATGAATTTAACACAATTACTGTCCTAACTGAAGTATGGTCCCTGGTGAGTAGGGGGGCTCCAGGGGCAGGATTTTGCAGTTCTCTCAGTAACTGAATTTGCGTCCTGCTTCCTCCACTGCAATAGGAGCCGCCAGCCAATCAGATGGAGAAATGTCACCTCACATTCAAAGAGTTCAATATAAGCATTTTAAATCTTAAGCCAATTAAAGATCAGCAGCTGACATCAGCACGCATGTCATCGGTGTACGACATCACTGTCATGCGCCTGCATATCTGCTCCTCAATTGGTTGAGAAAGAAGATGCCGCTGCACTGCGGTATGGAGAAACTTTTTTGCACTGAAATCTGCAATATGGGGAGACATATGGGGCCAGGTTGAGAGGACATATATGGGTAGAGGATGGAGATATATGGGGGTCAGTATGGAGACATATGGGGTCAAGATGCAGACATATGGGGGTCTGGATGGAGACATGGGGGCAGGATGGAGACATATCAGAGGCAAGATGGAGACATAGGGGGCAGGATGAGAGGGAATATTGAGGTACAGGATGGAGAAACATGGGGGCAGGATGGGAGGACATATGGGGACCAGGTTGAGAGGACATATATGGGGGCAGGATGAAGCATATAGGGGCAGGATGGAGACATATAGGTGGGTTGGATGGAGACATATGGGGCCAAGATGGAGACAGATAAGAGGACATATATGGGGGTATAGGGGCAGGAGAGAGCATATGGGGGCAGGATGGAGACATATGGTGGTCAGCATTGAGACATATGGGTGGGCAGGATTTAGACACTTGGGGTCAGGATGACAGGATATATGGGGCCATGATAAAAGGACATATATGGAGGCAGGATAGAGACATATGGGGGCAGGGTGGAAACACATGGGGGGGACAGGATGAGATGAAATTTGGTGGGCAGGGTGGATAAACAGTATAGGGGTCAGGATGAAGACATATGGGGCTGGATGGAGACATATTTGGGGCAGGATGGAGACATATGGGCAGAAGATAGAGATTAATGTGGCCAGGATGAAATAACATATATGGGGCAAAATGAAGACATATGGGGAGCAGGATGGAGACCTATGAGGGGGCAAGGTGGGAGGAAATATGGGGCAGGATGGAGAAAAATGGGCAGGATGGAGACATATGGGGGGCAGGATGGAGACATATTGGGCCAGGATGGGAGGACATATGGGGCGATAATTGGAGAACATATGGGGGGCAGGATGAGAGGACACAAAAGGGTGGGAGAGCATAAGGGGGCAGGATAGAAATATATTCGGCCGTGATGGGAGGACATATAAGAGGGCAGAATGGATACATATGAGGCCAGGATGTGAGGGCATATATAGAACTAGGTTTGGAAGAAATATGTGGCCAGAATGGAGACACATGGGGCCATGACGAGATGACATATGGGAGCAGGATGCAGATACATGGGGCCAGAAATGAGACACATAGGGACCAGGATGGAGGACATTTTGACAGGAATGTGTCAGGATGTTGGACATTTTGCTGTAGGGGTTAATTAATGAATATTTTTACTGTTGTGATGTATTTTATTTGTGAAGATTCTGTTTTCAGTGGGGGAAGTGCTTGTTACTGTGCAGGACGACAATGTCACTTTTTTCTTCATCTGACATTGTGCAAAGTGGGGGAATAATTGGAGAATGTGCTCTAGATAACTGCTTTTTTTCTGTAGAGATGAATCCTGGCTGGATGAAGTGATGGTTGTCTGCACTGGATGAAGAAGCAAAGTGAAGATGAATATCTTTGACTAGAGACATAACCAGTGAGTCAGTATGTTACTTGCACACTTGCACTATACACTATATAGTTTACAAAGAGCTCCTGTGTATAATGTCACCCGTGATTCATGTTTTTCCCGTATACTGACACTATATAGAGAGATCCTGTGCATAATGTATCTGGTGATTACTTGTATACTAAATACGCAGGAGCTATGTACATAGTGTAATGTCACAGGTGATCACTGCATGACCTGTACTCTACATACAAACTTCATTTGTATAATGTCACTGATGACCACTGTATTATCTGTACACCGACTCTATATATATATATATATATATATATATATATATAAAGCACCTGTGTGTAATGTCGCCAGTGGTAATATTAGTATAGTAGTTTTTGTTCATGATCATTATTGTAGTATCATTCGGTCACTATGTGGTGGTAATATGTGGTCAGTTCATGATGTAGTGGTACTTGTCCCTTGTATGTGGAGTTATTGAGGCACACATGGTGGTAATGACACTATATACAGAGTATAATGTCACTATTTCCTGTACTTTCCAGAGCTCTTGTGTATTATGGTGCTTATGGTAATATTAGTATTGTGGTTTTTTTTATTAATGATCAGTACCTAGTATTCAGTTACTATGTGGCGGCATTTATTCCTTGTATGTGGTATTATTTGGTCAATATGTGGTTGTAATATGTGGGATTGTCATGGTGGGACTGTATTTGCCCCTTGTATGTGGTAATATTCAGTCACAATGTGGTGGTACTATGTGGTCTGATCACAGTGTAGTGGTATTTGTTCCTTGTATGTTGTATTATTGGTCATTTAAAAAACTGTATGTGACACATACCCTTAACCTTTTACTGCCATAGGACGTACTATTATGCCAATGGCAGTATCCCTTGCTTTGATGTTGGCTACACCTTAAAGCCAAGACATGTCAGCTGTTTTAAACAGCTGACATATGCCCACACTAGTCAGTATACATTTGGCACTCAAAATGGTCTTTGCCAGAGACCGCTAAGTCATCTGTGTAATTTCGCAATGCATCTCTGGGAACGGAAGCTGCCGAGAGCATCGGGAGGAGCGGGAAAGCTGCAGAGGTGACGGAAGGTCAGAATAGCATGATTTTTTATTTTTTTTAATTACTTTTACCATTATATCTTTTTACTATTGATGCTGCATAGCCAGCATCAATAGTAAAAAAGTTGGTCTGGGATGGGGAGTACGGAGGGGCCAATTCGCGGCCCGACTGCTGGCCGCGACCAATCAGCGACTCGGGATTTCCGTTACAGGCAGAAAGACAGACAGATAAACAGACGGAAGTACCCCTTAGTTGATTATATAGATAGATGGATAATCTGTCTAAAGATATATTTATAGATATATCTATAGAGACATAGATATACTAAACACCAAGCTTGGTATTATCTATCGTATCTATCTATTATCTATCTATCATCTCTCTATCTATTATCTATCGATATATCTATCTACTGTAGCTATCTATAGATATCTATCGATAGGTATATTTATAGATAGATAATAGATACGATAGGTACGATAGATACGATAGATAGATACGATAGATCTATCTATTTTCTATCTATCCCATATCTATCATCTATCTATTGTAGCGTTTCCCCTACTTCGTGTCTTGGGGGACACTCGCTTGGCACGGGAATAACGCATAAAGGCACGGTTACTTCACATAAGCAGGTAATCCGGTTTATTTAAACTCCGCATTATATCCACGAACCATTATAGGACATCAGTTAGTTCATATAGCAGATAGGCTTCTCTGACGCATATTATAATCCCCTTGTCCGGAGTTACCTTTCAGCAGTTCCACTCCTCACACTGACTTCACATCAGTCCCAGGTCCTCAACACAGACCGTCCAGGTCCACGGTCTCTAGGTGCTTCCAGGACATCTCCACTGCCAGGAGACTCCAACACTGACCTTCCACTCAGTGCCAAAACCCAACCATGTGCTATTCAGGAGTCCTCTTCCCCAGGACTTCCAACACAGGCTTCCAGGGCTTGCACTTGGATCATTCAGATTCACACACAGGAAACATGTGACCCACACCCTGGTCACATTACATACCTGTAACCACTCCCCTGTGTGGGAGTGTGGGTGTGTGTGGCTAGTTTGACCCGCCCATCTCATAACTAGCCCTGCCAGTCTCCCATTAGAACTACACATTTACATGTGGGACTACAGGTCCCAGACCACAACATAACTTGAGACTGAAAGCGCAGAGTGTCCTTCTCTGCGACACACATACTGGCCATCTACAATTCTGCCAGACTTTGTCTCATCACAATTATGCCTCCAAGTGCATCTTGAAGTGCACACGCAGCTCCACCTGGCTGTAACATTAGGCACTGCACCACTCTATCTACCTATCATTTATATATCGATCTATCATCTATCTGTCCGTGTGTGTAAGCATTATTCTTCAATGGAGTATGTAAATGAAGAGGTTGGACAAGAAATGACATCACCCTTTTTTTGGTATATCTTTATTGAGCTTACAAAAACACACACAAATCCGCATGAAAAAAACGCGTCAATAAACGCGCCAAAAAAACGCATGAAAAACGCATGTGACCTGCCAGTGACCACAGGTGCAGATTTGGTGCAGATTTTAGGCTACTTTCACACTAGTGTCGTTGGACGCATGTCGCAATGCGTCATTTTGGTGAAAAAATGCATCCTGCAAAGTTGGTTGCAGGATGCGTTTTTCCCCCATAGACTAACATTAGTGAGTAGTGACACATTGAGCGACACGTTTTTTTGTGCATCGTGTCTGCCATTTCCGACCGCGCATGCGCAGCCAGAACTCCGCCCCCTCCTCCCCGCAACTCACAATGGGGCAGCGGATGCGTTGTAATAATGCATTCGCTGCCCCCGTTGTGCTGCATTGCCACAGGATGCGTCGGCCCGGTGCACTGCGACGGGCCGATGCCGACACTAGTGTGAAAGTAGCCTTACCTGCGTCAAATCCTGATCAAATACTGATGCAATCCTGAACGTGGACACATACCCTAAGGAGAACAAGGACACACACCCAGAATTAAATACGATGGAAATAAAGCTGGGTGAAACACAAGAGTGTATGAAAAAATAAGAACTCAATAGGGATCTTATGTGCCTGAATACCAAGTTATGCTGACAGAGAATCTAGGCGAGTATCACAATTATTGTCCTGGTGTGACCACTGGGTGTGAGACATCAAAATGGTCAAAACAATCAGAAAAAAACACACAGATGTGTAGAACAACCGATGTGCTAAAGTAAAACATCAAACATTATCAAATATTAAATAGTGAAATACTGAAGCAAGTAATAACATAGTAGAGTAGGTGTGACAGTGAAGGAGAGGCAGAAGATCTCAGTGAAAAAAGTAAGCGATGGTATCAGTATGGAGAATCACTCACAGTGAGGACGGCGTCACACTACCGTGTTTTACGGACGTAAGAGAGGTGCTGAAAATACGAATTGCATACGGTACAATGCTTCTCTATGCCCCAGCTCATATCAGCCGTATTTTACTGATCCGTTTTATACGGTCTTCTACGGCTGTAGAAAATCGCAGCATGCTGCGTTTGTCACCGTATTGTGCAAAAAATATGCCAATGAAAGTCTATGGGGGCGAGAAAAAATACTGATTACACACGGACCAGCAGTGTGACTTGCGAGAAATACGCAGCGGTGTTAGAGAGAAAAGCCGGCAATTCAGTGCGGTGTACAGTAAAATCACACTGACAGCTTACAATAGAATAGATAGAATAAATGTGTACACTAGAGTTGAGCGACCTTGACCTTTTTAGAGTCGAGCCGGGTTTCGCGAAACCCGACTATCTCAAAAGTCGGGTCGAGTGAAATCGGCCGATTATGACGTAAAGTCGGGATCGACCGAAACACGAAACCCAATGCAAGTCAATGGGGCAGCATAGTCGGCAGTGAGTGGGGGCCAGGAAAACACCTAGAGTGCCCATTTTAATGTCAAAACCATCCATTCTTCTTAATGAAGCTTGTCAAGCGTAATTTACCTTATAATAATTGGAAGGCATTTGAAATTGGGGGTCATTTGGCTAAAGTTGTGTGGGGTAGGGCTGGTTCAAGTAATTAGTGGGCCCAGGAAATCTGGACCACATCACGGCAGTGGAGCAGGGAGAGGTAAGTATTTCAACTTTGCAAGTGCTGTGATCCTGAGCAAGCAGGGGGGGCCCACTTGTTGGCATTGGCACTGGCACAGGGCCCCTCAAAGTATAACATAACATAGCATAGTTAGTAAGGCCGAAAAAAGACATTTGTCCATCCAGTTCAGCCTATATTCCATTATAATAAATACCCAGATCTACGTCCTTCTACAGAACCTAATAATTGTATGATACAATATTGTTCTGCTCCAGGAAGACATCCAGGCCTCTCTTGAACCCCTCGACTGAGTTCGCCATCACCACCTCCTCAGGCAAGCAATTCCAGATTCTCACTGCCCTAACAGTAAAGAATCCTCTTCTATGTTGGTGGAAAAACCTTCTCTCCTCCAGACGCAAAGAATGCCCCCTTGTGCCCGTCACCTTCCTTGGTACAGCGGTGTGTTTGCACGGCGGGGGCGCCTCCCACCGGCAGCAACACTTTTGCGTACTATGAGAGGCCCTGTGCCAGTGACGTCGCCAACTAGTATTCCTCCCCCCACCTGATGAAGGAACCTGCACTTTCATCTGCACCTTCCTCTTTGTCCCCGTGTAAGGTGGTATGGTATGCGGGAAGAGCAACCTGACTTTCAGCAGGGTCACAATGTTGTTGTGTAGCATGCACGGGGAATGTTGCGTTATGGGTCAATGTACCAGCAGACTCATCTATCACTGGCTGGGCAATGGGCACGATGAAGTGGAAACACAGATATAGGCCCAAAGAATAAAGTGGGCTAAATGCAGTTCAAAATTGGTAACACAGGAATAACCAGGGGGCATTGCAGTGGAGGACAACTGGAATGAGAGGCTGACACAGAGAGTAGAGCCAAATCAGTAAGTAGTCGAAATGCAGTTCAAAATTGGCAACCGTAGTAAACAGGCGGCACAGCTTTGTTCAGTGGAGGAGAACAGCAAGGAGTGGCAGACACCGATAGTAGGCCCCAACCCAACTAGTAGGCCAAATGCAGTCTAACATTAACAACTACTTAACGAGAGCCTGAAAATGGAATTTCAGGACAGGAAACCAGGAGAACAGCAAGGAGTGGCAGACACCGATAGTAGGCCCCAAACCAACTAGTACGCTAAATGCAGTTGTTCCATTTAACCACAATTTAATGAGAGCCTGAAGATAGAAGCTCAGGAAAGGCAACCTGGGGAACACCTTGGAGTGTAACACACCATCTCTCTCCACCCCATACCCATTTTGTAGGCCTAATGCAGTGTACTTTTCTACAACTACTAAACGAGAGTCGGAAGACCGAAGCAATGGCAAGGAAACCCGGGGAACACCTTGGAGTGTAACATACCATCTCTCTCCACCCCATACCCAATTTGAAGGCCTAATGCAGCGTAGTTTCCAACAACTACTAAACGAGAGCCGGAAGATTGAAGCTCAGGAAAGGCAACCTGGGGAACACCTTGGAGTGTAACAAACCCTCTCTCTACACCCCATACCCAATTTGTAGGCCTAATGCAGCGTAGTTTCCGACAACTACTAAACGAGAGCATGAAGATCGAAGCTCAGGAAAGGCAACCTGGGGAACACCTTGGAGTGTAACACACCCTCTCTCTACACCCCATACCCAATTTGAAGGCCTAATGCAGTGTAGTTTCCAAGAACTACTAAACGAGAGCCGGAAGATCGAAGCTCAGGAAAGGCAACCTGGGGAACACCTTGGAGTGGAACACACCATCTCTCTACACCCCATACCCAATTTGAAGGCCTAATGCAGCGTAGTTTCCAACAACTACTAAACGAGAGCCGGAAGATCGAAGCTCAGGAAAGGCAACCTGGGGAACACCTTGGAGTGTAACACAACGTCTCTCTACACCACGGAAGGGCTGATTCTTAGGAAGGAAGGCTGTTGGAAATAAGCATTGCGCGTCCGAGGGTGATTATATTCTTATTAGGTATATACTCACCCTCGGACGCGCCCTGCTTCTTTATTTGGAATGAATGTTTATTTGCAATGTGGTGTTGACTTTCTCTATTATTTTGGTAATTAATGATTTTATTATTTTCATTGTTTTGCATCTTCTCGGCAATAATATAAAGAAGACGCGACAGGACAACACTCGGTGGATGCCATATGTGTGTTTTCAATTTAAAAAACCTTTCAGTTAACTACTTGCAGGAGAAAGTAATTGTAGCTGGTGGCAATTTTTAGTACTGTACCAGATTTTAGTTGTGTGTTTGTTTTTAATGTTAAAATGTCTGCATTTGATATCTCACCAGTATTTTCTTTTTTATAAGCAAAATACTTTTTTTTTTATTTTATGATGTTGGTTCAAGGGGTACACGGGCAGCAGTAGACAGGTCAGTGGAGGCCTAGTGGAAGGAGGGACCGCAGACAGGCTTCGAAGCCCTAACATAATAAATTGGGCTGCCTGTAGGCAATTTAAAATTGGTTCCAGGGGAACACGGGCAGCAGTAGACAGGTCAGTGGAGGCCTAGAGGAAAGAGGGACCGCAGATGCGCCAATGTTTCCCCCATACCAAATTTGTAGGCCTAATGCAGTGTAGATTCCAACAACTACTAAACGAGAGCCGGAATATCGAAGCTCAGGAAAGGCAACCTGGGGAACACCTTGGAGTGTAACAAACCCTCTCTCTACACCCCATACCCAATTTGTAGGCCTAATGCAGCGTAGTTTCCGACAACTACTAAACGAGAGCATGAAGATGGAAGCTCAGGAAAGGCAACCTGGGGAACACCTTGGAGTGTAACACACCCTCTCTCTACACCCCATACCCAATTTGAAGGCCTAATGCAGTGTAGTTTCCAAGAACTACTAAACGAGAGCCGGAAGATCGAAGCTCAGGAAAGGCAACCTGGGGAACACCTTGGAGTGGAACACACCATCTCTCTACACCCCATACCCAATTTGAAGGCCTAATGCAGCGTAGTTTCCAACAACTACTAAACGAGAGCCGGAAGATGGAAGCTCAGGAAAGGCAACCTGGGGAACACCTTGGAGTGTAACACAACGTCTCTCTACACCACGGAAGGGCTGATTCTTAGGAAGGAAGGCTGTTGGAAATAAGCATTGCGCGTCCGAGGGTGATTATATTCTTATTAGGTATATACTCACCCTCGGACGCGCCCTGCTTCTTTATTTGGAATGAATGTTTATTTGCAATGTGGTGTTGACTTTCTCTATTATTTTGGTAATTAATGATTTTATTATTTTCATTGTTTTGCATCTTCTCGGCAATAATATAAAGAAGACGCGACAGGACAACACTCGGTGGATGCCATATCTGTGTTTTCAATTTAAAAAACCTTTCAGTTAACTACTTGCAGGAGAAAGTAATTGTAGCTGGTGGCCATTTTTAGTACTGTACCAGATTTTAGTTGTGTGTTTGTTTTTAATGTTAAAATGTCTGCATTTGATATCTCTCCAGTATTTTCTTTTTTGTAAGCAAAATACTTATTTTTATATTTTCTGATGTTGGTTCCAGGGGTACACGGGCAGCAGTGCCCTGGTCAGTGTAGTAGTAGTTGAAAGAATGGACCGCAGACAGGCATCGAAGGCCTAAAATAAAAAAATTGGGCTGGCTGTAGGCAATTTTAAATTGGTTCCAGGGGTACACGGGCAGCAGTGGTGTGGTCAGTGGAGGCCTAGTGGAAGGAGTGACCGCAGACAGGCATCGAAGGCCTAAAATAATAACACATGGCTGTAGGCAATTTTAAATTGGTTCCAGGGGTACACGGGCAGCAGTGGTGTGGTCAGTGGAGGCCTAGTGGAAGGAGTGACCGCAGACAGGCATCGAAGGCCTAAAATAATAACACATGGCTGTAGGCAATTTTAAATTGGTTCCAGGGGTACACGGGCAGCAGTGGTGTGGTCAGTGGAGGCCTAGTGGAAGGAGTGACCGCAGACAGGCATCGAAGGCCTAAAATAATAACACATGGCTGTAGGCAATTTTAAATTGGTTCCAGGGGTACACGGACAGCAGTGGTGTGGTCAGTGGAGGCCTAGTGGAAGGAGTGACCGCAGACAGGCATCGAAGGCCTAAAATAATAACACATGGCTGTAGGCAATTTTAAATTGGTTCCAGGGGTACACGGGCAGCAGTGGTGTGGTCAGTGGAGGCCTAGTGGAAGGAGTGACCGCAGACAGGCATCGAAGGCCTAAAATAATAACACATGGCTGTAGGCAATTTTAAATTGGTTCCAGGGGTACACGGGCAGCAGTGGTGTGGTCAGTGGAGGCCTAGTGGAAGGAGTGACCGCAGACAGGCATCGAAGGCCTAAAATAATAACACATGGCTGTAGGCAATTTTAAATTGGTTCCAGGGGTACACGGGCAGCAGTGGTGTGGTCAGTGGAGGCCTAGTGGAAGGAGTGACCGCAGACAGGCATCGAAGGCCTAAAATAATAACACATGGCTGTAGGCAATTTTAAATTGGTTCCAGGGGTACACGGGCAGCAGTGCCCTGGTCAGTGTAGTAGTAGTTGAAAGAATGGACCGCAGACAGGCATCGAAGGCCTAAAATAATAACACATGGCTGTAGGCAATTTTAAATTGGTTCCAGGGGTACACGGACAGCAGTGGTGTGGTCAGTGGAGGCCTAGTGGAAGGAGTGACCGCAGACAGGCATCGAAGGCCTAAAATAATAACACATGGCTGTAGGCAATTTTAAATTGGTTCCAGGGGTACACGGGCAGCAGTGGTGTGGTCAGTGGAGGCCTAGTGGAAGGAGTGACCGCAGACAGGCATCGAAGGCCTAAAATAATAACACATGGCTGTAGGCAATTTTAAATTGGTTCCAGGGGTACACGGGCAGCAGTGACCTGGTCAGTGTAGTAGTAGTTGAAAGAATGGTCCGCAGACAGGCATCGAAGGCCTAAAATAATAACACATGGCTGTAGGCAATATTAAATTGGTTCCAGGGGTACACGGGCAGCAGTGGTGTGGTCAGTGGAGGCCTAGTGGAAGGAGTGACCACAGACAGGCATCGAAGGCCTAACATAACAAAAATGTCAATACAATGGTATTGTCAGTGGCAGGCATTGAAGGATGTCAGCGCATAGACTAAACATTGGTGGAGCTGTGAGATAATTTTGCAAGTGGAA
Source organism: Ranitomeya imitator (assembly GCF_032444005.1). NCBI lineage: Eukaryota > Metazoa > Chordata > Amphibia > Anura > Dendrobatidae > Ranitomeya > Ranitomeya imitator. The sequence goes on from NC_091284.1 coordinate 404,961,329, forward strand.
GAGCACTGTTTGAGCTGGGGTGGGGGGAAACTGTCTTGTGGCCGGCGGTACAGGCCCAGGGCCCCTCATATTACAACGGTGTGTCTGACGTTGGGTGCGCACCACCACCGCCAGAGACACTTTATTGTACTAGGAGGGGCCCAGTGGCAGTGCCGTCGACCAAAAGCGGGCTCACCCACCTCTTCAGACAAACTGCACTCTCACGGGTGCTGTCGCCAAGTGTCGATACCACGGCCCCGTGTGGGGAGTTTGGCCATTTAGTGAGGTGTAAACATGTCGTATGCTGGACAATCAGGTGCTGAAAATTACGAGATTGGAAAAGGCATTCAGAATAGTCCACAGGCAAGACCTTTTCATAGGAAAGCTAGGTGTCAGCCGGGCAAGGTGGGGCAAAAGATTTCGAAATCCAGTTGTGGTTCATTTTAATGAAGGTTAGATCATCTACATTTTGGGTAGCCAGACGAGTCCTTTTTTCTGTTAGTATTGAACCTGCAGCACTGAATACTCTTTTTGATAGGACACTAGCTGCCGGGCAAGCAAGCTCCTGCAATGCATATTCTGCCAATTCTGGCCAGGTGTCTAATTTTGATGCCCAGTAATCAAATGGGAATGACTAGGGTTGAGCGAAACGGGTCGAACATTTTCAAAAGTCGCCGACTTTTGGCTAAGTCGGGGTTTCATGAAACCCGATCCGACCCCTGTGCGGGGTCGGCCATGCGGTACGCGACTTTCGCGCCAAAGTCGCGTTTCAATGACGCGAAAAGCGCCATTTCTCAGCCAATGAAGGTAAACGCAGAGTGTGGGCAGCGTGATGACATAGGTCCTGGTCCCCACCATCTTAGAGAAGGGCATTGCAGTGATTGGCTTGCTGTCTGCGACGTCACAGGGGCTATAAAGAGGCGTTCCCGCCGACCGCCATCTTACTGCTGCTGATCTGAGCTTAGGGAGAGGTTGCTGCCGCTTTGTCAGAAGCAGGGATAGCGTTAGGCAGGGTCCATTAACCACAAAACCGCTTGTGCTGCAGCGATTTGCACTGTCCAACACCACCCTCGGTGTGCAGGGACAGTGGAATTTTTTTTTTTTTTTTTTTTCCCCTCAGCGCTGTAGCTCATTGGGCTGCCCTAGAAGGCTCCCTGATAGCTGCATTGCTGTGTGTACGCCGCTGTGCAAACCAACTGCTTTTTTCAAAGCACAAATCCTCTTGTTCCTTCCTTTCTGCACAGCTATCTTTTTTGTTTGTCCACACTTTTTATTTCATTTGTGCATCAGTCCACTCCTTATTGCTGCCTGCCATACCTGGCTGAGATTACTGCAGGCAGGGAGATAGTAGCTGCCTGCCATACCTGGCTGAGATTACTGCAGGCAGGGAGATAGTAATTGTAGGACATTCCCTGTTTTTTTTTTTTTTTTTTTTTTGGTGGGAGATTAAGATTGGCAATTTGGCATTTCTGCTAGAGTGCCATCCCTGTGTGTGCCATCTCTCTCACATAGTGGGCCATAGAAAGCCTTTTCATTTTTCTGTATTTTTTTTTGTGGGGTGTATAAATTCTCCCTGATAAAAATACAGTGGGAGATTAATATTGGCCTTTGGGCTTGTGTGCCAGTCCTGAGTGTGCCATCTCTCTCACAAATAGTGGGCCATAGAAAGCCTATTTTATTTTTTTTTGGGTTTTATAAATTCTCCCTGAAAAAAAGGGAGATTAATATTGGCCTCTGGGCTTCTGTGCCAGTCCTGAGCGTGCCATCTGTGCCAGTCCTGAGCGTCCCATCTCTCTCACAAATAGTGGGCCATAGAAAGCCTATTTAATTTTTTTTTTGGGTTTTATAAATTCTCCCTGAAAAAAAGGGAGATTAATATTGGCCTCTGGGCTTCTGTGCCAGTCCTGAGCGTGCCATCTGTGCCAGTCCTGAGCGTCCCATCTCTCTCACAAATAGTGGGCCATAGAAAGCCTATTTAATTTTTTTTTTGGTTTTATAAATTTTCCCTGAAAAAAGGGAGATTAATATTGGCCTCTGGGCTTGTGTGCCAGTTGTGAGCGTGCCATCTGTGCCAGTCCTGAGCGTGCCATCTCTCTCACAAATAGTGGGCCATAGAAAGCCTATTTAATTTTTTTTTTGGTTTTATAAATTTTCCCTGAAAAAAGGGAGATTAATATTGGCCTCTGGGCTTGTGTGCCAGTTGTGAGCGTGCCATCTGTGCCAGTCCTGAGCGTGCCATCTCTCTCACAAATAGTGGGCCATAGAAAGCCTATTTAATTTTTTTTTTGGTTTTATAAATTTTCCCTGAAAAAAGGGAGATTAATATTGGCCTCTGGGCTTGTGTGCCAGTTGTGAGCGTGCCATCTGTGCCAGTCCTGAGCGTGCCATCTCTCTCACAAATAGTGGGCCATAGAAAGCCTATTTAAATATTTTTTTGGTTTTATAAATTCTCCCAGAAAAAAAGGGAGATTAATATTGGCCTCTGGGCTTCTGTGCCAGTCCTGAGCGTGCCATCTGTGCCAGTCCTGAGCGTCCCATCTCTCTCACAAATAGTGGGCCATAGAAAGCCTATTTTATTTTTTTTTTGGGTTTCAGAAATTCTCCCTGGAAAAAAAAAGGGAGATTAATATTGCCCTTTGGGCTTGTGTGCCAGTACTAAGCGTTCCATCTCTCTCTCTCTCTCAGTCAGTGGGCCATAGAACGCATATTTTTGGTTTTATTTGTTTTCTAAATTCTCCCTGAAAAAATCATTTTATTTTATTTGGTTTCTAAATTCTTCCTGATAAAATCATATTTTTTTTATTATTTTTATTTCTAAAGTCTCCCTGAAAAAAAAAAAAAAAAAAAACAACCAAAAAAACAGTGGGAGATTAATATTGGCCTTTCTGCTTGTGTGCCAGTCTTGACTCCTGGGTGTGCCATCTCTCTCTCTCTCTCTCTCTCTCTCTCTCTCTCTCTCTCTCTCTCTCTCCAATTGTGGTCCATAGAAAGCCTATATTTTTTTTCCTTGATTTGGGTTCTAAAATCTACCAGAGAAAATAACTACATCAATCATTGGTAGAAAAATATTGGCCTCTGGGTTTGTGTGCCACTCCTGACTCCTGTGTGCGTCATCTCTCAGTCAGTGGGCCATAGAACGCCTATTTTTGGTTTTATTTGTTTTCTAAATTCTCCCTGAAAAAATCATTTTATTTTATTTGGTTTCTAAATTCTTCCTGATAAAATCATATTTTTTTTATTATTTTTTTTTCTAAAGTCTCCCTGAAAAAAAAAAAAAAAAAAAACAACCAAAAAAAACAGTGGGAGATTAATATTGGCCTTTCTGCTTGTGTGCCAGTCTTGACTCCTGGGTGTGCCATCTCTCTCTCTCTCTCTCTCCAATTGTGGTCCATAGAAAGCCTACATTTTTTTTCCTTGATTTGGGTTCCAAAATCTACCAGAGAAAATAACTCCATCAATCATTGGTAGAAAAATATTGGCCTCTGGGCTTGTGTGCCACTCCTGATTCCTGTGTGCGTCATCTCTCACTCAGTGGCCCATAGAAAGCATATAGTTTGTTACATTTGTTTTCTAAATTCTCCCTGCAAAAATCTATTTTTTTTTTTTTGGGGGGTTTCTAAAGTGTTCCTGAAAAAAATAAAAATAAAAAAAAAATAATAGTGTGACATTAATATTAACATTTGTGCTTCAGTGACAGTCCTGCGTGTGGGGCATCTCTCTAATTTGCAGCCACCAAAAAAAGAGTGTGTAACATTGGGCCTGATTTTCGCTGTGGTCTCACCAACCTGTAAAGGGGTAGCTAAATCATACAGAAGTTATAGCTCACCGTGTAAGTTGTGTGACTGCAACAAATAACGTTAGTTTGGTTACGTTTTTAAAACAATGAGGAAGTCTAGTGGAAGAGGTCGTGGCCGGGGGCGTTCATTGTCAGCTGGTAATGAGGGTAGTGGTAGTGGTGGAGCATCAGGTGGTCGTGGGGGAAAAAATATTGCACCTAAGTCTGGAGCTGTGGAGCCAGGTTCGTCGTCCGGCTACACAAGGCCTCGAACGCTCCCTTTTCTGGGATTAGGAAAACCGCTTTTAAAGCCGGAGCAGCAAGAGCAAGTTTTGGCTTATCTTGCTGACTCAGCCTCTAGCTCTTTTGCCTCATCTCGTGAAACTGGTAAAAGTAAAAGCAGCGCGTCGTTAGTGGATGTTCACGGTCAGGGACAAGTCACTTCCTTGTCCTCTTCAGCAAAAACAACAACAGAGAAGAATGCAGCAGGCGACACAACGGGTTACTCCATGGAGCTCTTTACACATACCGTCCCTGGCTTAGAAAGTGAAGCAGTTAACAGTCCATGCCCATTACAAATTGAATCTGACATGGAGTGCACTGACGCACAGCCACAGCCAGACTACTATGCTGGTCCTTTGACTCAGACCACAACATTGCCCTCGCAGGGTGCTGATCAAGAATCAGACCCTGATGAGACTATGTTGCCCCATCACGAACGCTATACCACCGAACGACACGGTGACACAGACGAAGTTGCGCAGGAGGTACAAGAAGAGTTATTAGATGACCCAGTTCTTGACCCCGATTGGCAGCCATTGGGGGAACAGGGTGCAGGCGGCAGCAGTTCTGAAGCAGAGGAGGAGGAGGGGCCGCAGCAGGCATCAACATCGCCACAGGTTCCATCTGCCGGGCCCGTATCTTGCCCAAAACGCGTGGCAAAGCCAAAACCTGGTGGAGGACAGCGTGGCCATCCGGTTAAAGCTCAGTCTGCAATGCCTGAAAAGGTATCCGATGCTAGAAAGAGTGCAGTCTGGCATTTTTTTAAACAACATCCAATTGATCAGCGCAAAGTCATCTGTCAAAAATGTTCTACTTCCTTAAGCAGAGGTCAGAATCTGAAAAGTCTCAATACTAGTTGCATGCATAGACATTTAACCACCATGCATTTGAAAGCTTGGACTAACTACCAAACGTCCCTTAAGGTTGTTGCACCCTCGGCCAATGAAGCTAGTCATCAACGCAACATCCCTTCCGGCAGTGTAGGACCACCATTTAGCGCACCACCTGCTGTATCTGTGCAGGTATCTTTGCCAGGCCAAAGCAGTCAGGGTCAGGGAATCACCAGTTTCGTAGTAGGAAACACTGCATCTAGGGCACCGGCGGCAACAATACCATCTCCCACCGTCTCTCAGTCTGCCATGTCCACCGGCACCCCCGCTAGTTCCACGATCTCCAGCTCTCCAGTCCAGCTCACCCTACATGAGACTATGGTTAGAAAAAGGAAATACTTAGCCTCGCATCCGCGTACACAGGGTTTGAACGCCCACATAGCTAGACTAATCTCGTTAGAGATGATGCCCTACCGGTTAGTTGAAAGCGAAGCTTTCAAAGACCTGATGGACTACGCTGTACCACGCTACGAGCTACCCAGTCGACACTTTTTTTCCAGAAAAGCCATCCCAGCCCTCCACCAGCATGTTAAAGAGCGCATCGTCCATGCACTCAGGCAATCTGTGAGCACAAAGGTGCACCTGACAACAGATGCATGGACCAGTAGGCATGGCCAGGGACGTTACGTGTCCATCACGGCACACTGGGTAAATGTGGTGGATTCAGGGTCCACAGGGGACAGCAAGTTTGGGACAGTTCTGCCTAGCCCACGGTCTAGTAAACAGTTGTCTGTAGCCGTTCGCACCCCCTCCTCCTCCTCCTCCTCGTCCTCCTGCAGAAGCAAGAGCTCGTCCACAGACCGCAGTCGCACAAACACTCCATCCGCACCTGCCACTGTTGCACACCAGGTCTCCCATTATGGGGCAGCTACTGGCATACGTCAGCAGGCTGTATTGGCTATGAAGTGTTTGGGCGACAATAGACACACCGCGGAAGTTCTGTCCGAGTTCTTGCAGCAAGAAACGCAGTCGTGGCTGGGCACTGTAGATCTTGAGGCAGGCAAGGTAGTGAGTGATAACGGAAGGAATTTCATGGCTGCCATCTCCCTTTCCCAACTGAAACACATTCCTTGCCTGGCTCACACCTTAAACCTGGTGGTGCAGTGCTTCCTGAAAAGTTATCCGGGGTTATCCGACCTGCTCCTCAAAGTGCGTGGACTTTGCGCACATATCCGCCGTTCGCCTGTACACTCCAGCCGTATGCAGACCTATCAGCGTTCTTTGAACCTTCCCCAGCATCGCCTAATCATAGACGTTGCAACAAGGTGGAACTCAACACTGCACATGCTTCAGAGACTGTGCGAACAGAGGCGGGCTGTTATGTTTTTGTGGGAGGATACACATACACGGGCAGGCAGTAGGATGGCAGACATGGAGTTGTCAGGTGTGCAGTGGTCGAAGATTCAAGACATGTGTCAAGTCCTTCAGTGTTTTGAGGAATGCACACGGCTGGTTAGTGCAGACAACGCCATAATAAGCATGAGCATCCCCCTAATGCGTCTGCTGATGCAAAGTTTGACGCACATAAAGGATCAGGCGTCTGCACCAGAGGAAGAGGAAAGCCTTGATGACAGTCAGCGATTGTCTGGTCAGGGCAGTGTACATGACGAGGTACCGGGCGAAGAGGAGGTGGAGGATGAGGAGGATGATGGGGATGAGTATATTTTTAATGAGGAAGCTTTCCCGGGGGCACGGGAAATTGGTGGCGTGGCAAGGCCGGGTTCTGGTTTTTTGAGGGACACAAGTGACGTAGATTTGCCTGCAACTGCCCCTCAACCAAGCACAACCGCAGATTTGACAACGGGAACTTTGGCCCACATGGCGGATTATGCCTTGCGTATCCTCAAAAGGGACACACGCATTACAAAAATGATGAACGATGACGATTACTGGTTGGCCTGCCTCCTTGATCCTCGCTATAAAGGCAAATTGCAAAATATTATGCCACATGAGAACTTGGAACTAATATTAGCAACAAAACAATCAACTCTTGTTGACCGTTTGCTTCTGGCATTCCCTGCACACAGCGCCCGTGATCGTTCTCACACGAGCTCCAGGGGCCAGCAGACCAGAGGTGTTAGAGGGGCAGAAATCAGAAGTGGCGTTGGACAGAGGGGTTTTCTGACCAGGTTGTGGAGTGATTTTTCTATGACCGCAGACAGGACAGGTACTGCAGCATCAATTCAAAGTGACAGGAGACAACATTTGTCCAGTATGGTTACAAACTATTTTTCATCCCTTATCGACGTTCTCCCTCAACCGTCATTCCCATTTGATTACTGGGCATCCAAATTAGACACCTGGCCAGAATTGGCAGAATATGCATTGCAGGAGCTTGCTTGCCCGGCAGCTAGTGTCCTATCAGAAAGAGTATTCAGTGCTGCAGGTTCAATACTAACAGAAAAAAGGACTCGTCTGGCTACCCAAAATGTAGATGATCTAACCTTCATTAAAATGAACCACAACTGGATTTCAAAATCTTTTGCCCCACCCTGCCCGGCTGACACCTAGCTTTCCTATGAAAAGGTCTTGCCTGTGGACTATTCTGAATGACTTTTCCAATCTCGTAATTTTCTTCACCTGATTGTCCAGCATACGACATGTTTCCACCTCACGAAATGGCCAAACTCCCCACACGGGGCCGTGCTATCGCCACTTTGCGCTTGGACCCTTGAGAGTGCTGTTTGTCTGAAGAGGTGGGTGTGGCCGCTTTTGGTCGACGGCACTGCCACTGGGTCCCTCATAGTACAATAAAGTGTCTCTGGCGGTGGTGGTGCGCACCCAACGTCAGACACACCGTTGTAATATGAGGGGCCCTGTGCCTGTACCGCCGGCCACAAGACAGTTCCCCCCCCCAGCTCAAACAGTGCTCTACCACTAGCAAAATTATCTCTCACAGCTTCACCAATGTGTAGTCTAGCCGCTGACATCCTTCAATGCCTGGCACTGACAATACCATTGTTTTGACATTTTTGTTATGTTAGGCCTTCGAAGCCTGTCTGCGGTCCCTTCTTTCTACAACTACTACACTGACCAGGCCACTGCTGGCCGTGTTACCCTGGAACCAATTTAAAAGTGCCTACAGTCAGCCCAATTTTGTTATGTTAGGCCTTCGAAGACTGTCTGCCGTCACTCCTTCCACTAGACTTCCACTGACCATACACTGCTGCCCATGTACCCCTGGAACCAATTTAAAGTGCCTACAGCCAGCCCAATTTTGTTATGTTAGGCCTTCGAAGCCTGTCTGCGGTCACTCCTTCCACTAGACTTCCACTGACCAGACCACTGCTGCCCGTGTACCCCTGGAACCAATTTAAAAGTGCCTACAGCCAGCCCAAGTTTGTTATGTTAGGCCTTCGATGCCTGTCTGCGGTCACTCCTTCCACTAGGCCTCCACTGACCACACCACTGCTGCCCGTGTACCCCTGGAACCAATTTAAAATTGCCTACAGCCAGCCCAATTTTTTTATTTTAGGCCTTCGATGCCTGTCTGCGGTCCATTCTTTCAACTACTACTACACTGACCAGGTCACTGCTGCCCGTGTACCCCTGGAACCAATTTAAAATTGCCTACAGCCATGTGTTATTATTTTAGGCCTTCGATGCCTGTCTGCGGTCACTCCTTCCACTAGGCCTCCACTGACCACACCACTGCTGCCCGTGTACCCCTGGAACCAATTTAAAATTGCCTACAGCCAGCCCAATTTTTTTATTTTAGGCCTTCGATGCCTGTCTGCGGTCCATTCTTTCAACTACTACTACACTGACCAGGTCACTGCTGCCCGTGTACCCCTGGAACCAATTTAAAATTGCCTACAGCCATGTGTTATTATTTTAGGCCTTCGATGCCTGTCTGCGGTCACTCCTTCCACTAGGCCTCCACTGACCACACCACTGCTGCCCGTGTACCCCTGGAACCAATTTAAAATTGCCTACAGCCAGCCCAATTTTTTTATTTTAGGCCTTCGATGCCTGTCTGCGGTCCATTCTTTCAACTACTACTACACTGACCAGGTCACTGCTGCCCGTGTACCCCTGGAACCAATTTAAAATTGCCTACAGCCAGCCCAATTTTTTTATTTTAGGCCTTCGATGCCTGTCTGCGGTCCATTCTTTCAACTACTACTACACTGACCAGGTCACTGCTGCCCGTGTACCCCTGGAACCAATTTAAAATTGCCTACAGCCATGTGTTATTATTTTAGGCCTTCGATGCCTGTCTGCGGTCACTCCTTCCACTAGGCCTCCACTGACCACACCACTGCTGTCCGTGTACCCCTGGAACCAATTTAAAATTGCCTACAGCCATGTGTTATTATTTTAGGCCTTCGATGCCTGTCTGCGGTCACTCCTTCCACTAGGCCTCCACTGACCACACCACTGCTGTCCGTGTACCCCTGGAACCAATTTAAAATTGCCTACAGCCATGTGTTATTATTTTAGGCCTTCGATGCCTGTCTGCGGTCCATTCTTTCAACTACTACTACACTGACCAGGGCACTGCTGGCCGTGTACCCCTGGAACCAACATCAGAAAATATAAAAATAAGTATTTTGCTTATAAAAAAGAAAATACTGGTGAGATATCAAATGCAGACATTTTAACATTAAAAACAAACACACAACTCTAATCTGGTACAGTACTAAAAATGGCCACCAGCTACAATTACTTTCTCCTGCAAGTAGTTAACTGAAAGTTTTTTTAAATTGAAAACACACATATGGCATCCACCGAGTGTTGTCCTGTCGCGTCTTCTTTATATTATTGCCGAGAAGATGCAAAATAATGAAAATAATAAAATCATTAATTACCAAAATAATAGAGAAAGTCAACACCACATTGCAAATAAACATTCATTCCAAATAAAGAAGCAGGGCGCGTCCGAGGGTGAGTATATACCTAATAAGAATATAATCACCCTCGGACGCGCAATGCTTATTTCCAACAGCCTTCCTTCCTAAGAATCAGCCCTTCCGTCGTGTAGAGAGACGTTGTGTTACACTCCAAGGTGTTCCCCAGGTTGCCTTTCCTGAGCTTCGATCTTCCGGCTCTCGTTTAGTAGTTCTTGGAAACTACTCTGCATTAGGCCTTCAAATTGGGTATGGGGTGTAGAGAGATGGTGTGTTCCACTCCAAGGTGTTCCCCAGGTTGCCTTTCCTGAGCTTCGATCTTCCGGCTCTCGTTTAGTAGTTGTTGGAAACTACGCTGCATTAGGCCTTCAAATTGGGTATGGGGTGTAGCGAGAGGGTGTGTTACACTCCAAGGTGTTCCCCAGGTTGCCTTTCCTGAGCTTCGATCTTCCGGCTCTCGTTTAGTAGTTCTTGGAAACTACACTGCATTAGGCCTTCAAATTGGGTATGGGGTGTAGAGAGAGGGTGTGTTACACTCCAAGGTGTTCCCCAGGTTGCCTTTCCTGAGCTTCGATATTCCGGCTCTCGTTTAGTAGTTGTCGGAAACTACGCTGCATTAGGCCTACAAATTGGGTATGGGGCGTAGAGAGAGGGTGTGTTACACTCCAAGGTGTTCCCCAGGTTGCCTTTCCTGAGCTTCGATATTCCGGCTCTCGTTTAGTAGTTGTCGGAAACTACGCTGCATTAGGCCTACAAATTGGGTATGGGGCGTAGAGAGAGGGTGTGTTACACTCCAAGGTGTTCCCCAGGTTGCCTTTCCTGAGCTTCGATATTCCGGCTCTCGTTTAGTAGTTGTCGGAAACTACGCTGCATTAGGCCTACAAATTGGGTATGGGGTGTAGAGAGAGGGTGTGTTACACTCCAAGGTGTTCCCCAGGTTGCCTTTCCTGAGCTTCGATCTTCATGCTCTCGTTTAGTAGTTGTCGGAAACTACGCTGCATTAGGCCTACAAATTGGGTATGGGGTGTAGAGAGAGGGTTTGTTACACTCCAAGGTGTTCCCCAGGTTGCCTTTCCTGAGCTTCGATCTTCCGGCTCTCGTTTAGTAGTTGTTGGAAACTACGCTGCATTAGGCCTTCAAATTGGGTATGGGGTGTAGCGAGAGGGTGTGTTACACTCCAAGGTGTTCCCCAGGTTGCCTTTCCTGAGCTTCGATCTTCCGGCTCTCGTTTAGTAGTTGTTGGAAACTACGCTGCATTAGGCCTTCAAATTGGGTATGGGGTGTAGCGAGAGGGTGTGTTACACTCCAAGGTGTTCCCCAGGTTGCCTTTCCTGAGCTTCGATCTTCCGGCTCTCGTTTAGTAGTTCTTGGAAACTACACTGCATTAGGCCTTCAAATTGGGTATGGGGTGTAGAGAGAGGGTGTGTTACACTCTAAGGTGTTCCCCAGGTTTCCTTGCCATTGCTTCGGTCTTCCGACTCTCGTTTAGTAGTTGTAGAAAAGTACACTGCATTAGGCCATACAAAATGGGTATGGGGTGGAGAGAGATGGTGTGTTACACTCCAAGGTGTTCCCCAGGTTGCCTTTCCTGAGCTTCTATCTTCAGGCTCTCATTAAATTGTGGTTAAATGGAACAACTGCATTTGGCGTACTAGTTGGTTTGGGGCCTACTATCGGTGTCTGCCACTCCTTGCTGTTCTCCTCCACTGAACAAAGCTGTGCCGCCTGTTTACTACGGTTGCCAATTTTGAACTGCATTTCGACTACTTACTGATTTGGCCCTACTCTCTGTGTCAGCCTCTCATTCCAGTTGTCCTCCACTGCAATGCCCCCTGGTTATTCCTGTGTTACCAATTTTGAACTGCATTTAGCCCACTTTCTTCTTTGGGCCTATATCTGTGTTTCCACTTCATCGTGCCCATTGCCCAGCCAGTGATAGATGAGTCTGCTGGTACATTGACCCATAACGCAACATTCCCCGTGCACGCTACACAACAACATTGTGACCCTGCTGAAAGTCAGGTTGCTCTTCCCGCATACCATACCACCTTACACGGGGACAAAGAGGAAGGTGCAGATGAAAGTGCAGGTTCCTTCATCAGGTGGGGGGAGGAATACTAGTTGGCGACGTCACTGGCACAGGGCCTCTCATAGTACGCAAAAGTGTTGCTGCCGGTGGGAGGCGCCCCCGCCGTGCAAACACACCGCTGTACTTTGAGGGGCCCTGTGCCAGTGCCAATGCCAACGAGTGGGCCCCCCCTGCTTGCTCAGGTTCACAGCACTTGCAAAGTTGAAATACTTACCTCTCCCTGCTCCACTGCCGTGACGTGGTCCAGATTTCCTGGGCCCACTAATTACTTGAACCAGCCCTACCCCCCACAACTTTAGCCAAATGACCCCCAATTTCAAATGCCTTCCAATTATTATAAGGTAAATTACGCTTGACAAGCTTCATTAAGAAGAATGGATGGTTTTGACATTAAAATGGCCACTCTAGGTGTTTTCCTGGCCCCCACTCACTGCCGACTATGCTGCCCCATTGACTTGCATTGGGTTTCGTGTTTCGGTCGATCCCGACTTTACGTCATAATCGGCCGATTTCACTCGACCCGACTTTGGACATAGTCGGGTTTCGCAAAACCCGGCTCGACTCTAAAAAGGTCAAGGTCGCTCAACTCTAGGAATGACGGTTGAGGGAGAACATCGATAAGGGATGAAAAATAGTTTGTAACCATACTGGACAAATGTTGTCTCCTGTCACTTTGAATTGATGCTGCAGTACCTGTCCTGTCTGCGGTCATAGCAAAATCACTCCACAACCTGGTCAGAAAACCCCTCTGGCCAACGCCACTTCTGATTTCTGCCCCTCTAACTCCTCTGGTCTGCTGGCCCCTGCAGCTCGTGTGAGAACGATCACGGGCGCTGTGTGCAGGGAATGCCAGAAGCAAACGGTCAACAAGAGTTGATTGTTTGGTTGCTAATATTAGTTCCAAGTTATCATGTGGCATTATATTTTGCAATTTGCCTTTATAGCGAGGATCAAGGAGGCAGGCCAACCAGTAATCGTCATCATTCATCATTTTAGTTATGCGTGTGTCCCTTTTGAGGATACGTAAGGCATAATCCGCCATGTGGGCCAAAGTTCCAGTTCTCAAATCTGCGGTTGTGCTTGGTTGAGGGGCAGTTTCAGGCAAATCCACGTCACTTGTGTCCCTCACAGAACCCGGCCTTGCCGCGCCACCAATTTCCAGTGGCCCCGGAAAAGCTTCCTCATTAAAAATATAATCATCCCCATCATCCTCCTCGTCCTCCTCCTCCTCTTCGCCCGCTACCTCGTCCTGTACACTGCCCTGGCCAGACAATGGCTGACTGTCATCAAGGCTTTCCTCTTCCTCAGCTGCAGACGCCTGATCCTTTATGTGCGTCAAACTTTGCATCAGCAGACGCATTAGGGGGATGCTCATGCTTATTATGGCGTAGTCTGCACTAACCAGCCGTGTGCATTCCTCAAAACACTGAAGGACTTGACACATGTCTTGAATCTTCGACCACTGCACACCTGACAACTCCATGTCTGCCATCCTACTGCCTGCCCGTGTATGTGTATCCTCCCACAAAAACATAACAGCCCGCCTCTGTTCACACAGTCTCTGAAGCATGTGCAGTGTTGAGTTCCACCTTGTTGCAACGTCTATGATTAGGCGATGCTGGGGAAGGTTCAAAGAACGCTGATAGGTCTGCATACGGCTGGAGTGTACGGGCGAACGGCGGATATGTGAGCAAAGTCCACGCACTTTGAGGAGCAGGTCGGATAACCCCGGATAACTTTTCAGGAAGCACTGCACCACCAGGTTTAAGGTGTGAGCCAGGCAAGGAATGTGTTTCAGTTGGGAAAGGGAGATGGCAGCCATGAAATTCCTTCCGTTATCACTCACTACCTTGCCTGCCTCAAGATCTACAGTGCCCAGCCACGACTGCGTTTCTTTCTGCAAGAACTCGGACAGAACTTCCGCGGTGTGTCTGTTGTCGCCCAAACACTTCATAGCCAATACAGCCTGCTGACGTTTGCCAGTAGCTGCCCCATAATGGGAGACGTGGTGTGCAACAGTGGCAGCTGCGGATGGAGTGGTTGTGCGACTGCGGTCTGTGGACGAGCTCTCGCTTCTGCAGGAGGACGAAGAGGAGGAGGAGGGGGTGCGAACGGCTACAGCCAATTGTTTCCTAGACCGTGGGCTAGGCAGAACTGTCCCAAACATGCTGTCCCCTGTGGACCCTGCATCCACCACATTAACCCAGTGTGCCGTGATGGACACGTAACGTCCCTGGCCATGCCTACTGGTCCATGCATCTGTTGTCAGGTGCACCTTTGTGCTCACAGATTGCCTGAGTGCATGGACGATGCGCTCTTTAACATGCTGGTGGAGGGCTGGGATGGCTTTTCTGGAAAAAAGTGTCGACTGGGTAGCTCATAGCGTGGTACAGCGTAGTCCATCAGGGCTTTGAAAGCTTCGCTTTCAACTAACCGGTAGGGCATCATCTCTAACGAGATTAGTCTAGCTATGTGTGCGTTCAAACCCTGTGTACGCGGATGCGAGGCTAAGTACTTCCTTTTTCTAACCATAGTCTCATGTAGGGTGAGCTGGACTGGAGAGCTGGAGATCGTGGAACTAGCGGGGGTGCCGGTGGACATGGCAGACTGAGAGACGGTGGGAGATGGTATTGTTGCCACCGGTGCCCTAGATGCAGTGTTTCCTACTACGAAACTGGTGATTCCCTGACCCTGACGGCTTTGGCCTGGCAAAGAAACCTGCACAGATACTGCAGGTGGTGCGGAAAATGGTGGCCCTACACTGCCGGAAGGGATGTTGCGTTGCTGACTAGCTTCATTGGCCGAGGGTGCTACAACCTTAAGGGACGTTTGGTAGTTAGTCCAGGCTTGCAAATGCATGGTGGTTAAATGTCTATGCATGCAACTTGTATTGAGACTTTTCAGATTCTGTCCTCTGCTTAAGGTAGTTGAACATTTTTGACAGATGACTTTGCGCTGATCAATTGGATGTTGTTTAAAAAAAATGCCAGACTGCACTCTTTCTAGCATCGGATACCTTTTCAGGCATTGCAGACTGAGCTTTAACCGGATGGCCACGCTGTCCTCCAACAGGTTTTAGCTTTGCCACGCGTTTTGGGCAAGATACGGGCCCGGCAGATGGAACCTGTTGCGATGTTGATGCCTGCTGCGGCCCCTCCTCCTCCGCTTCAGAACTGCTGCCGCCTGCACCCTGTTCCCCCAATGGCTGCCAATCGGGGTCAAGAACTGGGTCATCTATTACCTCTTCTTGTAGCTCGTGTGCAACTTCGTCTGTGTCACCGTGTCGGTCGGTGGTATAGCGTTCGTGATGGGGCAACATAGTCTCATCAGGGTCTGATTCTTGATCAGCACCCTGCGATGGCAATGTTGTGGTCTGAGTCAAAGGACCAGGATAGTAGTCTGGCTGTGGCTGTGCATCAGTGCACTCCATGTCAGATTCAACTTGTAATGGGCATGGACTGTTAACTGCTTCACTTTCTAAGCCAGGGACGGTATGTGTAAAGAGCTCCATGGAGTAACCCGTTGTGTCGCCTGCTGCATTCTTCTCTGTTGTTGTTTTTGCTGAAGAGGACAAGGAAGCGACTTGTCCCTGACCGTGAACATCCACTAACAACGCGCTGCTTTGACATTTACCAGTTTCACGAGAGGAGGCAAAAGAGCTAGAGGCTGAGTCAGCAAGATAAGCCAAAACTTGCTCTTGCTGCTCCGGCTTTAAAAGCGGTTTTCCTACTCCCAGAAAAGGGAGCGTTCGAGGCCTTGTGTAGCCAGACGACGAACCTGGCTCCACAGCTCCAGACTTAGGTGCAATATTTTTTTTCCCACGACCAGCTGATGCTCCACCACTACCCTCATTACCAGCTGACAATGAACGCCCCCGGCCACGACCTCTTCCACCAGACTTCCTCATTGTTTTAAAAACGTTACCAAACGAACGGTATTTGTTGCTGTCACACAACTTACACGGTGAGCTATAACTTCAGTATGATTTAGCTACCCCTTTAGCTACCCCTTCAGTATGATTTAGCTACCCCCTTTCTATGATTTAGAAACCAGGGATTCAAGCTTCAGGAGGCTAATTTGCATATTCCAGGTGCCTTCTGGGAGAAGCGAAGTCTCCCTAAGCTAGAAGATCGTTGGGTACAGCCGGGACCAGCTGCTTCGAAAGCATCACCAAACCAGGGATTCAAGCTTCAGGAGGCTAATTTGCATATTCCAGGTGCCTTCTGGGAGAAGCGAAGTCTCCCTAAGCTAGAAGATCGTTGGGTACAGCCGGGACCAGCTGCTTCGAAAGCATCACCAAACCAGGGATTCAAGCTTCAGGAGGCTAATTTGCATATTCCAGGTGCCTTCTGGGAGAAGCGAAGTCTCCCTAAGCTAGAAGATCGTTGGATACAGCCGGGACCAGCTGCTTCGAAAGCATCACCAAACCAGGGATTCAAGCTTCAGGAGGCTAATTTGCATATTCCAGGTGCCTTCTGGGAGAAGCAAAGTCTCCCTAAGCTTGAAGATCGTTGGGTACAGCCGGGACCAGCTGCTTCGAAAGCATCACCAAACCAGGGATTCAAGCTTCAGGAGGCTAATTTGCATATTCCAGGTGCCTTCTGGGAGAAGCGAAGTCTCCCTAAGCTAGAAGATCGTTGGATACAGCCGGGACCAGCTGCTTCGAAAGCATCACCAAACCAGGGATTAAAGCTTCAGGAGGCTAATTTGCATATTCCAGGTGCCTTCTGGGAGAAGCGAAGTCTCCCTAAGCTAGAAGATCGTTGGGTACAGCCGGGACCAGCTGCTTCGAAAGCATCACCAAACCAGGGATTCAAGCTTCAGGAGGCTAATTTGCATATTCCAGGTGCCTTCTGGGAGAAGCGAAGTCTCCCTAAGCTAGAAGATCGTTGGATACAGCCGGGACCAGCTGCTTCGAAAGCATCACCAAACCAGGGATTCAAGCTTCAGGAGGCTAATTTGCATATTCCAGGTGCCTTCTGGGAGAAGCGAAGTCTCCCTAAGCTAGAAGATCGTTGGATACAGCCGGGACCAGCTGCTTCGAAAGCATCACCAAACCAGGGATTCAAGCTTCAGGAGGCTAATTTGCATATTCCAGGTGCCTTCTGGGAGAAGCGAAGTCTCCCTAAGCTAGAAGATCGTTGGATACAGCCGGGACCAGCTGCTTCGAAAGCATCACCAAACCAGGGATTCAAGCTTCAGGAGGCTAATTTGCATATTCCAGGTGCCTTCTGGGAGAAGCGAAGTCTCCCTAAGCTAGAAGATCGTTGGATACAGCCGGGACCAGCTGCTTCGAAAGCATCACCAAACCAGGGATTCAAGCTTCAGGAGGCTAATTTGCATATTCCAGGTGCCTTCTGGGAGAAGCGAAGTCTCCCTAAGCTAGAAGATCGTTGGGTACAGCCGGGACCAGCTGCTTCGAAAGCATCACCAAACCAGGGATTCAAGCTTCAGGAGGCTAATTTGCATATTCCAGGTGCCTTCTGGGAGAAGCGAAGTCTCCCTAAGCTAGAAGATCGTTGGATACAGCCGGGACCAGCTGCTTCGAAAGCATCACCAAACCAGGGATTCAAGCTTCAGGAGGCTAATTTGCATATTCCAGGTGCCTTCTGGGAGAAGCGAAGTCTCCCTAAGCTAGAAGATCGTTGGGTACAGCCGGGACCAGCTGCTTCGAAAGCATCACCAAACCAGGGATTCAAGCTTCAGGAGGCTAATTTGCATATTCCAGGTGCCTTCTGGGAGAAGCGAAGTCTCCCTAAGCTAGAAGATCGTTGGGTACAGCCGGGACCAGCTGCTTCGAAAGCATCACCAAACCAGGGATTCAAGCTTCAGGAGGCTAATTTGCATATTCCAGGTGCCTTCTGGGAGAAGCGAAGTCTCCCTAAGCTAGAAGATCGTTGGATACAGCCGGGACCAGCTGCTTCGAAAGCATCACCAAACCAGGGATTCAAGCTTCAGGAGGCTAATTTGCATATTCCAGGTGCCTTCTGGGAGAAGCGAAGTCTCCCTAAGCTAGAAGATCGTTGGATACAGCCGGGACCAGCTGCTTCGAAAGCATCACCAAACCAGGGATTCAAGCTTCAGGAGGCTAATTTGCATATTCCAGGTGCCTTCTGGGAGAAGCGAAGTCTCCCTAAGCTAGAAGATCGTTGGATACAGCCGGGACCAGCTGCTTCGAAAGCATCACCAAACCAGGGATTCAAGCTTCAGGAGGCTAATTTGCATATTCCAGGTGCCTTCTGGGAGAAGCGAAGTCTCCCTAAGCTAGAAGATCGTTGGATACAGCCGGGACCAGCTGCTTCGAAAGCATCACCAAACCAGGGATTCAAGCTTCAGGAGGCTAATTTGCATATTCCAGGTGCCTTCTGGGAGAAGCGAAGTCTCCCTAAGCTAGAAGATCGTTGGATACAGCCGGGACCAGCTGCTTCGAAAGCATCACCAAACCAGGGATTCAAGCTTCAGGAGGCTAATTTGCATATTCCAGGTGCCTTCTGGGAGAAGCGAAGTCTCCCTAAGCTAGAAGATCGTTGGATACAGCCGGGACCAGCTGCTTCGAAAGCATCACCAAACCAGGGATTCAAGCTTCAGGAGGCTAATTTGCATATTCCAGGTGCCTTCTGGGAGAAGCGAAGTCTCCCTAAGCTAGAAGATCGTTGGATACAGCCGGGACCAGCTGCTTCGAAAGCATCACCAAACCAGGGATTCAAGCTTCAGGAGGCTAATTTGCATATTCCAGGTGCCTTCTGGGAGAAGCGAAGTCTCCCTAAGCTAGAAGATCGTTGGATACAGCCGGGACCAGCTGCTTCGAAAGCATCACCAAACCAGGGATTCAAGCTTCAGGAGGCTAATTTGCATATTCCAGGTGCCTTCTGGGAGAAGCGAAGTCTCCCTAAGCTAGAAGATCGTTGGATACAGCCGGGACCAGCTGCTTCGAAAGCATCACCAAACCAGGGATTCAAGCTTCAGGAGGCTAATTTGCATATTCCAGGTGCCTTCTGGGAGAAGCGAAGTCTCCCTAAGCTAGAAGATCGTTGGATACAGCCGGGACCAGCTGCTTCGAAAGCATCACCAAACCAGGGATTCAAGCTTCAGGAGGCTAATTTGCATATTCCAGGTGCCTTCTGGGAGAAGCGAAGTCTCCCTAAGCTAGAAGATCGTTGGATACAGCCGGGACCAGCTGCTTCGAAAGCATCACCAAACCAGGGATTCAAGCTTCAGGAGGCTAATTTGCATATTCCAGGTGCCTTCTGGGAGAAGCGAAGTCTCCCTAAGCTAGAAGATCGTTGGATACAGCCGGGACCAGCTGCTTCGAAAGCATCACCAAACCAGGGATTCAAGCTTCAGGAGGCTAATTTGCATATTCCAGGTGCCTTCTGGGAGAAGCGAAGTCTCCCTAAGCTAGAAGATCGTTGGATACAGCCGGGACCAGCTGCTTCGAAAGCATCACCAAACCAGGGATTCAAGCTTCAGGAGGCTAATTTGCATATTCCAGGTGCCTTCTGGGAGAAGCGAAGTCTCCCTAAGCTAGAAGATCGTTGGATACAGCCGGGACCAGCTGCTTCGAAAGCATCACCAAACCAGGGATTCAAGCTTCAGGAGGCTAATTTGCATATTCCAGGTGCCTTCTGGGAGAAGCGAAGTCTCCCTAAGCTAGAAGATCGTTGGATACAGCCGGGACCAGCTGCTTCGAAAGCATCACCAAACCGCGCGCCGTAAGGCGCGCGAATTTTTGCCTGTAGGACATTATTGCAAGAGAGCTTGGCTGAGTAGATTACACAAGAAGGAAAACACACAGCAAGTCAGCAGGATCTAGGAGCAACATGGCAGATGTGACAACCTACATGGTGAGCTGCAGCATGTGCTACATGTTGACAGATCGACCAGAAGAAGAATCCAATTTCACCTGTCAGAAGTGTAGACTAGTGGCCCTTTTAGAAGAAAAGGTGCGGGGTCTGGAAGAAAGAATAGCAACTTTGAAACTCATCAAAGAGAATGAAGACTTTCTAGACAGAACAGAAGCATCTCTACTGGTCACAGAAGGTGCAAAAAGTGTCAGAGAACCTCCAAAAGCAGATGAGTGGAAGCATGTGACCAAAAGAAGCAAGAAGACCATGGAGAAATCACCAACCACCCAACTGAAGAACCGATATCAAATCTTTGTAGAGGATGAAGATGGCACACCTAAGAATGAAGCAATACCAGCAAGCAAAAAAGAAAAGGGCACACAGCAACAAGTGACAGCAAAAAGTACAGCCAAGAAGCAACGAAGAGTGGTGGTGGTGGGAGACTCACTACTGAGAGGCACCGAAGCAGCCATCTGCAGACCGGACATAACTGCAAGAGAAGTATGCTGCCTTCCAGGTGCGATGATCAAGGATGTGACCGATAGGATACCAAAGCTCTTCAGCTCCAAGGACGTCCACCCATTTCTTCTGATACATGTTGGCACCAATGACACGGCAAGGAAGGACCTACCGACAATCTGCAAGGACTTTGAAGAGTTGGGGAAGAAAGTAAAGGAACTGGATGCACAGGTAGTTTTTTCTTCTATCCTTCCAGTAGACGGGCATGGCACCAGGAGATGGAACAGGATCCTTGATGCAAACAACTGGCTAAGACGATGGTGCAGACAACAAGGATTTGGATTCCTGGACCACGGTGTGAATTACTGGTATGATGGACTCCTCGCCAGAGACGGACTACACCTCAACAAACCTGGGAAACACACATTCGCCAGAAGACTCGCTACACTCATCAGGAGGGCGTTAAACTAGAAGAAGAGGGGACGGGAAGAAAAACATTAGACTCGAACAAAGACGACCCAGGAAAACATACTCAGAAGGGAGGTAAGAACATTTCTAAAACAATCCACAGTGAGGAGATTGGAACAAAACAAAATCCTCTAAACTGCATGCTCGCAAACGCCAGAAGCCTGACAAACAAGATGGAAGAACTAGAAGCAGAAATATCTACAGGTAACTTTGACATAGTGGGAATAACCGAGACATGGTTAGATGAAAGCTATGACTGGGCAGTTAACTTACAGGGTTACAGTCTGTTTAGAAAGGATCGTAAAAATCGGAGAGGAGGAGGGGTTTGTCTCTATGTAAAGTCTTGTCTAAAGTCCACTTTAAGGGAGGATATTAGCGAAGGGAATGAGGATGTCGAGTCCATATGGGTTGAAATTCATGGAGGGAAAAATGGTAACAAAATTCTCATTGGGGTCTGTTACAAACCCCCAAATATAACAGAAAGCATGGAAAGTCTACTTCTAAAGCAGATAGATGAAGCTGCAACCCATAATGAGGTCCTGGTTATGGGGGACTTTAACTACCCGGTTATTAACTGGGAAACAGAAACCTGTGAAACCCATAAAGGCAACAGGTTTCTGCTAATAACCAAGAAAAATTATCTTTCACAATTGGTGCAGAATCCAACCAGAGGAGCAGCACTTTTAGACCTAATACTATCTAATAGACCTGACAGAATAACAAATCTGCAGGTGGTTGGGCATTTAGGAAATAGCGACCACAATATTGTGCAGTTTCACCTGTCTTTCACTAGGGGGACTTGTCAGGGAGTCACAAAAACATTGAACTTTAGGAAGGCAAAGTTTGAACAGCTTAGAGATGCCCTTAATCTGGTAGACTGGGACAATATCCTCAGAAATGAGAATACAGATAATAAATGGGAAATGTTTAAGAACATCCTAAATAGGCAGTGTAAGCGGTTTATACCTTGTGGGAATAAAAGGACTAGAAATAGGAAAAACCCAATGTGGCTAAACAAAGAAGTAAGACAGGCAATTAACAGTAAAAAGAAAGCATTTGCACTACTAAAGCAGGATGGCACCATTGAAGCTCTAAAAAACTATAGGGAGAAAAATACTTTATCTAAAAAACTAATTAAAGCTGCCAAAAAGGAAACAGAGAAGCACATTGCTAAGGAGAGTAAAACTAATCCCAAACTGTTCTTCAACTATATCAATAGTAAAAGAATAAAAACTGAAAATGTAGGCCCCTTAAAAAATAGTGAGGAAAGAATGGTTGTAGATGACGAGGAAAAAGCTAACATATTAAACACCTTCTTCTCCACGGTATTCACGGTGGAAAATGAAATGCTAGGTGAAATCCCAAGAAACAATGAAAACCCTATATTAAGGGTCACCAATCTAACCCAAGAAGAGGTGCGAAACCGGCTAAATAAGATTAAAATAGATAAATCTCCGGGTCCGGATGGCATACACCCACGAGTACTAAGAGAACTAAGTAATGTAATAGATTAACCATTATTTCTTATTTTTAGTGACTCTATAGCGACAGGGTCTGTTCCGCAGGACTGGCGCATAGCAAATGTGGTGCCAATATTCAAAAAGGGCTCTAAAAGTGAACCTGGAAATTATAGGCCAGTAAGTCTAACCTCTATTGTTGGTAAAATATTTGAAGGGTTTCTGAGGGATGTTATTCTGGATTATCTCAATGAGAATAACTGTTTAACTCCATATCAGCATGGGTTTATGAGAAATCGCTCCTGTCAAACCAATCTAATCAGTTTTTATGAAGAGGTAAGCTATAGACTGGACCACGGTGAGTCATTGGACGTGGTATATCTCGATTTTTCCAAAGCGTTTGATACCGTGCCGCACAAGAGGTTGGTACACAAAATGAGAATGCTTGGTCTGGGGGAAAATGTGTGTAAATGGGTTAGTAACTGGCTTAGTGATAGAAAGCAGAGGGTGGTTATAAATGGTATAGTCTCTAACTGGGTCGCTGTGACCAGTGGGGTACCGCAGGGGTCAGTATTGGGACCTGTTCTCTTCAACATATTCATTAATGATCTGGTAGAAGGTTTACACAGTAAAATATCGATATTTGCAGATGATACAAAACTATGTAAAGCAGTTAATACAAGAGAAGATAGTATTCTGCTACAGATGGATCTGGATAAGTTGGAAACTTGGGCTGAAAGGTGGCAGATGAGGTTTAACAATGATAAATGTAAGGTTATACACATGGGAAGAGGGAATCAATATCACCATTACACACTGAACGGGAAACCACTGGGTAAATCTGACAGGGAGAAGGACTTGGGGATCCTAGTTAATGATAAACTTACCTGGAGCAGCCAGTGCCAGGCAGCAGCTGCCAAGGCAAACAGGATCATGGGGTGCATTAAAAGAGGTCTGGATACACATGATGAGAGCATTATACCGCCTCTGTACAAATCCCTAGTTAGACCGCACATGGAGTACTGTGTCCAGTTTTGGGCACCGGTGCTCAGGAAGGATATAATGGAACTTGAGAGAGTACAAAGGAGGGCAACAAAATTAATAAAGGGGATGGGAGAACTACAATACCCAGATAGATTAGCGAAATTAGGATTATTTAGTCTAGAAAAAAGACGACTGAGGTGCGATTTAATAACCATGTATAAGTATATAAGGGGACAATACAAATATCTCGCTGAGGATCTGTTTATACCAAGGAAGGTGACGGGCACAAGGGGGCATTCTTTGCGTCTGGAGGAGAGAAGGTTTTTCCACCAACATAGAAGAGGATTCTTTACTGTTAGGGCAGTGAGAATCTGGAATTGCTTGCCTGAGGAGGTGGTGATGGCGAACTCAGTCGAGGGGTTCAAGAGAGGCCTGGATGTCTTCCTGGAGCAGAACAATATTGTATCATACAATTATTAGGTTCTGTAGAAGGACGTAGATCTGGGTATTTATTATGATGGAATATAGGCTGAACTGGATGGACAAATGTCTTTTTTCGGCCTTACTAACTATGTTACTATGTTACAGGTGGGTGAGACCACAACGAAAATCAGCCACAATGTTACACACTCTGTTGTTGTTGGCAACAAATGAGAAGGCACACACGCAGGACTGTCACTGAAGCGCAAATGTAAATATTTATCTCCCACTGATTTGTGTTTGTTTTTTTTAAAAGGGAGACTTCAGAAAAAAAAAAAATTAAAAAAAAATTATTTTTTACAGAAGAATTTATAAAACAAATAAAATGAAATGATTGTTTCAGGGAGAATTTAGGAAAAAAAAAAAAAAAAAGGTTTTGTAGGGCCCACTGAGTGAGAGAGGACGCACACAGGAGTCAGGAGTGGCACACAAGCCCAGAGGCCAATATTAATCTCCCACTGATTGATTTAGTGATTTTTTTTGGTAGATTTTGGAACCCAAATCAAGCAAAAAAATTAATAGGCTTTCTATGGCCCACAATTGGGGAGAGAGAGAGAGATGGCACACCCAGGAGTCAAGACTGGCACACAAGCAGAAGGGGCAATATGAATCTCCCACAGATTTTTTTTTTTTTTTTTTTTTTTTTCAGGGAGACTTGAGAGAAAAAAAAATACAAAAAAAATGATTTTTTTCAGGAATAATTTAGAAACCAAAGAAAATAAAATGATTGTTTCAGGGAGAATTTAGAAAACAAATAAAACAAAAAATAGGCTTTCTAGGGCCCACTGAGTGACAGATGACGCACACAGGAGTTAGGAGTGGCACACAAGCCCAGAGGCCAATATTAATCTCCCACTGATTGATTTAGTGATTTTTTTCAGGTAGATTTTGGAACCCAAATCAAGCAAAAAAATTAATAGGCTTTCTATGGCCCACTATTTGTGAGAGAGATGGCACGCTCAGGACTGGCACACTACGGGTCCCGTAGAAGCGCCTCCGTGCGAAACGGCCGTCGTCTGTCTCGTCACTGCACCCTCCCGCACCGCCTCCCTCTCATGCCGTAGCCTGTACTGTACCAAGTTTGGAAGATTGTGCCATGCTTATTAAAGGACTTGTTCACATCTGAAGAATTGGGGTGAGCGCTGCTTTCTTTAGTTCTTTGTTTCTATGTGGATTATCCTATTCTTTAAGCAAGCACCTCCCTACCTTCAGTGGAAGCTTGATCCGTCCAGCCTTCTATTGGGATTTTCCCCCCGCAGCTGCTTTGATTCACAAAAGCTCCTTCAGTGCCGATCAGCTGTGTTTCTTCTTCGCCTGACTATCCATTATTAATCTAATAGCATGAAATGGTTAAAAAAACACACACACACACAATATTGCAAATTATTTTAATGAAATAAACACACAGGTTGTTGTAATATTTTATTCCACTCTCAATCCACCTGAAGACCCTCGACCTGTAACAAATTAAAAATAATAAACCAACAATATCTCATACCTTCAGTCGATATGTCCCACGATGTAAATCCATCTGAAGGGGTTAAATTATTTTACAGGCAGGAGCTCTGCTATAATGCAGCCGTATGGGATTACTACTCCCATCCGGTATTAGGATGGGAGAGTTGTCCCTGTGTCCGGCGACTTAGCACAATTGTAAGTAACACAAAACACATCACACACAATACACATACAATAAACGTAACATACATGACACACAGTACATATAACATAGAGTATATACTCACCAACAGCACATACTGGTACACGAAGCCCTCGCCCCTAGAAAAAAATCCCCCCAAAAAAGCAAATCCATACTCCCTGTCCGCAGAATCCAAAACCGAGTGTCCCACGCCGATCGCCTGCTCTCCGGCGATAAACTCCCTGGAGCGAAGCTCCTAGCAGTGTATCGCATACTGTTCTGGAGTTCAATGGCCCCGGTTCTCTGTTTACGGCAGTACAGCTGCGTGTGAACTTTCCCACACAGCACTGCCGTAAAGCGAGAGTACCGGCGTCAATGAACGCCGGTAAAGTCGCTCGCACATGCTCAGTTACACACCGACAGGAGCAATGGCTCCTGTCAGTGTGTTGCTGTAGCCGTGGAGAGCAGACACATCTCTGGATGTGTCTGTTCTCCATGGCAGATCTTCGTGGGACCCTCGATGGATTTTTGCGGACAGGGCCAGGGAGTATGAATTTGCTTTATTTTTTTACTTCTTTTTCAGGTCGAGGGTCTTCAGGTGGATTGAGCGTGCAATAAATGTCATCTCTGATTTTTATATACTTTACGTACTTAGCGGACAAGGCCTCTATGTTGTACGGTGTCATGGCTATATGGGCGCTGGACTATGGGATGGAGGTAGTGTCATGGGTATATAGGCGCTGGACTATGGCATGGACGTAGTGTGATGGCTGTATGGGCACTGGACAATGGGATGGAGAAGAATCAATAATTAAAAATTTTATATAAACAATACTTATTCGATCGAAAATAACCAAATTAAAGTAACAATTTTTTTTATTAACCAGAAATAAAAATTACAAATTTTTTTGTTCCCAAAAAATTACAATAAACAAAATTGAATATCGATGTTGAATTTGATTAATAGGGATCTTCTATCTTTTGGTATAGATCTTCCCATCTTTTATTGGTCAGTCAATGTTCTTCCATCCTTCTCTGCTGCTCAGGCTGCCCAACACCAGCACAGGAGTATTGCCAGTGCACGGAACCTTCTGGACTCATGAAGTAGTCAGTGAAGGATTCTCTCATACGCAAACCCGAGTTGGACGGCCTTCCCAGACCCACGTTGATCACTGGATTAAATACTGGCTGCTGGTACTCCACATCTACGTCAGTGTTGTACTCACGAGCATAGTTGTGGAGTACACAGCAAGCCTTAATCACAGTGTCAACGGTGTCTGTGTCCAACTGGATGGGTGTGTGAAAGATCCTCCACTGACTAGTCATGATCCCAAAGGTGCATTCCACATATCTTCGTGCACGACTCAGCCGATAATTAAAAATCCTTCGCCGGGCATTCAGTCCCCTTCGTGGGTATGGGCGCAGCAGGGTTGTCGTTAAGGGAAACGCCTCATCAGATACCATCACACAAAGGGTACTGGATGTATGGAACCCGGCAAAGGCCTTGGGGCTGGGAGCGTTCCGCCATCTTGAAGAATTTGCATCCCAATCTGTGACGTTCGCAACACCCGAGAATCCCCAGTACTACCATAGGCACCAACATCAATGGCAACAAATTTGTAATGGGCATCAGCCACCGCCATCAGGACCACTGAAAAATACTCTTATAATTAAAGAAGCGTGATCCTGATCGTGGGGGCTGCTGAACCTTTACATGTTTACCATCGACTGCACCTATGCAGTTTGGGAAATTGGCCACAGACTGAAAGCCTGCTGCAACCTGCAGCCAAGTCTCCTCGGTTGGGGAAGGCATCACTATAGGCTGCAACTTCTGCCAGATGACGGTACTTGTGCACCTCACAATGTTAGAGATGGTGGATTTACCAACCCTAAATTGGAGGTGCAGGGATATATAGCTCTCTCCTGTGGCCAAAAATCTGCAAAGAAACAAAAGTGAATATTAGAAATGTCACACAAAAATACAATAAAACATGTCAGCAGTTATGGGCGCTATAATATGCGTCCAGCACCTTTCATGTTTTATCTAAAGCATTATATAATGCTGCCCTTAGCAACACGGCACAACACAAAGGGTATCAATAAATAAACCGCCAGTCACATCAGAAGGGACTTGCAGGTCCGTGTCCAGCCACTCCAATGTTTAGCCAATGACGCCGACCTCCTGCTTGCTTCAACGCACTAATCCGGCCTGTTGAGGGCAGAAGTAAGTCCTGCAGTGAGCAAAGGCAAGAAAATGAGAGAGGCCCAGCGCATGCACATCTGCGCACTTTGCTCTATCCTCATCAGGACCAGAAAGTACGTCTGCGCAGAAGAGTGGTATCGCAAGAAGGGAGGCGCACGACCTGGACACAGCAAGATGGGATAACATTACACGATAGCACCCACACACGGGTATGATGTATCTCTACTGACCCAGGGCCCTAATTATAGAATGCTGTAGATAAGGCATAAAATACAGTGGGCACATCTGGTAGCACGCAAAAATGGTTCCAGTTTCCTGGCGTGTTATAAACATGATATTTCCGGTACCGTAACACACAGTACCAGAGATATCCATGTCCATTGTGTGTGTGTGGCCCATGTGCTGAATCCTTCCCACACGGATGGCTAGCAGGGATAAAAGCAATACAGTAATCGCAGTTAGCGGCGACAGGTGATGAAGACAAATCCCATTCTTCCCTGATGGCGCTGAAATCATGCAGAGCAAGGAAGAATGATGACAACATCTTCATCACCTGCTGCCAGAGAACAGCGCTTCCTGTAGCACTTCACCTGTGCGATGCGTGTCACACAGAGGACATCAATGTGTGTTCTCCATGTGCGGGACACTTTGTTGAACATGCAAATGGAAAAAAAGGGCATGTCAGCATGTTTTTCCCGCAGTCATATAGCAGACGTAAACGCACTGACGTGTGCATAGATGGCTGTGTCTAAAGGTACCGTCACACATAATGATATCGTTAACGATATTGTTGCTTTTTGTGACGTAGCAACGATATCGTTAACAAAATCGTTATGCGTGACAGCGACCAAAGATCAGGCCCCTGCTGGGAGATCGTTGGTCACTGGGGAAAGTCCAGGACTTTATTTCGTCGCTGGATCGCCCGCTGACATCGCTGAATCGATGTGTGTGACGCCGATTCAGCGATGTCTTCACTGGTAACCAGGGTAAACATCGGGTTACTAAGCGCAGGGCCGCGCTTAGTAACCCGATGTTTACCCTGGTTACCATTGTAAAAGTAAAAAAAAAAAAAAAAACACTACATACTTACATTCCTATATTCACAATGATTGCTCTCAAAATCTGACATATATTCCTCCCAAACGGAAGGTACAGTACCCAATAACACAATGTCTCACATATGGTGTGAACAGAACATATATAAATCCACACTTTTGGTACCAGATAAAAAATTTACAATTTTATTGAATCGTATAAAAGACATAAAAAACACATAATTACAAATCAAGAAAAGTGCAGTAAATCCACAAAAAGAGGGACATAAATGCCAAAGGCAAATACAAAAACCCACATAGATACTATCACCTATATTGGTGATGACCAACTACAAAGGCCACTCAGTATATGCATATCAGGATATAAGGGACTACAACTAACCTTACTATTGTAAGAAAAATATTGGCAATCCTAAGAGGAAAGTAGCTCAGGGGTAGTAGCGTATCCACACCAAAGTGGCTATACCTGAAAATAATAGCTTGTAGAGGTGCGTAAAGGTAAATTACCTGATGGTATATGTGGGGTGAAAGCCTTGGCGTCCCTCTGCCCCATATGTGAGACATACTTACATTCCTGTCATGTTCCTCAGCGTCAGCTTCCCTGCGTCCCCCAGTGTCAGCGCCGGCCGGCCGTAAAGCAGAGCACAGTGGTGACGTCACCGCTCTGCTTTCCGGCCAGCGCGCTTACACAGTGCAGGGAAGCTGATGCTGCGGGACGCGACAGGAATGTAAGTATGTAGTGTTTTTTTTTTTACTTTTACAATGCGGCCCTGCGCTTAGTAACCCGATGTTTACCCTGATTACCCGGGACTTCGGGATCGTTGGTCGCTGGAGAGCTGTCTGTGTGACAGCTCTCCAGCGACGCTGCAGCGATCGGCATCATTGTCTAGATCGCTGCAGCGTCGCTAAATGTGACGGTACCTTAAGTTTGTCAGTGTCTCCGGGACATGTGAAAACTTTCATCACACATACCGGACACACTGGCATGTGAAAGAGCCCTAATAACATTCAACCCAAAAATTAGTTACTTACCGCAAGGTGATGAGCAGCCTTTCCTCAGCAGAGATGGCTTTCCTCATAAAAGTGTCTTGCAGTGTGAGATGGGGGGAAACTATTGCCAGAAGTCGATCTAACGCCAGGATTGGCAGACAGCAAAATTAAACGAACTTTTCCGGGTATCTGAAAATGCAAAAGGAAAAAAAAATGGTTACATAACATATCATAACATTTGTGGAAAACATTACTTTGTCTTTTCATGTATTTCTACTTACTTCCGCAAATCATTGTAAAGCACATAAAAGTGGCCCTTTAGTGCACGTTCTGCGACAAGCGAGTGCACCCACAGTCTTTTCCGTAACCGTCTTCTCTCCTGCTGCTGCTGCCTCTAAAATAAAAAAAATACATATTTTTTACAACACAACACTGTGAAAAATAAGAAAAATCAATAAAAAAAGATGTCGGTAAAGCGCTATAGAATACGAGTGTTTAGCGGTAAAAAAAAAAAATGCACTTCAGCTTACCTGCTGTCTATGATTATTCAAGATTTGCAGCAGCAACCCCAGCATAAGTATCCGCTGCGGCCTGCGGACCTGTATCGACATGTTTTGGTTACTTCCACTCATGTTTGCACAAAATGGAGGATGAAAGAAGAAGGGGTTGGACAAGGAAATGACATAATTTTTTTTTCTTTTGTTTCTGAAGTTTGTCAAGTTTCCAGAGCTTTATTTATGTCAAAAACGCTGACAATCTGCATTGAAAACCGCACTGAAAACCGTACTGAAAACCGCACCAAAAACGCACCAAAAATCACCTGCGTTTTCTGCCAAGAGCTGCGGATTTAGTGCAGAAAAAAACGCAGGAAAATCTGCAATGTGTGAACATAGCCTTATAATGTAAGCCTATGGAGCATCAGAACGAGAGCTGCCATTCCTCCAAAACACCTGCTCTACCTGAATGTCCTTATACTGGCAGGTTGTGGTGTCATTCCTGGATTTCTTTCTTCCTATGGGTCACTGGTGAGTACCTCTCTACATTGTACCAGGTCCTAGGTTATGCATGCCTTTCCTTACACTATTTATTTGATTTTGTTCTTTTAAATTTTGAGTGTCTCTCATACATGTGTTATGTGACAACATCTATCAGACTACTGTATATGTTTGTACCTATTGTATGTCATATTTATGGAGGGTGATATTCAGCTCACACATCATATATGTGTGCAATATTTTATAGATGGATTAATATTGATTGCATTTTATTTTATCTATCTTAGTGACTAGATGTGAACAAGGTTCGGGGCAGAGCCGAAACGTTATGAAATGGTCATACATTGCAGTCACAATTAATTATGTTTGAATTGAAAACCAGGGATTCAAGCTTGAGGAGGCTAATTTGCATATTCCAGGTGCCTTCTGGGAAAAGCGAAGAGTCTCCCTAAGCTAGAAGATCGTTGGGTACAGCCGGCACCAGCTGCTTGGAAAGAATCACCAAACCGCGCGCCGTAAGGCATTAATGCCTGTAGGACATTAATGCAAGAGAGCTTGGCTGAGTAGATTACACAAGAAGGAAAACACACAGCAAGTCAGCAGGATCTAGGAGCAACATGGCAGATGTGACAACCTACATGGTGAGCTGCAGCATGTGCTACATGTTCACAGATCGACCAGAAGAAGAATTAAATTTCACCTGTCAGAAGTGTAGACTAGTAGCCCTTTTAGAAGAAAAGGTGCGGGGTCTGGAAGAAAGAATAGCAACTTTGAAACTCATCAAAGAGAATGAAGACTTTCTAGACAGAACAGAAGCATCTCTACTGGTCACAGAAGGTGAAAAAAGTGTCAGAGAACCTCCAAAACAGATGAGTGGAAGCATGTGACCAAAAGAAGCAAGAAGACCATGGAGAAATCACCAACCACACAACTGAAGAACCGATATCAAATCTTTGTAGAGGATGAAGATGGCACACCTAAGGATGAAGCAATACCAGCAAGCAAAAAAGAAAAGGGCACACAGCAACAAGTGACAGCAAAAAGTACAGCCAAGAAGCAACGAAGAGTGGTGGTGGTGGGAGACTCACTACTGAGAGGCACAGAAGCAGCCATCTGCAGACCGGACATAACTGCAAGAGAAGTATGCTGCCTTCCAGGTGCGATGATCAAGGATGTGACCGATAGGATACCAAAGCTCTTCAACTCCAAGGACGTCCACCCATTTCTTCTGATACATGTTGGCACCAATGACACGGCAAGGAAGGACCTACCGACAATCTGCAAAGACTTTGAACAGTTGGGGAAGAAAGTAAAGGAACTGGATGCACAGGTAGTTTTTTCTTCTATCCTTCCAGTAGACGGGCATGGCACCAGGAGATGGAACAGGATCCTTGATGCAAACAACTGGCTAAGACGATGGTGCAGACAACAAGGATTCGGATTCCTGGACCACGGTGTGAATTACTTGTACGATGGACTCCTCGCCAGAGACGGACTACACCTCAACAAACCTGGGAAACACACATTCGCCAGAAGACTCGCTACACTCATCAGGAGGGCGTTAAACTAGAAGAAGAGGGGACGGGAAGAAAAACATTAGACTTGAACAAAGAAGATCCAGGAAAACATTCTCAGAAGGGAGGTAAGAACATTTCTAAAACAATCCACAGCGAGGAGATTGGAACATAACAAAATCCTCTAAACTGCATGCTCGCAAACGCCAGAAGCCTGACAAACAAGATGGAAGAACTAGAAGCAGAAATATCTACAGGTAACTTTGACATAGTGGGAATAACCGAGACATGGTTAGATGAAAGCTATGACTGGGCAGTTAACTTACAGGGTTACAGTCTGTTTAGAAAGGATCGTAAAAATCGGAGAGGAGGAGGGATTTGTCTCTATGTAAAGTCTTGTCTAAAGTCCACTTTAAGGGAGGATATTAGCGAAGGAAATGAGGATGTCGAGTCCATATGGGTCGAAATTCATGGAGGGAAAAATGGTAACAAAATTCTCATTGGGGTCTGTTACAAACCCCCAAATATAACAGAAACCATGGAAAGTCTACTTCTAAAGCAGATAGATGAAGCTGCAACCCATAATGAGGTCCTGGTCATGGGGGACTTTAACTACCCGGATATGAACTGGGAAACAGAAACCTGTGAAACCCATAAAGGCAACAGGTTTCTGCTAATAACCAAGAAAAAATATCTTTCACAATTGGTGCAGAATCCAACCAGAGGAGCAGCACTTTTAGACCTAATACTATCTAATAGACCTGACAGAATAACAAATCTGCAGGTGGTCGGGCATCTAGGAAATAGCGACCACAATATTGTACAGTTTCACCTGTCTTTCACTAGGGGGACTTGTCAGGGAGTCACAAAAACACTGAACTTTAGGAAGGCAAAGTTTGACCAGCTTAGAGATGCCCTTAATCTGGTAGACTGGGACAATATCCTCAGAAATAAGAATACAGATAATAAATGGGAAATGTTTAAGAACATCCTAAATAGGCAGTGTAAGCGGTTTATACCTTGTGGGAATAAAAGGAGTAGAAATAGGAAAAACCCAATGTGGCTAAACAAAGAAGTAAGACAGGCAATTAACAGTAAAAAGAAAGCATTTGCACTACTAAAGCAGGATGGCACCATTGAAGCTCTAAAAAACTATAGGGAGAAAAATACTTTATCTAAAAAACTAATTAAAGCTGCCAAAAAGGAAACAGAGAAGCACATTGCTAAGGAGAGTAAAACTAATCCCAAACTGTTCTTCAACTATATCAATAGTAAAAGAATAAAAACTGAAAATGTAGGCCCCTTAAAAAATAGTGAGGAAAGAATGGTTGTAGATGACGAGGAAAAAGCTAACATATTAAACACCTTCTTCTCCACGGTATTCACGGTGGAAAATGAAATGCTAGGTGAAATCCCAAGAAACAATGAAAACCCTATATTAAGGGTCACCAATCTAACCCAAGAAGAGGTGCGAAACTGGCTAAATAAGATTAAAATAGATAAATCTCCGGGTCCGGATGGCATACACCCACGAGTACTAAGAGAACTAAGTAATGTAATAGATAAACCATTATTTCTTATTTTTAGGGACTCTATAGCGACAGGGTCTGTTCCGCAGGATTGGCGCATAGCAAATGTGGTGCCAATATTCAAAAAGGGCTCTAAAAGTGAACCTGGAAATTATAGGCCAGTAAGTCTAACCTCTATTGTTGGTAAAATATTTGAAGGGTTTCTGAGGGATGTTATTCTGGATTATCTCAATGAGAATAACTGTTTAACTCCATATCAGCATGGGTTTATGAGAAATCGCTCCTGTCAAACCAATCTAATCAGTTTTTATGAAGAGGTAAGCTATAGGCTGGACCATGGTGAGTCATTGGACGTGGTATATCTCGATTTTTCCAAAGCGTTTGATACCGTGCCGCACAAGAGGTTGGTACACAAAATGAGAATGCTTGGTCTGGGGGAAATTGTGTGTAAATGGGTTAGTAACTGGCTTAGTGATAGAAAGCAGAGGGTGGTTATAAATGGTATAGTCTCTAACTGGGTCGCTGTGACCAGTGGGGTACCGCAGGGGTCAGTATTGGGACCTGTTCTCTTCAACATATTCGTTAATGATCTGGTAGAAGGTTTACACAGTAAAATATCGATATTTGCAGATGATACAAAACTATGTAAAGCAGTTAATACAAGAGAAGATAGTATTCTGCTACAGATGGATCTGGATAAATTGGAAACTTGGGCTGAAAGGTGGCAGATGAGGTTTAGCAATGATAAATGTAAGGTTATACACATGGGAAGAAGGAATCAATGTCACCATTACACACTGAATGGGAAACCACTGGGTAAATCTGACAGGGAGAAGGACTTGGGGATCCTAGTTAATGATAAACTTACCTGGAGCAGCCAGTGCCAGGCAGCAGCTGCCAAGGCAAACAGGATCATGGGGTGCATTAAAAGAGGTCTGGATACACATGATGAGAGCATTATACTGCCTCTGTACAAATCCCTAGTTAGACCGCACATGGAGTACTGTGTCCAGTTTTGGGCACCGGTGCTCAGGAAGGATATAATGGAACTAGAGAGAGTACAAAGGAGGGCAACAAAATTAATAAAGGGGATGGGAGAACTACAATACCCAGATAGATTAGCGAAATTAGGATTATTTAGTCTAGAAAAAAGACGACTGAGGGGCGATCTAATAACCATGTATAAGTATATAAGGGGACAATACAAATATCTCGCTGAGGATCTGTTTATACCAAGGAAGGTGACGAGCACAAGGGGGCATTCTTTGCGTCTGGAGGAGAGAAGGTTTTTCCACCAACATAGAAGAGGATTCTTTACTGTTAGGGCAGTGAGAATCTGGAATTGCTTGCCTGAGGAGGTGGTGATGGCGAACTCAGTCGAGGGGTTCAAGAGAGGCCTGGATGTCTTCCTGGAGCAGAACAATATTGTATCATACAATTAGGTTCTGTAGAAGGACGTAGATCTGGGGATTTATTATGATGGAATATAGGCTGAACTGGATGGACAAATGTCTTTTTTCGGCCTTACTAACTATGTTACTATGTTACTATGTTACTATGTAATTTGTGCAATAATCCACTGGAATATACAAAGGATTTTTCTATTTGAGGAAATGGTCATAGTTGATATACGACAGTCATAATTAGTGTTGAGCATTCCGATACCGCAAGTATCGGGTATCGGCCGATATTTGCGGTATCGGAATTCCGATACCGATTTCCGATACTCACCGCATATCGGATACCGGAATCAGAAGTTCCCAGAATTCAAACTACATGCAGCAGCCAATGAGGAATGAATGGAAGTGTGGGCACATCCTGTTTAGCATGGTGGGCATGAAACTACTGGCAAGGCTGTGATTGGCTGCTGAAATGATGTCATAATGCACTATAAAAAACGCTTGCTGCCATTTTGCGCTCACTCTGCTGTGATTTCAGTTAGGGACAGGACGCTGTGTTCTAACTGAGGGCCAGTTGAGATAGCGAATTGCTTCATTGCGCTTTTCCCAGGCTAATTTAGCAACCGCTGTGTGTTCACCTTGCTCTTGCCTTGCAGCGCTGTTTTAACAGCGTTCTGCAAGGCCTGTGTGTGTGTGTGTGTGTGTGTGTGTGTGTGTGCAGCTCACTCTGTAGTTTGTGTGCAGCCATAGCCGGTTGTATTCAGCTCAGGGGGGGTTCACACTGCCTCATACTGTTCTATCCATTGTCCTTTTTTGCTAATAGTGCAGGTTGCTGCACCTTTTTTCTAAAATTTCCTATTAGTGTCTTTCCACCCGTCTCCAGCTAAATTGTGGAAAAACACTACATCACTACATAGGATAACCTAGAGGATGGTTTTTGGGCCTTGCAGCGCCGATTACGGCTGTCTGCATGGTCTCCGTGTGAGTGCAGCTCGCCCTGTAGTCTGTGTGCAGCCACAGCCGGTTGTATTCAGCTCAGGGTGCGTCACTGCCTCATACCGTAAAATAACTTGTCCTTTTTGCTAATAGTGCAGCCTGCTGCACATTTTTTTCTAAAATTTCCTATTAGTGTCTTTCCACCCGTCTCCAGCTAAATTGTGGAAAAACACTACATAGGATAACCTAGAGGAGGGTTTTTGGCCTTGCAGCGCCATTTACGGCTGTCTGCACGGTCTCCGTGTGAGTGCAGCTCGCCCTGTAGTCTGTGTGCAGCCACAGCCGGTTGTATTCAGCTCAGGGTGCGTCACTGCCTCATACCGTAAAATAACTTGTCCTTTTTTGCTAATAGTGCAGCCTGCTGCACATTTTTTCTAAAATTTCCTATTAGTGGCTTTCCACCCGTCTCCAGCTAAATTGTGGAAAAACACTACATCACTACATAGGATAACCTAGAGGATGGTTTTTGGGCCTTGCAGCGCCGATTACGGCTGTCTGCATGGTCTCCGTGTGAGTGCAGCTCGCCCTGTAGTCTGTGTGCAGCCACAGCCGGTTGTATTCAGCTCAGGGTGCGTCACTGCCTCATACCGTAAAATAACTTGTCCTTTTTGCTAATAGTGCAGCCTGCTGCACATTTTTTTCTAAAATTTCCTATTAGTGTCTTTCCACCCGTCTCCAGCTAAATTGTGGAAAAACACTACATAGGATAACCTAGAGGAGGGTTTTTGGCCTTGCAGCGCCATTTACGGCTGTCTGCACGGTCTCCGTGTGAGTGCAGCTCGCCCTGTAGTCTGTGTGCAGCCACAGCCGGTTGTATTCAGCTCAGGGTGCGTCACTGCCTCATACCGTAAAATAACTTGTCCTTTTTTGCTAATAGTGCAGCCTGCTGCACATTTTTTCTAAAATTTCCTATTAGTGGCTTTCCACCCGTCTCCAGCTAAATTGTGGAAAAACACTACATAGGATAACCTAGAGGAGTGTTTTTGGGCCTTGCAGCACCATTTACGGCTGTCTGCATGGTCTCCGTGTGAGTGCAGCTCGCCCTGTAGTCTGTGTGCAGCCACAGCCGGTTGTATTCAGCTCAGGGTGCGTCACTGCCTCATACCGTAAAATAACGTGTCCTTTTTTGCTAATAGTGCAGCCTGCTGCACATTTTTTCTAAAATTTCCTATTAGTGGCTTTCCACCCGTCTCCAGCTAACTTGTGGAAAAACACTACATAGGATAACCTAGAGGAGTGTTTTTGGGCCTTGCAGCGCCGTTTACGGCTGTCTGCACGGTCTCCGTGTGAGTGAAACTCGCTCTGTAGTCCAATCTGCCCCAAAAAAACAAAGTAAAGTTCACCAAACACCACTTAACAGTTGTGTAGGCCACGTTAACTAATAATAAAGTCTAGTCCACACTTTAGAAAATTAGTGTTTATTATACCTGTTAGGAGGAGCTGTTCAGTAATAAGCACACTAAGCCTTTAGTACTTTTCTGCTTATCTTTATCTGTCAACCAAGATGAAGAGGGCAGTAAGTAAGGCACGTGGGTGTGGGCGTGGAGCAGGGAGAGGACATGGTGATTCTGTGCCTGCTGCGGGCACCGGTGACTCATCATCACCCAGTTTCAGCAGGGAACAGTCCTTCATGCGCAGCTTTGTAGGAGAGCGCCGTACACCGCTGCTGCGTGAAGATCAAATTGAAGCCGTTGTCGGATGGATGGCAGCTAACGCATCGGCATCGACTTCAATTAGTGCCACATCCTCTCAGGCACAGAGCACTGGAGACCAGCCATCTGTCTCTTCCCCACCTGCCAAATTGGCCAGGCAGTCAGAGAGCCCAGGACAGGAGCCGTCTCTACTTCTGTTCTCTGAATCTCTTGGCTTGGAAACAGGGGGCCAGCCAAGCAGCATTGGAGAAATGGAAGAAGAGGCAGTGTGCAGTGATGCCCAACAGCTTTGTTTCTCTGACTCTGAAGAGGCGGGTGGGTCAGTGCCTCCGGTCACCACAGCGCAGTACGCATCTGATGATGAAACTCAGGTGCCGCTTTCTGGTGCGTACTGTTGTGAATTCTGTGGCAGAGCTCCCTCCTGTGGTCACAAGTGGTACTTCGGCTGATTCTCTCTGGGAGCTTCCGTTTGTGGAGGACACTGGTACTGCTGCTTCTGAGTTTCCTCCCTCAGGTGATCTGGTGAGGTCGTTAGGTGCTTCTCTACTTAACATAGTAACATAGTAACATAGTAACATAGTTAGTAAGGCCGAAAAAAGACATTTGTCCATCCAGTTCAGCCTATATTCCATCATAATAAATACCCAGATCTACGTCCTTCTACAGAACCTAATAATTGTATGATACAATATTGTTCTTTTCCAGGAAGACATCCAGGCCTCTCTTGAACCCCTCGACTGAGTTCGCCATCACCACCTCCTCAGGCAAGCAATTCCAGATTCTCACTGCCCTAACAGTAAAGAATCCTCTTCTATGTTGGTGGAAAAACCTTCTCTCCTCCAGACGCAAAGAATGCCCCCTTGTGCCCGTCACCTTCCTTGGTATAAACAGATCCTCAGCGAGATACCTAACACCTAATGCTTTGATTCATGCTTCCTGTCAATGTTCCAGTGTTGGACTTGTGTTTCTCTGGATCATTCCTGTGGCCTGCTGCTCTGCATAGCTAAGTGCTTCTTTGCTATTTGTTGCTATTTTTTCTGTCCAGCTTGTCTATTTGTTTTGCTGGAAGCTCTGGGACGCAAAGGGTGTACCTCCGTGCTGTTAGTTCGGTACGGAGGGTCTTCTTGCCCCTTTGCGTGGTTTTCTTTAGGGTTTTGTGTAGACCGCAAAGTTATCTTTCCTATCCTCGTTCTGTCTAGAATATCGGGCCTCACTTTGCTGAATCTATTTCATCCCTACGTTTGTCTTTTCATCTTACTCACAGTCATTATATGTGGGGGGCTGCCTTTTCCTTTGGGGTATTTCTCTGAGGCAAGGTAGGCTTATTTTTTCTATCTTCAGGCTAGTTAGTTTCTCAGGCTGTGCCGAGTTGCATAGGGAGCGTTAGGCGCAATCCACGGCTGCCTCTAGTTGTGTTTGGAGAGGATCAGGGATTGCGGTCTGCAGAGTTCCCACGTCTCAGAGCTCGTTCTATTATTTTGGGTTATTGTCAGATCACTGTATGTGCTCTGACCTCCATGTCCATTGTGATGCTGAATTGCCTTTCATAACAGTACAGGAAGCCAAAAGTACTAATGATTCTCAATAGAGGGAAAAAAGAAGTTCTGAGACCATTTTTTTTTCTTG
Organism: Ranitomeya imitator; assembly: GCF_032444005.1. Classification (NCBI taxonomy): domain Eukaryota; kingdom Metazoa; phylum Chordata; class Amphibia; order Anura; family Dendrobatidae; genus Ranitomeya; species Ranitomeya imitator. Next base: position 405,000,485 of record NC_091284.1, read on the forward strand.
GCTTTGTGTTTTGTCTTTTTTTTCCCCTAGACATTTGGGTGGTTCAGTACACAGGTGTAGCGATGGACATTAGAAGTCTGTCTTCATTTGTGGATCAGCTCTCGGCAAGAGTACAAAAGATTCAAGACACTATTGATCAGAAATCTATGTTAGAACCAAGAATTCCTATTCCTGATTTGTTTTTTGGAGATAGAACTAAGTTTCTGAGTTTCAAAAATAATTGTAAGTTATTTCTGGCCTTGAAACCTCGTTCCTCTGGTGATCCAGTTCAACAGGTTTTGATTATTATTTCTTTTTTGTGCGGCGACCCTCAGGACTGGGCATTTTCTCTTGCGCCAGGAGATCCTGCATTGAGTAATATCAATGCGTTTTTCCTGGCGCTCGGATTGCTGTACGATGAGCCTAATTCAGTGGATCAGGCAGAAAAGAATTTGCTGGCTCTTTGTCAGGGTCAGGATGAGATAGAGGTATATTGCCAGAAATTTAGAAAATGGTCAGTGCTCACTCAATGGAATGAATCTGCGCTGGCAGCTATGTTCAGAAAGGGTCTCTCTGAAGCCCTTAAGGATGTCATGGTGGGATTTCCTATGCCTGCTGGTTTGAATGAGTCCATGTCTTTGGCTATTCAGATCGGTCGACGCTTGCGTGAGCGTAAATCTGTGCACCATTTGGCGGTATTACCTGAGCTTAAACCTGAGCCTATGCAGTGCGATAGGACTTTGACCAGAGTTGAACGGCAAGAGCACAGACGTCTGAATGGGCTGTGTTTCTACTGTGGTGATTCCACTCATGCTATCTCTGATTGTCCTAAGCGCACTAAGCGGTTCGCTAGGTCTGCCACCATTGGTACGGTACAGTCAAAATTTCTTCTGTCCGTTACCTTGATCTGCTCTTTGTCATCACATTCTGTCATGGCGTTTGTGGATTCAGGCGCTGCTCTGAATTTGATGGACTTGGAATATGCTAAGCGTTGTGGGTTTTTCTTGGAGCCCTTGCAGTGTCCTATTCCATTAAGAGGTATTGATGCTACGCCTTTGGCCAAGAATAAGCCTCAATACTGGACCCAGCTGACCATGTGCATGGCTCCTGCACATCAGGAGGATATTCGCTTTCTGGTGTTGCATAATCTGCATGATGTGGTCGTGTTGGGGTTGCCATGGCTACAAGCCCATAATCCAGTATTGGATTGGAAATCCATGTCGGTGTCCAGCTGGGGTTGTCAGGGGGTACATGGTGATGTTCCATTTTTGTCAATTTCGTCATCCACCCCTTCTGAGGTTCCAGAGTTCTTGTCTGATTACCGGGATGTATTTGATGAGCCCAAGTCCGATGCCCTACCTCCGCATAGGGATTGTGATTGTGCTATCAATTTGATTCCTGGTGGTAAATTCCCAAAAGGTCGACTGTTTAATTTATCCGTGCCTGAGCACACCGCTATGCGCAGTTATGTGAAGGAATCCCTGGAGAAGGGGCATATTCGCCCGTCATCGTCGCCATTAGGAGCAGGGTTCTTTTTTGTAGCCAAGAAGGATGGTTCGCTGAGACCTTGTATAGATTATCGCCTTCTTAATAAGATCACTGTTAAATTTCAGTACCCCTTGCCTTTGTTATCTGATTTGTTTGCTCGGATTAAGGGGGCTAGTTGGTTCACCAAGATTGATCTTCGTGGTGCGTATAATCTGGTGCAAATCAGGCGAGGCGATGAATGGAAAACTGCATTTAATACGCCCGAGGGTCATTTTGAGTATCTAGTGATGCCATTCGGACTTGCCAATGCTCCATCAGTGTTTCAGTCCTTTATGCATGACATCTTCCGAGAGTACCTGGATAAATTCCTGATTGTGTACTTGGATGACATTTTGATCTTCTCGGATGATTGGGAGTCTCATGTGAAACAGGTCAGAACAGTTTTTCAGGTCCTGCGTGCTAACTCTTTGTTTGTGAAGGGATCAAAGTGTCTCTTTGGTGTGCAGAAGGTTTCATTTTTGGGGTTCATCTTTTCCCCTTCTACTATCGAGATGGATCCTGTTAAGGTCCAAGCCATCCATGATTGGACTCAGCCGACATCTCTGAAAAGTATGCAAAAGTTCCTGGGCTTTGCTAATTTTTTTCGTCGCTTCATCTGCAATTTTTCTAGTATTGCCAAACCATTGACCGATTTGACCAAGAAGGGTGCTGATTTGGTCAATTGGTCTTTTGCTGCTGTGGAAGCTTTTCAAGAGTTGAAGCGTCGTTTTTCTTCTGCCCCTGTGTTGTGTCAACCTGATGTTTCTCTTCCGTTCCAGGTCGAGGTTGATGCTTCTGAGATTGGAGCAGGGGCTGTTTTGTCGCAGAGAGGTTCTGGTTGTTCAGTGATGAAACCATGCGCTTTTTTTTCCAGGAAGTTTTCGCCTGCTGAGCGGAATTATGATGTGGGCAACCGAGAGTTGCTGGCCATGAAGTGGGCATTCGAGGAGTGGCGTCATTGGCTTGAAGGAGCTAAGCATCGCGTGGTGGTATTGACTGATCATAAGAACCTGACTTATCTCGAGTCTGCTAAGCGTTTGAATCCTAGACAGGCTCGTTGGTCGCTGTTTTTCACCCGTTTTGACTTTGTGATTTCGTACCTTCCGGGCTCTAAAAATGTGAAGGCGGATGCTCTGTCTAGGAGTTTTGTGCCCGACTCTCCGGGTTTATCTGAGCCGGTGGGTATCCTCAAGGAAGGAGTAATTGTGTCTGCCATCTCCCCTGATTTGCGGCGGGTGCTGCAAAAATTTCAGGCTAATAAACCTGATCGTTGTCCAGCGGAGAAACTGTTTGTCCCGGATAGGTGGACAAATAAAGTGATCTCTGAGGTTCATTGTTCGGTGTTGGCTGGTCATCCTGGAATCTTTGGTACCAGAGAGTTAGTGGCTAGATCCTTTTGGTGGCCGTCTCTGTCGCGGGATGTGCGTTCATTTGTGCAGTCCTGTGGGATTTGTGCTCGGGCTAAGCCCTGCTATTCTCGTGCCAGTGGGTTGCTTTTGCCATTGCCGGTCCCGAAGAGACCTTGGACACATATCTCTATGGATTTTATTTCAGATCTTCCCGTCTCTCAAAAGATGTCAGTCATTTGGGTGGTCTGTGATCGCTTTTCTAAGATGGTCCATCTGGTACCCTTGTCCAAGTTGCCTTCCTCCTCTGATTTGGTGCCATTGTTCTTCCAGCATGTGGTTCATTTGCATGGCATTCCAGAGAATATCGTTTCTGACAGAGGTTCCCAGTTTGTTTCGAGGTTTTGGCGAGCGTTTTGTGGTAGGATGGGCATTGACTTGTCTTTTTCCTCGGCTTTTCATCCTCAGACTAATGGCCAGACCGAACGAACCAATCAGACCTTGGAAACCTATCTGAGATGCTTTGTTTCTGCTGATCAGGATGACTGGGTGTCCTTTTTGCCTTTGGCTGAGTTCGCCCTTAATAATCGGGCCAGCTCGGCTACCTTGGTTTCGCCATTTTTCTGCAATTCTGGGTTCCATCCTCGTTTCTCTTCAGGACAGGTTGAGTCTTCGGACAGTCCTGGTGTGGATACTGTGGTGGACAGGTTGCAGCAGATTTGGACTCATGTAGTGGACAATTTGACCTTGTCCCAGGAGAAGGCTACGTTTCGCTAATCGCAGACGCCGTGTGGGTCCCCGACTTCGTGTTGGGGATCTGGTTTGGTTATCTTCTCGTCATATTCCTATGAAGGTCTCCTCTCCAAAGTTTAAACCTCGTTTCATTGGTCCTTATAGGATTTCTGAGGTTATTAACCCTGTGTCTTTTCGTCTGACCCTTCCAGATTCTTTTTTCATACATAACGTCTTCCATAGGTCATTGTTGCGGAGATACGTGGCACCTATGGTTCCATCTGTTGACCCTCCTGCCCCCGTTTTGGTGGAGGGGGAATTCGAGTATATTGTGGAGAAGATTTTGGATTCTCGTGTTTCAAGACGGAAACTCCAGTATCTGGTTAAATGGAAGGGTTATGCTCAGGAGGATAATTCCTGGGTTTTTGCCTCTGATGTCCATGCTTTCGATCTTGTTGGTGCCTTTCATGTGGCTCATTCTGGTCGGCCTGGGGGCTCTGGTGAGGGTTCGGTGACCCCTCCTCAAGGGAGGGGTACTGTTGTGAATTCTGTGGCAGAGCTCCCTCCTGTGGTCACAAGTGGTACTTCGGCTGATTCTCTCTGGGAGCTTCCGTTTGTGGAGGAAACTGGTACTGCTGCTTCTGAGTTTCCTCCCTCAGGTGATCTGGTGAGGTCGTTAGGTGCTTCTCTACTTAACCCCACCTAATGCTTTGATTCATGCTTCCTGTCAATGTTCCAGTGTTGGACTTGTGTTTCTCTGGATCATTCCTGTGGCCTGCTGCTCTGCATAGCTAAGTGCTTCTTTGCTATTTGTTGCTATTTTTTCTGTCCAGCTTGTCTATTTGTTTTGCTGGAAGCTCTGGGACGCAAAGGGTGTACCTCCGTGCCGTTAGTTCGGTACAGAGGGTCTTCTTGCCCCTTTGCGTGGTTTTCTTTAGGGTTTTGTGTAGACCGCAAAGTTATCTTTCCTATCCTCGTTCTGTCTAGAATATCGGGCCTCACTTTGCTGAATCTATTTCATCCCTACGTTTGTCTTTTCATCTTACTCACAGTCATTATATGTGGGGGGCTGCCTTTTCCTTTGGGGTATTTCTCTGAGGCAAGGTAGGCTTATTTTTTCTATCTTCAGGCTAGTTAGTTTCTCAGGCTGTGCCGAGTTGCATAGGGAGCGTTAGGCGCAATCCACGGCTGCCTCTAGTTGTGTTTGGAGAGGATCAGGGATTGCGGTCTGCAGAGTTCCCACGTCTCAGAGCTCGTTCTATTATTTTGGGTTATTGTCAGATCACTGTATGTGCTCTGACCTCCATGTCCATTGTGATACTGAATTGCCTTTCATAACAGCGTACTGTGCTGCCGAGACTACCCAGGAGGAGCAGTTGGTGGCAGAGGGTAGTGGAGATGATGAGGTCCTTGACCCATCGTGGCGTGAGGAACAGGAAGGTGGTGGGAGCAGCTCTGAGGAAGAGATTCCCCGAACGGGCCAAAGAGGGAGAGGGAGGGGGAAGACTGCGGAGCCTGTAGCCTCCACTTTGGCACCCGTTAGGAGCTTGTCTCTTCCAAAAGCCAAAAAGGGTGCTCTCAAGACTTGCAGTGCCTGGTCCTTTTTTGACACAGTTGCAGATGACATTTGCTTTGTCAAATGCAAGCTGTGTCATCAGAAAGTCAAAAGAGGGAAAAGTGTCAGCAACCTCAATACCACAAATATGTGGAAACATGTGCGGACCAGGCACGCAGAGGAGTAACAAAAACACACTGAAGACCTCTAGGCCAACCAACAGCGGCAGCTACCACCTCTTCAGCTCGTGTTGCCTCTTCCTCCAGCTCACACACAGCTGGTTCGGCTTCCTCCCAGGATCGCCATGGAAGAACCTCTGGCACTGTTGTCCAGAGACCCAGTGTAATTCCACCCACAGCACCACGTTCCCAGTCATCCTCACACTCCCAGCCCAGTCTACAGCCATCGGTAGTACAGGCATGGGAGAAAAGGCGGCCGTTCTCGGCAAACCACCCCCAGCACAGGCTCTAAATGCAGGCATTGCCAAACTTCTGTCACTGGAAATGCTCTCATTCAGGCTGGTGGAGACTGACAGCTTCCGTGACTTGATGGCATTGGCAGTCCCACAGTACAAGGTGCCCAGCCGCTTTTATTTCAGCAGGCAAGCCGTCCCTGCCCTGCACAAGCATGTGGAGGGACACATAAAACATGTGCTACTGAACGCCGTCAGTAGCAAGGTCCACCTCACTACCGCTGCGTGGACCAGTCAACATGGACAGGGGCGATACCTTTCTCTCACTGCCCATTGGGTTAATGTTGTTGAGCCGGGTACAGATAGTGCGAGTGGCGCAGGACGTGTCCTGCCCACTCCAAGGATTGCAGGAATCCAGTCTGTACGTATAGACTCCTCCTCATACACAAGTTCCTCAGAATCATCGCTGCAGGAGCCGTCACGGTCCACCTCCACATGGACCCGTGAATGCTTACCTGTTACGACCGACATGAGCACAGCCGTGGCCAAACATCAACAGGCCATCTTGAAATTAGTTTCTTTGCGGAATCGAAGCCACACAGCGCAGGAGCTCTGGAATGCCATCAAGCAGGAGAGCGATGTGTGGTTTGTGCCAGCGAATCTCCAGCCAGGCATGGTAGTGTGTGACAATGGCTGAAATCTGGTGGCAGCTTTGGCCCTTGGCAACCTCACTCACATCCCACGTCTGGCACATGTGCTCAATTTGGTTGTGCAGAGTTTTCTGAGGGACTATCCGGATCTTGATGCACTGCTGCACAAGGCCCACCTAGAGTGTGCTCACTTGCGGCGTTCCAGCTTGGCAAAATCGCGCATTGCTGCTCTGCAGCGCCGATTCCGCCTTCCGGAACATCGCATCATATGTGACCTACCTACCAGGTGGAATTCCACGTTACATATGTTGGAGCAGTTGTGTGAGCAGCAGCAAGCAGTAATGGAGTACCAGCTGCATCAGGCGCAAAGAAGTCGCAGTCAGCACCGTTCAGACTTCACAACCACAGAGTGGGCCACTATGAAGGACGTCTGCCAGGTTTTGCATCCCTTCGATTATTCCACACGGATGGCAAGTGCAGATGATGCACTAGTCAGCATGACTGTCCCCCTTATCTGCCTGCTTCAACAAACACTGCAAGCGCTAAGGGATGATGTTGCGGAAGAGGTGGAGGAGGAGTCACCATTTCCATCAGCTTCTGGACAGTCAGCGCCACGCCACGTGGTTCCTCACAAAGGCATAGGCAGGGGACACTTTGTGAGGAGGATGAGGAGAAGTCAATGGAGGAGGAAGACCTCTATCCAGAGGAGGGAGTTACACAATTGTCCAGTAGTCAGTGTGTACAGCGAGAGTGGGGTGATGAAGAGCGGGCAGAGATCATGTCTCAAGCAGGGGACAGCGTTTCTGGGCCAGTTGGTAGTCTGCAGCACATGGTTGATTTCATGCTGCAGTGCCTGAGAGACGACCACCGCATCGACCACATTCTCAACATGCCTGATTATTGGGTGTACACCCTCCTCGATCCTCGCTACTGGGACAACGTCCAAAACCTCATCCCAGCATTGACCCGGGAGCGTAAAATGTGGGAGTACCAAGACACACTGGTGAATTCCATCATCTTCTTCAGTCCAACTGAGAGGAGTGCTGCTGGTGCTTTACAAAGCAGCTCAGTGCGTCGAGGCAGTGGAGGAGGCTCTGCACAAAGAGAGAGCAGAAGCAGTGCCTCTGCCCAAGGCAAGACCAGTATGGCACAATTGTGGCAAACTTTTGTGTGCCCGCCCCAAATGTCTACACCATCACCAGCGGCTCCAATCAGCAGGAGGCAACGGTTCCGTCAGCTGGTGACAGACTACATGTCTTGCCCTCTTACTGTACTCCCAGACAGATCTTCCCCTTTCAAGTTTTGGGTCTCTAAGCTGGATACATGGCCAGAGCTAAGCCAGTATGCATTGGAGGTGCTGGCTTGCCCTGCGGCTAGTGTCTTGTCAGAATGTGTCTTTAGTGCCGCAGGTGGTGTACTAACAGACCGTCGCATGCGACTATCCTCCGATAACGTTGACCGGCTTACTTTTCTGAAAATGAACCAGGCCTGGATCTCGCAGGAATTTGCCACTCCTCTGCCTGATTAAGTAATTGGGTGTCATCCAGGTCTCCCTATGAGTTTATCTTTCTACCACCTGAACTGCAATTCCTGGGCTCCAACACCGCCAGTTGAGGCTCAGAAGTGCAGGCTGCACAGTAAAAACATACGACCCAGTGTTATTGGGTTTCAGTAACGTCAGCTGATCCCCAGCTGTGTAGCCGGCAATGTGTCCTGCGACCGCCACGCTGACACAACAACCAAAATGTAAGGGAACCTGTCCCCCCCCCCGGCGCTTGTTACTGAAAGAGCCACCTTGGGCAGCAGTAATGCTGCACAAGGAAAAGGTAGCTCTTTTAGTTTAGCTCCTTGCTCATGCAGAAATTAACACTTATAAAATATGTCCACTGAGACCGTTAGACCGTCCCGGAGGTGGGACTTTCCTTCATAATGTAACGCAGCACAGCCGTCATTCCTACCCCCTTGGTGCCATGCGCTGCCTCCTCAGCATTGTTTTAAGCTGTCACGGAGCCTGCGCTGTTCTGTTATCCCTTGGCCATGCCCACTTAGCGCTGCCTGTCTTCTGACATAATTTGGTGTCAGGCTGGCTGCGCCAGTGCGGCCGCGCTGCCTGAGATCCCACCTCGCAGTGTCTTCTGATTTAATCACACTGCGGGCCTGGGATCCATGGGCATGCGCAGTGCATATCTTCACCTCAGGCTCTCGCTCATCTCCCTCCACCTTCTTCAGACTTTGCGCCGTCAGCTGATCCCTAATAGCATGCCACGGCCGTGACGCAGCACAGTCTGAAGAAGAGGGAAGGAGGGGAGTGAGAGGCGAGGATATGCACTGCGCATGCCCATGGATCCCAGGCCCACAGTGGGATTACATTAGACGACACTGCGAGGTGGGATCTCGGGCAGCGTGGACGCACAGGCACTGCCAGCCTGACACCTAAATGATGTCAGAAGACGGGCACCGCTAAGTGTGCATGGCTAAGGGATAACAGAACAGCGCAGGCTCCGTGACAGCTTACAACAACGCTGAGGAGGCGGCGCACGGCACCAAGGGGGTAGCAATGACGGCCGTGCTGCGTCCCATTACGAAGGAAATTCCCACCTCTGGGACGGTTTTACGGTATCAGGGGACACATTTTATAAGTGTTTACTTCTGTGTTTGCAAGGAGCATAATTAAAAGAGCAACCTTTTCCTTTTGCATCCTTAGTGCTGCACAAGATGGCTCTTTCAGCTACAAACGCCTTGGGGGGGGGGGTTAAAGGTTCCCTTTCAACTTGCTCCAATCAGGCTTCGGCCTACACTCTTTTCCTCTGCTACTCTTGCTGTCCCTGGGCTCTAACACTGCTAGTTGGTGCCTGGAAGTGCTGTCTGCACAGTCAACAGTCGCTCCTCTGTTATTGGGGTTCAGTAACGTCAGCTGATCCCCAGCTGTGTGTGCGGCAATACCTCCAATCTGCTCCTCCTGCTGTCCCTGGGCTCTAACACCGCCAGTTGGTGCCTGGAAGTGCTGTCTGCACAGTCAACAGTCGCTCCTCTATTATTGGGGTTCAGTAACGTCAGCTGATCCCCAGCTGTGTGTGGTAATACCTCCAATCTGCTCCTCCTGCTGTCCCTGGGCTCTAATACCATCAGTTGGCGCATGGAAGTGCTGTCTGCACAGTCAACAGTCGCTCCTCTGTTATTGGGGTTCAGTAACGTCAGCTGATCCCCAGCTGTGTATCCGGCAATGTGTCATGCGACCGCCACGCTGGCACACTAACAGACATTTACATGCCTACAGTGCAGGCTTCGGCCTACACTCTGCTCCTCCTGCTGTCCCTGGGCTCCAACACTGCTGGTTGATGCCTGGAAGTGCTGTTTGCACAGAGCCAAACACCTCGCCAATGTGTTAGTGGGGTTCAGTCACGCCTGCTGCTCCCCTGCTGTGTATCCAGCAACGTATCATGCGACCGCCACGCTGGCACAACTAAAATGTAAGGGAACCTGTTCCCCCCCCAGGTGTTTGTTACTGAAAGAGCCACCTTGTGCAGCACTAATACTGCACAAGGAAAAGGTGGCTCTTTAAATTATGCTCCTTGCAAACGCTGAATTACACACTCATGTAATGTGTCCCTTCACACCGTCAAACCGTCCCGGAGGTGGGACTTTCCTTTGTAATGTGACGCAGCACAGCCGTCATTCCTACCCCCTTGGCTCCGTGCGCCTCCTCCTTAGCGTTGTTTGATTCTGTCATGGACCCTGCGCTGTTATGTTATCCCTTGGCCATGCACAGTTTGCGCTGCCCGTCCTCTGACATCATTTGTTGTCGGGCTGGCTGCGCCTGTGCGTCCACGCTGCCCGAAATCCCACCTTGCAGTGTCGTCTAATGTGATCCCACAGTGGGCCTGGGATCCATGGCCATGCGCAGTGCATATCCTCGCCTCTCACTCCCCTCCTTCCGGCTTCTTCAGACTAGGCGGCGTCAGCTGATCCCTAATAGCATGCCACGGCCGTGACGGCGCACAGTCTGAAGAAGCAGGAAGGAGGGGAGTGAGAGGCGATTATATGCACTGCGCATGCCCATGTATCCAAGGCCCGCAGTGGGATTACATTAGACGACACTGCGAGGTGGGATCTCGGGCAGCGTGGACGCACAGGCGCAGCCAGCCTGACACCTAAATGATGTCAGAAGACAGGCAGCGCTAAGTGTGCATGGCCAAGGGATAACGTTACAGCGCAGGCTCCATGACAGAATCAAACAATGCTGAGGAGGCGGCACACGGCACCAAGGGGGTTGGAATGACGGCTGTGCTGCGTCACATTACAAAGGAAAGTCCCAACTCCGGGACGGTTTTACGGTGTGAGGGGACACATTACATGAGTGTGTACTTCAGCGTTTGCAAGGAGCATAATTTAAAGAGCCACCTTTTCCTTTTGCAGTATTATTGGTGTACAAGATGGCTCTTTCAGCAACAAACGCCTGGGGGGGTGTTAAAGGTTCCCTTTCAACTTGCTCCAGTGCATGCTTCGGCCTACACTCTGCTCCTACTGCAGACTCTGGGCTCTAACACCGCCAGTTGGTGCCCGGAAGTGCTAGCTGCACAGAGAAAAACACCCGCCAATGTGTCAGTGGGGTTCAGCAAAGCCAGCTGTTCCCCTGCTGTGTAGCCGGCAACGTGTCCTGCAAATGCCACGCAGACACAACAGACCTAAAGCTGCCACCAGTGCAGGCTTCAGCCTACACTCTGCTCCTCTCATCCTCCTGCTGTACCTGGGCTCTAACACCGTCAGTTGGTGCCCGGAAGTGCTAGCTGCACAGAGAAAAACACCCGCCAATGTGTCAGTGGGGTTCAGCAACACCAGCTGTTCCCCTGCTGTGTAGTCGGCAACGTGTCCAGCACAAGCCACGCTGGCACAACAGAACAAAAACTGCCACCAGTGCAGGCTTCGGCCTACACTCTGCTCCTCTCCTCCTCCTGCTGACCCTGGGCTCTAACACCGCCAGTTGGTGCCTGGAAGTGCTAGCTGCACAGAGAAAAACACCCGCCAATGTGTCAGTGGGGTTCAGCAAAGCCAGCTGTTCCCCTGCTGTGTAGCCGGCAACGTGTCCTGCAAACGCCACGCAGACACAACAGACCTAAAGCTGCCACCAGTGCAGGCTTCGGCCTACACTCTGCTCCTCTCCTCCTCCTGTTGTACCTGGGCTCTAACACAGTCAGTTGGTGCCCGGAAGTGCTAGCTGCACAGAGAAAAACACCAGCCAATGTGTCAGTGGGGTTCAGCAACGCCAGCTGTTCCCCTGCTGTGTAGCCGGCATCGTGTCCTGCAAACGCCACGCAGACACCAGAACTGAAATTAAAGGGAACCTGTCCCCCCCCAGGCGTTTGAATATATAACAGCCACCTTGTACAGCAGTAATGCTGCATTTGTACAAGGTGGCTCATTAAGCTATTCTCCTTGCACACGTCGAACTCAACACGTCTGAAATGTGTCCCCCGTCCCTGAGGTGTGACTTTCCTTTGTAATGACACGCAGCAACCCCCTTGGTAGCGCTGCCCATCTTCTGACATCAATGTTTGGCTGGCTGCGCCTGTGCATCCGCCCTGCCCGACACAACGCCCCTCGGTGTCTTATTTATTTTGACTGCAAGGGTGTGATTGATGGGCATGAGCAGTGCATATCTTCGCCTGTCTTCACTCATCTCCTTCCGCCTTCTTCAGACTGTGCGGCCTCATGGCCGTGGTATGTGATAAGGGATCAGCGGAGGCCGCACAGTCTGAAGCAGGTGTAAGGACATGAGTGAGAGGCGAACCTATTTACTGCGCAAGGCCATGAATCCCAGCCCCGCAGTGTGAATTAATGATAAGACACTGCGGGGCTGCGATTCATGGGCATCGCTAGCCGCACTGTCCGACATGAAATGAAGTCAGAAGACGGGCAGCGCTAACAGCGCACGGCCAAGGGATAACACAGCAGCACAGACTCCTGTACAGCAAATAGCGATGCTCAGGAGGCTGCGCCCAGCACCAAGGTGGGATTTTTGACAGCTGTGCTGCGTCTCATTAAGAAGGCAACTCACGCCTCCAAGACAGTTTGACTGTGTAAGGGGCTAAATTGTCTATGTGTTTCATTCAGCGTGCGCAATGAGCAAAATTGAAAGAGCAACCTTTCACTTGTGCAGCATTACTGCTGCACAAGTTGTGGCTCTTCTAGATTGTAACACCTGAGGGTGGGTTAAAGGTTACCTTTGAAATTGGTTCAATTAGGCTTCGGCCTACACTCTGCTCCTCCTGCAGACCCTGGGCTCTAACACCGCCAGTTGGTGCCTGGAAGTGCAGGCTGCACAGAGAAAAACACAAGCCATTGTGTCAGTGGGGTTCCGCAATGCCAGCTGTTCCCCCGCTGTGTAGCCGGCAACGTCTCCTGCAAACGCAACAAAGACACAAAGCTGCCTCCAGTGCAGGCTTCGGCCTACACTCTGCTCCCCCTGCTTACCCTTTGCTCCAACACCGCTAGTTGGGGCTCTAGGAAGACAATCTTGAATAGGTCCACATCCAGTTTCCAGCACTGTCAGCTGGTTCTGGGTAGTGTCAAGGTCACTTAGTCGCCTATACGTTGTCCAGTCGTGTTGCGGTCGGGTTAGCCAACTCCATGGTGCCTCCAGTTTAGGAGCTTCCTATGTGGGCTGCGGGAATTGGCAATCAAGGCTGGTTCTGTAGTGCCAGTAGGCCAAGCTCCCCCTGTAGGACTGTTGGTGTTCGGTAACTGCGGCAGCCTCGCGGCCTAGCTGTTCTCTCTTCTCCTGTGGACCTTCTGGTCCACATCCTGGTTCCAGCACCGTCAGCTGGTTCTGGGCAGAGCCTTTGGCTTAGGTGCCTCCTTCTGGGTATCCGAGTTCCGCCAACGCCAGGCGGTCCTTGGTAGTGCTTTTTAGCGGGTACCTCCTGCTTAGTAACCGGGTTCCAGCACCGTCAGCTGGTCCTCGGTCCTGCCATTGGCTCTTGCACACTTGGGCAACGCATCTGGGTTCCAGTACCGTCAGCTGGTTCTCGGCAGTGTCTTTGTCACGGGTACTCCCTCGTGCCCATCCTGGTTCCAGCACTGTCAGCTGGTTCCGGGTAGTGTCAAGGTCACTAAGACTCCAATACGTTGCCCCGTCGTGTTGCGGTCGGGTTAGCCAACTCCATGGTGCCTCCAGTTTAGGAGCTTCCTATATGGGCTGCGGGAATTGGCAATCAAAGCTGGTTCTGTAGTGCCAGTAGGCCAAGCTCCCCTGTAGGACTGTTGGTGTTCGGTAACTGTGGCAGCCTCGTGGCCTAGCTGTTCTCTCTTCTCCTGTGGACATTCTGGTCCACATCCTGGTTCCAGCACCGTCAGCTAGTTTCGGGCAAAGCCTTTGGCTTAGGTGCCTCCTTCTGGGTATCCGAGTTCCGCCAACACCAGGCGGTCCTTGGTAGTGCTTTTTAGTGCGGGTACCTCCTGCTTAGTAACCGGGTTCCAGCACCGTCAGCTGGTCCTCGGTCTTGCCATTGGCTCTTGCACAGTTGGCCAACGCATCCGGGTTCCAGTACCGTCAGCTGGTTCTCGGCAGTGTCTTTGTCACGGGTACTCCCTCGTGCCCATCCTGGTTCCAGCACCGTCAGCTGGTTCCGGGTAGTGTCAAGGTCACTAAGACTCCAATACGTTGTCCCGTCATGTTGCGGTCGGGTTAGCCAACTCCATGGTGCCTCCAGTTTAGGAGCTTCCTATGTGGGCTGCGGGAATTGGCAATCAAGGCTGGTTCTGTAGTGCCAGTAGGCCAAGCTCCCCCTGTAGGACTGTTGGTGTTCGGTAACTGCGGCAGCCTCGCGGCCTAGCTGTTCTCTCTTCTCCTGTGGACCTTCTGGTCCACATCCTGGTTCCAGTACCGTCAGCTGGTTCCGGGCAGAGCCTTTGGCTTAGGTACCTCCTTCTGGGTATCCGAGTTCCGCCAACACCAGGCGGTCCTTGGTAGTGCTTTTTAGCGTGGGTACCCCCTGCTTAGTAACCGGGTTCCAGCACCGTCAGCTGGTCCTCGGTCATGCCATTGGCTCTTGCACAGTTGGCCAATGCATCCGGGTTCCAATACCGTCAGCTGGTCCTCGGCAGTGTCTTTTACTCTTGTACCTTCTGCTCCCCATCCTGGTTCCAGTACCGTCAGCTGGTTCCGGGCAGAGCATTTGGCTTAGGTGCCTTCTTCTGGGTATCCGAGTTCCACCAACGTCAGGTGGTCCTTGGTAGTGCTTTCTGGCACGGGTACCTCCTGCTTAGTAACCGGGTTCCAGCAACGTCAGCTGGTCCTCGGTAGTTCCATTGGCTCTTGGACCTTCGGCTACCCATCCGGGTTCCAGTACCGTCAGCTGGTTCTCGGCAGTGTTTTTTGCTCTTGTACCTTCTGCTCCCCATCCTGGTTCCAGTACCGTCAGCTGGTTCCGGGCAGAGCCTTTGGCTTAGGTGCCTCTTTCTGGGTATCCGAGTTCCGCCAATGTCAGGCGGTCCTTGGTAGTGCTTTTTAGCACGGGTACCTCCTGCTTAGTAACCGGGTTCCAGTAACATCAGCTGGTCCTTGGTAGTTCCATTGGCTCTTGGACCTTCGGGTAGCCATCCGAGTTCCAGTTCCATCAGCTGGTTCTTGGCATTTTCTCAGCCTTCTTGTACCTTCTGCTACATTTCCAAGTTCAAGACCCTAACGACGACGACCCGGAAGACCACCCCTAAGATGACGACGACACCAGAGACGACAACCACTGAGATGACGACGACCCTGGAGACGACGATCCAGAAGACCACTCCGATGACGACGATGACTACGGAGACGACGACCCTGGAGACGACGACCCTGGAGACGACGACCCTGGAGACGACGACATGGAAGACCGAGAAGCAGAAGAACAAGAGGCTGCAGAACAAAGAGCAGAAGAACATTAAGCATAACACTTAATATCAGAGCAAAAGATATTATCTAAATTATATGCAGAAGAAGGCTAAGCAGTGTATGGGGGTGAGTCCGTTCCTCCTCGTGGTGCCCCTGGATAAAGTCTGATGCTGCAGGCCAAACTGAACGCGGACAAATGTAACTCTTTTGTGACAGGCAGAACGGAAGGTGTTATCTTCAAACTTTTATAGATAACAACTACGAGAATGCCTGTCACAAATGAGAATATGATGAAGAAGTAGAATAGGAAGAATAATAATAGTTGAATAACATGAATATGAAGAATGTAACAAAAAAAATAGGTAGAAGAAGAAGAAGATGAATAAGGTGAAGAAGAAGTTGATGTCAAAGATGCTGATGATGATGAAGATAAAAGTTTGGGAAAAGTAAAAAAAAAAAAGGTGAAGGGCGTGGAAGTAGTGAAACATCAATATCTGACAAAATAAAAAAAATCTTAACATAGTCAATATCTTTGTAACTCCGAACGTCTTAAAAAAAAAAAAATTCATGCTGTTCTATTTGATTGGGCTAAACCTCTATGCCTTTAGTGTCTCCGCCACCTCCCCAAATACATCCTACATTATTCTTAGTTGTTTTCCTTCATGTAGAATGAACCTACAAGGAAAGAAAGGGTTTATTTTAATTCCGATATTTTGGTCCCATTGTTTTGCATTGGGATCGGGTATCGGTATCGGCGATATCCGATATTTTTTGAATATCGGCCAATCCAATCCGATATCGATACTTTCCGATATCGGAAGGTATCGCTCAACACTAGTCATAATTGATTTTACTTGAATTTCCTGGAAATGTACTATTTGCATGGATGTATATATATTTTTTCTGAAGTTATATATCCACATTAAAAGAAATTTCTAGAATCTAATTAAATATATCAAGCATATGAGAATGCTGTTGTGAAGATTCTCTGGTAAATAGGTGGACCCTCTGGGCCGTGACGACGATCCCCTCAAGGACGAGCTGACCAGATAGACCACCCCCTATACAGGGAGTGTTGGGGGCAGGAGCGCGAGGGACTATCGCCACAGAAGCTGGAGGACCAAGGAGGTAGAGAAAAAAGGAAAATGGAGACAAAGGGCTGGAGAAGCGGAAGAGAGCCTGAAACTTGGCGGAAATGGCAAGGACACAGGACAGACGGAATGCCGCAGGGATTCAGAACAGAAGGGCTCTATGGAGACACAGGGAAAACAGGAACACTAGGACTGCAGGGATATTGGGACTTGCAGGGACTTACGGAACCTGTAGACACACAAGGGCAGCTGGAACCCAGGGACTGCAGAGAGACTGGGACGGCAGGGACATGGAACCAAAAGAGACACAAAGACTGCAGGAACACAGGGGCTGTAAGGATACAGGAACTGTAGGTACACAGGGACTGCAAGGAGACTGGAACTGCAGGAACTAACGCAGGGACTGACGCAGGTACTGCGGAGAAACAACAAAGAACAAAATCAGGGAACAAGAAGATGCACTAAGTATATGTGCGACCAGGAGCACTTGAGAAACACAAGTGATCATCTGGCACAGGGGTGAGGAGCAGACAGAAAGATATAGTAGCGCTATGACTTACTTCCGGGTGGAGAGGGTCCTCCAAGACAATAGAGAGTACAGGGCAGGAAGCGCTAGTAGGACCTAGAGGTGCACATGCGCAGAACGGAACCCAGCATGCGTGCGCACCCGATGAACAGCAGAAGCCGGGAGCGAGTGCTGGAGGGAGGACGCCGCAGCAGCAGAGCCGCACCGGGACGTTGAGGACACGCAAGTATAGCAGGGTGCAGAAGGCGGCAGCGGAGGTGGCGTGACAGTTGTTTCTTTAAATTGTTATGATATTCCTTACAAGCACCTCCTATAAACACCAAGTGCCGACATTCTTTTTATGCAATCAGAACGAGGCTACTTTCAGGTAACCCTGAGCGCAGTGTGACTTTGAGGAGTCTGAAGAGTGGTGATGTCATTGAAAAGAAGGGAAGAACGGCACTGGATCCTGGAGAAAGTAGTAGTAGGAGAGTGTAATAATACACTCACACTACATTACATGCACATATACATACATTTAATTTAAAAAAACCTTAATGACATTTAAAATCCCTTAATGTCAGTGCTTGCTTAAAGCTAGTTGTCACAAACAGTTGCAAAGTTCTGCTTGCCTTAAGAGAATATAATGAAAGTAAATTTATTCTTGCAGATGTTCTCTGAGATGACCATGCAGCTGTGGTACAAATGTAAGAGGAAGCAGTGATAACCCTGAAGAGCCCTAGCATAATGTCACCAAAGTGAGAAAATACTGCCATCCGCTGGGTGGTGGCAATCAGGTGGAACCAATTTGGAAGAATTGCAGAGGGAGCAGCTTTGTGTGCAGGACCTGGCGAGGTGACTCGCAGGACAGAGTTCCAGGATATAAAAGTCCTGCATGTCAAATAGCCTAAAGCTATGGAGCCAAGAGAGAGACAAGAGCAGATGTAGACCAGGGATAACTCTAAGGCCAGCCTGACGGACCTCAGCGGGAAGTCTGCATCAGCAGGGTGATGGTCACCATCGGACAGGGTTCAAACTACGTCAGGGAATATCCAGAGTTCCAACTGCATCGGTCAAGGCCAGGACCTATGCCCTACGTCGGTCAAAAGCCAGAGACCAGACGTCTGTTAAGAGCTGAGCCCCAGTCCTTTCCACTCCAGGCCCAGGAGACATTCACCAACAGTCAAGCAGCAAAGATCCATGAGGAGATGACGACTAGAGAGGCACCTCTGCGATTGCAAAGGGACAGCGCAAATTTTAACATACTGTACCGGGCCTTAAAAGGTTGGGAAGGGGCCGATTGGGGTGTGGAAGGCTTAACGCGCTTTAATAAACTTCATCAGAAGCACTTTAGTCTAATGGGAAAAACCTAGTGACCCCTGATAGGTCCAAATATAAACAGGGAACCTATGTGGTAACTCCCATGACCTTCGGGAAGAGGACATTAGTACTACATAGTGAAGAACTTTAGTTGCTATTTCACTCATAACCCACTGTCAACAAAGTGACCCTGATCGAGACAGTCCTATTCTGTCTAATATTAAAAACCTTGCCATGTGTCAGAGTTGACCTCAGTGTGTGAAAAGGTTAGACAAAAGGACCAACTGTCCCGATCAGATCACCTTGTCGACGGTGGGATGGCATTTATGCTATTTTTAATCAAAAACAGTATTACTAAGAACCCTGTGTTATTTAGATGAATTTTTGCTTTTTCACTCATTTAGTTACAGCAGGGTTTTTGCTCATGTGGTTTCTTGTAAGTTTTGTATGCTTTATTGCCAAAGAGAACATGCGTTTATGTGTTGCATATATACCAACTTAAATCAAGCTCAATCTTTGTGTTTTTTCGTTGTCATGCTGGAACAGAAATGGACCTTAACTAAACTGTTCATACAAAGTTGGAAGCATGCAATTGTCCAAAATGTCTTCGTATGCTCAAGCATTAAGATTTCCATTCACTGAAACTAAGAGGCCCCAACCACCCTCTGAAAAAAATTCTTATAGCATTATTGCACCCTGACTAAACTTAACATTTGGCGTAATCTACCACTAAACTTACCAGGAGACAGGTAATCGGATTTTGCCACTCACATACTCATTCATCAGACTACTAGATAAATACTTTGAATAAAATTCCACAAAATACATTGCTGCTACAGAGTCATTATGCTTTACAAAACTCCTTCTGACACTCGTCATTGACAATGGTAATGTAAGACTTGCAAGTAGCTACTTGGCCATAGAAACCTCTTCCATAAAGCTCTCTGTACACAGTGTTTGTGCAGATGCTAATGCCAGAGGAGGCTTGTAACTCAGCAGACCATTGGCAACTTTTTTACACAACGTACCTCAGCACTCAATGACACCACTTTGCTTCATAATGTTATGTGGTCTTTTCAACATTAGCATTACAGCTGATCTTGGAATATTTAGGAGGGAAGAAATTTCCTAAACTGACTTGCTACAACAGTGGCATTCTACTACAGGAATATCCTGGAATTCAGTGAATATTTTAGAATGACCCATTCTTTCACAAATAGTTTAAAAAGCTGACTCATGTCAACAGTGATTAGTTGTGATTGGCTGCAGTGGTCACTTGTGCCCACTTTATCCCTACAGCTTATAAACAATTACTGGGAGCTACAGTGGACGGCTGGCCCTGGAACTGGGGAAGGTGACTTCAGAAGGTTTTTATTTTTTTTATCTTCTGCTACGTGATTAAAAAAGGTTAAAAAAATTATAAATACTAACAAAATAAACTAATTAAACCGTATTTGCATTGAAAAACTTTTTTTGCTAGCTTAAAGGTTTAACCCATATGGCCCCAGCTGGTCTCCCATCCAAAGCTACATATCATTAACGAGATATAATAATGGCTGGATTGTATGAATAGACATTTATGTCCATTTGGCAGGGAGTTGTTTTATTTACACATGCAGGAAAGCGTTCCAGCTTCCTCTGGCTACCCAACAGAACTGTCTTCTCTGGATTATGTTGGCATATTAGCTGTCCTTTGTTTTTTCAAAGTAACCGTATTATCCTAACTCAAATGAGCCAACATGAAGCATTAAGCCAAGGGAATCCGGAACAGCAGAATAAGCAGATGGAAATCCCAGTCCTGTGTTTTCCCTCTCTCTAAGATGGACAGAGCGCAAAAAACGGATTTTTATCTTTATTTTTATTCGAAAATAATTTTTATTATGAAGATGAAATAGCATACATTGAGTATTTATATTTTTTTATTAAAAAATGAAGAACATGAAGCCAAATTATTATGAATTTAGGCCGTGGCGGCACTTAAGTGCTCTATACGATATAGAAGTAATAACGGATGTGTTTATACTTAACTAAATCTGTCCAGCATGCTGTCAGCTCCATCATTGAGAGAATGCAAATACAATGTGGGAGGATGATGTTGTACTTCTCTATCTATCATCACCGTTGAGGCAATGCGAAGGCTGCTTCTCTACGACAATGGTTTGCTTCAGAATATATTGCAGATTGGTAGATTTATATCAAAGAGAACGTGCTATGGCGAGCTGGCCTAAGAAGCTTTACCTTCAGAGATTTGTAAAATAAAAGGGAATTGAGGATGTATGACAATTCACTTACTGCTTTTACCTATAGATGAATTACGCACGCTCCCAACCTGAGCAACCTGTCCAAGAACGTTGGACGTAGAATCATCACCTTTTAAAACTCTTAAAGAGAGGCACCAACTTTATAGATCACTTTACATTGCATATATATCTCACAAAGTCTTGTGATCCTCAAAATGTAATATTACAGTTTTATGTATTACAAGATGTATTTGGAGAGCTTTATTAAAACTGTCATTTTATGCCCGAAAAAAAAAAATAATTGTAGTAAATTGAACCATGTTTTATATTTGGCCCATTTTTAGACTGTTCTAATGAGAAAAAATGACGAGGCTCATCTACTGTCAGGGGCATCTTTAGTTTCTTTTGTTATTCAAAATCGTAGTGCTTTGTGTCAAATATACAAAATGATGTTTCTTAAACTTGGTGCTTCCTGAAACAAAACGCTTAATTCTTTAAGGTTATGTGCACACAATAAGTAAACGCTGCAGGTTAGACGCTGCATCCAGCTTTTACAGCATAGTGGATGGGAATTCTAGAAATCCCATTCCCACTATGCGTCCAGAGATGCCTGCGGCTCACCCACGGAAACGGACATGTGGCGCTTCTTTCCAGACCACAGCATATCTATATATCTTGTGGAGGCCCTCAGTCTCCGCAAGATAAATGTCACCCGCACAATGTATTGGACGTGGTGAATCCACACGGTTCAATGAACACATGCAGTTTCACCTGCGTTCAATAGCTGGCAGCATTTTGGACGCTGCATCCAAAGCGCTTCCAATTCATGAATGTGTGCACATACCCTGTTTCTCTTGTTTATACTACCCTCCAAACTGGAGTGAATGCGCAGGGATTTTTGCGACTTTTTAAAAACTTTACTGTTCACAACTTTTTGCCTGAATTGCATTACTTTGGATTCAGTGTATGGAAAAACATTATATGGCATAACTTACTTTGGGTCATTATTTGAATTCTAACATATGTTTAGAAAAATATTGTATATTATATATGAGATTATCAGAAATATTGTATATTATATGTATCTGAAATGCAGTTATGCAACACTTAACTCACTGCAGAGCTCACCACTGCCACGTCAAACCTCCTTCATCTGTGCAGAAAAGTTTGACACACATTTTAATAACATGATCGACCAAATCAGGCAAGTTTTTACTATTTTACTAATAACTCCTCCATATAACAGACAAATGCCTTTCCCCCATAACCTTCCTCCCCACCATCTATGAAGGAAAGATTAGTCACCTTCTCTCCAAAACACACCTTACCACTTGTGTAATTGCCCCATCCCAACTCCTCCCCAATCTCACCACCATGCTTATCCCAGCTCTAACCAATCTCTTCAAACTATCATTAACTGGTGTCCTCCCTTCTTTCAAACATGCCACAATCACCACCATTCTGAAAAAGTCACCCCTTGTCCTAACCTCTACATACAGCTATCGTCTCATATTGCTGCTCCCTTTCTCGGCCAAACTTCTTGAAGAGCATGTCCACAATTACATTTTTTTCCTCCTATAAACTAACTCTGTCTTTGATAAACCTACAATTTGATTTCCTTCCCTACCATTAAACTGAAATTGCCCTAAGCATAATAACTAATGACTTACAGTTGTGCTCAAAAGTTTGCATACCCGGCAGAATTATTGCTTTCTTGGGCTTTTTTCAGAGAATATCAATGATAACACCAAAACTTTTTCTCCACTCATGGTTAGTGGTTGTGGAAGCTATTTATTGTCAAACTACTGTGTTTTCTCTTTTTAAATCATAATGACAACCCAAAACATCCAAATGACCCTGATCAAAAGTTCACATACTCTGGTGATTTTGGCGGCTTGATAACAATCACAGAATTTAACACAAATGGGTTTGAATGGCTACTAAAGGTAACATCCTCACCTGTGACCTGTTTGCTTGTAATCAGTGTGTGTGCATAAAAGCTGAGTGAGTTTCTGAGATTCAGACAGACTCTTGCATCTTTCATCCAGCCACTGAAATTTCTGGATTGTGAGTCATGGGGAAAGCAAAAGAATTGTCAATGGATCTACAGGAAAAAAGGTAGTTGAACTACAGGAAAAAGGTATACAAATAGATATCCAAGGAATTGATAATACCAGTCAGCAGCATTAAAATTGTGATCAACAAATGGAAAATCAGGGCTCTGTAAAAACAAAACCACGGTCAGGTAGACCAACAAAAATGTCTCCCACAACTGCCAGGAAAATTGTTCAGGAGGCAATGAAAAACCCACAAATAACATCAGCTGAAATACGGGACTCTCTCAAAACTAGCGGTGTGGCTGTTTAAAGATGCACAATAAGGAGGCACTTGAAGAAAATTGGGCTGCATGGTTGAGTCGCCATTCCTGTGCAAATGCCACAAAGTATCTTGCCTACAATACTCAAAACAGCACAGACACAAGCCTCAAATCTTCTCGAACAAGGTAATTTGGAGTGATGAGACCAAAATTTAATGTTTTGGCCACAACCATAAGGCTGTGTGCACAAGTTCCGGATTTTTTGTGGTTTTTTTTGCATTTTTTAGCTATAAAACACGATAAAACCGCGAAAAAAGGGCTCATATTAAGCATCCTATTAAAAGAATGCAATACGCGTTTTGTATGCACATGCTGCGTTTTTTAGTGAGCGGAAACGCTTTCCGGAAAAAAATGCAGCATGTTCATTAATTTGAGGAATTGCGGGGATTCCGCACACATAGGAATGCATTGATCCGCTTACTTCCCGCATGGGGATATGCCCACCATGCGGGAAGTAAGCGGATCCTGTGCGGATGGTACCCAGGGTGGAGGAGAGGAGATTCTCCTCCAGGCCCTGGGAACCATATAATTGTTAAAAAAATAATTAAAATAAAAAATAGTGATATACTCACCTTCTGATGGCCTCCGGAGTCCTCCCACCTCTTAGTGGTGCACACGGCGACTTCCGTTCCCAGGGATGCCGTATGCGAAGGACCTGGGATGACATTGCGGTCACTTGACCGTGACATTATCAGAGGTCCTTCGCACACAGCATCCCTGGGATTGGAAGTCGCCACGTGCACCGCTGAGGAGATCGGGGGCCGTCGGAAGGTGAAAATAACCATTTTTAAAAATTTTTTTAATTATTTTTAGCATTAGATTAGGTCTATGATGAAAGGAACACCATTTCTACTGTAAAGCATGGAGGTGGATCGCTGATGTTTTGGAGATGTGTGAGCTACAAAGGCACAGGAAACCTGGTCATAGTTGAAGGAAAGATGAATGCAGCATGTTATAATCAAATACTGGAGGCAGATTTGCACTCATCAGCCCAGAAGCTGTGCATGAAACGTACTTGGACGTTCCAACATGACAATGATTTAAAACACAATGCCAAGTCAATCTGTCATTGGTTACAGCAGAACAAAGTTAAGGTTCTGGAGTGGACATCTCAGTCTCCTGACCTCAATATCATTGTGCCACTCTGGGGATATCTCAAGCGCGCAGTTCATGCTAGACAACCCAGGAATTTACAGGAACTAGAGGCATTTTGCCAAGAAGAGTGGGCAGCTTTATCATGTAAGAAAATTAAGCAGCTCATCCACAACTACCACTAAAGACTTCAAGCTGTCATTGATGTTATAGGGGGCAATACATGGTATTAAGAAAAGGGGTATGTGAACTTTTGATCAGGGTCATTTGGATGTTTTGGGTTGTCATTATGATTTTAAAAAAAGAAAACACAGTAGTTTGACAATAAATGGCTTCACCCAACCACTAACCCTGAGTGGAGAAAAAGTTTTGGTGTTATCATTCATATTCTCAGAAAAAAGACCAAGCAAAAATACTGCTGGGGTATGTAAACTTTTGAACAGTACTGTACTGCTAGAGATGGGTGAACCCGAACAGAAAAGTTCGGCCTCCGTACCGAATGCCTACTGTTCGGGCACCTACACCAAACATGGAAATCATCAGGAAGTCCGTGTTACTGTTCTGGTTCACCCTCCGATCACTCACTGTTGGGCGTGCTGACAAACACTGGTTCTGATCGGTGGTAAAATCATTACCACCAGTCAGACAGCTGCGGTTCCCACGCTGTCAAATAAAAGCGTGAGCATGCAGCTGTAATCAGAGGTAAAAAGTTTAACTCCGGTCTCTTGCGTCAGCTGATGGGACTACTGCTCCCATCAGCCTATGCCTGCCGCCACTATTAACAGCGAGAGCAGGCGGCTGCTGATGGAAGTATCCATCAGCCAATGCCCACGCTGTAAATAAATAAAAAATTAAAAAATAACAGTGTGTGTTCAACTGTATTTTTGATAACCAGCCAGGCAAAACTCACAGCTGGGGGCTGCAACCCTCAGCTATCAGCTTCAGCAACCAAGGCCTGTTATCAAGACTGCTGGGGGTTGGTATACTCAGGCTGGAATAATCATTTTTCCTTCATCAAACTTAATAATATTCTTACCTGGTTTACAGTGGGGAAAATATACACAGTGTACAGTGTATTTTATACATTGCCAATTTTTCTAATTTTCTCACCAATGGTGAGAGACAAAATCTAAAAAATAATCACATTGTAGAATTTTTACATAATTAATTTGCATTTTATTGCATGAAATATGTTTTTGATACAATAGAAAAACAGAACTTAATGTTTGGTAGAATAACCTTTGTTTGCAATTACAGAGGATAGTTGCTTTCTGTTGTTGTTGACCAAGTTTCCACACAATGCAGCAGGGATTTTGGCCCACTCCTCCATGCAGATTATCTCCAGATCTTTCTGGTTTCAGGGCTGCCGCTGGGCAACACAGGGTTTCAGTTCCCTCCAAGTTTTTCTATTGGTCTCAGGTCTTGAGAATGGCTAGGCCACTTTAAGACATTGAGATGCTTCTTACTGAGCCACTTCTTAGTTGCCTTGGCTGCATGTTTCAGATCATTGTCACTGTGGAAGACCCTGCCATGACCCATCTTCCATGCTGTTACTGAGGAAAAAAGATTGTTGGCCAAAATCTTGTGATACATGACACCATCCATCCTCCCTTCAGTACAATGTAGTCATCCTGTCCCCTGTGCAGATTAGCATGATGTTTCCCCTACCATGCTTAACAGTTGGGACGGTGTTCTTGGGATTGTACTCATC
Organism: Ranitomeya imitator; assembly: GCF_032444005.1. NCBI lineage: Eukaryota > Metazoa > Chordata > Amphibia > Anura > Dendrobatidae > Ranitomeya > Ranitomeya imitator. The sequence goes on from NC_091284.1 coordinate 405,025,891, forward strand.
CTTCTTCTTCCTCCAAACACTTCAAGTAGGGTCGAAACTAAAAAGTTCTATTTTGGTCTCACCATACCACATGACCTTTTCTCATGCCTCGTCTGGAACATTCAAATGGTCATTGATGAACTTCAAACGGGCCTGAACATGTTTTGGCATGAGCAGGGGGACCTTGCGTGCCCTGCAGGATTTTATACATGACAAAGTAGTGTATTACTAATGTAAATGATTGCGACTGCGATCCCAGCTCTCTTCAATTCATTGACAAAGACCTCCCGTGTAGTTCTGGGCTGATTCCTGACCTTTCTCAGAATCATCCTTACCCACGAGGTGAAATCTTGCATGGAGCCTCAGACTGAAGAAGATTGACAGTCATCTTGTGTTTCTTCCATTTTCTAATAATAAGTTGATGCCTTCTCACCAAGCTGCTTGACTATTGTCCTGTGCAGCCTTGCGTAGGTCTACAATTTTGTCACTGGTGTCCTTAGACAGCTCTTTGTTCTTGGCCATGGTGAAGAGGTTGGAGTGTAATTGATTGAGCATTTGGACAGGTTTACAATTTTGTCACTGGTGTCCTTAGACAGCTCTTTGTTCTTGGCCATGGTGAAGAGGTTGGAGTGTAATTGATTGAACATGTGGACAGGTGTCTTAAACAAGTAATGAGTTCAATCAGGTGTAATTAATAACTAATGAGTGCAGAGTAGTAAGGCTTCTTAAAGAAAAACTAACAGGTCTGTGAGAGTCAGAATTCTTGCTGGTTAACAGATGATCAAATACTTACCGTATTTCATGCAAAAAAATGCAATTTCATTATTTAAAAACCATACAATGTGTTATGACCTGGTGGTAAGGACAATAATGGACCTGGTGGTTAAGAGCACACGGAATGACCTAATAGTTACAAATAATATAGGACGAGCTCTGAGACGTGGGAACTCTGCTGACCGCAATCCCTAATCCTATCACACACACTAGAAATAGCCGTGGATTGCTCCTAACGCTCCCTATGCAACTCGACACAGCCTAAGGAACTAGCTAGCCCTGAAGATAGAAAAATAAGCCTACCTTGCCTCAGAGAAATTCCCCAAAGGAAAAGGCAGCCCCCCACATATAATGACTGTGAGTAAAGATGAAAATTACAAACACAGAGATGAAATAGATTTAGCAAAGTGAGGCCCGACTTACTAAACAGACTGAGGATAGGAAAGGTAACTTTGCGGTCAGCACAAAAAACTACAAAAAGACCACGCAGAGGGCGCAAAAGACCCTCCGCACCGACTCACGGTGCGGAGGCGCTCCCTCTGCGTCCCAGAGCTTCCAGCAAGCAAGACAAAAATCAAAATAGCAAGCTGGACAGAAAAATAGCAAACTAAAGAAAAACAAGCAGGAACTTAGCTTCTGCTGGGAAGACAGGTCACAAGAACGATCCAGGAGTGAACTAGACCAATACATTGACAGGTGGCATGGAGCAATGATCTAAGTGGAGTTAAATAGAGCAGCCAGCTAACGAATTAACCTCGTCACCTGTGGAAGGAAACTAAGAAGCAGCAGCTCCACTCACAGCCACCAGAGGAAGCCCATGGACAGAACCAGCCGAAGTACCATTCATGACCACAGGAGGGAGCTTGACAAACAGAATTCACAACAACAATGTGATTTTCTACTTTTTATTTTTAGATTCTGCCTCTCACAGTAGAAGTGTACCTACGATAAAAATTACAGACCTCTCCATTCTGTGAAAGGCAGAAAAACTTGAAAAATTGGCAGTGTACCGAATACTTCTTTTCCCCACTTTATCATAATAAATTACATCTGTGCACTGCTTCAGAGTAACCCTTGACTCTTGCCTGTCATTCAAATCGCACATCGAAGCCCATATAACCTCCCCCCTTTAACCCAAAGCCAATTCCTTCTGTGGGCCCCATCCACCCAGTTCGACCCTGGTTCAGGCTGATGTAGGATTGCAGAAATGTCACATGTAAATTTTTCTTTTTTGGTTCATCCTATCCCTCTGATGTCATTAGATATATAATCTTGCAATAGGGCTTACCTAAGCATTGTGGCCATTTATGTTCACATCTTCATGTCAGCTGTTTTCTCTATGGAAGGACACCTTCAGCCAGACAATGAACCATACCACAAAGGTTGTATAGTCATGGAATGGTTCCATGCAACAAAGGCAATTGCAGTTCAAACATCTTGATCCAATCGAGCAAGAAAGTGATGTGACATTGTCACTTTTTGTTTGTAAGGGTCTAACTACCAGGACCCTTGATGAATGTTAGAGCAGTAGTAGGCTACCCCCCTTTGGAGAATGTATGACACTCCTCATTTGGACCTATCCCATAAGAACAAAGCTTTATTTTTCTTCTTGGGTAGCTACATATTTTCAAATACTCTAATCATTTGTATGTGTGTAATGGAACCAATGGTTTATCAATGAAGTGTACCATTAAGTGAATATTGATTCACTGACAATCCTTATTTATATATTTGTTGTCTTTTCATATTCTGGATATGGCTCCGTAGTGTTAACCCGCAGTGTGGACCACAAACTTTACATAACATGAGTGCCTATAATCATCACAATCAGCCAAGTGTAGCGTGCTTGGAGAAATTTTGATGGCAGACATTGCTTGTCTCTTTAAGGTAACAGGTGCTGACAGTGAAGCAGACTGCTCAATCTAAAAATGGAAAGATAGTACTATTAAGTAGATTAGTTCATAATGAAACAGGGAATTACACACACTGCACTACTCATAAACGCAGCTACTGATTTTATTTACAGTACAATCAAAGTGATTTGAATCAAAAATTATTCGTAAAGATTTACATTAAAAAAATATTAATCATTCATTTGACAGAAGTCAAATTAATGTATCAAAGCAAAAAACACTTTGTGATTACGCATCTGTGATTTAAGCGCTGATGTCTCTTTTACTAGGCCACAACATGCACACTCTGGAGCTCATCAGGGATTGCAGAATACGCCACGTAAAGAAAATAGGCAAAGATATGTGTGAGATGAATAAGTGTACTGCACATATACAGTATGTATACACACACAATAAAAGAGTAAACTGTATATACATACTCTTCAACAGTGAAATTGCATCATCACTTCCCATCAGCCTCAAACTCATCATTAGAGTTGAATTTATGTTTGAATAAAGGCCTGCGCAGTTAAAAGTACTGGGGCATCCAAAAATGTCAAAGATACCCTTGAAGGCCGAATTCAGGCGTCCATTTATCACAGTCCTAACCTGAACTTCACAGCCTCAGATATGTTTTTGAGAATACAAGTTTAGGTTAGGAAACCCACCGCTAGTGCTTGCTAGAGATGAGCGGATCTTTTTGAATTTCAAAATTGCCAACTTCATCGTATTTTCCAAAAAAATTTGATTTGCGTGAATCTTAATGCAATTGTTCAGAAAATACATGTGGGAGAGAGTGGAGTGAGAGAACTTTGCTGAGCATAGGAGCTTACACTCTATAGTACAGAGAGAGAAGCCAGCTGACTGTAAGAGCTTACACTCTGCAGGAGAAAAAGAGAAATAGAGCTGACCAGAGCTTATGCTCTACAAAAGAGAGAGGACCCTGCTAACCAGAAGAATTTACACTCTACAGGAGAGAGAAAGAGAAGACCATACTGGTCATAGAGGTTACACTGCACAGACAAGAAATAGAGATAGTACCCTACTGACTATAAGGAATTTTACTCTACAGGAGAGAAAGCGTGAGAGAACCCCACTGACCATAAGACTTAACACTCTACAAGAGAGAGAGGACCCTGCTGACCACAAGAGCTTACACTCTACTGTAGATAGTAAGAGAAGACCCTGCTAATCATAAGATATTATACTGGATAGGTGTGAGAAAGAGAGAGAGGAGTCCGCTGACCATAAGAGCTTACATTCTAAAGGAGAGAAATAGAGACCATAAGTGCTTACCCTCTACATAATAGAGAGGACCCATTGGCCATAAGAGATTACACTTTACATTAGAGAGAGGACCCCTCTCCCCATAAGAGCTTAGTCTTACACTCTACAGAAGAGAGATTTACCCAATGACTCAAGAGTTGGAAAACGATTCTGGCCCAGGGTACTGTGCAGCAACTCAAAGTGATGATAGCCTCCTCTCTGATGCTTCAGAAATGGTACCCAGCAAGTTTTGTTCTTTTTTTTGCTAAGGTCTCAAAATGTTCAAATTCGAGTGAAACCTCGAAATCCGGGAAATTAAACTCAAGCTCAATCCTTTGCGGGTTGATCCACTCATCTCTAGTCTTCGCATCGCATAGCAATTTATACTCAGACCGTGAAATACTATGAGACTGTCAAAACCATGTTATGAGACCCAAGGCCAGTACCTTGACCGTTATATATTAAATGTCTGAATTCATCACTCAGCATATTACGGATTTCCCCTTTAATTATTCACTTAATTGTTTTAAACATAGAAACATATGGAATAATGTGGTAATGTGGTATAATCCATTGTCCATTTTTAAAATCTTGTCTTATCAGTCACTTTTCTATTTTGTCCCTCTGCAACCACAACAGGAAAAAAAGTCCATCATATTGATTAGCTTTTCCAGAGCTTTCCATAATTTAGCTTTTCACACTTATACATGTATTTGGTAGCAATATACAATTGACCGTGAGTCAGCCTTTTTTCATAAAGACTTATGTGATCACATGGCCAGTCTCCATGTTCCCCTCGGCATTCTATACCCCATATTGGGGAGCATGTAACTAGATAAACAGGCCCTGTTTCAGGTAGGGTGCTGAATAGTGTTGAGCATTCCGATACCGCAAGTATCGGGTATCGGCCGATACTTGCGGTATCGGAATTCCGATACCGAGATCCGATACTTTTGTGGTATCGGTATCGGATACATAGAGATGTGTAAAATAAAGAATTAAAATAAAAAATATTGATATATTTACCTCTCCGGCGGCCCCTGAACTCAGCGCGGGTAACCGGCAGGCTTCGTTGTTCAAAATCAGCGCTTTTAGGACCTGAGAATCACGTCCCGGCTTCTGATTGGTCGCGGGCCGCCCATGTGACCGCCACGTGACCAATCACAAGCCGCGACGTCACCGCAAGCTATTAACGCGCTCATTTTTAAAAATGAGCGCGTTAATGACTTTCAAAGACGTAGCGGCTTGTGATTGGTCGCGGCCACGCGACCAATCACAAGCCGCTACGTCTTTGAAAGTCATTAACGCGCTCATTTTTAAAAATGAGCGCGTTAATAGCTTGCGGTGACGTCGCGGCTTGTGATTGGTCGCGTGGCCGCGACCAATCACAAGCCGCTACATCTTTGAAAGTCATTACCGCGCTCATTTTTAAAAAATGAGCGCGTTAAGGACCTGCGAATGACGTCACGGCTTGTGATTGGTCGCGTGGCGGTCACATGGGCGGCCCGCGACCAATCAGAAGCCGGGATGTGATTCTCAGGTCCTAAAAGCGCTGATTTTGAACAAAGAAGCCTGCCGGTTACCCGCGCTGAGTTCAGGGGCCGCCGGAGAGGTAAATATATCAATATTTTTTATTTTAATTCTTTATTTTACACATCACTATGGATCCCAGGGCCTGAAGGAGAGTTTCCTCTCCTTCAGACCCTGGGAACCATGAGAATACCTTCCGATACTTGATGTCCCATTGACTTGTATTGGTATCGGATATCGGTATCGGCGATATCAGATATTTTTCGGGTATCGGCCGATACTATCCGATACCGATACTTTCAAGTATCGGACGGTATCGCTCAACACTAGTGCTGAAACAATTCAAATGTCTGGTATCTGGCTAAACCAAAGTGTATCTACATAATATCTTAGGTAGTCTGTAAACGCCACTCCAGGCTACAACAAATGCATCATAACCCACTGTAAAGGCTTTGCGTTCCATTCCCATCTTTTCATCTACTCCAAGGGTGCTGTAAATCATTCAGCTGCAGCGATGAAAACGAAATCTCCGAACACTAACAAATACTTGGAGACGACCCAGGCGTGCTCGGGGAAAACCCGAGCGACGAGTACACTCGCTCATCACTAATACTTATAATTAAAAAACTATGCATAATTTCCTTTACACTTCACAAATACTTGCTACTTTGTGTTGGTATATTAGGTAAAATCCCAGTAAAATACATTTAAGTTTGTAGGTGTAACGTGAAAAAATGTGGAAAAAATCACTGGTTGTGAAACTTTTTCAAAGCACTGTAGATCCAGCAAGTATGTATATAGGTGGTTCTCACAAAATTAGAATATCATCAAAAAGTTTATTTATTTCAGTTCTTCAATACAAAAAGTGAAATTCATATATTATATAAAGTCATTACAAACAGAGTGATGTATTTCAAGTGTTTATTTCTTTTATTGTTAATGATTATGGCTTACAGCCAATGAAAACCCAAAAGTTGTTATCTCAGTAAAATAGAATACTTTATAACACCAGCTTGAAAAATGATTTTAAAATCCAAAATGTTGGCCTACTGACATGAATGTTCAGTAAATGCACTTAATACTTGGTCGGGGCTCCTTTTGCGTCAATTACTGCATCAGTGCTTCCATAACACCTCAGCAGTGCCACAGGGTCATCTCCATGCCACGCCACATAAATGCAGCAATTGATGCAAAAGGAGCCCCGACCAAGTATTGAGTGCATTTACTGAACATACATTTCAGTAGGCTAACATTTCGAATTTTAAAATTATTTTTCACGCTGGGCTTACAAAGTATTCCAATTTACTGAGATAATGAATTTTTGAGTTTTCATTCATTCATTGAGCCATAATCATCAACATTAACAGAAATAAATATTTGAAATAGATTACTCTGATTGTAATGGCTATATAATAAATGAGTTTCACTTTTTGTATTGAAGAACTGAAATAAATAAACTTTTTGATGATATTCTAATTTAGTGAGAAGCACTTGTACATACATATATATATATATATATATATATATATATATATATATAAATATATATATATATATATATATATATATGAGTCAAAATTGGAACAGCATCACGTATTACTGCAGTTGTCGTGCAGCGCTTTCCCAACCAATGTTCAAATGGCTTCCAATAATAGAAATAAAAAAAGGAAAACAGCACAAAAATTAAAGAAAAACGGGCTTTAATGCCTGAACGGCATTGTAACGCTCGCGCCGAGACTGGTTGGCGTGGGCGCCTGGGGGTGTGGCCTCACTGGACCACAGACCGAACTTCCCTGGAAGGGGCGTAACTAAGTAGCTTCCTAGGTGTTCGCTGGAGCCCCTGATTGTGAGATCAGACTTGTGCAATAGGAAGCTACCAGGTACCACTCCAGGGTGGAGTCGGACTGTGGATGCTGGTCCCACCGGGGACAAGACACGGGCAGGCAGGCACGGCTGTGACACTGGCTGACAGATGGGTATGGCAGAGGCCCTGACGGGCGGACTGGCTTGACGGAGATACAGGCACGGCTGGCACTGGCAGACAGGACTGATACTCTGGTAGGAACTGGTATTCCGATGGACGTATGGAAACAGGTAAGAACCTGTTCAGATTGGAGAATATAAAGAAATAGGTGGAGACCAGTATGGAAGTAACAGAGTGAAGATAGAGCAAGAGTGGAAGCAAAGCTAGTAGTGTAGCAGAGCTAGGTTTCGTCAAACTCAATCTGACAGGTGCCCCGCCCCTATCAAAGTGTATCAAAGTGTGTAACCCCTCCCCTCCTCCTGTCAGCCAGATGTCCCTGAGGCTGGCTGATTTCCCCTTTTGATATCATTTGATATACTTTAATTTGTTGTAGTTTGATATTATTCACGTATTTGTTTTATATTTTTATACACGTAGCTCGAGTTTGATTCTGTAAGTTGTGTTTTATTCACTGATTTCCCCTTTTGATATAGTTTAATATAGTTTAATTTGTTGCAGTTTGATATTATTCCTCGTATTTTGTTTTTATACACAGCTCGAGTTGATTCTGTTAGCTGTGATTTATTCACAGTGTATTCATATAGTGCAGAACTTATAACACACCAAGCTGTTTATTTGTGGCCCTACTGAACATTAACTAAATGTTTATTTTCACAAACAGAAGAGCCATTTTATTTATGGACCTAGTGACCATTAACTAAATGTTTATTTTCACAAACAGAAGAGCCAGATTTTCTGTTTGTACTTGTATTGTACCTGTAGGGTTATGTAAGGGTTATCTGCGGGTCAGAGGTTTATAACACCTAGGTCAATTGTTGTTGTAATCGCTTTACCAATAAATGTTTATTTTCACAAACAGAAGAGACAGCTTTTCTGTTTGTACATGTAGGGTTATCTGCGGGTCATTTGCCCAGGCATTGTGTATTATTTATGTTTTATAACGCAGCATGTTTGATATTTGCTTTCTCTTTTTTGTGTCTGTAGATGTCATCTGAGAAGTTATTTGTGTTTCTACTACCCATGTGTTTTATACGAATATAAACCAAAGACACGATATTGTAAAAAATTTAAAAAGATTTATTTCTCACAATAAAACAGCATCTCAAAGACATTTCAATACTATAAAATTCCAGGAAGCACATTTTAAGTTAGCTAACAGCATGATGCTGACAAATGCATCTTTGCGGTATCTGATAACGACACGATGAACAAAGGACTGCGCCTGAAAATCTTGATGTCACAAAACCTGATACGGTTCGATCATTATTCTGCAAGTCAGACATGAAATTTTGTAAAATCTTCTTAAATGGAAAGCCTCGCGCTAAATGGTATAATACATATATGCAATAATGACCGCATACACGGCTATACAAATCCTGAATTTGTGCGCTCTGATAACAATAAGAATAACAATTCTTGTCCAGGAATGTCACAAAAGCGCGTGGAAAGATAATATTATCCGCACGGAAGCCGTAACTGTCAAAAAATATGCCCGTCTTATCGTCGCAGAGTACGATTAATATCCAGTGGCGTCCAGCTTGATTCGCCGGGTCTGTATTCACAATATATGCCGAGGGTCTCTGAGTCACTCTTTCTTCCGGAAGCAAATCACACGGAAACACGCCAGCGAATATGCGGTCTGTATAATTATCGGACCGCGCTACAACTGTAAGCTGCAGACTGTCCATTGTTGCTTAATTAAAATCGTACAAGATCTCTCGTCTGTTATTAATTTCCAGAATGGTGTGGTTGACTGCAAAGACAATCATATTTATCGTGTGGGGTGTCGCTAGCGCAAAGCGGACTTCAGCACGCAGGTTACCTGTTTTAATGAGTGAGAAATGGCCTCCAAGCTCTTGATCAGGCGATAAATCAAAAGCAAATAGCGTGAAGCCAGCCATAAATTCTTCACGATCTATCGCCATGGCACAATCAGCCTTTTGCTTGCCCGATATATGGGCAAGCGCCATATACTCTCTGATAGCTAAATCATCATTAAAATTAGGATTATAAGGCCTCGCGGGTATCTGCTGACCATCCAGATATAATGCCACGTGGTTGATGTGGTAGTGGTGAAAGTCCAGCGGGTTTTTTGTATAAGAACCGCTGAAGGCCTCATTATCTACAAACCCCAATATAACAGTTTTTGGGATCTGTCCTAGGAAGAGGTTCTCGTGGTTCGTGATCCGGGTCCCTGCGGCGATGCTGTACACTTTCAGGCATGTTCGGTCAACAGCGTACTTGGCTGTTGCGGCTAGGAGGGCCTGGCTGTGTCCGATTCGGACAGCCGGAGATACCTGCACTCTTTTTACATAGAGCACCACCTGCGAGATTTGTACCTTCAGCGGCTCGGCTTCTGCGGACATGAGGCAGAAAGTATCCTTATTTCTTGACATCTTAACCTTAAGGTCAAGGCCGTTCAATATTAACTTTGGCTGGTTAAATATATCCCCAAAAATGGGGCCCAAAAGGTCGATGGGCTTTGAGTGAGAAGCGGCACTGGCTCTTTTGATAAATCCCGCATTTGCGCCATCCAGGCGCCTGTCATTATGATGTCTCGCAGTGTCTTTATAGAACAAACCGGCTGTAAATTGTGATGCCAGCGTCTGTGAACTGTAATTTAAAAGGGTCTCTATGTACGCTCTATAGCTGTAGAGATTGTCCGATTGTGAGATAAGTCGGTCTCCCAGAGTAATATCGACCTGGTTAAAAAGAGTGGCTAGAGGGTAATTTATGAGCGCCACACGCGCACCATCGGCGATGGCCGTATTATCCTGCTTCACGATGCGGCAGCTTATGTACAGCAGCGTGTTGTTCAGATCATAATAATAATCGCCGCTACCAGATATGTAAAACTCCAACGGACCATTGTCTGACAGGGCAGCAACCGGCTGTACTTCTACAAATAGAGATTTCTCGATACTTGTTTGAGTCGGTGGTACGGCAAAAATATCCAGTTCAGATTTTGCGCACTCTACAGAAGCGTCATGCAGGAAAGCCATGATAACTGATTAGAAGATGTCGTTCGCAGAGCGTCTTACTCGTTTCTGACGGGGGCGTCTCTTGGATGTAGTTTTATTCATGAGCATCGGCGGTAAAGGAGGGCAAACGCGCCTCTTTCTTTTTTGGGCTTTTTTAGCGACATAGATTATCCCAGAGCCGTCTTGCTGGGTTGGTGTACTTATCCTTTTCATAAGGGCAGTCGATGCTGATGTCACGGCATCTGCAGTGATGTTCCGGGCAGCCGTCCGAACGTGTGGTTTTACTAATTCTAAGCCTTTTCTGAAAAGCGGCACGGCGCGACGAAATAAGCCTTTAAATAGCCCTGCCAGGCCAGAGCCATACATGTACTCGCTCCCGCAGAATCCCTCTAGCCCGTGACCCGACTGGGCAGTATAGTAGCGGGCATAAACAGCAGGATCTCCATACACCCTTTGAGACAGCATTTTATCGTGTCAATGCTGGCGAGGTCTAAAATGTAATCGCACTATACACTTGCCGTATCTGAATTTAACCGGCGTGCCCTGGTCCGACATGACTGTAATGTTTATGGAGTCAAAGTGTTGCTTGCACAGCGGTATGTAATCGGGCCGTGAGTAGCACACCGTGACAATATCATAATCATCGCCGCTAACTTCTACGGTTCGTAGCAGTTGAACGTAACTGTCACCTACAAGCTGATGTTGAATTATATCAGTGTATACAAAAAGCGAATAAAAACCAGCCTTTGAATCGGGGTAAAAGCGGCGATTCCACGGCATTAAAGCAACGGGGGAGTCATCGACGGTCTGCAGGCCGAAAATAAATTTTAGCTTAGTACACAGAGCAAACTGTATAGGGGCTGGGTCGGTCAGGATCACCTCGCGGCGTAGCTCATCATACCGTATTCTGTAGGCCGGCGTATATAAATACAGCGCTTCTATTCGGGCATTGACCGCGCCAACTAGCTTAGGAATGGACGAGTAAAATCCTGATTTTATGTGATACTGTACTAACGGTTCGCCGTGTTTAGCCGCATAGAAGCTCCCTTCAAAAGCATCAAACGTGTTCCACGTATGGGGGTACTGTATTTCCGTTAACGCCACCTCATAATCTGCTGAAAGATGAACGGCCCGCGCTAACTTGGTATTGTACTCCGATATTGTGTTTTCGGGGTACATTTTAATTGACGAATTACTGGGTAATGTCACGAAAAACGAGCCCGCTTCCATGGTTATATATCTGTCAACTCCGAGGCCGGGATCCAACTATTGAATTTTTCGGGGTAGCCCAGCCATTTGACAAAGCAGTGACTCACACCCCTGACACGTTTTTTTCTCAAAATCTTTTCTACTCTGTAGACACGATCCTCATCCATAGGTATTTTTTGCAGCTCTTCCTTATAAAATGACCCCTCTACAGGCTCCCCGGCTAAATCACTGATTTTATACAGGGGTTTATGAAATTTATTGGAGACGCCGGTGATTAAAAAAATCTCATCGCTGTACATCTTCTCATAGCCCTTACAGAAGGTCGACTTATAGCGCGATATTCTGATATGAGAGCCAACCGTTAAAGACGGTTTAATCGGTTTATTAGTAATAGTAGAACTGTAAATATTGCGCCAGATTTGCATCACGTTTCTCTCTGACACAGACGCGGGACTACAGCGGATCGTTGAGTGGTACGTATGGTTGTAGCTATGCAGCAAATCCGGTAAAATATCAATATACCTAAAGGTGTTATGATGCGTAAGATAGCGCCACATACGGGTTTTTAATGTGCGATTAAAACGCTCGACCATAGCAGCTTTTACATCATTGTTTGTAAAAAAGTGATGAATATTGTGCTTATTACATAGTTGCCTGAGTGATGAATTTATAAATTCTTTGCCGCGGTCCGTCTGCAGTTTCTTCGGTATGCGCTTATCATTTTGAAATATTAATTCGAACGATCTAGTGACACTAGCGCCTGTCTTGTTTGTCAAGGCCACGCACCATGCATATCTCGATAGAACATCAATCACCGTCAAGATGTATTTGACATTATCATTTTCCCTTGAATAGTCAATTAAACTTACGAGATCCGCCTGCCACTGCGCATCAATGGCCGAGACGTAAATTTTATTTGTCAAAAAGCGTTTTCTAGCAGGCTTGTGTAGCGTGTAGGTGTCTTGCTTATTCAACCAAGCAATCACATCAGATTTCTTTATTCCGCGCGCTCTTGCAGCTCTAAATAATTTGTCAATACCCGAGAATGATCCGGGTGCCTCGCTTGTAAAATATTGTTTTTCAAATATGGCATCATACGATTTAGACGCCATGATTGATTAAAATGATTGTGGCTCGTTAATCAACAGCCTGCTTCTTTCAGAAATTCAGCTGTATAAAAAATTCCTGTTTTAATCCGGCTATATCATGCGTGAGTTAATGCATGTATTAATTGCATGTATGGCTGTGTTCTGGGTGTTAACAGAAGGCGTGTTATGGGACGTAACTGGGTGTGTTTCTGGGTGTTAACAGGTGAGCTGTTTTCTGACACTCAGGATAAATACACCTGGCTGCACCACTAAGTACAGCAGACATCCATCAGAAGTCAGACTAGACTAAAAAGCAGAGCTATTCTAAATGTAAGTATATAAGACAGTTGTCTTATTATTCGCAAATGCTTAATTATATTTAACTATGCATCTCTAAAACCATAATTAAGGATGTTATTTGTTTAATAAGTTAGTGTTATACTGAAGGCTAGATGCATATTTAGTAGCGTTGTATAATATAGTTTTAGTGCATAAACATATTTGTGGGCCGTAATTAATATAGAAAGACTTAACAGCGGTCAGCTATTATAATATAAGTGCATAAACATATTTGTGGGCCATAATTAATATAGAAAGACTTAACAGCGGTCAGCTATTATAACATAATTTATGTAATACAGTAGTTAATAACTGTTAATACGCCCTAACTAGCGTATGCAGCGCTTACTTACTACCTGTGTTTTGTTTAACATAGACATATTTATAGTCATATTTATACAGTAGCGGCATATTTAGTGGCGCTGTATAATATAGTTTTACCGCATAAACCATATTTGTGGCGCATAATTAATATAGAAAGACTTAGCCGTATTACCCATGATTTGCTTAGTATAAGCATATTTATACACGGGTCGCAGTTTTATTTGTTGGGGTATATAAATGAGTTTGACGAGTGGTGTTGTGTGGTTAATATAGATTGCACAAAAAATTTACACAGATAATTTATTTTAGATGGAATCCCAAAATTTTTCGGCTTTTTCCAGCCAAGCTGAGGATTTGGTAATAGGTATGTTTCAAGATTTATATACATATAGCTGCTAGTGTCCCATTCTAAGTAAGGACTGATTTTATATATTATCTTTATATTGTTTATTCTTGCTTGTTTAAGATGAATTTATCAGGAACATCCCCGATAATGTAGATGAATTTACCAGGAACATTACCGATGATGTAGATGACTTTATCAGGAGCATTCCCGATGAGTTTTTCAACGGCTTCAGCGTGCCTACTCTGGAGTGTGATACACCTGGAGCTGAGTATAGTAACACTAATGCAGGTGACGCTGCTGTGTGGGATTTGACTCAGGACATCATAGGTGCGTTGTGTGTCTGCGTGTATGTGTGTGTGTGTGTGTGTATATAGCTTTTAAGTATTTAGCCGTGTAAATATATATATATTAATTCTTTACAGATGTCGACATGTTTCCAGAACCAAACACCTCGGAACACAATCAGATGCCTGTTGAGGAACTGCTGTACCAGGCCCCCACCAATCAGATGCCTGTTGAGGAACTGATGTACCAGCCCCCCACACCGCGAAACAGCCCTGTTTCTAGAGCCCCTAAAAAACAGCTCGGCCCGGAGGGCAAGAAAGGAAAAGGTAAGAATCATATGAAAACGTATTTTTTGCACAACAGCTCTGAGAAAATCCACCACGCCTCTACTAAGGCCTATATCTTTATTTATAGCTTGTAAACTGAAGCCTAGAAGAATTTTCACAAAAGAGAATATACCGGAGCTAATGGAGAGCCTCGCAGAAGCTAAAGAAGACGCCACGGCAATCATTCACCACACATCGCTAGCCCGTAAGTGTATATTTTGATATACATGCACAGTCTCTGTACAATCAATGATACACGTGCTTCACCATTGAGATCCAGGGCCCCCACATATTTGACACATGTATAATCTTTCATGCAGCTATGCGCAGCGGCCTGCGGAGGTCTCGCACATATCTGACACATGTATAATCTTTCCTGCAGCTAAACGCAAAGTCATGAGAAAAACACCTCCAGCACCTCTACAGCCGCTACAGATCACCGAGAATAGCGCATCACCAGTGTGGACGGCAACACAGACGGCTAATGGAGCTGTTAGAACATCTCCGCTATCACCGATCTGCGTGGTGCATGACGCAGGAAACACTGTACCGACGTACCATCGTGAAATACTCCATTCAAGTACCGGACAGCCATCGACCAACCGTGTGAATGACCCCGTGCTACTATATCCAGAAGTGGTCGAGGCACCCCGAAAACATAAGCGAAAAACAAAGCATATTACAGAGCCACCAACCACATCCTGCGCCGTGGGTGCCACAGCCACGATGACTCGTGAAGAGTATGATCGCGAGATTGATCAGCTCACTGATGGTAAGCAACCATCCGTAGAACCGCTCATTATATGTATGCCCCACACTATGCAACCGAAAGCGACATGTCTAACTGTACCTACTAATGCCTCTGGGTCCGGTCCCTCAGGAGCCTCTAATTTGGGCGGCCCATCTCATGGCTGTGTATCTAACTCTGTTAATGTTAAGAAACGGCCAAAGAGGTCGCTACCTGCGGATGTTAAGGTGTGTAAAGAGCTTAAGGTGTGTAAAAAGCCAAGGATTCATGCGGCAGCTACAGATCTGCCGCATGAATCCCGCAGCTGGGGCCCCGCTGAAATGCTTGTGTTTCAGGAACACATCGCCCGCTACTTACGCTACAAACGCTGGGTACCCAAAATAATGTTTTTTTGTGATACTTTTGAAAAATTATTATCAACACAAAGCCCAACACAGGCTAATAAGGCCGAACTATACGCACTCCGGAGCCTGCTACTGGATGGCGAGATAACAACTACAGCGACGCCATTATGACTAAATATGGTCGGCTACGGCATGCATAAATCACCTAAACTAACACCACCTAGGTATAATAGGTCTAGAGTTATAAAGAGGGCTCTAAAATTGTTGGTCAGCGCTAGACGGGCGCTATGCTCTAGGAGGCGTCGTGGTGGCATGTGTCCTGCAGGGCCTCTACAGACACCCCGGCCGTCGTCACAAGAGTCAGAACAGCACTCACATAGTCCAGGCAGTTCTGCAGATGCCGCACATGCATCTACACAAAATTCACTAGCCTCAGACGCTGACGCTGCTGGTAATGTGCGGAGCACCGATCATACAGTATTTTTGCAACACATCCATCATCATGAAAGGGCCCTCCGCAATTTCAATGGCCACATACATACAGATCATTTTAGATTTGTAAATTTGGAGCGTGTACGATCATTTGAAGAGGGCTTGAATATTGTTCATGAAGGCATTCAGGCATTACTGGATAGAATCATCAGGGACATTGAACCTGGCGACTTTGTACAGTTAAGGTTTGATGTCGGTGATACTTTAGACCCTATTTTCACTACAAAACAAACCCGTGAAGATTTTAATTCCGAATCTTTTTTATATGCTGTTGCCTGTGCACTTCAAAGTAACAGTGAATGCATAGCATCCAATTCGCTAAAGCTAGTCGTCACCATCATTAAAAACCGACGCGGTGGTGTAAAACAAAAAAGGCGCTTGAAATCTATAGCGAGCAGTCAGATCATTAAACAAAAGAGACAATGGCTGTATGATTTTAACAATTACACGACAAATCTGTGTTTGGCAGCTAGTGTGTGCGCCCTGATGGACGACACGGATGTCACTGATGGTGTTTTACTGAGCCGCTCTAAAAACATACACGCAGCACTGGGCATCCCTGATGATCAATTAGTGAGTTTTAGCGACATCCCTGCATTTGAAAAATATTTGGGGGTCACCATTAAAGTACTGTACTATAGTCAGGGCGATTGGCGTTACTTTCAGAGCGGTAATACACCTAATGGTAAAACCGTATTCATATTGTTTCATGATAATCACTACTACGGGATCAAAAATATGAAGGGTTTTATCGGCGCTAAGCACTTTTGTGAGCTCTGCAATTCAGTGTTTCACCACAAAAACAACCACTCCTGCCAGTATTTTTGTAAAACCTGTCAGAGAGAGAATTGTGAAGAAAGCAGTACCGGCCAGCAGCCCAGATGTCCTGTTTGCAGAGTTTATTGCCGCTCGAGCGTGTGCTTAGATTATCACAAACAATTGGGATTAGGCGACCCGGCATTCTGCAGACTTAAAACATTTTGTGATAAATGCAACCGTTTTGTCCCCAGAAATAGCGAAACAGAGCATAAATGTAATGGTTTGCGGTGTCCTGTATGTCGCAGTCGTGTAAATAAATTCGATGCCCATCTTTGTTACATGCGGAAGTATGTAGCACAGGATGAGTCAGATTGTTATATCTTTTATGATTTTGAATGTATGCAGGAGACAGGCACGCACGTCCCGAATTACATTTATGCTACAACGCTGTATGGTCACCCCTCCTGGGAGTTTGAGGGTGATACCTGTAGACATGACTTTGTACAGTTCTTTACAAGCGGTAAATTTTCAGATCATACATTTATTGCCCACAATGGTGGAAGACACGATACATACTTTATTGTTAAGGAACTGATTTCTAAAAAACTACAAGTACAGTTGATAACACAAGGTGGCCGTCTCTTGTGTGTGTCGCTACCCGATTTGTCTATAAGGTTCATAGACTCTCTAAATTTTATCCCCATGAAACTCAGTAAATTACCGCAGGCCATGGGCTTTTCAGGAGGCAAAGGACATTTTCCACACTTTTTCAATACCAGAGAAAACCAAAACTATGTAGGTCCCATACCTGATGTAAAATATTATGGGGTGGAGTACATGTCACCTGGCGAGAAGGTAGAGTTCCTGGAGTGGTATGAGACACAGGTAAATACAACTTTTGACTTCAAGGCTGAACTAAAATCTTATTGCAAACAAGATGTTGAAATTTTGAGACACGCCTGCGAGATCTATAGAGAGCGTATTATGCAGATGACGCAGAAAAATGTTAAAAAATACTGTAAGCGACAAAAGCAGAGGATTGTAGTGAGCAGATGTGTTGATCCTTTTCAGCTCATCACCTTGGCCTCGGTGTGTATGACAATGTACCGGTTTAAATTTCTTCCAAAAAAGACAATCGCCATTTTACCTGGTGATAATTATCACAAGGCAAAAAAGCGCTACTCGACACCCGCTATACAGTGGCTCATGTATGTAGCCCACTCCGAGAACATCGACATACAGCACGCTTTGAGAGGCGGTGAAAAACAGGTCGGGAAGTATTTTCTAGATGGTTATGCCTATGTTAGCGGCCAGCACATAGCCTTTGAATTTCAGGGTTGTTTTTACCACGGGTGCCCCGTGTGCTATAATGAAAATGACACGAATAAGGTCACAAGCACGTCCTACAGGCAGCTATATTACACCTTTTTAGCTAAAAAGCGTTACTTACAGTGCTGCGGGTACACAGTAAGACTGATGTGGGAGCATGAGTGGAATGAAATGGTTGAAAATGATTCTAATCTTCAAGCATTTCTCCGCCAGATGGAATTCCCCGTTCCTTTAGACCCCCGTGATGCGCTTTATGGCGGGCGAACTAACGCCATTAAGCTCTATCACCATCTGGGAGAAGGGGAGACATTACATTACTACGATTTCACCAGTCTGTACCCCTTTGTAAACAAAACTAAAACATACCCTGTAGGCCATCCAGACATCATCTACGACAATTTTGGATTCATTAAAAAATACTTTGGCATTGCTAGAGTCAAGGTCTACCCGCCGAGAGATTTATTTTTTCCAGTTCTACCGGTAAAACTCAACAAAAAATTAATGTTTCCCCTTTGCTACACATGCGCTGCAAATTCCCAGGCAGATATTTGTGCCCACAGTGATGAAGAACGGGCGCTGACAGGCACCTGGTGCACTATAGAGCTCGAGATGGCTATAGAAAAAGGGTATCGGATCGCTCACATCTATGAAATATGGCATTTTCCTAAAACCACTGATGATCTGTTTGCTCCCTACATTAAATTACATCTTAGGGATAAGCAGGAAGCCTCTGGTTATCCTAGCTGATGTACTGATGACGCCAAGAAACGGCAGTACATTGACTCTTTTCTTGAAAAAGAAGGTGTCCAATTACGGCCTGAAAATATAGCTGTCAATCCTGCTAAGCGACAGATCTCCAAGCTTTTCTTAAATTCTTTATGGGGAAAGTTTGCTCAGAGATCTAATCTATCATGTACCAGCATTGTTAGGGATCCGGATGAGCTTTTTAAGTATTTGTTCCTGCCTTACTATGACATTTCGATGTTACATTTCCTTGATGATGACACAGCGACCATTAACTGGAAATATGCAAAAGGCCACCACACACTCAACAAAAACACAAACATTTTTATAGCGTGTTTTACAACAGCATATGCTCAGTTAGAGCTCTATTCGCTGCTGGACCGACTGCAGGAGCGGTGCCTTTATTACGACACAGATTCAGTTATTTTTGTACAGAGAGATGGTGAGTGGCAACCGCCTTTAGGCGATTACCTGGGGGAGCTAACCAGTGAAATACCCGATGGTACACACATCACAGAATTTGTATCCGCGGGCCCCAAAACTTATGGCTACAAACTCAACACCGGTAAAACTGTCTTAAAAGTTAAGGGGATAACACTAAATGTTGGTAACTCTCAATCTATTAATTTCAACAGTCTGAAAGACCTAGTTCTGGACTATCCACGCAATTCTGCCGCAGAAACTCAGAAACGTATTGTCGTACAGCAGGCGTCCATTGTGAGAAATAAAAAGTACTGGGATATTGAAACAAGGCCATTACGCAAAACACAAAAGTGCGTTTATACAAAGCGGCGACTATTAGACGATTTCACAACATTACCTTTTGGGTATTAGTCGCGTATTGTGATGGATACGCGTCTGCAGCACCCATTCTCATGCATTCTAGGAGGACCGTCTAATTCTGGAAAGAGCTATTTTGTAAAACAACTGCTATATAATATTGAATCTAATTTTTCTCAGAAACCTGATAATATTGTATGGTTTTATTCGTGTTGGCAAAAACTATATGATGAAATCTCTCTCTCTTTCCCCCACGCCAGATTTGTGGAGGGCCTGCCGAATACATTCGTAGATGACGAATTATTCCCACCGGAGAAGGTGAATTTGGCGATTGTTGATGATCTCATGGAGAGTGCTAGAGAGAATTGTGAGATAGAAAAAGCCTTTACCAAGTATGTGCACCACAGAAATCTCAGCATTTTCTACCTGGTGCAAAACATATTTTGTAAGGGCAAGAAAAGCCGTACGATAAATTTAAACACAAAGTACATGGTGCTTTTTAATAACCCCCGAGATAAATTACAAATTTTAACTCTAGCTCGTCAGATGTATCCCGGAAAAACACGCTTTTTCCTAGAAGCTTTTGAGGATGCCACGCGGGATTCTTACGGGTATTTGCTTGTAGATTTGAGAGCTACTACCCCTGAGGATCTGCGCATAAGAACTGGGTTGTTTCCACCCGCGTTGCCCGCTGTCTATGTTCAAAAGAAAAACACTTCTAAAAAGTGAATTTTACCCGGTATCAGACATTCTACGCTGTGGGCGTTGTGATGTAAAGATGTCTGAGAGGCTCCGGTGTAACTGGGCTCTCTTAAAAACCCTAGTGCAGTGGTCCCCAACTCCAGGCCTCGAGGGCCGCCAACAGTGCAGGTTTTCAGGATTTCCTTAGTATTGCACAGGGGTTGGAATCATCACCTGTGCAGATGATCACATTACCACCGATGCAAAACTAAAGAAATCCTGAAAACCTGCACTGTTGGCGGCCCTCGAGGCCTGGAGTTGGGGACCCCTGCCCTAGTGAAAGCAACCCCCGCTGTCAGAAAGTCTATTTTGCGCGATGCAAGCAGTGATTTAATTACAGCCATAGGCGAGATTGCTTTAAATATCTTAAAAGGCAGGATTCCGCTGAAAGAGCGCCAAAAAGGTATATTAAAGAAGTGGCGTAAAGCTATAAGAACCCTGAGCGACAGATCTCAGCCCATAAAGAAAAAGAAGCGCCTACTAAAACAGGCTGGCGGGTTTATCGGCCCTCTTTTAGCTTTTGCAATTCCAATAATAACAAGCCTGTTCGCCGGAAGATAATGGAGCATGCAGCGAAAATGTATCTAGTACCCAAACAGGAGCTAGACAAACTAAGAACCGGTACTACAGATAACATACGCGACAGTGTTATTCGACGCCTTGATGGTGAAATTAGCGACATTTTACAGCGTTGTGACATTTCCGATGATGTGAAAATTAAAATGTATAGCTCTGTGCTACAACGCTACTTGGTACATACGCGACACAGCTCAAAAGAAGTAACGGCTTTAAATCTCGTTAGCGCTCCTGATCCTGGTCAGCAACAATTGCCAAATACCGACTCTGATAAAAATCATGAGATCGCTGAAATTGTCAGCCATATAAACCAAAGATATAAAAAGAATGCTGAATTTTTACTAAACAGGCTGCTGCAGAATAAAAATGTCACAGCATGGAATAATAATGCTGAATTTATTTTCAAAGGCTCCGTAATACCCGGGTCTAACTTACTGGATTTGGTACGTAGTACAACGCAGAGCCATGGCCTGAACAGTAGAAATTTACCGCCGGGTTGGGATTCATTTATGCAGGCTATGGCCGAGCTAAATATGCCGTCTACAGTTGTGGGTAACCCCGCTACTAGGAAGCTTTTAGATTAATTAAAAATTACCAACAGTGAGACACGCTCTGTATCTACACCGCTGAAGTTAGCGGCGGCTCCCCGTACAATTCAATCTTTACATTCCCCGTCATTAGGTACCACACGCGGAACTCTGCTACCTAAAAAAAGGGCTCTACCGATACTACAAACCATGTGGCTCACGATGTAAAGAATGTACTGGATAAATGCTGTACACGTCTTGTAACGCTATATTAATTATTTTGTAAGAAGTGTAATTGTTCATTGTACTATTTAATGTTTTTACTTTTTATATTCTGTAAGAATTTTTATAGTATTGAAATGTCTTTGAGATGCTGTTTTATTGTGAGAAATAAATCTTTTTAAATTTTTTACAATATCGTGTCTTTGGTTTATATTCGTATAAAACACATGGGTAGTAGAAACACAAATAACTTCTCAGATGACATCTACAGACACAAAAAAGAGAAAGCAAATATCAAACATGCTGCGTTATAAAACATAAATAATACACAATGCCTGGGCAAATGACCCGCAGATAACCCTACATGTACAAACAGAAAAGCTGTCTCTTCTGTTTGTGAAAATAAACATTTATTGGTAAAGCGATTACAACAACAATTGACCTAGGTGTTATAAACCTCTGACCCGCAGATAACCCTTACATAACCCTACAGGTACAATACAAGTACAAACAGAAAATCTGGCTCTTCTGTTTGTGAAAATAAACATTTAGTTAATGGTCAGTAAGTCCATAAATAAAATGGCTCTTCTGTTTGTGAAAATAAACATTTAGTTAATGTTCAGTAGGGCCACAAATAAACAGCTTGGTGTGTTATAAGTTCTGCACTATATGAATACACTGTGAATAAATCACAGCTAACAGAATCAACTCGAGCTGTGCATAAAAACAAAATACGAGGAATAATATCAAACTGCAACAAATTAAACTATATTAAACTATATCAAAAGGGGAAATCAGTGAATAAAACACAACTTACAGAATCAAACTCGAGCTACGTGTATAAAAATATAAAACAAATACGTGAATAATATCAAACTACAACAAATTAAAGTATATCAAACGATATCAAAAGGGGAAATCAGCCAGCCTCAGGGACATCTGGCTGACAGGAGGAGGGGAGGGGTTACACACTTTGATACACTTTGATAGGGGCGGGGCACCTGTCAGATTGAGTTTGACGAAACCTAGCTCTGCTACACTACTAAAGCTGAATCACAGGAGGCGGAGTAAGAGTAGGAGGTGGAGCTAAGAGAAGAGAAGGAGAAGGCAGAGCTATGAGCAGAGAAGGAGAAGGCAGAGCCAAGGACGGAGCCACAGGGGGCGGAGCCAAGAGCAGAGACGCTAGAGACGGAGCCAAGAGCGGAGATGCTGGAGGCGGAGCCAAGAGCGGAGACGCGGGAGGCAGAGCCAAGAGCAGATACACTGGAGGCGGAGCCAAGAGCGGACATGCTGGAGGCGGAGCCAAGAGCGGAGTCGCTGGGGGCGGAGCCAAGAGCCAGAAGCACAGGAGGTAATGCCAAGAGCTAAAGACTAGAACCGCAAGGAGCAGAGCCAGGTAGAACCACAAGAAGCGGAGCCGCAGAGCGAGAGCAGAGCAGAGCCGCAGAGCAAAGCCACAGAGTGCAGAGCAAGGTCAGAGTGCAGAGCTGAGAGCAAAGCCACAGAGTGTAAAGCAAGGTCAGAGTGCAGGGTAAAGTTACAGAGAGCAGAGCTGAGAGAAAAGCTGAGAGACACAGAACCACAGGTTGTGGTAGAACTGAGCAGAGAGAAGCAGAACCACAGACAGTGGCTAACAGAGCAGAAAGATAAGGCAGAGGTACACACAGCAGAGTGGGAAATGACTAATGATAAAGGAGGAGCAGGAACGGACATAGACCAGAGTTCAGACAGGAACGGACATGGATACACAAACAGAACACAGATGAAGGCCTGCAGTATTGCAGCCCTCTGAGACAGGAAACAGACACGACCTGGCAGCTCAGTAGCAAGTGCTAACTGAGGGGAATAGTTTGCTCAGGCATCCTCCAATGGGTGAGGATGCCTTAAGTATCAGAGGCCTCAAGGCTATTGGCCAGGAACACCCAAGGGAGGTGCACAGAGTCTCAATAGGAATCCGGAGTGGTTGGCGCCACCCCCCTATGCACACAGCCAGGAAGTGTACACAGAGCAAGCCGCCATGAAGCACATGGCATGGAGCCGGCAGCAGACAGATCTCACAGCATGGCACTGGGTGAGTGAGTAGATATAACAGGCAGGTGGGGAATGGATGGCCATGCAGTGATGTCGGCAGGGTTGTTACAGGCATTATTATATATTATATATATTATTAAAAAAAAATACTTCCTTCTCACCTCCAATGGGGGTGGTCTTTGTTGTCCTTTCTCATTCTCGGGTCCTCTACCAGAGCCAGAGTACTGGGAGTTTGAGGGTTCTGCGCAGGATCTTAGTTGTTCCAAGCATTGTGCTTCTCTGGACAGATAGCTCAGATGTTGCTCCTGGGATCTGTTGTAGCCATTCTTAAAACTTAGGGGTCACTGCTTAAAGTGTTCCTATCTAGAGATGAGCGAATGTGCTTGTGTTCCCTTTTATTCGGCAAGCTATAGAACTTGCCGAACAAGCGGAGAGGAAATCTGGCTTCCTGGATCAAGCTGGCTGATCAGGGGCCCCCAGCCAGTGGCGTGTCGCTAATAGTGGTGCATCATGCAGCTGCTATGGGGTCCCTGGGTCAGGGGTGCCCTCCTGGATCCAGCAGAGCAGCAGCGGGAGATAGGAGGCAGAAGTCTGTCCCCACTACTAAAGAAAAATTAATATTCAGTCTTACCCACACCCCCTTGGGCATGGAGAGGGGTGAATATTCTTTTCACTGTTAACCGCAGGCTGCGGCTAACATACCACATGTAAAGCCAATTGCGGCTGCACCGAAGGTAGAGGGGGCCCTGAAGGCAGCTAACACTGAGGGCAATCTGGCTTGTTTATCCGGCTCTGAGGCTCTTGGGGGCCCCTGGCCAGATTGCCCTCATGTGCGGCGCGCAGGGAGCAATGCTTGCAGCTCTGCTGCCTACAGGAGAAAATGAAGCTGAAAGGATCCATCCTGCTTTGTGCCCGGCACTTCCTGTCTGATACAGCAGCTCAGCTGAATGACGTCAGCATTCAGCACACGGCTGTGCTGGAGAGGAAGCTGCTGATGACGAAGATGCTGATGAGGAACGTGCGGAGAGGTGAGTGATGCTGTGTGTGTGTGTGTGTCTCTGCGGGGGAGCGTGCAGAGAGGTGTGGGAGTGTCTGTGGGTGAAAGTGCAGAGAGGTGTGTGTGTGTGTCTGTGGGGGAACTTGCAGAGAGGTGTGTGTGTAGGTGGTGGAGAGGGCAATGATGGGGGTGATGGAAAGGATGATGGGGTTGTGGGGGAGGAGGCAATGATGGAGGTGGTGGTGGAGAAAACTATGATAAAGGAGGTGGAAAGGGCAATGATGGGGTGGTGGGAAAGAATGTAATGATGGAGTGGTAGAGGAGAAGACAATGATGAAGGAGATGGAGAGGGCAATGATGGGAGTAGTGGGGTAGAAAGCAATGATGGTGTGGTGGGGAGAAGGCAATGATGGGGGTGGTGGAAAGGATGATGGGGTGGTGGGGCAGGAGGCAATGATGGAGGTGGTGGAATGGGCAATAATGTGAGTGGTGAGGGAGAAAACAATCAGTGGTGTTGGAAAGGGTAATGATGTGGGTGATGAGGGATAAGGCAATGATGAGGGTGGTGGGGCAGGAGGCATGGATCGAGGTGGTGGAATGGGCAATGATGTGGTTGGTGGGGTAGAAATATAGAGGTGGTGGAAAGGGTAATGATGGGGTTGTGGGGGAGAAGACAATGATGCAGGTGGTGGGGGAGAAGGCAATCATAGAATCATAGTATGGTAGAATTGGAAGGGACCTCCTGTGTCATCTGGTCCAACCCCCTGCTCAATGATAGTTGTGGTGGAAAGGACAATGATGGTGGTGGGGAGGAGGCAATGATGGAGGTGGTGGAATGGGCAATGATGGGGTGATGGAGGAGAAGGCAATGAAAGGGGTGGTGGAAAGGGCAATGATGGGTGTAGTGGGGGAGAAGGCAATGATGGAGGTGGTGGCAAGGGCAATGATGTGGTGGTGGTGAGAAAGCAATGATGGAGGTGGTGATGAGGACAATGATGGAGGTGGTGGAGAGGGTAATGAGGGTGGCTACAGTATATTCTATGAGGGGGCTACATTATATTCTATGAGGGTTGCATTATATTCTATGATGGGGCTACATTATATTCTATGAGGGGGCTATCCCAACCCCTGCATAATTAACACATGTACAACCTTATACTATACCCTGATATTAGCGTGTTTTGCCGCACAATTGGTGGTTTTGTATTAATTTCTATGTAGCAACTGTGGTGCAGTAAAAGGTGTGGTGCTGTACGGAAGATATATTTCTCCCAGCAGGATAAGTTTTGGCCAGTTATTTTCCTAAGGTTGAGTACCTGCAGTGATGTCACGATCACATGACCAGCCCATGTGATGGGTACCTCACCTGTGGGTGTGGCTATAGACTATGTAATGGAGTTTCTTTTGTTTGGCACATGTTATTCTGGGTTTGGAGCTGGGCTGGGCTGGAATGAGCCTGAACTGTTTTTCTCTGCCACATGTGCCGCAAAGGACGGTGACATGTCTGTTAGCAACCCTGGGAATGGCACCTGGCGGAAGCCGCTGACTTGGCAGCCGCTTAGTTAAGCCCGTCCTGTGTAAGGGTGAGTCTGAGATCAGTGGTTCTCCAAGCTGGAGTATGTTTGTTTTTTTTTCTTACTTTCTGTCATGGACTGTCTAAAGTGTCAATAAACCACTGAAGTTTGGACTGTAAGCCTGTGTGTTGCCTCATTACTGTGGCCCTACCTCTGCTCACCCAAGCCAATCCCTACATTTTGGTGTTCAAATGCGGGTAATCAAAGTGAGGCCAGTCTCTTTTTGCTTATTTTTACTCTGAACTCCGGCTTATGTCCTGGGTGAAAGGAGTGGCGCAGACCCAGTTGGGGAACTTTGCAGAAATGGAGGCCACAATAAAAATGCTTGTGGATGCTATGCAACAACAGCAGCAGGCTACGCAGCAGCAGCAGGAAACCAACCAGCTGTTGATACAGCATATCACGTAATCGCAGACAAGAGGAGCTTCACGGGGATTCCATGATGTCCGGAAAGCGGTTTGTACAGCGATCCCCAAAATGGAGAAATCTGATGACATTGAGACATACCTGGAAATGTTTGAGGGAGTGGTTGAGCGGGAGAGACTACCCCGGGACCAGTGGGCAGAAGTCCTTGCTCCGTTTCTGGCTCCAGGACCTATGAAAGCCTATCAAGACCTACCCCCCAAGCAGAGGGAGGACTACGCAGTCTTCAAGGGTGAGATACTGGCACATCTTGGGGTAAATGTGTTGGTCATATAGAATGATATGGGGCAACCAAAGAGCTCCAGGGAGGGACTCCCCAGAAAATCTAAATCTCCACCCCTGGCTCGGTGAGCAGAGCCTAGGAAGGCCACTCAAGACTTGTCTGGAGGAGAAAGAAGCCCCATAGTCTGCTGGTGGTGCCAGGAGCCTGGTCATATGAGAGCTGATTGCGCCCACCTGGCTAAGCCTATGGAGACAAACTTTGGGTATCGCCAATCCCATTATGCTGAACTGATTTGCGCTACAGGCATCCAGGAGGGATCCAATATGGGACATTTGTGTAAGGTGGATGTAGAGGGTACCCCAGCCGTGGCCCTACTGGACTCAGGGAGTCTTGTGACTCTGATACGAGCCAGTCTAGTTCAGTCCAGTGAGTACACTGGTCAGAAAATTGGGGTGTTATCTATACATGGGGACTTAAAAGACTATCCTAGCGCACTAGTGGTGATAAACAAGCCAGCGGGGAGGCGGTGCCACGAGGTGGGGGTTGTGGTTAACCTACATTATGAATTGATACTTGGTAGAGATTTTCCTTTATTTTCTGTACTTTGGCCAACAGTTGTCTCACCCAGTGGAAAACTGCCAACACCGGTGACAACCAGGTTACATTTTCCAGAAGTGGGGCATGAACCTGGTAGCCCAGAGGAAGAAGTGTTGGCGGTAGGGGTTGTGTACTTAACCAGCGACCTGTAGAGGTCCCTGGTACGTACACAAATTGGGAGGGGAAGGGATTGTCATGATATGTACTTTTGCCCTGTCCTGTATTTGAATAATATGCCATTTGATGTATGTAACTGTTCTCTGGTTTCTATTAGCTGTAATTTATGTATTTTCTTGGCTGGGAGTTTACCTGTAACAATGTCTCCTTCCCCCAATACTTGCAGCCCTAAGCTCTTATGTAATTAAGCTTTGTCAACATCACTAGTGGAGGAATAGCCATTCTTCCTCACAGCAGGTGGCTAGTCAAATGTACATACTACATAGATTAAGCGTAGCCCACCAGTCTAGAATCTTCTGGTGGACCCAACCATTGAATAGAAGGTGTGACCCCTACCCCCCTTCATGGGCGGATCCCAGGAGCTCAGACAATCCATTCTTATTTTGAGATCAGATGTGAGTTGATCCTTGAAGGAGAAGGAGTGGGGATTCTTAGCTGAGGCAAGACCCCACGCCCATCTAGGACTGTGGAAGCGACCGGGGCGAGACTTGAGCTGAGGACTAGGGTTGAGCGACCTTGACCTTTTTAGAGTCGAGCCGTGTTTCGCGAAACCCGACTATCTTAGAAGTCGAGTCGAGTGGAATCGGCCGATTATCGCGAAAAGTCGGGTATCGCCCGAAACACGAAACCCAATGCAAGTCAATGGGGGAGCATAGTCGGCAGTGAGTGGAGGCCAGGAAAACACCTACACTGCCCATTTTAATGGCAAAAACATCCATTCTTGTTAAAGAAGCTTGTCAATCGTAATTTACCTTATAATAATTGGAAGGCATTTGAAATTGGGGGTCATTTGGCTAAAGTTGTGGGGGGTAGGGCTGGTTCAAGTAATTAGTGGGCCCAGTAAATCTGGACCACGTCACGGCAGTGGAGCAGGGAGAGGTAAGTATTTCAACTTTGCAAGTGCTGTGATCCTGAGCAAGCAGGGGGGGCCCACTCGTTGGCATTGGCACTGGCACAGGGCCCCTCAAAGTACAGCGGTGTGTTTGCATGGCGGGGGCGCCTCCCACCGGCAGCAACACTTTTGCGTACTATGAGAGGCCCTGTGCCAGTGACGTCCCCAACTAGTATTCCTCCCCCCACCTGATGAAGGAACCTGCACTTTCATCTGCACCTTCCTCTTTGTCCCCGTGTAAGGTGGTATGGTATGCGGGAAGAGGAACCTGACTTTCAGCAGGGTCACAATCTTGCTGTGTAGCGTGCACGGGGAATTTTGCGTTATGGGTCAATGTACCAGCAGACTCATCTATCACTGGCTGGGCAATGGGCAGGATGAGGAGGAAACACAGATATAGGCCCAAAGAATAAAGTGGGCTAAATGCAGTTCAAAATTGGTAACACAGGACTAACCAGGAGGCATTGCAGTGGAGGACAACTGGAATGAGAGGCTGACACAGAGAGTAGGCCCAAATCAGTAAGTAGTCGAAATGCAGTTCAAAATTGGCAACCGTAGTAAACAGGCGGCACAGCTTTGTTCAGTGGAGGAGAACAGCAAGGAGTGGCAGACACCGATAGTAGGCCCCAACCCAACTAGTAGGCCAAATGCAGTCTAACATTAACAACTACTTAACGAGAGCCTGAAAATGGAATGTCAGGACAGGAAACCAGGAGAACAGCAAGGAGTGGCAGACACCGATAGTAGGCCCCAAACCAACTAGTACGCCAAATGCAGTTGTTCCGTTTAACCACAATTTAATGAGAGCCTGAAGATAGAAGTTCAGGAAAGGCAACCTGGAGAACACCTTGGAGTGTAACACACCATCTCTCTACACCCCATACCCAATTTGTAGGCCTAATGCAGCGTAGTTTCCAACAACTACTAAACGAGAGCCGGAAGATCGAAGCTCAGGAAAGGCAACCTGGAGAACACCTTGGAGTGGAACACACCATCTCTCTACACCCCATACCCAATTTGTAGGCCTAATGCAGTGTAGTTTCCAACAACTACTAAACGAGAGCATGAAGATCGAAGCATTGGCGAGGAAACCTGGGGAACACCTTGGAGTGGAACACAAAATCTCTCTACACCCCATACCCAATTTGTAGGCCTAATGCAGCGTAGTTTCCAACAATTACTAAACGAGAGCCGGAAGATCGAAGCTCAGGAAAGGCAACCTGGAGAACACCTTGGAGTGGAACACACCATCTCTCTACACCCCATACCCAATTTGTAGGCCTAATGCAGTGTAGTTTCCAACAACTACTAAACGAGAGCCGGAAGATCGGAGCTCAGGAAAGGTAACCTGGAAAACACCTTGGAGTGGAACACACCATCTCTCTACACCCCATACCCAATTTGTAGGCCTAATGCAGCGTAGTTTCCAACAACTACTAAACGAGAGCCGGAAGATCGAAGCTCAGGAAAGGCAACCTGGAGAACACCTTGGAGTGGAACAAACCATCTCTCTACACCCCATACCCAATTTGTAGGCCTAATGCAGTGTAGTTTCCAAGAACTACTAAACGAGAGCCGGAAGATCGAAGCTCAGGAAAGGCAACCTGGAGAACACCTTGGAGTGGAACACACCATCTCTCTACACCCCATACCCAATTTGTAGGCCTAATGCAGTGTAGTTTCCAAGAACTACTAAACGAGAGCCGGAAGATCGAAGCTCAGGAAAGGCAACCTGGAGAACACCTTGGAGTGGAACACACCATCTCTCTACACCCCATACCCAATTTGTAGGCCTAATGCAGTGTAGTTTCCAACAACTACTAAACGAGAGCATGAAGATCGAAGCTCAGGAAAGGCAACCTGGAGAACACCTTGGAGTGGAACACACCATCTCTCTACACCCCATACCCAATTTGTAGGCCTAATGCAGCGTAGTTTCCAACAACTACTAAACGAGAGCCGGAAGATCGAAGCTCAGGAAAGGCAACCTGGAGAACACCTTGGAGTGGAACACACCATCTCTCTACACCCCATACCCAATTTGTAGGCCTAATGCAGTGTAGTTTCCAACAACTACTAAACGAGAGCATGAAGATCGAAGCATTGGCGAGGAAACCTGGGGAACACCTTGGAGTGGAACACACCATCTCTCTACACCCCATACCCAATTTGTAGGCCTAATGCAGTGTAGTTTCCAAGAACTACTAAACGAGAGCCGGAAGATCGAAGCTCAGGAAAGGCAACCTGGAGAACACCTTGGAGTGGAACACACCATCTCTCTACACCCCATACCCAATTTGTAGGCCTAATGCAGTGTAGTTTCCAACAACTACTAAACGAGAGCATGAAGATCGAAGCATTGGCGAGGAAACCTGGGGAACACCTTGGAGTGGAACACAAAATCTCTCTACACCCCATACCCAATTTGTAGGCCTAATGCAGCGTAGTTTCCAACAATTACTAAACGAGAGCCGGAAGATCGAAGCTCAGGAAAGGCAACCTGGAGAACACCTTGGAGTGGAACACACCATCTCTCTACACCCCATACCCAATTTGTAGGCCTAATGCAGCGTAGTTTCCAACAACTACTAAACGAGAGCCGGAAGATCGAAGCTCAGGAAAGGCAACCTGGAGAACACCTTGGAGTGGAACAAACCATCTCTCTACACCCCATACCCAATTTGTAGGCCTAATGCAGTGTAGTTTCCAAGAACTACTAAACGAGAGCCGGAAGATCGAAGCTCAGGAAAGGCAACCTGGAGAACACCTTGGAGTGGAACACACCATCTCTCTACACCCCATACCCAATTTGTAGGCCTAATGCAGTGTAGTTTCCAACAACTACTAAACGAGAGCATGAAGATCGAAGCTCAGGAAAGGCAACCTGGAGAACACCTTGGAGTGGAACACACCATCTCTCTACACCCCATACCCAATTTGTAGGCCTAATGCAGCGTAGTTTCCAACAACTACTAAACGAGAGCCGGAAGATCGAAGCTCAGGAAAGGCAACCTGGAGAACACCTTGGAGTGGAACACACCATCTCTCTACACCCCATACCCAATTTGTAGGCCTAATGCAGTGTAGTTTCCAACAACTAATAAACGAGAGCATGAAGATCGAAGCATTAGCGAGGAAACCTGGGGAACACCTTGGAGTGGAACACACCATCTCTCTACACCCCATACCCAATTTGTAGGCCTAATGCAGCGTAGTTTCCAACAACTACTAAACGAGAGCCGGAAGATCGAAGCTCAGGAAAGGCAACCTGGAGAACACCTTGGAGTGGAACACACCATCTCTCTACACCCCATACCCAATTTGTAGACCTAATGCAGTGTAGTTTCCAACAACTACTAAACAAGAGCCGGAAGATCGGAGCTCAGGAAAGGTAACCTGGAGAACACCTTGGAGTGGAACACACCATCTCTCTACACCCTATACCCAATTTGTAGGCCTAATGCAGCGTAGTTTCCAACAACTACTAAACGAGAGCCGCAAGATCGAAGCTCAGGAAAGGCAACCTGGAGAACACCTTGGAGTGGAACACACCATCTCTCTACACCCCATACCCAATTTGTAGGCCTAATGCAGTGTAGTTTCCAACAACTACTAAACGAGAGCATGAAGATCGAAGCTCAGGAAAGGCAACCTGGAGAACACCTTGGAGTGGAACACACCATCTCTCTACACCCCATACCGAATTTGTAGGCCTAATGCAGCGTAGTTTCCAACAACTACTAAACGAGAGCATGAAGATCGAAGCATTGGCGAGGAAACCTGGAGAACACCTTGGAGTGGAACACACCATCTCTCTACACCCTATACCCAATTTGTAGGCCTAATGCAGCGTAGTTTCCAACAACTACTAAACGAGAGCCGCAAGATCGAAGCTCAGGAAAGGCAACCTGGAGAACACCTTGGAGTGGAACACACCATCTCTCTACACCCCATACCCAATTTGTAGGCCTAATGCAGTGTAGTTTCCAACAACTACTAAACGAGAGCATGAAGATCGAAGCATTAGCGAGGAAACCTGGGGAACACCTTGGAGTGGAACACACCATCTCTCTACACCCCATACCCAATTTGTAGGCCTAATGCAGCGTAGTTTCCAACAACTACTAAACGAGAGCCGGAAGATCGAAGCTCAGGAAAGGCAACCTGGAGAACACCTTGGAGTGGAACACACCATCTCTCTACACCCCATACCCAATTTGTAGGCCTAATGCAGTGTAGTTTCCAACAACTACTAAACGAGAGCATGAAGATCGAAGCATTGGCGAGGAAACCTGGGGAACACCTTGGAGTGGAACACACCATCTCTCTACACCCCATACCCAATTTGTAGGCCTAATGCAGTGTAGTTTCCAAGAACTACTAAACGAGAGCCGGAAGATCGAAGCTCAGGAAAGGCAACCTGGAGAACACCTTGGAGTGGAACACACCATCTCTCTACACCCCATACCCAATTTGTAGGCCTAATGCAGTGTAGTTTCCAACAACTACTAAACGAGAGCATGAAGATCGAAGCTCAGGAAAGGCAACCTGGAGAACACCTTGGAGTGGAACACACCATCTCTCTACACCCCATACCCAATTTGTAGGCCTAATGCAGCGTAGTTTCCAACAACTACTAAACGAGAGCCGGAAGATCGAAGCTCAGGAAAGGCAACCTGGAGAACACCTTGGAGTGGAACACACCATCTCTCTACACCCCATACCCAATTTGTAGGCCTAATGCAGTGTAGTTTCCAACAACTAATAAACGAGAGCATGAAGATCGAAGCATTAGCGAGGAAACCTGGGGAACACCTTGGAGTGGAACACACCATCTCTCTACACCCCATACCCAATTTGTAGGCCTAATGCAGCGTAGTTTCCAACAACTACTAAACGAGAGCCGGAAGATCGAAGCTCAGGAAAGGCAACCTGGAGAACACCTTGGAGTGGAACACACCATCTCTCTACACCCCATACCCAATTTGTAGACCTAATGCAGTGTAGTTTCCAACAACTACTAAACAAGAGCCGGAAGATCGGAGCTCAGGAAAGGTAACCTGGAGAACACCTTGGAGTGGAACACACCATCTCTCTACACCCTATACCCAATTTGTAGGCCTAATGCAGCGTAGTTTCCAACAACTACTAAACGAGAGCCGCAAGATCGAAGCTCAGGAAAGGCAACCTGGAGAACACCTTGGAGTGGAACACACCATCTCTCTACACCCCATACCCAATTTGTAGGCCTAATGCAGTGTAGTTTCCAACAACTACTAAACGAGAGCATGAAGATCGAAGCTCAGGAAAGGCAACCTGGAGAACACCTTGGAGTGGAACACACCATCTCTCTACACCCCATACCGAATTTGTAGGCCTAATGCAGCGTAGTTTCCAACAACTACTAAACGAGAGCATGAAGATCGAAGCATTGGCGAGGAAACCTGGGGAACACCTTGGAGTGGAACACACCATCTCTCTACACCCCATACCCAATTTGTAGGCCTAATGCAGTGTAGTTTCCAACAACTACTAAACGAGAGCATTAAGATCGAAGCAATGGCGAGGAAACCTGGGGCACACCTTGGGGAGGCAGACACCGTTAGTAGGCCCTACCAAAGTTGTACCCCCAATGCAGTTTTAAAATTCCTAGAGGCTGAAAACAAGACTATTGATGCTCAGCTTTTTTCAAAGGAACACAGCTGAATTGAGTGGCGCAGACAGACACAGGTAGTAGGACTTAACCCAAAAATGTGGCTCACTGCAGCTTAAAAAAGTTACAGGGGTACACAAGCAGCAGTGCTCTGGGCAGTGGAGGACAATTTCAATAGTGGACCGCAGACAGACTTTGTACGCCTACTATTAAAAAAAGGATGCTCTATGCAATTAAAAATAGGTTCCAGGGGTCCACGGGCAGCAGTGGTGTGGTCAGTGGAGGCATAGTGGAAGGAGTGACCGCAGACAGGCTTCGAAGGCCTAACATAACAAAAATGTCAATACAATGGTATTGTCAGTGGCAGGCATTGAAGGATGTCAGCGCATAGACTAAACATTAATGGAGCTGTGAGATAATTTTGCAAGTGGTAGAGCACTGTTTGAGCTGGGGGGGGGAACTGTCTTGTGGCCGGCGGTACAGGCCCAGGGCCCCTCATATTACAACGGTGTGTCTGACGTTGGGTGCGCACCACCACCGCCAGAGACACTTTATTGTACTAGGAGGGACCCAGTGGCAGTGCCGTCGACCAAAAGCGGGCACACCCACCTCTTCAGACAAACAGCACTCTCACGGGGGCTGTCGCCAAGTGTCGATACCACGGCCCCGTGTGGGGAGTTTGGCCATTTAGTGAGGTGTAAACATGTCGTATGCTGGACAATCAGGTGCAGAAAATTACGAGATTGGAAAAGGCATTCAGAATAGTCCACAGGCAAGACCTTTTCATAGGAAAGCTAGGTGTCAGCCGGGCAAGGTGGGGCAAAAGATTTCGAAATCCAGTTGTGGTTCATTTTAATGAAGGTTAGATCATCTACATTTTGGGTAGCCAGACGAGTCCTTTTTTCTGTTAGTATTGAACCTGCAGCACTGAATACTCTTTCTGATAGGACACTAGCTGCCGGGCAAGCAAGCTCCTGCAATGCATATTCTGCCAATTCTGGCCAGGTGTCTAATTTTGATGTCCAGTAATCAAATGGGAATGACGGTTGAGGGAGAACATCGATAAGGGATGAAAAATAGTTTGTAACCATACTGGACAAATGTTGTCTCCTGTCACTTTGAATTGATGCTGCAGTACCTGTCCTGTCTGCGGTCATAGCAAAATCACTCCACAACCTGGTCAGAAAACCCCTCTGGCCAACGCCACTTCTGATTTCTGCCCCTCTAACTCCTCTGGTCTGCTGGCCCCTGCAGCTCGTGTGAGAACGATCACGGGCGCTGTGTGCAGGGAATGCCAGAAGCAAACGGTCAACAAGAGTTGATTGTTTGGTTGCTAATATTAGTTCCAAGTTCTCATGTGGCATTATATTTTGCAATTTGCCTTTATAGCGAGGATCAAGGAGGCAGGCCAACCAGTAATCATCATCGTTCATCATTTTAGTTATGCGTGTGTCCCTTTTGAGGATACGTAAGGCATAATCCGCCATGTGGGCCAAAGTTCCAGTTCTCAAATCTGCGGTTGTGCTTGGTTGAGGGGCAGTTTCAGGCAAATCCACGTCACTTGTGTCCCTCAAAAAACCAGAACCCGGCATTGCCGTGCCAACAATTTCCAGTGGCCCCGGAAAAGCTTCCTCATTAAAAATATAATCATCCCCATCATCCTCCTCGTCCTCCTCCTCCTCTTCGCCCGCTAACTCATCCTGTACACTGCCCTGGCCAGACAATGGCTGACTGTCATCAAGGCTTTCCTCTTCCTCAGCTGCAGACGCCTGATCCTTTATGTGCGTCAAACTTTGCATCAGCAGACGCATTAGGGGGATGCTCATGCTTATTATGGCGTTGTCTGCACTAACCAGCCGTGTGCATTCCTCAAAACACTGAAGGACTTGACACATGTCTTGAATCTTCGACCACTGCACACCTGACAACTCCATGTCTGCCATCCTACTGCCTGCCCGTGTATGTGTATCCTCCCACAAAAACATAACAGCCCGCCTCTGTTCGCACAGTCTCTGAAGCATGTGCAGTGTTGAGTTCCACCTTGTTGCAACGTCTATGATTAGGCGATGCTGGGGAAGGTTCAAAGAACGCTGATAGGTCTGCATACGGCTGGAGTGTACGGGCGAACGGCGGATATGTGAGCAAAGTCCACGCACTTTGAGGAGCAGGTCGGATAACCCCGGATAACTTTTCAGGAAGCACTGCACCACCAGGTTTAAGGTGTGAGCCAGGCAAGGAATGTGTTTCAGTTGGGAAAGGGAGATGGCAGCCATGAAATTCCTTCCGTTATCACTCACTACCTTGCCTGCCTCAAGATCTACAGTGCCCAGCCACGACTGCGTATCTTTCTGCAAGAACTCGGACAGAACTTCCGCGGTGTGTCTGTTGTCGCCCAAACACTTCATAGCCAATACAGCCTGCTGACGTTTGCCAGTAGCTGCCCCATAATGGGAGACCTGGTGTGCAACAGTGGCAGCTGCGGATGGAGTGGTTGTGCGACTGCGGTCTG
Source organism: Ranitomeya imitator (assembly GCF_032444005.1). Classification (NCBI taxonomy): domain Eukaryota; kingdom Metazoa; phylum Chordata; class Amphibia; order Anura; family Dendrobatidae; genus Ranitomeya; species Ranitomeya imitator. The sequence goes on from NC_091284.1 coordinate 405,062,552, forward strand.
TGGACGAGCTCTCGCTTCTGCAGGAGGACGAAGAGGAGGAGGAGGGGGTGCGAACGGCTACAGCCAACTGTTTCCTAGACCGTGGGCTAGGCAGAACTGTCCCAAACTTGCTGTCCCCTGTGGACCCTGCATCCACAACATTCACCCAGTGTGCCGTGATGGACACGTAACGTCCCTGGCCATGCCTACTGGTCCATGCATCTGTTGTCAGGTGCACCTTTGTGCTCACAGATTGCCTGAGTGCATGGACGATGCGCTCTTTAACATGCTGGTGGAGGGCTGGGATGGCTTTTCTGGAAAAAAAGTGTCGACTGGGTAGCTCGTAGCGTGGTACAGCGTAGTCCATCAGGGCTTTGAAAGCTTCGCTTTCAACTAACCGGTAGGGCATCATCTCTAACGAGATTAGTCTAGCTATGTGGGCGTTCAAACCCTGTGTACGCGGATGCGAGGCTAAGTACTTCCTTTTTCTAACCATAGTCTCATGTAGGGTGAGCTGGACTGGAGAGCTGGAGATCGTGGAACTAGCGGGGGTGCCGGTGGACATGGCAGACTGAGAGACGGTGGGAGATGGTATTGTTGCCGCCGGTGCCCTAGATGCAGTGTTTCCTACTACGAAACTGGTGATTCCCTGACCCTGACTGCTTTGGCCTGGCAAAGAAACCTGCACAGATACTGCAGGTGGTGCGGAAAATGGTGGCCCTACACTGCCGGAAGGGTTGTTGCGTTGCTGACTAGCTTCATTGGCCGAGGGTGCTACAACCTTAAGGGACGTTTGGTAGTTAGTCCAGGCTTGCAAATGCATGGTGGTTAAATGTCTATGCATGCATCTTGTATTGAGACTTTTCAGATTCTGTCCTCTGCTTAAGGTAGTTGAACATTTTTGACAGATGACTTTGCGCTGATCAATTGGATGTTGTTTAAAAAAATGCCAGACTGCACTCTTTCTAGCATCGGATACCTTTTCAGGCATTGCAGACTGAGCTTTAACCGGATGGCCACGCTGTCCTCCAACAGGTTTTGGCTTTGCCACGCGTTTTGGGCAAGATACGGGCCCGGCAGATGGAACCTGTTGCGATGTTGATGCCTGCTGTGGCCCCTCCTCCTCCGCTTCAGAACTGCTGCCGCCTGCACCCTGTTCCCCCAATGGCTGCCAATCGGGGTCAAGAACTGGGTCATCTATTACCTCTTCTTGTAGCTCGTGTACAACTTCGTCTGTCACCGTGTCGGTCGGTGGTATAGCGTTCGTGATGGGGCAACATAGTCTCATCAGGGTCTGATTCTTGATCATTACCCTGCGAGGGCAATGTTGTGGTCTGAGTCAAAGGACCAACATAGTAGTCTGGCTGTGACTGTGCATCAGTGCACTCCATGTCAGATTCAACTTGTAATGGGCATGGACTGTTAACTGCTTCACTTTCTAAGCCAGGGACGGTATGTGTAAAGAGCTCCATGGAGTAACCCGTTGTGTCGCCTGCTGCATTCTTCTCTGTTGTTGTTTTTGCTGAAGAGGACAAGGAAGCGACTTGTCCCTGACCGTGAACATCCACTAACGACGCGCTGCTTTGACATTTACCAGTTTCACGAGAGGAGGCAAAAGAGCTAGAGGCTGAGTCAGCAAGATAAGCCAAAACTTGCTCTTGCTGCTCCGGCTTTAAAAGCGGTTTTCCTACTCCCAGAAAAGGAAGCGTTCGAGGCCTTGTGTAGCCAGACGACGAACCTGGCTCCACAGCTCCAGACTTAGGTGCAATATTTTTTTCCCACGACCAGCTGATGCTCCACCACTACCACTACCCTCATTACCAGCTGACAATGAACGCCCCCGGCCACGACCTCTTCCACCAGACTTCCTCATTGTTTTAAAAACGTAAACAAACTAACGGTATTTGTTGCTGTCACACAACTTACACGGTGAGCTATAACTTCAGTATGATTTAGCTACCCCTTTACAGGTGAGTGAGACCACAACGAAAATCAGGCACAATGTTACACACTCTGTTGTTGGTGGCAACAAATGAGAGAGATGCCACACACGCAGGACTGTCACTGAAGCACAAATGTAAATATTAATCTCCCACTGATTTGATTTTTTTTTTTTTTCAGGGAGACTTTAGGAAAAAAAAATAATAGAATAAAATGATTTTTTCAGGAAGAATTTAGAAACCAAATAAAATAAAATGATTTTTTCAGGGAGAATTTAGAAAACAAATAAAACAAAAAAAGGCTTTCTATGGCCCACTGAGTGAGAGATGACGCACACAGGAGTCAGGAGTGGCACACAAGCCCAGAGGCCAATATTTATCTCCCACTGATTGATGTAGTGATTTTTTCAGGTAGATTTTGGAACCCAAATCAAGCTAAAAAAATAATAGGCTTTCTATGGCCCACAATTGGAGAGAGAGAGAGAGATGGCACACCCAGGAGTCAAGACTGGCACACAAGCAGAAAGGGCAATATTAATCTCCCACTGATTTGTTTTGTTGTTTTTTTCAGGGAGACTTTAGGAAAAAAAAAATAATAGAATAAAATGATTTTTTCAGGAAGAATTTAGAAACCAAATAAAATAAAATGATTTTTTCAGGGAGAATTTAGAAAACAAATAAAACAAAAAAAGGCTTTCTATGGCCCACTGAGTGAGAGATGACGCACACAGGAGTCAGGAGTGGCACACAAGCCCAGAGGCCAATATTTATCTCCCACTGATTGATGTAGTGATTTTTTCAGGTAGATTTTGGAACCCAAATCAAGCTAAAAAAATAATAGACTTTCTATGGCCCACAATTGGAGAGAGAGAGAGAGATGGCACACCCAGGAGTCAAGACTGGCACACAAGCAGAAAGGGCAATATTAATCTCCCACTGATTTGTTTTTGTTTTTTTTCAGGGAGACGTTAGGAAAAAAAAATAATAGAATAAAATGATTTTTTCAGGAAGAATTTAGAAACCAAATAAAATAAAATGATTTTTTCAGGGAGAATTTAGAAAACAAATAAAACAAAAAAAGGCTTTCTATGGCCCACTGAGTGAGAGATGACGCACACAGGAGTCAGGAGTGGCACACAAACCCAGAGGCCAATATTTATCTCCCACTGATTGATTTATTGATTTTTTCAGGTAGAATTTAGAACCCAAATCAACCAAAAACATAAATAGGCTTTCTATGGCCCACTATTTGTGAGAGAGATGGCACGCTCAGGACTGGCACACAAGCCCAGAGGCCAATATTAATCTCCCACTTTTTATTTTTTTTCAGGGAAAATTTATAAACCCAATAAAAAAATAAATAAATAGGCTTTCTATGGCCCACAATCTGAGAGAAAGAGAGAGCGGGCACGCTTAGGACTGGCACACAAGCCCAAAGGCCAATATTAATCTCCCTTTTTTTTTCAGGGAGAATTTATAAAACCAAAAAAATAAAAATAAATATGCTTTCTATGGCCCACTATTTGTGAGAGAGATGGCACGCTCAGGACTGGCACACAAGCCCAGAGGCCAATATTAATCTCCCACTTTTTTTTTTTGTTCCAGGGAAAATTTATAAACCCAATAAAAAAAATAATAAATAGGCTTTCTATGGCCCACTATCTGAGAGAGAGAGATGGCACGCTTAGGACTGGCACACAAGCCCAAAGGCCAATATTAATCTCCCTTTTTTTTTCAGGGAGAATTTATAAAACCAAAAAAAAATAAATAAATAGGCTTTCTATGGCCCACTATTTGTGAGAGAGATGGCACGCTCAGGACTGGCACACAAGCCCAGAGGCCAATATTAATCTCCCACTTTTTTTTTTTTTGTTCCAGGGAAAATTTATAAACCCAATTAAAAAAAAAATAAATAGGCTTTCTATGGCCCACTATCTGAGAAAGAGAGATGGCACGCTTAGGACTGGCACACAAGCCCAAAGGCCAATATTAATCTCCCACTGATTGATTTATTGATTTTTTCAGGTAGAATTTAGAACCCAAATAGAGCAAAAAAAAAAAATGGGCTTTCTATGGCCCACTGAGTGAGTGATGATGCACACAGGAGTCAGGAGTGGCACACAAGCCCTGAGGCCAATATTTTTCTCCCACTGATTGATGTAGTGATTTTTTCAGGTAGATTTTAGAACCCAAATCAAGCAAAAAAATAAATAGGCTTTCTATGGCCCACTGACTGAGAGATGGCACACACAGGAGTCAAGAGTGGCACACAAGCCCTGAGGCCAATATTTTTCTCCCACTGATTGATGTAGTGATTTTTTCAGGTAGATTTTATAACCCAAATCAAGCAAAAAAATAAATAGGCTTTCTATGGCCCACTGAGTGAGAGATGGCACACACAGGGATGGCACTCTAGCAGAAATGTCAATCTTAATCTCCCACAAAAAAAAAAAAAAAACAGGGAGTGTCCAACAATTACTATCTCCCTGCAGTAATCTCAGCCAGGTATGGCAGGCAGCAATAAGGAGTGGACTGATGCACAAATTAAATAAAAAGTGTGGACAAACAAAAAAGATAGCTGTGCAGAAAGGAAGGAACAAGAGGATTTGTGCTTTGAAAAAAGCAGTTGGTTTGCACAGCGGCGTACACACAGCAATGCAGCTATCAGGGAGCCTTCTAGGGCAGCCCAATGAGCTACAGCGCTGAGGGGAAAAAAAAAAATGTAGCTTCCACTGTCCCTGCACACCGAAGGTGGTGTTGGGCAGTGGAAATCGCTACAGCACAAGCGGTTTGGTGGTTAATGGACCCTGCCTAACGCTATCCCTGCTTCTGACGAAGCGGCAGCAACCTCTCCCTAAGCTCAGATCAGCAGCAGTAACATGGCGGTCGGCGGGAATGCCCCTTTATAGCCCCTGTGACGCCGCAGACAGCAAGCCAATCACTGCAATGCCCTTCTCTAAGATGGTGGGGACCAGGACCTATGTCATCACGCTGCCCACACTCTGCGTTTACTTCATTGGCTGAGAAATGGCGCTTTTCGCGTCATTGAAATGCGACTTTGGCGCGAAAGTCGCGTAACGCATGGCCGACCCCGCACAGGGGTCGGATCGGGTTTCATGAAACCCGACTTTGCCAAAAGTCGGCGACTTTTGAAAATGAACGACCCGTTTCGCTCAACTCTACTGAGGACATATCTCGTCGTTCGTGAGATTGTTTTGGGATCCCTTGGACTAATTGTGGACTATTGCTTTGTTACCTGGCACAAGGATTATCGGGAGGTGCCCCCGAATATGTTCTGTTGGACTAATTGTGGAATATTGCTTTGTCACCTGGCACAAGGATTATCGGGAGGTGCCCCCGAACCTGTTCCATTGGACTAATTGTGGACTCTGTAGATCTACCTGCATGTGTTGTTCCAGCGTTCTTGATAATAAATCTGTTGAATCATCCCTCGGCCTGTTGTCCCTTCTTGCTCTGCCGTACACCCCGTCACAGGGGTGGCCTCCCCTTCGGTGGAGGAGGGGGAAAATTCTCCCATAGAAGTGTTGGCCCGGGATGTGGAAGACTTGCCGCCAGGACCTGAATTGTTAGACTTAAATGTATCGTGCGATAATTTTGGTACAGCGCAACTCCGAGACTCTACTTTGACTCGGGCTAGGGAAAATGTACTGTTTGTTAACGGGGAACCCCCAACAACCTGGGGCAGCCACCATGTTGCCATGCTTTGAGCTAAACCGAGACCTGTTCTATCGAGTTGAGAAAGTAAGTGGGGAAATGGTAGAACAGTTGGTGGTACCTCAGGCCTATCATAGGCTGGTAATGGACCTAGCGCATGCACATGTACTCGGTGGGCATTTGGGCCAAAAGAAAACCCTACACCAAATTTTTCTGTGGTTTTACTGGCTAGGGGTCCATGAAGAAGTTAAACCGTATTGTAATTCCTGTCCTGTGTGCCAGGTAACCAGTCCCCAGCCACACTTTCGGAGTCCTTTAGTGCCTTTACCTATTATAGAGGTGCCTTTCGAAAGAGTGGCAATGGATCTCGTCAGTCCTGTCAATAAGTCAGCAAGGGGGCACCAACACATCCTAGTAGTTCTAGATTATGCCACCCGGTATCCTGAGGCTGTTCCGCTGAACCACATGTCAGCTAAGCTCATAGCAAAGGAACTCATGTGTATGTTTTCTAGGGTAGGGATTTTGCAAGAGATTTTAACAGACCAAGGAACCCCCTTTATGTCAAAAATTATGAAAGAGCTCTGCCGCTTGTTAAATGTCAAACAGTTGCGCACCTCAGTGTTTCATCCCCAAGCAGATATGCTGGTAGAAAGATTCAATAAGACGCTAAAGAGCATGCTAAAAAAAGTTTCTAAAGATGGGAAGGATTGGGATCTTTTACTCCCATATTTGTTGTTTGCAGTACGGGAGGTGCCGCAGGCATCTACGGGATTCTAGCCCTTTGAATTATTGTATGGCCGACATCACCGGGGCTTACTTGATGTAGCCAAAGAGGTTTGGGAGAACCAACCAACCCCCAACAAGAGAGTAATAGAGCATGTTGCAAAAATGCAGGAAAGGATGGAGACAGTCCTACCATTGGTCCAGGAACATATGGAAGCAGCACAACGGTCTCAGAGTCGGGTCTATAACCGGGAGGCTCGGGTAAGAACCTTTAGTCCTGGGGATCGGGTATTGGTACTTGTGCCCACAGTGGACAGCAAATTTCTGGCAAGGTGGCAAGGGCCCTATGAGATTATGGAGAAGGTGGGACCAGTAGACTATAAGGTACACCAACCAGGTTGGAGGAAGCCAGAGCAGGTTTATCATGTTAATTTGCTTAAACTGTGGAAAGACAGAGACCACCTTGGTGGGGATAGTCCGCTGCCTGCATTTCCTGTAGAGAAGGCTCCATTACCGCTGAGTGAGTCAGGAGAAGCCTTATCTGTAGTCAAAATACCAGATACTTTGTCTCCTAAAAAGGTTCAGTAGGTCCGGGAGTTTGTTAGCCAAAATACAGACGTTTTCTCTGAGCTCCCTGGGCGTACCTCCATAGTTCAACATGACATTGTTACGGAGCCACAGGTCAAAATCCGATTAAAGCTATATCAGGTGCCTGAAGCCCGGCGACAAGCCATATCATGGGAGGTGGAAAATATGTTACAATTAGGGGTCATAGAAGAGTCGCAGAGTGACTGGGCCAGTCCAATAGTCCTAATACCTAAGCCTGATGGGACACTAAAATTCTGTAATGACTTCAGAAAACTTAATGAGGTTTCAAAATTTGATGCTTACCCCATGCCCCGGGTGGATGAGTTGATAGAACGGTTTGGGCAGGCACGGTATTTTTCAACCCTTGACCTTACAAAAGGGTATTGGCAGGTGCCCCTAACAAAGGCACCTAAGGAAAAAACGGCCTTTGTAACGCCCGAAGGGCTGTTTCAGTATAAGGTATTACCCTTTGGTTTGCATGGCGCGCCGGCGATGTTCCAAAGGCTAATGGATATTTTTCTCCGTCCCCATTGCCATTATGCCTCAGCCTATCTGGATGATATTGTTGTGCACAGTGCAGACTGGGAAAGTCACATACCCAAGGTACAGGTGGTGATAGATTCCCTCCGACAAGCAGGGCTAACAGCCAATCCAAATAAGTGTTCCATATTGTTAGAGGAAGCTCGGTACTTGGGTTATGTCATCGGGAGCGGGGTCCTTAAGCCCCAAATAAACAAAGTGGAGGCAATTCAGAACTGGCCCCATTCCCTCACAACAAAGCAGGTAAAAGCCTTTTTAGGCTTAGTGGGATATTACAGGCAATTTGTTCCCATCTTTGCAACATTGTCCACACCTTTAACAGACTGCTTTAAAGGGAGGAAGTCAGTGATGGTCCAATGGAATGATCAGATAGAAGAGGCCTTTGTAAAGTTAAAATCAGTACTGTGTGGTACACCTGTTCTGATTACACCCAATTTCAAAAGAGAGTTCATTGTTCAAACCGATGCCTCTGAGATAGGTCTTGGTGCCGTGTTGTCTCAAGAAATTAACGGAGAAGAGCATCCCTTTAGTTTCCTGAGCCGGAAGCTTACCACAGCCGAAAGCAGGTACAGTATTGTGGAGAGAGAGTGCCTGGCCATCAAATGGGCACTTGAGTCTCTTCGCTATTATTTGCTCGGGAGAAAATTTTGTTTGGTGACAGACCACTCCCCTCTTACATGAATGAGTCAAGCTAAGGAGAGAAATGCACGAGTCACCAGATGGTTTCTGTCCATGCAAAATTTTTAATTTTCAGTAGAACATAGGGCAGGCAGAGTACAGGGGAATGCAGATGCCCTGTCCAGAGTCCACTGTATGTCAAGGGTCCACCCCCATAGGGTTGAACAAAGGGGGAAGTATGTGGTGCTGTGTAGTGCTGGACGGGAGACATATTTCTCCCAGCAGGATAAGTTTTGACCTGTTATTTTCCTAAGGTTGAGGACCTGCAGTGATGTCACGATCACATGATCAGCCCATGTTATGGGTACCTCACCTGTGGGTGTGAATATAGACTATGTAATGGAGTTACTTTTGTTTGGCACATGTTATTCTGGGTTTGGAGCTGGGCTGGAATTAGCCTGAACTGTTTTTCTCTGCCACATGTGCCGCAAAGGACGGTGACATGACTGTTAGCAACCCTGAGAATTGCAGCTGGCGGAAGCCGCTGACCTGGCAACCGCTTAGTTAAGCCCGTCCCGTGTAAGGGTGAGTCTGAGACCAGTGGTTCTCCAAGCTGGAGTATGTTTGGCTTTTTCTTACTTTCTGTCATGGACTGTCTAAAGTGTCAATAAACCACTGAAGTTTGGACTGTAAGCCTGTGTGTTGCCTCATTACTGCGGCCCTGCCATTGCTCACCTGAGCTAATCCCTACACTACATAGTGGGCCCCAAGAACGATTTTCTCTGGTGGGCCCAAGTTGCTCCAGTCCGACACTGTATCTATCTTTCCATCTATCTATCTATCCCAGAGCAGTGACAGCCCACTGCCACCAGAAGTGAGGAGAGCTTGTTAGGCGGGGAAGCCGGAAGAGTTCATCACCGACCTCAGCTGGCGGCCGATCAATCATCTGATCCAGCAGGTGAAACAAACAGCGGATTCCCCCTAAGTGGAATTGATATATAGACTGCCATTCTGAATGGCATTTCCCTCTTGTTTTTCCCTCATCCTTTATTTGTTTATTTCCTGTTTCTCCCTTCTAGGAGGTTTTATCTGTTTTGATAAAATAAGTAATTGCTAACCCCTGCTCTGTGCGTCTGTGTCACTGCATCTGAATACCTGTGTTACATATCTATCTATCTATCTATCTATCTATCTATCTATCTATCTATCTATCTATCTATCTATTTCTGTTGATCATTGAATCTAGATGTACATATTAGCCATTATTTGGATGGATAGACAGAGATAGATAGATAGATAGATAGATAGATAGATAGATAGATAGATAGATAGATAGATAGATAGATAGATAGATAGAGATTTCAGGTGTCAAGGGCCCATCAGTAATAATGGGGGCCCACTTTTCACCTGCATACAAATATTATACTATTATCATTCACAAATTTACCTATATCTCTACATAATAATAAACTAGGTAGTTTGGTTAATGAATGATGAGATGCTGCTTTTTTCTATACAGAGTAAATCATGTGAATTATGCCAAGAACTACCCATATAGTGGGGTTTGGGGCTCGTGTCTGTACAGGGACCCATTAGGGGATTCCCCTGTTCCTTTATGGGCCAGTCTGAGCCTGGATAAATAGATACTGTAAATATGGGATAGATAGATAGACAGACAGACAGACAGACAGATAGATAGATAGATAGATAGATAGATATGGGATAGATAGATGGAATAGATAGTAGATCGATAGGCAAAAAAATAAAGATAGCCTAATAGATGAAATTAGGCTGTAAACCTCACTCTGTTCACAGTACAGTAGCATTGCTATAAGAGCAATGGTAAACAGGAGTAAAGAAATGCATCAAACGTTCTTGTATGTACCATTGTATGAGAACACTATACATCTAGATGTGACTATAACACACAGTACTTTACCCTTTGGTTATGAAAAATATGAGTAATTGTACACTACCTAATGTCTAAGTTCACAGCAGAGGAGTAAGGCCAAAAAAAAAAATCTCTTTTTTTATACAAAAGCAAAAAAACCCCTCAAATTCTTGTTAGAGAAACATTGAAACAAACTTCATGAATGGTCCACAGATATTATGTCCATATCACAAGCAAAGTGGACGTCTTGAATACGTATTAGAATGCAATGGTTTGCAGTAGTCTAAGCCTACAGAAAGGGTTAAGGTGCCATTGTCGCAAACATGTAAAGGAGAAATTTCCCTTGTCCTTGCCTAAGTGAATGGCTGGGATTAAACTGACAGCCCACCTTAGTGATGGCGAAATAATTGGTTGTTCAGCGATGTCCTTGTCAGGAGCTCTGACAGTTCTGCAGATGTCCTGCTCAGCTCTCCAAAGGTTACTCTCAGCTGGGGCCGCTGCTCATTAATCATTCCTCCGTGACAGGCTTGGGAGAGGCCCACATCTGCCACCCTGTCCCCCCTCAGAAGTCCCTGCCGCGCCAGCCCCTTGTGTCACCAGTCACTATGAAATTAACCCCTGCAATATATTTGGGAGGAAATGTGGGCAGGACGGTTTCTTAAAACATCTACTGGTGGTCCAGTAAGAAGACTGGACACGGAGATACCCAAGTTTTGCTCCACACGGGTTCTTCTATGTCTTCTGCAGTTCAGGTTCTCAACATACTACATGCTACATTTTACTAGTAAAACTATTTCAATCTTTCAAATTTGGGAGAAATGCTCTAAATGAAAGTTTTGTAAAGATTTTTAGGATCCCTTTCAATCTTTAAAATATCTGAAAGGTAACTACATACATGACTTAATGTACTTTACAGAACAGATACATTTAATCTGCTGACCTCTTTTAGGACATGTCCAGACTGCAAATTTCATGGAAAAAACCTTCCCATTTTCAATGCTGATTTTGTTGTAGATTTATTCCAAAATTCACCCTATGAATGAAGTGTGAAGTGAAACGTATTTTCTGACAATACTTTTCGAGTAGGTCAAAATCTGTTATGGGGAACTTCTGGTCCCAAGAAAACTCAGTTTGGAAGTAATTAATGACTAGAGATGATCAAATTTTTAAAAATGTTCTGAAAACCCTGATATGTTTATTTTACATTTCATAGCCTCCTATATAATGGGAAAAGCTCCCAGTGCATGAGTTAAATGGAGACTGTGATGAATAACTGATGGTGGTATCCATCACATGTAGTCTAATATGAAATCTAATTAATATAATGAGTGAATGTGCAGTACTGTGCAAAAGTTTTAGGTAAGTGTAGAAAAAGGCTAATTGTTTTCAAAAATAGGAGAACTAATAGTGAACAAACAAAAGATAAATCTAAATCAAATTGTTATTTGCCTTCAAAACAGCATCAATTCTTGCAGAAAATCATGGATTCTGTAGAATTTTTTAGGATTATAATCAGGTGTTTGAATAATCAATTTAATCCTAATCGGTGATAATGATCATCATTTTCATATGTAAATTGAAGCATAGCCCGTAACTGAAACAGTTTTGTAGGAGGCTTAACTGGACGAGGATTAGCCAAACTCTTTTAACTTCTTCGACATATACAATCCTCATGAATATAATATTTGAAGTAGTTCATAGGAAAGGTTGTTCCAAACTTTTGCAGAAGTAATCACAGATCTACTGTTAATGTAGGTTTGCACAAATCCTTCTGCCTCCCTTGTAATACCAGACTCAGTGATGTTGAGATCAGGGCTGTGTTGGGACCATATCATCAGTTCCAGAACTCATTCTAGTTTCTGATGGAGCTAGTTCTTTTTGACGTTCTCTGTATGTTTGTGGCTGCTGTCTACTAAAGAATAAACATAAATTTGGAGCCAATCAGATGACTCCCTGATAATATTGTATGATGGATAACAATCTGTCTGTACTTCTCTGCATTGAGGACAGCTTTATTCCCCACCAATTCCTCAACTCCATTTCCTGAAATGCAGCTCCAAACTTTCAAGAATTCTACAATATGCTTCACTGTTGCCTGCTAACACTCATTATTATACCACTTTCTAGCACATCAGTGAACAAACTGTCTTATTTCACAGCCAAATGTTAAACATTTTGACTTAAAAGCCCAGAGCACCTGCTGTCATTCTTCTACACAATAGTTTACATGTTTTCATGACTAGTTCAGTTGCTTGTCCCTGCCTCCATGTCAAACGAATGGCTTTTTAGTTCTTTGTCCATGAAGACCACTTCTCAATTAAAATCATAGAATCATAGAATCATAGAATGTTAGAGTTGGAAGGGACCTCCTGGGTCATCTGGTCCAACTCCCCGCTCAAAGCAGGATTCACTAAATCATCCCAGACAGATGTCTGTCCAGCCTCTGTTTGAAGACTTCCATTGAAGGAGAACTGTTATGTTTGCTAATGACAGGTGTTATGAAGGCAATCCAGAAACACAGTGTGCTTAGCGATCAGAGCGCACACAGTGATCTGACAAATACCCAAAAATACAAGAACGAGCTCTGAGACGTGGAAACTCTGTAGACTGCACACCTGATCCTATCCTAAACACAACTAAAAGCGGCTGTGGATTGCGCCTAACAACTACCTAGGCAACTCGGCACAGCCTAAGAAACTAGCTAGCCTGAAGATAGAAAATAGGCCTGACTTGCCCCAGAGAAATTCCCCAAAGGAAAAGGCAGCCCCCCACATATAATGACTGTGAGTAAGATGAAAAGACAAAACGCAGGGATGAAATAGATTCAGCAAAGTGGGGCCCGATATTCTAGGACAGAGCGAGGACAGTAAAGCGAACTTTGCAGTCTACAAAAAACCCTAAAGCAAAACCACGCAAAGGGGGCAAAAAAAAACCCACCGTGCCGAACTAACGGCACGGCGGTACACCCTTTGCGTCTCAGAGCTTCCAGCAAAACAAAAGACAAGCTGGACAGAAAAAAAGCAACAAAAAAGCAAAAAGCACTTAGCTATACAGAGCAGCAGGTCACAGGAACAATCAGGAGAAGCTCAGATCCAACACTGAAACATTGACAAGGAGCAAGGATAGCAGCATCAGGCGGAGTTAAGTAATGAAGCAGTTAACGAGCTCACCAGAACACCTGAGGGAGGAAGCTCAGAAGCTGCAGTACCACTTATGACCACAGGAGTGAATTCAGCCACAGAATTCACAACAGTACCCCCCCCTTGAGGAGGGGTCACCGAACCCTCACCAGAGCCCCCAGGCCGACCAGGATGAGCCGCATGAAAGGCACGAACAAGATCGGAAGCATGAACATCAGAGGCAAAAACCCAGGAATTATCTTCCTGAGCATAACCCTTCCATTTAACCAGATACTGGAGTTTCCGTCTAGAAACACGAGAATCCAAAATCTTCTCCACAATATACTCCAATTCCCCCTCCACCAAAACCGGGGCAGGAGGCTCAACAGATGGAACCATAGGTGCCACGTATCTCCGCAACAACGACCTATGGAATACATTATGTATGGAAAAGGAGTCTGGGAGGGTCAAACGAAAAGACACAGGATTGAGAACCTCAGAAATCCTATACGGACCAATAAAACGAGGTTTAAATTTAGGAGAGGAAACCTTCATAGGAATATGACGAGAAGATAACCAAACCAGATCCCCAACACGAAGTCGGGGACCCACACGGCGTCTGCGATTAGCGAAAAGTTGAGCTTTCTCCTGGGACAAGATCAAATTGTCCACTACCTGAGTCCAGATCTGCTGCAACCTATCCACCACAGAATCCACACCAGGACAGTCCGAAGACTCAACCTGTCCTGAAGAGAAACGAGGATGGAACCCAGAATTGCAAAAAAATGGAGAAACCAAGGTAGCCGAGCTGGCCCGATTATTAAGGGCGAACTCAGCCAACGGCAAAAAGGACACCCAATCATCCTGGTCTGCAGAAACAAAACATCTCAGATATGTTTCCAAGGTCTGATTGGTTCGTTCGGTCTGGCCATTAGTCTGAGGATGGAAAGCCGAGGAAAAGGATAGGTCAATGCCCATCCTACCACAAAAGGCTCGCCAAAACCTTGAAACAAACTGGGAACCTCTGTCAGAAACAATATTCTCAGGAATGCCATGCAACCGAACCACATGCTGAAAGAACAAAGGTACCAAATCAGAGGAGGAAGGCAATTTAGCCAAGGGCACCAGATGGACCATTTTAGAAAAGCGATCACAGACCACCCAAATGACTGACATCTTTTGAGAAACGGGAAGGTCAGAAATGAAATCCATCGAAATATGTGTCCAAGGCCTCTTTGGGACCGGCAAGGGCAAAAGCAACCCACTGGCACGAGAACAGCAGGGCTTAGCCCTAGCACAAATCCCACAGGACTGCACAAAAGTACGTACATCCTGTGACAGAGATGGCCACCAGAAGGATCTAGCCACTAACTCTCTGGTACCAAAGATTCCAGGATGACCAGCCAACACCGAACAATGAAGTTCAGAGATAAGTTTATTAGTCCACCTATCAGGGACGAACAGTTTCTCTGCTGGACAACGATCAGGTTTATTCGCCTGAAATTTTTGCAGCACCCGCCGCAAATCAGGGGAGATGGCAGACACAATGACTCCTTCCTTGAGGATACCCGCTGGCTCAGATAAACCCGGAGAGTTGGGCACAAAACTCCTAGACAGAGCATCCGCCTTCACATTTTTAGAGCCCGGAAGGTACGAAATCACAAAGTCGAAGCGGGCAAAAAATAACGACCAACGGGCCTGTCTAGGATTCAAGCGCTTGGCAGACTCGAGATAAGTCAAGTTCTTATGATCAGTCAATACCACCACGCGATGCTTAGCTCCTTCAAGCCAATGACGCCACTCCTCGAATGCCCACTTCATGGCCAGCAACTCTCGATTGCCCACATCATAATTACGCTCAGCGGGCGAAAACTTCCTGGAAAAGAAAGCACATGGTTTCATTACTGAGCAATCAGAACCTCTCTGTGACAAAACCGCCCCTGCTCCAATCTCAGAAGCATCAACCTCGACCTGGAACGGAAGAGAAACATCTGGCTGACACAACACAGGGGCAGAACAAAAACGACGCTTCAACTCCTGAAAAGCTTCCACAGCAGCAGAAGACCAATTAACCAAATCAGCACCCTTCTTGGTCAAATCGGTCAATGGTTTGGCAATGCTAGAAAAATTACAGATGAAGCGACGATAAAAATTAGCAAAGCCCAGGAACTTTTGCAGACTTTTCAGAGATGTCGGCTGAATCCAATCCTGGATGGCTTGGACCTTAACTGGATCCATCTCGATAGTAGAAGGGGTAAAGATGAACCCCAAAAATTAAACTTTCTGCACACCGAAGAGACACTTTGATCCATTCACAAACAAGGAGTTAGCACGCAGGACCTGAAAAACCATTCTGACCTGCTTCACATGAGACTCCCAATCATCTGAGAAGATCAAAATGTCATCCAAGTAAACAATCAGGAATTTATCCAGACACTCACGGAAGATGTCATGCATAAAAGACTGAAACACAGATGGAGCATTGGCAAGTCCGAACGGCATCACTAGATACTCAAAATGACCCTCGGGCGTATTGAATGCAGTTTTCCATTCATCTCCTTGCCTGATTCTCACCAGATTATACGCACCACGAAGATCTATCTTAGTGAACCAACTAGCCCCCTTAATCCGAGCAAACAACTCAGATAACAATGGCAAGGGATACTGAAATTTAACAGTGATCTTATTAAGAAGGCGGTAATCAATACACGGTCTCAGCGAACCATCCTTCTTGGCTACAAAGAAGAACCCTGCTCCCAGTGGTGATGACGATGGGCGAATATGTCCCTTCTCCAGGGATTCCTTCACATAACTGCGCATAGCGGCGTGTTCGGGCACGGATAAATTAAATAATCGACCTTTAGGGAATTTACTACCAGGAATCAAATTGATAGCACAATCACAATCCCTATGCGGAGGTAGAGCATCGGACTTGGGCTCTTCAAATACATCCTGATAATCAGACAAGAACTCTGGGACCTCAGAAGGGGTGGATGACGAAATCGACAAAAATGAAACATCACCATGTACCCCCTGACAACCCCAGCTGGATACCGACATGGAATTCCAATCCAATACTGGATTATGGGTTTGTAGCCATGGCAACCCCAACACGACCACATCATGCAGATTATGCAACACCAGAAAGCGAATAACTTCCTGATGTGCAGGAGCCATGCACATGGTCAGCTGGGCCCAGTATTGAGGTTTATTCTTGGCCAAAGGTGTAGCATCAATTCCTCTCAATGGAATAGGACACCGCAAAAGCTCCAAGAAAAACCCACAACGTTTAGCATAATCCAAATCCATCAGATTCAGGGCAGCGCCCGAATCCACAAACGCCATGACAGAAAACGACGACAAGAGCATATCAAGGTAATGGACAGAAGGAATTTGGACTGTACAGTACCAATGACGGCAGACCTAGCGGACCGCTTAGTGCGCTTAGGACAATCAGAAATAGCATGAGTGGAATCACCACAGTAGAAACACAGACCATTCAGACGTCTGTATTCCTGCCGTTCAACTCTAGTCATAGTCCTATCGCACTGCATAGGCTCAGGTTTAACCTCAGGCAGTACCGCCAAATGGTGCACAGATTTACGCTCGCGCAAGCGTCGACCGATCTGAATGGCCAAAGACAAAGACTCATTCAAACCAGCAGGCATAGGAAATCCCACCATGACATCCTTAAGAGCCTCAGAGAGACCCTTTCTGAACAAAGCTGCCAGCGCAGATTCATTCCACTGAGTGAGTACTGACCATTTCCTAAATTTCTGACAATATACTTCTATATCATCCTGACCCTGGCACAAAGCCAGCAAATTTTTCTCAGCCTGATCCACTGAATTAGGCTCATCGTACAGCAATCCGAGCGCCAGGAAAAACGCATCGACACTACTCAATGCAGGGTCTCCTGGCGCAAGAGAAAATGCCCAGTCTTCAGGGTCGCCGCGCAAAAAAGAAATAATAATCAAAACCTGTTGAATAGGATTACCAGAAGAATGAGGTTTCAAGGCCAGAAATAGCTTACAATTATTTTTGAAACTTAGAAACTTAGTTCTATCTCCAAAAAACAAATCAGGAATAGGAATTCTTGGTTCTAACATAGATTTCTGATCAATAGTATCTTGAATTTTTTGTACATTTATAACGAGATTATCCATTGAAGAGCACAGACCCTGAATATCCATGTCCACACCTGTGTCCAGAATCACCCAAATGTCTAGGGGAAAAAAAAAAGTGAACACAGAGCAGAAAAAAAAAAAAAAAAAATGATGTCAGAACTTTTTCTTTCCCTCTATTGAGAATCATTAGTTTGGGCTCCTTGTACTGTTATGTTTGATAATGACAGGTGTTATGAAGGCAATCCAGAAACACAGTGTGCTTAGCGATCAGAGCGCACACAGTGATCTGACAAATACCCAAAAATACAAGAACGAGCTCTGAGACGTGGAAACTCTGTAGACTGCACACCTGATCCTATCCTAAACACAACTAAAAGCGGCTGTGGATTGCGCCTAACAACTACCTAGGCAACTCGGCACAGCCTAAGAAACTAGCTAGCCTGAAGATAGAAAAATAGGCCTGACTTGCCCCAGAGAAATTCCCCAAAGGAAAAGGCAGCCCCCCACATATAATGACTGTGAGTAAGATGAAAAGACAAAACGTAGGGATGAAATAGATTCAGCAAAGTGGGGCCCGATATTCTAGGACAGAGCGAGGACAGTAAAGCGAACTTTGCAGTCTACAAAAAACCCTAAAGCAAAACCACGCAAAGGGGGCAAAAAAAACCCACCGTGCCGAACTAACGGCACGGCGGTACACCCTTTGCGTCTCAGAGCTTCCAGCAAAACAAAAGACAAGCTGGACAGAAAAAAAGCAACAAAAAAGCAAAAAGCACTTAGCTATACAGAGCAGCAGGTCACAGGAACAATCAGGAGAAGCTCAGATCCAACACTGAAACATTGACAAGGAGCAAGGATAGCAGCATCAGGCAGAGTTAAGTAATGAAGCAGTTAACGAGCTCACCAGAACACCTGAGGGAGGAAGCTCAGAAGCTGCAGTACCACTTGTGACCACAGGAGTGAATTCAGCCACAGAATTCACAACAGAGAACTCATCACCTCTCGTGGCAGCCTGATCCACTCATTGATCACCCTAACTGTCAAAAAGTTGTTTCTAATATCTAATTTGGGTCTCCTCCCATTCAGTTTCATCCCATTGCTTCTCGTCTTTCCTTGTGCAAATGAGAATAAAGATGATCCTTCTACAATGTGACAGCCCTTGAGATATTTGTAGACAGCTATTAAGTCTCCTCTCAGTCTTCTTTTTTTCAAGCTTGACTTCTGAAGAGTAGATTGGTGTAGCTGGGTTCCACTGGTTGTTGCCTAATCTGTGTATTGCTGAACATCTTCAAATTAGAAAGGGATGCATGCTCTAAATTTCCTTGGCCGACCACTGAGTGTACGATTCTCAACACTGCCCATTTCTTAGTACTTCTTCGAAAGAGTTTGAACAGTATGTCTTAAAACCTGAATCAGTTTTGAAGTCTTTGTCTGGGAGAGGCCTTGCTGATGCAGTATAACCACCTTGTGTCTTGTTCCTGCACTCAATCTTGCCATGGTATGTTACCTGTGACAAGAAATGTTCTTCATCAACCTCACCTGTAGCAGAGTTTGTCTGTTTCTAACCTAATTTTAATCCTATTACAAAGCTGTTTCTGTTTGTGCTTCAACCAACTTCTGAGAGTGATGTTATAATTGGTTACTTCTACACCAAACCATAATCATACAAAACCTTGACTTTACGCAAGTATCTATACGAATTGGTGCTGCTTTGAAGGCAAAGGGAGGTCACAACAAATATTGATTTGTTTTTTAATGCTATTTTGTTATTTAAGTTTGCATTTTGTTAATTGATTAAAATAGACTATTAACACTTCTATTTCTGAAAGCATTATTTCTTTGTAGCATTTTTTCCAAACATGCCTCAATTTTTTGCACATCACTGTACGTCAAGAGTTCTTTTATGAAAGACTTGGTTAAAGGATGTCATTTAATGAATCCATCACCCATAGTCTATATTAGCAGCTAATTGATTGAAATGTAATAAAAAGCTATAGAAAAGCCTTTCTCTGATTTCACATGTCACACATTCATGGTACAAGTATGCACTTTCATATATGGACCACCCACCAGTCCCCTGATCTAAATTCTTTAGCCTCATAAGCATTTATGTGGCTGCTTAACTTGAATCAAAGGACCCATGGCCTGTCTGGATATCACTAACCTCAAATGTACAGTTGTGCTCAAAAGTTTACATACCCCGGCAGAATTTTTGCTTTCTTTGCCTTTTTTCAGACAATATGAATGATAACACAACATTTTTTTCTACACTCATGGTTAGTGGTTTGGTGAAGCCATTTATTATCAAACTACTGTGGTTTCTCTTTTTAAATCATATTGTGACAACCCAAAACATCCAAATGATCCTGATCAAAATTTCACATACCCTGGTGATTTTTGCCTGATAACAAGCACAGAAGTTGACACAAATGGGTTTGAATGACTAACAAAGGTAACATCCTCACCTGTGACCTGTTTGCTTGTAATCAGTGTGTGTGCGCATAAATGCTGAGTGAGTTTCTGGGATCCAGGCAGACTCTTGCTTCTTTCATCCAGCCACTGATGTTTCTGGATTGTGAGTCATGGGGAAAGCAAAAGAATTGTCAATGGATCTACGGGAAAAGGTAGTTGAACTGTGTAAAACAGGAAAGGGATACAAAAATATATCCAAGGATTTGATAATGCCAGTCAGCAGCATTGAAACTGTGATTAACAAATGGAAACTCAGGGGCTCTGTAAAAACAAAACCATGGTCAGGTAGACCAACAAAAATGTCGGCCACAAGTGCCAGGAAAATTGTTCGGGAGGCAAAGAAAAACCTACAAATAACATCAGCTGAAATACGGGACTCTTTGAAAACTAGCGGTGTGGCTGTTTCAAGATGCACAATAAGGAGGCACTTGAAGAAAAATGGGCTGCATGGCCGAGTTGCCAGAAGAAAGCCATTACTGTGCAGATGCCACAAATAATCTCATCTACAATACGCAAAACAGCACAGAGACAAGCCTCAAATTTTCTGAACTAAGGTAATTTGGAGTGATGAGACCAAAATTGAACTTTTTGGCCACAATCATAAACGTTACATTTGAAGAGGGGTCAACAAGACCTATGATGAAAGGGCCATGGGATACTCGGTACTGGGTCGGCACAGTTCTTAAAGGGGAAGTCACCACAGCAGTGACCCGGTCTGTGGCCCTGTATGTCCAATTAAAGGGGATAAAGTGTAGTGGGAAATAAAATATAATGTAGCAATGTTCATGATGCCACCTGTGGAACTCTGCCAGGGATGGCCAACGCTGCTTAAAGGGATCCGTTGGGGCCGATGGTGATGCAGCTTAGAAGGTTTTGCTCCCCATAAGTGGAGCAGAGGTCCCAGGGCTACCAGAACAGTCTATGAAAGGTTGTAGATGTTGGGATGCAGGAAATAATTGTAGGACACAGGGTTTGCAGTCTCTTTACCTTTTAATTGCCAGTGCAGTCCAGGGCACAGGTTACAGGTGATCTTTGAAATCCGGGCAGCCTGGAAGCTGTTCGGAATCTTCCTAACCAGGTGGAGTTGGCAGCCTTTCTTTCTACGCTGAATTCTGGGTTCTTGATGCCTTAGCTTTCCTCAAGTTCTTCTCTCAATCTGTCCCTAAGGTGGAACACTACCTGCATGGCAGGTCAAGCCTTATTTCGGTGTCCCTCTTTCATGGTGACTCCAGGCTCTATTTTGCTACTGTGCCTTCGGGTATCTGTTGTGGCCAGGAGATCTGCAATCTCCTGCCTTCCTGATTCAGTTATGGGGCCTACAGCTCCCACACAACCTTGGACTCCGGTGTCTGGTGTCTTGAGCTCAATCCTGGGGTGAGCTCAATCGCAGACCCACTCCCAGTTTCTCTCCCACTTGCTACTTCTCCCTTCACTGTCTCACACAGACTGACCTCTAACTCTTCCTCCAGACCATAACTTCTAGGGAAGCTACCCTGAAACCGGGTTTACAGCTCTCCATTCTGGCCTGGAGTCAGGAAAGTGTTGTATGCTAGTGTTACCTGCTAAGGGGATTCCTTCTTGCTTCCAGGCATGGCATTACCCTCCCTGGGAGGCAGGCAATAATACAACTGTGCCAACCAGATTCCTGGGGTGCCACATTCTCCCCCTTCCCCATTAAAACCAGTACTCCCAGACTGGGAAAACATAAACAATAAACAGGTGAAGACATACAAACATTTTTGAAATGCATTTCAACTGTAACAGGTAAACAGGTAACACCAACTTTTCTTCCCTTTATGGGAGGTTCTTTTGCTTGAACGTTGCATAATTATAAAAAAAATACAAAAACTGCAAACATATTGAAGGTGCAAAACATCAATTAAGTGCAAAACATAACATTTTAAACAGCTCTATGTAGCAGGTTGTGAGATTCCTATAGGGAGCACTTTAAGTGCTAACTATTTACAACAAAAGTTTTTGGGTCACTCATCATTCCTTATCCTATTGTCCTTCAATTTTTAACTCTTACCACTAGAAGTCCCAGAGAGGGGTCAATTAACATTTCTACCTTTGGAACCTTTGGAGCTCAACATTTCTGGGACTTCTAGCGTTAAATTTTAACAGTCATATTAATTTCCAGCAACAATCAGTTAGCTCTCTATTTCCTATTCCATTGCAGCTCTTGGCGGCTGCTACCCCCTTGCCTGGGAAAGTTCAGGATTGTTCCTTTCCACGGGTATGTCATACAATGGTTGATTCCACCACAGGTGTCTGGGTGGCTTGTGTGCACTGAGTGACTGATTGGGCCGCACCTGCAGGGTCTGTTGTTGCAGCCAGGTCTGCAACTGTTGGCCTTCTTGGTGCAGGTGTACACTTTCTGACATCCAGGGCATACCACCCCTTATCACCGACGTGGCGGGTGTAGGTTACCCGATCCTGGGGTATAAGTCTCTGTGCGAGTGGCCCTCTATCAAGTGGGATTCGATGACCCGACGGTTGACAAAGACATCATTGATCATCCCAGGCTCCGCAATGAAGCCCCATCCTTTTTCCAAGTGGAAGGTGACCACCATTCCCTGTCACAGTGGTTATCGGTTTCCACGCTTAGTCTTTCTTGCCTGGGCCTTAGCCTGTAGATTACGTTTTTCATAGGCCTCCTGCCGAGCCCAGCTTTCCTGCTCCTCTTTCTCTTCCCTCTGTTTACAATATTCCCTCCATGTAGTGATGGGCATCTCCTCCTGGAGTTCAATCACATTGGTCCCCTGTGGTCCCCTTCCAAACACAACCAGTTCAGTATGCACTTCCTGGGGCCCATTTGTTGGTGTTTGTGAGGTTGCCAACCTATCCATGATACTGCTTCCCTGATCCCAGTGGAGTAATTGGGCGCCCGCACAGATGTTGGGGTTGGTGAGGGCGATAGAGGCCCTACGAGGGTTTCTTCAACTGTGGATGCGGTGTCATTACCCATCACCTGGGTGCTCCCGGGGCCCTGTTACTGCCCCCCCCCCCAGGAGATCAAAACCCTGGCCGGGTGTATTGAGCAGCAAAGTGGCGAAGGCTCAATTGCAAAGTCCTCAACTCCCGGGGTCAAATCCGCACACCTTACCTCCTCTTCATGGGTGCCGGATCCCCTCTCCTACTCCGGGGTTGATGTTGTTAGTGGCGAGGCCATCCGCCACTCAGTCAGATTCTCCAGGAAGGCTCCTTTCCATCCCGCTTTCGCCGGCACCAGAGTCTGCAGGAGCTGGCAGGTCAGCTCCTCTATCTCCGCGCCTAGACGGTCTGAGTCCACCACAGGCAGCTGGTCCAGTTCTTGCGAGTCCAGGCTGAGGGAGTCCTCCTGCTCCACCTCACACTCCAGTGCTCGCTCACCTCCCTCCGCCATGGCATTACCTGGGTCTGCTCCATCCTTGCAATTTCCCTCGCTCTCTCTGCTCCACACCCGTCTTCATGGGCTGTTCCTCTTTCTTGGTGGGCAGTTCCTTCTCCTCCATTTTGGGCCATGAGGTGGATCCCCCTGACCGACGGGCCTGCTCCTTTTGCATCATACTCTAAACTTGTGCAGGCACAGCTTTTGCACTTTTCAGGAACACAGTCCAAAATAGGCGCACGGGACCCAGTGTAGTGGGTTGGTTCATCCTGTTCATGACGCCAAGTTGGAGTACCCCATGGGGCCATGAGATACTTGGTACTGGGTCGGCACAGTTCTTAAAGGTGAAGTCACGACAGCGGTGACCCGGTCCATGGCCCTGGGCGTCCAATTAAAGAGGTTTAAGTGTAGTGGGAAATAAAATCTAATGTAGTAATGTAACATAGTAACATAGTAAGGCTGAAAAAAGACATTTGTTCATCCAGTTCAGCCTATATTCCATCAGAATAAATTCCCAGATCTACATCCTTGTAAAGATCTTAATCACTGTAAGATACAATATTGTTGCGCTCTAGGATGACATCCAGGCCTCTATTGAACCCCTCGACTGAATTCGCCATCACCACCTCCTCACGCAAGGAATTCCAGATTCTCACTGCCCTAACAGTAAAAAATCCTCTTCTATGCTGGTGGAAAAACCTTCTCTCCTTCAGATGTAGAGAATGCCCCCTTTTGACCGTCACCTTCCTTGGTATAAACAGATCCTCGGAGAGATATTTGTATTGTCCCCTTATATACTTACAGTATACACGGTTATTAGATTGCCCCTCAGTCATCTTTTTTCTAGACTAAATAATCCTAATTTTGCTAATCTCTCTGGGTATTGTAGTTCCCCCATCCCCTTTATTTACTTTATGTAATCCAAAGCGGACTTAGATCAATTTAGCCGCAAGAAGAGAACCATATAATGATGAACTATGTATAAATCTTTATTTGTTATTAATATATAAAAACAAGAAGGCTTCAGGAGAATGATCGTCTCACACTACAACAGATTGTTTTATAATGCATCCATAACTCTGTTGGATGGTCTGATATGTGTACTAAAAGGAAATCCGCCTCAGTCATCATTTTCTAGACTAAATAATCCTAATTTTGCTAATCTCTCTGGGTATTGTAGTTCCCTAATCCCTTTTATTAAGTTTGCTGCCCTCCTTTGTACTCTCTCTAGTTCCATTATATCCTTCCTGAGCCCAATACTGGACACAGTACTCCATGTGCGGTGTAACCAGGGATTTGTACAGAGGCAGTATAATGCTCTCATCTTGTGTATCCAGAATGCACTCTATGATCCTGTTCGTGATGCCATCTGTGGTACTCAGCCAGGTATGGCCGACGCTGCTTAAATGGATTTGCTAGGGCCGATGGTGATGCAGCTTAGATGATTTTGCTCCCCATAAGTGCAGCGAAGGTCCCAGGGCTACCAGGACAGTCTATGAAAGGTTGTAGATGTTGGGATGCAGGAAATAATTGTAGGACACAGGGTTTGCAGTCTCTTTACCTTTCAATTGCCAGTGCAGTCCAGGGTACAGGTTACAGGCGATCTTTGAAATCCGGGCAGCCTGGAAGCGGTTCGGAATCCTCCTAACCAGGTGGGGTTGGAAGCCTTTCTTTCTGCGCTGAATTCTGGGTTCTTGATGCCTTAGCTTTTCTCAAGTCCCTCTCTCAATCTGTCCCTCAGGTGGAACACTACCCGTATGGCAGGAAGCTCAAGTCTTTTTCAGATGTCCCTCTCTCGTGGTGACTCCGAGCTCTATTTTGCTGCTGTGAATTAGGGTGTCTGTTGTGGCCAGGAGACCTGCAATCTCCTGCCCTCTGGATTCAGTTATGGGGCCTACAGCTCCCACACAACCTCGGACTCCGGTGTCCGGTTTCTTGCTCTCAATCCTTAGGGTGAGCTCAATCGCAGTTTCACTCCCAGTTTCTCTCCCACTTGCTCCTTCTCCCTTCACTGTCTCACACAGACTTACCTCTAACTCCTCCTCCAGACCAGAACTTATAGGAAAGCTACCTGTTATGATGTGGTGGTCTAGGAGCAACATGGAACGAGCTCTGAAGGAAGTGGTAACTGTACTGACCGCAGTCCCTAAGCTCAACACAACACTAGAAGCAGCCGTGGAATGCTCCTAACTCTCCCTATGCATCTCGTCACAGCCTAAGAGCTAACTACCCCTAAAGACAGAAGCAGGAAAACTATCTTGCTTCAGAGAAAATCCCCAAAGGATAGATTAGCCCCCCACAAATAATGACTGTGAGTGGAGAGGGAAAAAGACATACACAGAATGAAACCAGGATGAGCACAGGAGGCCAGTCTAGCTTGATAGATAGGACAGGATGGAATACTGTGCGGTCAGTATAAAACACTACAAAAATCCACGCAGGGTTTACTAAAAATCTCCACACCTGACTAAAGGTGTGGAGGGTAAATCTGCTTCCCAGAGCTTCCAGCAAGACAGAATTAATTCATACTGATAAGCTGGACAAACATAGAAAACACTGAACGGATAAGTCCACAATCTGTGAACAGAACAGAGCAAGTAAGAACTTGCTGAACTTCAGCTTTGCTGAACTGGTCAGGAAAACAGGGGAATCCAAAGAGATGTGAATCCAACCAGAAACCATTTACAAGTGGCACTAGCTGAAGGAACAGCCAGACCTAAATAGCCGAGCAAAAGAGAAGATAAGTGGAGGCAGCTGATGACAGCTAACTCCAAGGAGCAGCCATACCACTTGAAACCACAAGAGGGAGCCCAAGAGCAGAACTCACAAAAGTGCCACTTACAACCACCGGAGGGAGCCCAAGAGGGGAATTCACAACAGCTACCCTGAAACAGGGTTTAGAGCTCCCTTTTCTGGCCTTGAGTCAGAAAAGTGTTGTATGCTAGTATTACCTGCTAAGGGGATTCCTTCTCGCTTCCAGGCATGGCATCACCCTCCACGGGAGGCAGACAATACCACTGTGGCAACTGGATTCCTGGGGTGCCACAAAATGAACACCATTACTACTGTAAAGCGCGGAGGTGGATCGCTGATGTTTACAATATTGTAAACGACGCGGGCATAGCAGGTTGCTAAGAGAAACTACAAGAAAAATAAAGGCTTGACCGGACAGTGAGGGTTTGCTGTGTCTGTGAATAGGCGGGTTCACAAAGACTTCTGGAAGCGGGAGAAGTGTTTGTGGGTAATCAGCAGGCTCCTGAAGGTTCATCTACCCAGCGGTTTGAGGAGTGTCCACTTGATGCCCTGGGTGCATTTGCTTAATATGATGCAGTCAAAAGTCTATGCTTTGGAGGAAGTGGCCAAAACTTTAAGTCAGATCAAGGAATGAGCCTTGAAACAGCAACGCCAGGCCCAGGAGCAGAACAACAGCCTAATGCTGTAGCAGATGGCATTGCTGAAAGAGTCACCTACCCAGTGTAAACATACCAAGCTAGATACCACAAATAAATGACCAAAAACTTGCCTACAAAGTCCCTGCAATTGGCCTAGCTGATAACCTACCTATCTGTGGGGGTTGGCACCCTAAGGAGCGATTTGGCACCCCCACTCACCGTAGTCTAACCCTAACTACCCTATCACAACCCTAAGCCACAAGGTTGGAAAACAATATGCAATAGAATAGGGATAAAGAGAGTCTTTTTAAATATATACATTTAATAGACCAAATTCAGCAGGGATATTGTATGGCAAAATTAAGCAACAAAAATATCCGTGATCAGCCATAGATATTGCTCCCAACAAAAAAACACAAAACGCACTTTCCACAATAACGGTACATATCATGTAAATTCCCACAATGATAGTACATATAATTTAAATTTCCTACTAGGCTTTGATACTGCTACACCTGTGGGCATAACAGAGCGATCTGCTGAGACAATGTCGCATTGACAAATATCACAGTGGAAAGAATCAAATTATACTGGGAGTCAAACTTATCTGATCCGGATATACCCCGACTGCGGTTCATCAGGAGGTAAATAGATGCCATAGATGCTGACTGGGTCCGGATGAACACAATAGAAAAATGACCCGTCCCAGCGGTCATAACAGGTGGACTTAAATAAACACCCTGGTTATTGCTACTATTGCACACTCCCCCCACAATGGGGCAGGTAAATTTACCGGGTTCAGAAGTTCATCCCTATTCTATCTGCATATTGTTTTCCAACCTTGTGGCTTAGGGTTCTGATAGGGGAGTTAGGGTTAGACTACGGTGAATGAGGGCGCCAAATCGCTCTTTAGGGTGCAAACCCCCACAGATAGGTAGGTTATCAGCTAGGCCAATTGCAGGGACTTTGTAGGCAAGTTTTTGGTCATTTATTTGTGGTATCTAGCTTGGTATGTTTACACTGGGTAGGTGATTTTTTAATTATTTATGAATAAAATTCAGTTGTATAGGAATTTATGTTCACAAAGTTTAATTTAATTCCTTAATATATTTATTTCTTGTTTATGATTCATTGCTGAAAGAGGTAGTTGTAGTGTGCGCCAAGACAAGGGTAGCTGGGGACTCCGTGTTGCAGGTTACCAGGAAAGTGGTACAGTGCTCCATGTGAAAAATCTCTCCAGATGATGACGTGGAGACTTTCTTCTCTATCTTTGAAAGGGCGGCCCAAAGTGAGCAGCTCACCACAGAAGCGTAAGTGGATGTACTTGCGCTCTACTTGATAGGAGAGTCTCAAAAAGCCTATCATGACCCTAGTGAGCAAGACGTGCAAGACTGTGCCAATCTGAAAGCTGATATTCTTTCTTGCCTAGGAATTATGGCCACGGTGCAGGCAAAATGGTCCTGGCCTGGTAATACCGGTTAGACAGATCTCCACGGTTCCAAATGTTTGATTTATTTAATCTGGTAAATAAATGGCTGTAACCTGATGTCTGCACGCCCCCACAGATCATGGAGTAGATGATTGCCGACCTTTTTCCTTGGCCTTCAAAGCAAACTGCGCCGTTGGGTTGGCCATGGTGACCCCCCAGAGTGATGATCTAGTGGAGTTGGTAGAGAGATTTGTCGCTAAAGAGAGAAATCTCCAGAACTCTTCCCCTAACATGTCACCCAGAGGTAGACATTGACCCACTCTAATTCAGAAATGTCCCACATCAAAAGGAAGATAAAAGGGACTGCCAGAAAAAATTTCGAACCTGGTGGAGACTCCATGTTTAAAAAACCTGGACTGGTCCAATGTTGGAGTTGTCATGAGTTTCCTCAGGTCACGGCTCAGTGTTCATTAGGCCCAGAGCCTAAGGAATGTGACTTTGATAGGCACCAGTCCCTCTTTGCCCTTCCCTCCTATGTGGCCACACCTGGACTAATGACTGAACAAGAAGTGTGTAAAATCATGCTGAATGGTTGTCCTGTCACTGTTCTACTGTATTTTGAGAACCTCGTGACACTAGAACATGACAGCCTCATACCCAGAGTTTCTACACCCAACAGATTCATAAGTGTTGTGTGTATCCTTTGTGAGACCAAAATGTATCCTGTGGCCCTCACAAAAATAAAGACATCATATGGGCTATGAAATTGGGGTAGTAAAAGCCCTTATGCATAACATAATCCTGGGCCGCAATTTTCACTTGTTTTGGAAGTTGTGGGGGAAAGTATGGGCGCTAAGGGAAGTCCCAGTACCGGCCCAGGGGAAGAGGGTGAAAATTCTCAGGTGCAAGTCTTCGCTGGAGAAGAAGAAATTCTCCCTGATGCCCCAGTGATACTTGAGGTAGAGGATACACAGGATAAGTTTGGTATGACTCAATTGAATGATTACACCCTTAGATATGCAAGGAAGAATGTCATAATCTTTAGTGGAGTTTCCCAATATCCAGGAGTGACCAATGGTTTCCCTACTTTGCTATGAATAATAAGCTGTTGTATAGAGTGATCAAGAAAGATCTGGAAATCATTGAGCAATTGCTGGTCCCTAAATCTTATTGGCTTGCGTGCTTGATATGGCTCATAGTCATCTTCTAGGTGGAGAAGACCCAGGAGAGGATTCTCCGGATCTTCTTCAGGATGGGCATGTACAAGGAGATTGAAGATTATTGTAAGTCCTAACCTGCATGCCAAATAACTGCACATGTGACCCATTTTCGCAGTCCACTAGTATCTCTGCCAATTATTGAAATACTCTTTGAGAGGATTGGGATGGATTTTGTTTGGCCAATTGTAAAATCAGCTTGTGGGCACCAGTATATCCTTGTCGTAATAGATTATGCTACACACTATGCTGAAGCGGTTCCCCTAAGAAATACTGCATCTAATAGTATTGCATGTGATTTTTTTTTTGTTTTCTAGGATGGGGATTCTGAAGGAAATCCTTACCAATCAAGGCACACCTTTCAAGTCAAAGCGAACAAAAGAGCTGGGCTGAATGCTAAAAATGACGCACACACATACTTCAGTATATCATCTTCAAATAGATGAACTAGTTGAGAGGTTCAATAAAATGCTGAAGAACATGTTAAAAAACATAGTGGAAAAAATGGAAGTGATTGAGGTTATCTTTCACCATATTTAATGTTCTCTGTGAGAGAAGTACTGCAGGCTTCCACTGGTTTCTTGCCTTTCGAGTTAATGTATGGAAGGCACCCAAGAGGTCTGCTGGGTATAGCAAAAGAAACATGGAAAGCTGAGGCTACCCCATATTGAAGTGTTATTCAACACGTATCGCAGATGCAGAACTGAATAAAAAAAAAGATTATCTATTGTTAGAGAGCATATGCAGAAGGCCCAAGTGTATAATGGGGCAGCCAAGATCAGTAACTTCAACCCAGGAGTTAGGGAGTTAGGGTCTTGGTTTTAGTACCGACAGTTAAAAGCAAGTTTTTGGTGAATTGGCAGGGTCCATATGAGGTAGTTGAGATGGTTGAAGAAATAGATTATAAGGTACATCAACCATACCAGCTGTATCATGTGTATCTACTTAAACCTTGGAAAGATAGGGAATCGTTGAGTGCTGCCAGGCTGAAGCATAGTCATTTACCAAAATCGGTTCCAGCCATGAAATTAGAGGATACTCTTTTGACGGCCAAACGGCAGGAAGAGAAACAATTCCTCCAGAGGAACAGAATGAAAATCTCTGACATGCCTTGGAACACACTTCTAATAAAATATGCTATGTAGTTACCGAACCGAGTAAGAAATTAAATCTTAACCCCTACAGAATACCAAAGGCACGCTAAGAAGCAATCTTGACTGAAGTCAAATGTATTGGAGCCAGGAGTGATCAAAGTGAATGGTCTACCCTGGTTGTGTTGATTCCCAAACCAAATGGGACCTGGGGGTTTTGCAATGATTTTTGAAAGTTAAATGAAATCTCTAAATTTGATGCATCTCCTATGCCCAGGGAAAATTAATTAGTTGACAAACTTGGAAATGCTAGATACATAACAACTCTGGATCTTACCAAGAGTCATTGGCAAATTCTGTTAACCCAGAAGTCCAAATAAAAGATGGCTTTCTCCACCACAGTGGCCTTCATAATCCTTAAATAGAAGAAGTTTGGGACCACAAGAAGTCTCCCTAGACCTGGCCATCCAGCCAAACTGAGCAATCGTGGGAGAAGAGCCTTGGTGAGAGAGGTAAAGAAGAACCCCAAGATCACTGTGGCTGAGACCCAGAGATGCAGTAGGGAGATGGGAGAAAGTTCCACAAAGTCAACTATCACTGCAGCCCTCTACCAGTCAGGCCTTTAGGGCAGAATAGCTTGACGGAAGCCTCTCCTGAGTGAAAGACATATGAAAGCACACATAGAGTTTGCTTAAAAAAACAAATGAAGGACTGCCAAACTATGAGAAATAAGATTCTCTGGTCTGATGAGATGAAGAAATACCTTTTTGGTGATAATTCTAAGCGATATGTGTATAGAAAACCAAGCACTGCTCATCACCCGCCCAATACAATGCAAACAGTAAAACATGGTGGTGGCAGCATCATGCTATGAGGGTGTTTTTCAGCTGCAGGGAACAGGACTGATTGCCATTGAAGCAAACAAAAATGTGGAAAAGTACAGAGATATCCTGGATGAAAACCTCTTCCAGAGTGCTGTGGACCTCAGACTTGGCCAAAGGTTCGCCTTCCAACAAAACAATAACCCTAAGCACATAGTTAAAATACAAAGGAGTGGCTTTGGAACAACTCTGTGACCATTCTTGACTTTCCCAGGCAGAGCCCTTACCTTAACCCAATTGAGCATCTCTGGAGAGACCTGAAAATGGCTGCTACCAACGTTCACCATCCAACCTGACGGAACTGAAGAGGATCTGCAAGGAAGAATGGCAGATGATCCCCAAATCCAGGTGTTAAAAACTTGTTGTATCATTCCCAAGAAGACTCATGGCTGTACTAGCTCAAAAGGGTGCTTCTACTCAATACTGAGCAAAGGGTCTGAATGCTTATGACTAGGGTTGAGCGAAACGGGTCGTTCATTTTCAAAAGTCGCCGACTTTTGGCAAAGTCGGGTTTCATGAAACCCGATCCGACCCCTGTGCGGGGTCGGCCATGCGGTACGCGACTTTCGCGCCAAAGTCGCGTTTCAATGATGCGAAAAGCGCCATTTCTCAGCCAATGAAGGTAAACGCAGAGTGTGGGCAGCGTGATGACATGGGTCCTGGTCCCCACCATCTTAGAGAAGGGCATTGCAGTGATTGGCTTGCTGTCTGCGGCGTCACAGGGGCTATAAAGGTGCGTTCCCGCCGACCGCCATGTTACTGCTGCTGATCTGAGCTTAGGGAGAGGTTGCTGCCGCTTCTTCAGAAGCAGGGATAGCGTTAGGCAGGGTCCATTAGCCACCAAACCGCTTGTGCTGTAGCGATTTGCACTGTCCAACACCACCTTCGGTGGGCAGGGACAGTGGAAGCTACATTTTTTTTTTTTTCCTCAGCGCTGTAGCTCATTGGGCTGCCCTAGAAGGCTCCCTGATAGCTGCATTGCTGTGTGTACGCCGCTGTGCAAACCAACTGCTTTTTTCAAAGCACAAATCCTCTTGTTCCTTCCTTTCTGCACAGCTATCTTGTTTGTTTGTCCACACTTTTTATTTAATTTGTGCATCAGTCCACTCCTTATTGCTACCTGCCATACCTGGCTGAGATTACTGCAGGGAGATAGTAATTGAAGGACAGTTCCTTTTTTTTTTTTTTTGTGGGAGATTAAGATTGGCATTTCTGCTAGAGTGCCATCCCTGTCTGTGCCATCTGTCACTCAGTGGGCCATAGAAAGCCTATTTATTTTTTTGCTTGATTTGGGTTCTAAAATCTACCTGAAAAAATCACTACATCAATTAGTGGGAGAAAAATATTGGCCTCAGGGCTTGTGTGCCACTCCTGACTCCTGTGTATGCCATCTCTCAGTCAGTGGGCCATAGAAAGCCTATTTATTTTTTTGCTTGATTTGGGTTCCAAAATCTACCTGAAAAAATCACTACATCAATCAGTGGGAGAAAAATATTGCCCTCTGGGCTTGTGTGCCACTCCTGACTCCTGTGTGCATCATCACTCACTCAGTGGGCCATAGAAAGCCTATTTTTTTTTTTGCTTTATTTGGGTTCTAAATTCTACCTGAAAAAATCAATAAATCAATCAGTGGGAGATTAATATTGGCCTTTGGGCTTGTGTGCCAGTCCTAAGCGTGCCATCTCTCTCTCTCAGATAGTGGGCCATAGAAAGCCTATTTATTATTTTTTTTATTGGGTTTATAAATTATCCCTGAAAAAAAAAAAAAAAAGTGGGAGATTAATATTGGCCTCTGGGCTTGTGTGCCAGTCCTGAGCGTGCCATCTCTCTCACAAATAGTGGGCCATAGAAAGCCTATTTATTTTATTTTTTTGGTTTTATAAATTCTCCCTGAAAAAAAAAAGGGAGATTAATATTGGCCTTTGGGCTTGTGTGCCAGTCCTAAGCGTGCCATCTCTCTCTCTCAGATAGTGGGCCATAGAAAGCCTATTTATTATTTTTTTAATTGGGTTTATAAATTTTCCCTGAAAAAAAAAAAAAAGTGGGAGATTAATATTGGCCTCTGGGCTTGTGTGCCAGTCCTGAGCGTGCCATCTCTCTCACAAATAGTGGGCCATAGAAAGCCTATTATTTTTTTTTTTTTGGTTTTATAAATTCTCCCTGAAAAAAAAAGGGAGATTAATATTGGCCTTTGGGCTTGTGTGCCAGTCCTAAGCATGCCATCTCTCTCTCTCAGATAGTGGGCCATAGAAAGCCTATTTATTATTTTTTTAATTGGGTTTATAAATTTTCCCTGAAAAAAAAAAAAGTGGGAGATTAATATTGGCCTCTGGGCTTGTGTGCCAGTCCTGAGCGTGCCATCTCTCTCACAAATAGTGGGCCATAGAAAGCCTATTTATTTTTTTGGTTGATTTGGGTTCTAAATTCTACCTGAAAAAATCACTACATCAATCATTGGGAGAACAATATTGGCCTCTGGGCTTGTGTGCCACTCCTGACTCCTGTGTGTGTCATCTCTCACTCAGTGGGCCATAGAAAGCCTATTTTTTGTTTTATTTGTTTTCTAAATTCTCCCTGAAAAAATCATTTTATTTTATTTGGTTTCTAAATTCTTCCTGAAAAATATCATTTTTTTTTATTATTTTTTTTTTCTAAAGTCTCCCTGAAAAAAAAAAAATCAAATCAGTGGGAGATTAATATTGCCCTTTCTGCTTGTGTGCCAGTCTTGACTCCTGGGTGTGCCATCTCTCTCTCTCTCCAATTGTGGGCCATAGAAAGCCTATTATTTTTTTTGCTTGATTTGGGTTCCAAAATCTACCTGAAAAAATCACTAAATCAATCAGTGGTAGATAAATATTGGCCTCTGGGCTTGTGTGCCACTCCTGACTCCTGTGTGCGTCATCTCTCACTCAGTGGGCCATAGAAAGCCTATTTTTTGTTTTATTTGTTTTCTAAATTCTCCCTGAAAAAATCATTTTATTTTATTTGGTTTCTAAATTCTTCCTGAAAAAATCATTTTTTTTTTATTATTTTTTTTTTCTAAAGTCTCCCTGAAAAAAAAAAAAAAATCAAATCAGTGGGAGATTAATATTGCCCTTTCTGCTTGTGTGCCAGTCTTGACTCCTGTGTGCGTCATCTCTCACTCAGTGGGCCATAGAAAGCCTATTTTTTGTTTTATTTGCTTTCTAAATTCTCCCTGAAAAAATCATTTTATTTTATTTGGTTTCTAAATTCTTCCTGAAAAAATCATTTTTTTTTTATTATTTTTTTTTCTAAAGTCTCCCTGAAAAAAAAAAAAAAATCAAATTAGTGGGCACCGGTGCTCAGGAAGGATATAATGGAACTAGAGAGAGTACAAAGGAGGGCAACAAAATTAATAAAGGGGATGGGAGAACTACAATACCCAGATAGATTAGCGAAATTAGGATTATTTAGTCTAGAAAAAAGACGACTGAGGGGCGATCTAATAACCATGTATAAGTATATAAGGGGACAATACAAATATCTCGCTGAGGATCTGTTTATACCAAGGAAGGTGACGGGCACAAGGGGGCATTTTTTGCGTCTGGAGGAGAGAAGGTTTTTCCACCAACATAGAAGAGGATTCTTTACTGTTAGGGCAGTGAGAATCTGGAATTGCTTGCCTGAGGAGGTGGTGATGGCGAACTCAGTCGAGGGGTTCAAGAGAGGCCTGGATGTCTTCCTGGAGCAGAACAATATTGTATCATACAATTATTAGGTTCTGTAGAAGGACGTAGATCTGGGGATTTATTATGATGGAATATAGGCTGAACTGGATGGACAAATGTCTTTTTTCGGCCTTACTAACTATGTTACTATGTTACTATGTTAGTGGGAGATTAATATTGCCTTTTCTGCTTGTGTGCCAGTCTTGACTCCTGGGTGTGCCATCTCTCTCTCTCTCTCTCTCCAATTGTGGGCCATAGAAAGCCTATTATTTTTTTTGCTTGATTTGGGTTCCAAAATCTACCTGAAAAAATCACTAAATCAATCAGTGGGAGATAAATATTTACATTTGTGCTTCAGTGACAGTCCTGCGTGTGTGGCATCTCTCTCATTTGTTGCCACCAAAAACAGAGTGTGTAACATTGTGCCTGATTTTCCTTGCAGTCTCACCCACCTGTAAAGGGGTAGCTAAATCATACTGAAGTTATAGCTCACCGTGTAAGTTGTGTGACAGCAACAAATACCGTTAGTTTGGTTACGTTTTTAAAACAATGAGGAAGTCTGGTGGAAGAGGTCGTGGCCGGGGGCGTTCATTGTCAGCTGGTAATGAGGGTAGTGGTAGTGGTGGAGCATCAGGTGGTCGTGGGAAAAAAAATATTGCACCTAAGTCTGGAGCTGTGGAGCCAGGTTCGTCGTCTGGCTACACAAGGCCTCGAACGCTCCCTTTTCTGGGAGTAGGAAAACCGCTTTTAAAGCCGGAGCAGCAAGAGCAAGTTTTGGCTTATCTTGCTGACTCAGCCTCTAGCTCTTTTGCCTCCTCTCATGAAACTGGTAAATGTAAAAGCAGCACGTCGTTAGTGGATGTTCACGTTCAGGGACAAGTCGCTTCCTTGTCCTCTTCAGCAAAAACAACAACAGAGAAGAATGCAGCAGGCGACACAACGGGTTACTCCATGGAGCTCTTTACACATACCGTCCCTGGCTTAGAAAGTGAAGCAGTTAACAGTCCATGCCCATTACAAGTTGAATCTGACATGGAGTGCACTGATGCACAGCCACAGCCAGACTACTATGCTGGTCCTTTGACTCAGACCACAACATTGCCCTCGCAGGGTAATGATCAAGAATCAGACCCTGATGAGACTATGTTGCCCCATCACGAACGCTATACCACCGACCGACACGGTGACACAGACGAAGTTGCACATGAGCTACAAGAAGAGGTAATAGATGACCCAGTTCTTGACCCCGATTGGCAGCCATTGGGGGAACAGGGTGCAGGCGGCAGCAGTTCTGAAGCGGAGGAGGAGGGGCCGCAGCAGGCATCAACATCGCAACAGGTTCCATCTGCCGGGCCCGTATCTTGCCCAAAACACGTGGCAAAGCCAAAACCTGTTGGAGGACAGCGTGGCCATCCGGTTAAAGCTCAATCTGCAATGCCTGAAAAGGTATCCGATGCTAGAAAGAGTGCAGTCTGGCATTTTTTTAAACAACATCCAATTGATCAGCGCAAAGTCATCTGTCAAAAATGTTCAACTACCTTAAGCAGAGGGCAGAATCTGAAAAGTCTCAATACAAGTTGCATGCATAGACATTTAACCACCATGTATTTGCAAGCTTGGACTAACTACCAAACGTCCCTTAAGGTTGTAGCACCCTCGGCCAATGAAGCTAGTCATCAACGCAACATCCCTTCCGGCAGTGTAGGGCCACCATTTTCCGCACCACCTGCAGTATCTGTGCAGGTTTCTTTGCCAGGCCAAAGCAGTCAGGGTCAGGGAATCACCAGTTTCGTAGTAGGAAACACTGCATCTAGGGCACCGGCGGCAACAATACCATCTCCCACCGTCTCTCAGTCTGCCATGTCCACCGGCACCCCCGCTAGTTCCACGATCTCCAGCTCTCCAGTCCAGCTCACCCTACATGAGACTATGATTAGAAAAAGGAAGTACTTAGCCTCGCATCCGCGTACACAGGGTTTGAACGCTCACATAGCTAGACTAATCTCGTTAGAGATGATGCCCTACCGGTTAGTTGAAAGCGAAGCTTTCAAAGCCCTGATGGACTACGCTGTACCACGCTACGAGCTACCCAGTCGACACTTTTTTTCCAGAAAAGCCATCCCAGCCCTCCACCAGCATGTTAAAGAGCGCATCGTCCATGCACTCAGGCAATCTGTGAGCACAAAGGTGCACCTGACAACAGATGCATGGACCAGTAGGCACGGCCAGGTACGTTACGTGTCCATCACGGCACACTGGGTGAATGTTGTGGATGCAGGGTCCACAGGGGACAGCAAGTTTGGGACAGTTCTGCCTAGCCCACGGTCTAGGAAACAGTTGGCTGTAGCCGTTCGCACCCCCTCCTCCTCCTCCTTGTCCTCCTGCAGAAGCGAGAGCTCGTCCACAGACCGCAGTCGCACAACTACTCCATCCGCAGCTGCCACTGTTGCACACCAGGTCTCCCATTATGGGGCAGCTACTGGCAAACGTCAGCAGGCTGTATTGGCTATGAAGTGTTTGGGCGACAACAGACACACCGCGGAAGTTCTGTCCGAGTTCTTGCAGAAAGAAACGCAGTCGTGGCTGGACACTGTAGATCTTGAGGCAGGCAAGGTAGTGAGTGATAACGGAAGGAATTTCATGGCTGCCATGTCCCTTTCCCAACTGAAACACATTCCTTGCCTGGCTCACACTTTAAACCTGGTGGTGCAGTGCTTCCTGAAAAGTTATCCGGGGTTATCCGACCTGCTCCTCAAAGTGCGTGGACTTTGCTCACATATCCGCCGTTCGCCCGTACACTCCAGCCGTATGCAGACCTATCAGCGTTCTTTGAACCTTCCCCAGCATCGCCTAATCATAGACGTTGCAACAAGGTGGAACTCAACACTGCACATGCTTCAGAGACTGTGCGAACAGAGGCGGGCTGTTATGTTTTTGTGGGAGGATACACATACACGGGCAGGCAGTAGGATGGCAGACATGGAGTTGTCAGGTGTGCAGTGGTCGAAGATTCAAGACATGTGTCAAGTCCTTCAGTGTTTTGAGGAATGCACACGGCTGGTTAGTGCAGACAACGCCATAATAAGCATGAGCATCCCCCTAATGCGTCTGCTGATGCAAAGTTTGACGCACATAAAGGATCAGGCGTCTGCAGCTGAGGAAGAGGAAAGCCTTGATGACAGTCAGCCATTGTCTGGCCAGGGCAGTGTACAGGACGAGGTAGCGGGCGAAGAGGAGGAGGAGGACGAGGAGGATGATGGGGATGATTATATTTTTAATGAGGAAGCTTTTCCGGGGCCACTGGAAATTGTTGGCGCGGCAATGCCGGGTTCTGGTTTTTTGAGGGACACAAGTGACGTGGATTTGCC
This sequence comes from Ranitomeya imitator, assembly GCF_032444005.1. Lineage (NCBI taxonomy): Eukaryota > Metazoa > Chordata > Amphibia > Anura > Dendrobatidae > Ranitomeya > Ranitomeya imitator. The sequence continues at coordinate 405,100,661 of NC_091284.1, forward strand.
TGAAACTGCCCCTTAACCAAGCACAACCGCAGATTTGAGAACTGGAATTTTGGCCCACATGGCGGATTATGCCTTACGTATCCTCAAAAGGGACACACGCATTACTAAAATGATGAACGATGACAATTACTGGTTGGCCTGCCTCCTTGATCCTCGCTATAAAGGCAAATTGCAAAATATAATGCCACATGAGAACTTGGAACTAATATTAGCAACCAAACAATCAACTCTTGTTGACCATTTGCTTCTGGCATTCCCTGCACACAGCGCCCGTGATCGTTCTCACACGAGCTGCAGGGGCCAGCAGACCAGAGGAGTTAGAGGGGCAGAAATCAGAAGTGGCGTTGGCCAGAGGGGTTTTCTGACCAGGTTGTGGAGTGATTTTGCTATGACCGCAGACAGGACAGGTACTGCAGCATCAATTCAAAGTGACAGGAGACAACATTTGTCCAGTATGGTTACAAACTATTTTTCATCCCTTATCGACGTTCTCCCTCAACCGTCATTCCCATTTGATTACTGGGCATCCAAATTAGACACCTGGCCAGAATTGGCAGAATATGCATTGCAGGAACTTGCTTGCCCGGCAGCTAGTGTCCTATCAGAAAGAGTATTCAGTGCTGCAGGTTCAATACTAACAGAAAAAAGGACTCGTCTGGCTACCCAAAATGTAGATGATCTAACCTTCATTAAAATGAACCACAATTGGATTTCGAAATCTTTTGGCCCACCTTGCCCGGCTGACACCTAGCTTTCCTATGAAAAGGTCTTGCCTGTGGACTATTCTGAATGACTTTTCCAATCTCGTAATTTGCAGCACCTGATTGTCCAGCATACGACATGTTTACACCTCACTAAATGGCCAAACTCCCCACACGGAGCCGTGGTATCGCCACTTGGCGCCCGCACCTGTGAGAGTGCTGTTTGTCTGAAGAGGTGGGTGTGCCCGCTTTTGGTCGACGGCACTGCCACTAGGTCCCTCATAGTACAATAAAGTGTCTGGCGGTGGTGGTGCGCACCCAACATCAGACACACCGTTGTAATATGAGGGGCCCTGGGCCTTTACCGCCGGCCACAAGACAGTTCCCCCCCCCAGCTCAAACAGTGCTCTACCACTTGCAAAATTATCTCTCACAGCTCCACCAATGTTTAGTCTATTCGCTGACATCCTTCAATGCCTGGCACTGACAACACCATTGTATTGACATTTTTGTTATGTTAGACCTTCGAAGCCTGTCTGCGGTCCCTCCTTCCACTAGGCCTCCACTGACCATTGTACTGCTGCCCGTGTACCCCTGGAACCAATTTTAAATTGCCAACAGCCCTATTTTTTATGTTAGGCCTTCGAAGCCTGTCTGCGGTCCCTCCTTCCACTAGGCCTCCACTGACCATTGTACTGCTGCCCTTGTACCACTGGAACCAATTTTAAATTGCCAACAGCCCTATTTTTATATGCTAGGCCTTCGAAGCCTGTCTGCGGTCCCTCCTTCCACTAGGCCTCCACTGACCACACCACTGCTGCCCGTGTACCCACGGAACCAATTTAAAATTGCCTACAGCCAGCCCAATTTTTTTATTTTAGGCCTTCGATGCCTGTTTGCGGTCACTCCTTCCACTAAGCCTCCACTGACCACACCACTGCTGCCCGTGTACCCACGGAACCAATTTAAAATTGCCTACATCCAGCCCAATTTTTTTATTTTAGGCCTTCGATGCCTGTTTGCGGTCACTCCTTCCACTAGGCCTCCACTGACCACACCACTGCTGCCCGTGTACCCACGGAACCAATTTAAAATTGCCTACAGCCATGTGTTATTATGTTAGGCCTTCGATGCCTGTCTGCGGTCACTCCTTCCACTAGGCCTCCACTGACCACACCACTCCTGCCCGTGTACCCCTGGAACCAATTTAAAATTGCCTACAGCCATCCCAATTTTTTTATTTTAGGCCTTCGATGCCTGTCTGCGGTCCGTTCTTTCTACTACTACTACACTGACCAGGCCACTGCTGCCCGTGTTCCCCTGGAACCAATTTAAAATTGCCAACAGCCATGTGTTATTATGTTAGGCCTTCGATGCCTGTCTGCGGTCACTCCTTCCACTAGGACTCCACTGACCACACCACTGCTGCCCGTGTACCCCTGGAACCAATTTAAAATTGCCTACAGCCAGCCCAATTTTTTTATTTTAGGCCTTCGATGCCTGTCTGCGGTCCTTCCTTCCAATAGCTCTCCACTGACCAGACCAATGCTGGCCGTGTACCCCTGGAACCCAGCGGAAAGTGCATGTAGCCTCCTTTTATTCTTTGTTTTATATTTAGAAAGCCCAGATGAACTACGCTGTGCAACGGTTCAAGCTACCCAGTCGACATTTCTTTTGCGAGAAAAGCCATCCCAGCCCTCCACCGGCATGAAAAAGTCTGCATTGTCATAGCACTCAGGCAATCAAACAGTAGAAAGGTGCACCTGACAAGAGACGCATGGACCAGTAGGCATGTCCACAAAAAGTTACGTGTCCATTATGGCGCACTGGGTTAATGTGTTGGATGCATGGTCCACAGGGGACAGCCTACAAAGTCTGTCTGCAGTCCCTAATTCCAATTTTCCTCCGCTGACCACACCACTGCTGCCCGTGTACCCCTGGAACCAATTTTACAGTGTCTACAGCCTAATTTTGTTATGTTAGGCCTACTACGCCTGTCTGCGGTCCCTCCTTCCAATACTCGTCCACTGACCACACCACTGCTGCCCGTGGACCCCTGGAACCTATTTTTAATTGCATAGAGCATCCTTTTTTTAATAGTAGGCGTACAAAGTCTGTCTGCGGTCCACTATTGAAATTGTCCTCCACTGCCAAGAGCACTGCTGCTTGTGTACCCCTGTAACTTTTTTAAGCTGCAGTGAGCCACATTTTTGGTTTAAGTCCTACTACCTGTGTCTGTCTGCGCCACTCAATTCGGCTGTGTTCCTTTGAAAAAAGCTGAGCGTCAATAGTCTTGTTTTCAGCCTCTAGGAATTTTAAAACTGCATTGGGGGTTCAACTTTGGTAGGGCCTACTAACGGTGTCTGCCTCCCCAAGGTGTGCCCCAAGTTTCCTCGCCATTGCTTCGATCTTAATGCTCTCGTTTAGTAGTTGTTGGAAACTACACTGCATTAGGCCTACAAATTGGGTATGGGGTGTAGAGAGATGGTGTGTTCCACTCCAAGGTGTTCCCCAGGTTTCCTCTCCATTGCTTCGATCTTCATGCTCTCGTTTAGTAGTTGTTGGAAACTACACTGCATTAGGCCTACAAATTGGGTATGGGGTGTAGAGAGATGGTGTGTTCCACTCCAAGGTGTTCTCCAGGTTGCCTTTCCTGAGCTTCGATCTTCCAGCTCTCGTTTAGTAGTTGTTGGAAACTACACTGCATCAGGCCTACAAATTGGGTATGGGGTGTAGAGAGATGGTGTGTTCCACTCCAAGGTGTTCCCCAGGTTTCCTGTCCATTGCTTCGATCTTCATGCTCTCGTTTAGTAGCTGTTGGAAACTACACTGCATTAGGCCTACAAATTGGGTACGGGGTGTAGAGAGATGGTGTGTTCCACTCCAAGGTGTTCCCCAGGTTTCCTGTCCATTGCTTCGATCTTCATGCTCTCGTTTAGTAGTTGTTGGAAACTACACTGCATTAGGCCTACAAATTGGGTATGGGGTGTAGAGAGATGGTGTGTTCCACTCCAAGGTGTTCTCCAGGTTTCGTCCACATTGCTTCAGTCTTCCGACTCTCGTTTAGTAGTTGTAGAAAACTACACTGCATTAGGCCTACAAATTGGGTATGGGGTGTAGAGAGACGGTGTGTTACACTCCAAGGTGTTCCCCAGGTTTCGTCCACATTGCTTCGATCTTCCGACTCTCGTTTAGTAGTTGTTGAAAACTACACTGCATTAGGCCTACAAATTGGGTATGGGGTGTAGAGAGATGGTGTGTTACACTCCAAGGTGTTCTCCAGGTTGCCTTTCCTGAACTTCTATCTTCAGGCTCTCATTAAATTGTGGTTAAATGGAACAACTGCATTTGGCGTACTAGTTGGTTTGGGGCCTACTATCGGTGTCTGCCACTCCTTGCTGTTCTCCTCCACTGAACAAAGCTGTGCCGCCTGTTTACTACGGTTGCCAATTTTGAACTGCATTTCGACTACTTACTGATTTGGGCCTACTCTCTGTGTCAGCCTTTCATTTCAGTTGTCCTCCACTGCAATGCCCCCTGGTTAGTCCTGTGTTACCAATTTTGAACTGCATTTAGCCAACTTTATTCTTTGGGCCTATATCTGTTTTTCCTCCTCATCCTGCCCATTGCCCAGCCAGTGATAGATGAGTCTGCTGGTACATTGACCCATAACGCAAAATTCCCCGTGCACGCTACACAGCAAGATTGTGACCCTGCTGAAAGTCAGGTTCCTCTTCCCGCATACCATACCACCTTACACGGGGACAAAGAGGAAGGTGCAGATGAAAGTGCAGGTTCCTTCATCAGGTGGGGGGAGGAATACTAGTTGGCGACGTCACTGGCACAGGGCCTCTCATAGTACGCAAAAGTGTTGCTGCCGGTGGGAGGCGCCCCCGCCGTGCAAACACACCGCTGTACTTTGAGGGGCCCTGTGCCAGTGCCAATGCCAACGAGCGGGCCCCCCTTGCTTGCTCAGGATAACAGCACTTGCAAAGTTGAAATACTTACCTCTCCCTGCTCCACTGCCGTGACGTGGTCCAGATTTACTGGGCCCACTAATTACTTGAACCAGCCCTACCCCCCACAACTTTAGCCAAATGACCCCCAATTTAAAATGCCTTCCAATTATTATAAGCTAAATTACGATTGACAAGCTTCTGTAACAAGAATGGATGTTTTGGCCATTAAAATGGGCAGTGTAGGTGTTTTCCTGGCCTCCACTCACTGCCGACTATGCTCCCCCATTGACTTGCATTGGGTTTCGTGTTTCGGGCGATACCCGACTTTTCGCCATAATCGGCCGATTCCACTCGACTCGACTTCTAAGATAGTCGGGTTTCGCGAAACACGACTCGACTCTAAAAAGGTCAAGGTCGCTCAACACTACTTATGACCATGTGATATTTCAGTTTTTCTTTTTTAATAAATTTGCAAAAATTACTACAAATAGCTGCAATGAAACAAAGAGTGAAAAATTTAAAGGGGTATGAATACTTTACGTACCCACTGTGTGTGTATATATATATATATATATATATATATATATATATATATATATATATATATATATATATATATATATATATATATATATATATTATATATATATATACTGTATATATATTTACACAGATAAATATACAGTTGAGAAAATATGTATTTGATACACTAACAGTTGAAGCAAAGGTTTCTGTACTAAATACTAAGTTCTGCTTTTCTATTTTAGATCCTGTCTCTCACAGGTGAAGTGAACCTACGATAAAAATTGCAGATCTCTCCATTCTTTGTAGGTGGGAAAACTGGTGTAATTGGCAGTGTATCAAATACTTTCCCTCACTGTATATATATGTATATATATATATATATATATATATATATATATATATACGTATACACACAGTACAGACCACAAGTTTGGATACACCTTCTCATTTAAAGATTTTTCTGTATTTTCATGACTATGAAAATTGTACATTCACATGGCTGCGAACAATCAGCGATGGGCATAGTCCGGCCGAGAATTAGTCCCTCCTTACTCCCCAGCCATCAGCGCCCACTCCATACTCCCCTCCGGTCAGCGCTCACACAGGGTTAATGGCAGCGTTAATGCAGTCCGTTAACGCTGCTATTAACCCTGTGTGACCAACTTTTTACTATTGATGCTGCATCTATAGTAAAAAGATCTAATGTTAAAAATAATGAAACAATAAAAATAGTTCAATACTCACCGTCCGTCGCCCCCCGGATCCAGCAGAGGCCTTTCCCGCTTTTTGCGATGCTCCAGTGGCCGCTCCATGCATTGCGATCTGGCGAGATGATGACGTAGCGGTCTCGCGAGACCGCTACGTCATCATCTCATGAGACCGCAATGCACTCTTGGGACCGGAGCGTCGCGAGGAGCATCGGTAAAGGCCTCGCTTGGATCCGGGGGGACGTCGGAGGGTGAGTATAGAACTATTTTTTTATTTTAATTCTTTTTTTAACAGGGATATGATGCCCACGTTGCTGTATACTACGTGGGCTGTGCAATATACTACGTGTCTGTGCAATATACTACGTGGCTGTGCAATATACTACATGGGCTGTGCAATATACTACGTGGGCTGTGCAATACACTATGTGGCTGTGCAATACACTATGTGGGCTGTGCAATATACTTTGTGGGCTGTGCAATACACTACGTGTCTTTGCAATATACTACGTGGCTGTGCAATATACTACATGGGCTGTGCAATATACTACGTGGGCTGTACAATACACTATGTGGCTGTGCAATATACTGTATGTGGCTGTGCAATATACTACGTGGCTGTGCAATATACTACGTGGGCTGGGCAATATACTATGTGGGCTGTGCAACATACTACGTGGGCTGTGCTATATACTATGTGGCCCGCCGCGAACAATCAGTGACAGGCACAGTCCGGCCGTGATTTGGCGCGGGATTTGAACCACGCTTCACTAATTGGTCGCGCCCGGCCGGCCGAATCCTGTGTATTCAATGTATTATTCTAAAATCTTCATAAATAAACTACATGCATATTCTAGAATACCTGATGCGTTAGAATCTGGCTACCATCTAGTATATATACTACACCAGCGAAAAAAAGGGGGAGTAACGACACCAAAATGGGTAGACAAAAGATAACAATATTTTATTAACAAATAAATACAACAGAAATAACAAACACATAAGAAAGCATGATAGACTGCAACAAAAATTCCACCATGCAGAGAGGAGGAAAACCAGCCAGTACACTAATGGTAAAGCACACAGATGCAAAATAAGACCTGGGTAGATATCAGAAAAATTAATTAATTTAAGTGATCCCGGATATTAGAGTATCTACCATGAGGGATCATCCCTCCGGTGCCACAAAGGCGCCATATGGTAGTTAAAAGTCATATAATCCTGGATATGCACGTGTCACCAACGTATTGTAAACTCACCCATCATAAGTCTGCATCAGCGTGGCCTTCCCACTACCCCTGACGCGCGTTTCGCGTTCGTAGCTTTTTCAAAGGAGGAGTGTACTCCCCCTTTTTTTCGCTGGTGTAGTATATTTGTATTTGGGAGCGACACTCCTGCTTAGATTTAATTGCTTGATGATAGGGAGAGTTGTTTTGGTATATTCTGACCATGCTCTCGGCCACTTACTGTATTAGATGCTTACTGATTATTGTATCTGCATCTAGTATATATATGTATGTCCTCTGGCTAATGTGTACTTCGGTCATGCTTAGTGAGTAGATCGGATTTATCAGCATGCTAAGCTGCTAAACAGAGGGCCAAAATTTGCATATATTTTGTTGCATCTAGTAATTGAAAAGTTTCAATATCAGTCCATTTACCAATAGGTCTTTAGTGAAGAGGCAATATCCCTGTTGTGTCCCTGCGGGCATTGTGCATGGAATATAGTCACCAGCCTGTATTCTGTGAATAGTGTTCTTGCAGTGGCTGTCGCAGGGGCAATGTGCTGTGACAGCACCTAAGAGAATGTAATTCAAGTATACAGTCCCATAAATGAATTCATCTGACAGCACCTGTCTCTATTATTGCTATCACTCCTACTGCTAAAGATAGCGATTCCATCAAAGTTGGGTAATAGCTCATAATGCAATACCTTAATACAACAAAGTGTCCCTAAAAGGGAGCTTCATGTATTTTCCTTATCATTTCTTTCATGTCGTAAAAACAACATATAAATGCTGCATGTATATATATATATATATATATATATATATATATATATATATATATATATATATATATATATATATATATATATATAGACCATGCAGCAATATAAGAAAATTGATAAAAGCATATAAAAACAGAATTGCTTCCATTCAGATCTTTATGTTTTGGAAAGCCTGTCTGTCTGAGTGATGGTTAAGCCACAAGAGGGGTCCAAACAGTGTATGAAATAAATCTACATGTTTAATATGTAGAATGCCCATTAGGTATAGCTGCAGTCAATGAAGTGGAGAGAATACACATTGTGTATTACAGGGCACAAGCTTCATGCACACACCAAAGCAAATGTAATTCTCGCTTTGCACATTTACTATTGCAATTCATTTCTGCTCCCACACATACTAAGTTAAAGAGTAGACAGAGCACTATAAATATGCACTAGTAAAAGGTTGTGTTTGTACGTTGTTTATCGGAGTTGTACCCTATACACACGCAATAATAACAGAGTTGTTTAGAGACTGTAACCTAAAGTCTTTTTTTTTTACAATATTCACAATTTGAATATTAGATTTATGAGAAATGTATGGAGAATTGTAATATGATAAATATCAGATTTAAAGGGACTCTGTCACCTGAATTTGGCGGGCTCTGTTAATGGTCAGATGGGTGGTGTTTTCTGTTCTTTCATGCAGCCCTTCCTTTCCCGCTGGCCGCAATATTGTCTTGAATTTGATTAGATTTCCTCCGTAGTACACGCGTGCGCAGTGCAATCTCGCCTTGCGCACGCGCAGTGTGCTGTGCCCAACTGCGGGCAAAGCCGAAAAGCATTAGTGCACATTAGTGCGCAAATTCAAGACAATATTGCGGCCAGCGGGAAAGGAAGGGGTGCATGAAAGAACAGAAAACACCGCCCATCTGACCATAAACAGAGCCCGCCAAATTCAGATGACAGAGTCCCTTTAATACTAAAATATTAAAGCATTCTCAACTTCAATAATGCTTAAAATTGGAAAGTGCTTCTAGTAACAAGTAACGTTGCAATACTTTAATGTTTTTAAAAATGTCCATTCTCAAATACAAAGGGATATTTAATTTCATTTTTGAATGCTCGCTGTTTAGGTCATGTTCGCTGCTGTAGTCTAGGTGTATGGCTGAGCATGTGCAGTGCTTAGTGCGCTGAAAGCACTGATCTAAAGCTGGCTGAATGGACTGTATGAACTGGCCAGACTTAGGCCATGTTCACACGTTCAGCATTTGTCCAGTATTTTACATCAGTATTTGAAACGGTATACAATACAGAGGACATAGTCTTAATTGGGTTGCTTAGGCTCACATTTGCAGTCACTCTGCAGACTGTTGAATCTTCACATCACGCTCAGTGTGCGCTGTCAGTATTCAATGGTGTCAGATGACCGCCAGTATGCTATGTGAATGCTTCCGGACAAATTCTGACTAGACATAACTGACCTCACTCTATTCACTTGTGAAGTGAGGCAGCGCACATCTAGTCGGCACGTGACCGCATGTATGCAAATTGCATACTTGAGGTGATGTCTGTCTACCTGCTTCAGTCGCCGATACCGGAGAACGCTGACAGCACGCACATTGCATGCTATGAGGATTACCAATTCTGCAGTCACATAGAATGACTGCAGACTTTAACTCCATGCCTAGACAACCCCTTTAAACTATATTGTCAGTGATGTAACTAGTTAACCCAAGTTATGTTAATAAATGCTGAGCTATTAGAAGTTAGTAGAGCATTTCCTATGGCTAAAATATGATTTAATGCTATAGACAGTCCTTTAAAAACTCATCACTATGCAGAGGTGATGGGTTTTTATGGGATCTTCTATAAAGCTAAATCAGATTTTACTCATGGGACGTGCTGGACTAATTTCTTCATCTTGGAATAGCACAACATTGTTTAACATACATTTGAGAACGCACAGCTTATCCTTGGCTTGTTTGAGCTATGACTTCTGCTTATACAATGATAAAGGTTGTAGTATAGTTGTGTTGGCCCTTTAAGTAGGGTAACGTGGGCAGTGTCCGAAAGCACCACTCCAGCTTTTTTTTAAGTAATCAAATGGTGCTTCTAATCTAAGCTTCCTGACCATAGCCTTACACTTATCTGCTGCCATTTTCACCTTTTACAGTGCTGGGTACATCTTGTGACCCCAACTTCTGACTGTTTGGAAATCATAAGTAACAATCACAAGCTCTCAATGAAAATCTATGAGAGCCAGAACGAGGTTCACATAGACTTTAGTTGAACAGACACCTCTAGCTAGTTCCAGCAAACACTGGAGCGATCTGGCTGGTCACAAACTGCTAGAGATAGATGGGAGCAATGACGATAGAAGGTGAAGATGGTGGTGAGTAAGCATAAGACTAAGGGCAGGGAACTTAGATTAGATGCACCACTCCAGCCTTTTTTTTCTTTTATTTTTCCGCTGATGCTTTGATTAACTAGACAACTTGTATTAAAATGGATACCTGGTAACCATGTTGTCGAGTTTATATGTTCTATATTCTTTTTTATACAAGGGAACGTAAGTTTAAAGTCAGCACTGAGCTTAGATATGTATAGTGTATTGTGGGTGCACAGGATGGTTGAGATAACAGGTCCCCTGTACCAGACACCAAAGTGCGGCACTGTTCAAGCTCAGCTGCATTAGAGTGTGGAGAAGAAATCAAGGGAACTATAATGTCTAATCTTCTAACCAGTAGATGGCAACTAGGCAAAAAGCATGTGTAAAGAGTGCAATCAGCTAAAGAAAGTAACTGTCATTATTTAGCACAACCAGAGGCCAAGAGACTGCAGCAACAACAGAGGCTACCAAAAGACAAAAAGACGGTGATTGTAAAGTGGCTCAGGAAATGGCGAGTAGTTATCTCTTCTTGGCGTCAACTTGTTGACAAGTGGAGTAGCACAAATTATTGATCATAGGCAAGTACTCTGAAAGATACTATAAAATGACCTGCAGCCATTGCTCATATTCAGAACAGCCATTAGAAAATCTTGGGTGCCATGCAGCCTAATAAGCATGGCCTTGTGTGACCATTCCAACATCTTCTCTATTACCTAACAAGGCACACTCACACAACCATATTTTATGGTTCATTTTGCAGCTGCAATGACCTACCAAACCACGAGTTTCCTTATTTGGACCAACAACATCATAAACACAAAATAAGCTATTAGATAAGATCATGAAATCTAGGAATTGGATGGTTATAATGGCTGTAACTCAGACCGTAAGATATGTTTGTGTAAATGCACCTTGAACTGGAATGGCCGTAGCACTGGTTCTCCTACCAAACAATGTAACACTGAGCTTAGTGTACATGGAATAAAGACTAGAGTTGTCCAGCTACCATTGATTATGCTTGGTTTTGCCATGTCTCCAAAATGTTCCATGAGCAATTTTGCGATACAATAATGCCAGGACACTAGTGATGAGCGAGTTGCTCGGGTTTTCCATAGCATGCTCGGGTGGTCTCCAAGTATTTGTGAGTGCTCGGAGATTTCGTTTTTGTTAATGCAGCTGCATGATTTGCGGCTGCTAGACAGCTTGAATACATGTGGGGATTCCCTAGCAAACAGGCAACCCCCACATGTACTCATGCTGGCTAGCAGCCATAAATCATGCAGCTGCGTTGACAAAAACTAAATCCCCAAGCACTAACAAATACTCGGAGACCTCCCGAACGTGCTCGGGAAAACCCGAGGAACAAGTATACTCGCTCATCATTACAGGCCACATGATGCTTTTGTTACTGTGAGTAGTCTATGTTAACTAAACTTGCTACCATGGCCTGCAATGACTCCAGACTGGTCTCCCATCAATAATATCTAGGACTTCATTGCTCAGCAATTGCAATGGGAAATGCTAGCAGAGGATATTGATTATGGTGTCCCGCTGTTAAAGAAAATTAATATTCACTGCTCCACAAGCCCATAGTCCCGGACATGGGGAGCAGTGAGTATTCTGGCAGCTGACCTCGGCATGTAAGCCGCATATGATGTCACTGCCATGCGCTGCTTACAAGCTGAAATCAGATGCTGGCATCAGAACAGGATGCCGCGATGCAAAGGAGCAGAAGGAAAATAAGTATACTGGTTTATTTTGTTATGTGCAGCATGATTGAGGCCATATACCATGATGGGGATGAAGGGGCCATATATACCAGGATGAGGATAAAGGGGTCATGTATACCAGGATGGAGATGAGATGGCCATGCATACCAGGATAGGGATGAGTGAGCCATGTAAACCAGGATGGGGATAACAAAGCCATGTTTACCAGGTTGGGGATGAGAGGCAATGTATACCAGTATAAGGATTCGGGTCCACGTATACCCGGAAGGGGATGGAGGCCATGTATACCAGGATAGGGATCATATATATCAGGATGGGGGGCATGTATACCTGGATTGGAGGCATATGCATACCAGGATGGGACTATTAGTACATAATTGGGAGACATTACCCCTATAATAGAGTAAGCTGCAGATTCTGCTCCCATAACAGGGTGTAATAACCACATTTTTTGCTTCAGTTTTTTTCCAGGTTCCTCTTCTAAAACCTAGGTGCGTCTTATGGTCCAGTGCATCTTATAGTCCAAAAATTATCAGGTCTTATTCACATGTTGCTTATTTTCCCATGAAGCAGTTAGAAATTTAAAGCATGTCAACTCATTCAGTGATTTTGCAGCATTTTTCATGGGGAAAAATGCATCAAAATTGTGTGCAAATAAGCAAGCCAAAAATGTGCATATTTTACAAAACCTTTTTTCTGCCAAGGCTATAACCTTGCTTTAAACTACTGTAATGGTTAAGTGCCACTGTATGCTAATCTATCTGTCATGTTCAATACCATTGTGAAGTAATGTAACAATCAAGCTACAATATTCTAATGTAGCCACGAAGCTAAGAGGCTGTTTCTGTTATTGTGTAACTGTCAAGCTAAATGCCTCATTATTGACATGTAACCAAAAATATTTGTACCAATACTGTTATGTCACAATTAAATTTGTGCCCTTATGCTTGCATGTCATATTCTGCGAAAAACCTGTTTCAAGTAGAGATGAACAAATCCGAACTGTAAAGTTCGGGGTTCGTACCGAACATCTATTGTCCGGTGCTGAATTCTGAAGTCCATTTTACAGTTCGGGAGTTTGGGGAAGAGAGAGAGATCATTTTTCAGCACTAACGTTTGGATATTCATTGCCTTCTTTTGGTTTGGGTTCTGGTTAAAGTTCTGGTATAGTTCTGGTACTCGAACCAAACTTTGCACTAAAGTTTGGACAAACCTGCTGGGCCCGAACTTTCTCATGTCCGTTCATCCCTAGTTTCAAATGAACCCTGCCACATATTTGCTTGTCAATGCACCATCACCACACTGGATTTCGGTCAACACCTACATCTACATTCTGATCTAATGATATTGTGATGAAATAACATTTTCTACTGTATCCCCTAAAGTGGCTATTAGCATGTAGCTATGCATACCTGCCATGGCTGTTTTCACCATATCTACATTTACTGTAAGGTTGTATGCCATAAAGCACTCAGCGTCTGTTTGCCAACTGATTTCTAAGCTCTGGTACAATAATAGTTCCAGATAATGAAAGGGTGATATTACATGACAATGTTATAAGGTGTCCATACATTAAAGAAGCATTCCTCCCATCACAGTTTTACCCTCTTAATATATTGCAATCATCATACAAGTATAAACACTGTATACTTACAATTGCTCATTTTTCCTTTCCACCCAGCTATTTTTTCTCTTTTCTCTGCTCCATGAAGAAACAAGAAGTCTATTGTCCCTGCAGAAATAATTTCTCTCCGCAGCTCTTGACCCAGTTGTCCCGCCCCTCCCCTCTGCCATTGACTTTTGCAGTGATTATGGCTCATGCAGAGAAAATTGACCTCCTGTTTCTACATAGAGCTTAGAAGGATTCAACTAGTCAGTTTTTAATCACACGACGTGATAGAAAACAGAAGAAGTAACTGGGTAGAAATGCAAAATGAGCAATTGTAAGTACACAGTGCTATACAATATGATAGTTGCAATATATTAAGAAGATAAACGTTTTCATGGGAGGAGGGCTTCTTTAAATAATGTTGTCACGAAAAAGAAGCATGCCCTTTTCCTACTTTCAAATTCACACTGTGTCATAAAGAAGCAATATAGACATTATTATAACGGTTCATGCTCAAATATTTCAAAATGATAAAATCTAAGTTTTTATCATGTAATACATGCATAGCTACCCACGAGGAGGGCTTGGAAAAAGCATATGAAATGGCATGAGAAAAGTTCATTGTGCTGAGTCATGGATGGTTGGTCTAATGGAAAATACAAATATTATTCCTCCTTAATGTCCATTATAAAAATGTGTAGATACACAGCCCAGCAATACTACATGAATTAGGCAGAAGTGCTCTATGCTCCACCATAGGTCATTTTATGATCAGATCCACAGTGGGGTTCCTTGAAGTGGATTCCTATCTTAGCAGGAGTCGTAATTACAACCACTGAAAATGTTTATGATATTGTGAGATTGCATTATGGACATATGCAGAACAGACATCTTCCGGGATATTGGCTATAATAAAAAAGGTTAATCATTCTAAAAGTGTGGATCATTTTGTTAATTAACATCATGTTGGTCAACTTGTATGTTCCATTTCTGATGTTAATGGTATGTGTGCATTACGATTTTAATATATGCGCCACAGCAGGTATATAAAGACTTTTCAATTAATGAGATATAAAAAGGTTTTCAAATGTTTCATTTCGAAATAATTTTAAGCTGTAGAGAAAGCTCCATGTGGGATGCAATGCAGAAACTTCCAATTGAATGGTATTTACTAGAGATCTAATATTTGAACAAGAATTGTCATGAATGTGGCAGTAAATGGAATGGTTTACAAAACGGAGAGTTTACATAAAAAGGTTGTCTTAGGCTACTCTCACACTAGCGTTAACTGCAATACGCTAAAATGTGTCGTTTTGCCGAAAAAACGCATCCAGCAAAATATTTTGCTGGATGCGTTTTTTCCCCATAGACTTGTATTGGCGACGCATTGCGACGAATTTGCATACGTCGGTATACGTCTTTCAACGGATGCGTCGAAATTAGGCGACACGTCGTCTGGAAAAACGTAGATTGTAACGTTTTTTGGCTCCGACAATAAAACGTGTCTCGGCGCATCCTGCGGCATGCGTCTTTTGCTACAATGAAAGTCTATGAGCGACGGATGCGTCGAGACACGTCGTACGACGCAATGCAACGCTGCAATACATTTTTTTCTACTGAGCATGCTCAGAATCAGAATTTTTTATCTAATTGGCCAGACATCCCCAAATCTATATAAACCTGGTCTGGGCCTTCAACCCCACATATGCCAGCAAGACCCAGAGAGAAGAAAGAAGAAGCCTCCAGCCAGCCGGACACCAAGACCCCAGCCGGACACCAAGACCCCAGCCTGGCACCAAGACCCCAGCTGGACACCAAGACCCCAGCCTGGCAGCAAGACCCCAGCTGGACACCAAGACCCCAGCCTGGCAGCAAGACCCCAGCTGGACACCAAGACCCCAGCCTGGCAGCAAGGACCAGACACACTCCAACAGTGTGAGTATATTGCCATTTTTGTGTGTGTGTGTGTGTGTGTGTGTGTGTGCGCATTTGTGTATGCCGTAGTGACTACAGCAAGAGCTTTTAAAACCTGAGTCCAACCTGAGGCCTGCCGTCGTCCTGCAACAGCCAGTGCCCTGCTACAGTCCAGATCCACCCCGAGGCCTGCCACTGTGAAGACATCAAGCTCCAGCCAGAGGACTGATGGCCATGTGTGTGTGTGTGTGTGTGTGTGTGTGTGTGTATTTTTGTACTGCTGTGTGCTTTTGTATGTATGTGTTCACGTGCCTGCACCTTATTATGCCTTCGTCAATATTACGCCTGTTCATGTGTTATGCTTGCGTTATGACTCTGCTTGCAGGCATGTTTGTGTGTGTCTTGTTGGTTGCATGTGCATTTGTCAATGCTATATTGGTTAATGTTGATTTTTGATGTATTTACTAAAGGTACCGTCACACTGAGCGACGCTGCAGCGATACCGACAACAATCCGGATCGCTGCAGCGTCGCTGTTTGGTCGCTGGAGAGCTGTCTGACAGCTCTCCAGCAACCAACGATGCCGGTAACCAGGGTAAACATCGGGTTACTAAGCGCAGGGCCGCGCTTAGTAACCCGATGTTTACCCTGGTTACCATCCTAAAAGTAAAAAAAACAAACGCTTCATACTTACCTTCGGCTGTCTGTCCCCGGCGCTCTGCTTCTCTGCTCTGGCTGTGAGCACAGCGGCTGGAAAGCATAGCGGTGACGTCACCGCTCTGCTTTCCGGTCGCTGTGCTCACAGTGAGTGCAGGAAAGCACAGCGCCGAGGACAGACAGCGGAAGTATGAAGTGTTTTTTTTTTTTTACTTTTACGCTGGTAACAGGGGTAAACATCGGGTTACTAAGCGTGGCCCTGCGCTTATTAACCCAATGTTTACCCTAGTTACCAGCGAACACATCGCTGAATCGGCGTCACACACGGCGATTCAGCGAAGTCTGCAGGGAGTCCAGCGACGAAATAAAGTGCTGGACTTTCTGCAGTGACCAACGACATCACAGCAGGATTCTGATCGCTGCTGCCTGTCAAACTGAACGATATCGCTAGCCAGGACGCTGCAACGTCACGGATCGCTAGCGATATCGTTCAGTGTGACGGTACCTTTAGTATAGTGGTTTGTGCAGCATGTGTGAATTTTTTTTTTAATAATTGGATGTATTATTGCAAAGCCTAGTGGTCTGCAGCTTGTTAATAGAATGTGTGAGTGTTTTTTTTTTTAAAAGTGTTGATTTTTTTAATTTACTGTTGAAACCATTCCCAGTTGATGTACTTGTATTTAAAATAAAGAGCATTTCTGCTCCATTGTGATTTAAAAAAAAAAATAAAAAATTATGAATAAAATGTTTATTATAAAATTGTCCGTAGTATAATTTCATAAAGGTAAATTTAAAACAGGTGTATGTACCAATGGTTACACATGCAATACAGAGTTGGTTGAGGGCTCATTTTTTACTAAAGGTTATCCTTTGAAAGGTTTTTTGGGGGAGGTATTTATTATTTTTTTTTTTTAAATAACTTAAAAATATTTTTAAAGGTGTCTCACATTTTAAATTTTTTTTTTTTTTGGGACATGGAAAAGAATGGTATAACGTGCACCTGTTTTTGGGTTTTGGTGTTCACCTATTTCTCACATTTTTACAGGGTGTTTATTGTTAAACATTACCTAGTTCTGCGGTGGTCTAACTATAAATCCATTATACTTATTATATTGCAGATAGAGTAGGGACCACAGCAACTGGCCGTAGCCACCAGACCGCATCCTCAAATTCTTAAAAGTAAGTTTTGAAGACCCCAAATCTGCTACTTCAATGTGTAGAGCAGATTGCAAGTGTCTTTTAGCTTACAGACCCACCAGGACCACAGCCACCAGGACCACAGCCACCAGGTCCACAGCCACCAGGACCACAGCCACCAGGACCGCATCCTCAAATTCTTAAAAGTAAGTTTTGAAGACCCCAAATCTGCTACTTCAATGTGTAGAGCAGATTACAAGTGTCTTTTAACTTACAGACCCACCAGGACCACAGCCACCAGGACCACAGCCCCCAGGACCACAGCCACCAGGTCCACAGCCACAAGGACCACAGCCACCAGGACCGCATCCTCAAATTCTTAAAAGTAAGTTTTGAAGACCCCAAATCTGCTACTTCAATGTGTAGAGCAGATTGCAAGTGTCTTTTAACTTACAGACCCACCAGGACCACAGCCACCAGGACCACAGCCACCAGGACCACAGCCACACAATGTCCTCTTCTGACAGCCCTCCTCCACAGCAACAGCAGGTATCGGTAAGTAAACAATTTTTTTTTTTTTAAGTTTACATCATTTTTATTCACTACATGCATTTATTATGTTTAAACTGGAATCAGAATCCGATGAGGAGCTGTCAGAAGGGACCGAGATGGGTGGAGACATACAAGTGGAGGAGGAACCAAGTGTAAGTAGTGGTGAAACACTTGCTTCACACATCACACTGCACCATACACAAAACATAATTTCATATATAACGTAACACAGAAAACATATACATACATTAAAGCTAATTTTTTTTTATCCTTTATTTCAGTCTACTGCTGCTGCTGCTGCTGAACTTCCAGCACAGCATGAAGGTTCTCCCAGGCGCTCCCAGAGTCAGCAGAATCGATGCCGCGGTCGGCCATCAGTGAGTTGGTTTTTTGGGGGGCTTCAATTGCTAATTATTTGGTTTCAGTCTACTAATTTTTTTTTCTTTTTCTCACAGGCTTCACAGTGTGCTCCCGCCGAAGATTCGGATATCGATATCGATGCCCTTATCGAGGAGGTTCGCGAGCGGGAGCCGCTGTGGAACAAGGCTGACCGCAGGCATGCTGATACCAGTGTCACCCGTCGGCTCTGGTTGGAAGTATGCCATAACATCTTTACAAGGTGGGAGGACCTTCTTCCACAGCAGCAGAGCAAACTATGTAAGTATTCAGTTTTCAGTGATGTTTAGCGGTGAATGTAATGTCTTGTATTTACCTTTTTTTTTTTCTTCATTCCTGTCTTCACAGGTGGCAAGGTTAGGAAGCGGTGGCGGTCACTGAGGGATCGCTTTAAGAGGGAATTTAACCTGGAGATGCAGGCCCCGAGTGGCTCAGCAGGAAGGAAGAAGAGGAGGTACAGATACGCCCCTGTCCTCTCCTTCCTGAGGCAAACCATGCTGAGTAGAGTGTAAGTATTCAACATCCCAGTAAGAACCTGTCTAATCACAAAACTTTTGTTTCAGTCTGGGCTTTTTCATATCAATATATTAATTATTTTTTTCTTTCGCAGCACCTTTTCCAGCCACTGTGCGCCTGCATCTTCCTCTGCGCCCTCTGGAGCGATCCCTCCTGAGTCCGCCACCGGGGACCACATCGGTAGGCCCCACACCTCTGTCCCCTCCACTTCATCCACCTCAGGCACTGGAGCGCAGCCTTTCTTACTCGCATCTGATGGTCAACAGATAGCGTTCCCTTTACCCCACCCCTCTGACCCTGCCACCTCTACACCACCGTTAGGTTCGTGGCGGCAGCGTCAGAGGAGTCAGGAAAGGAGCTATGCTCCTGAGTTCTTGCATCTAAATGCAGGCTTCCAAAGTTCTTTTAAAATTTTGGGAGAACAAGTGACTGCTGGTTTCAACATGGTGCAATCACGCATCAGTGAAACCCACCAGGAAATCAGCAGTCGCTTGGATAGGCTGCATTTAGATGTAAGTCAAGCTCCAGCAAATCTTTTTTTTCAATCCATGCTCAGGAGCATGGAAAAGCTTTCTTTTGATCAGCAGATGCGGGTAATGAAAAGCTGCCATAACGCTCTTCTCAAGGTCCTCAACGAACCCCAATCTACCCCCACACCCCCCACACATACCAGTCACCATTTCCACACCATGCCCCCCAATATCAACGTCAGTCCCAATACCAAACCAGGCCCCCAACCCAAATGTATTCCCCGGTGTTTTCGTCTTCCTTGCCCAGCTTTTCTTCCCCATTCAGTTTCACAACTACACCAACACAACCCTCCTCTGGTCAGCCTCCTGCTTTTCACCCCCCTTCCTCTGCAGAACAAACAAGTAGGGTTTCCCCAATCCCACCTACCGACGTGGTCCAACCTTCCAGCCCCTCCTCCCATAGTTACTCCACCCGACACTACCAGGACTTGTAGTCCCAAAAATAAAAGTTTAGAAATGTTGGAAAAAAACTTTATTTTGCAAATAAAAAAAAATGTTTTTTGAAAATGAAAAAAAATTCAAAAAAAGGTTTTAAATAAAAATCTTTCTGGTTTAAAATCTACTCTGTGTGTTGATTCAATAAGGTAAGTGAAAAGAAACACCAGACGTTTTAAAGGTATAACAAAATGGTTTTATATTACCAAGCAAACCACACTTTGGGTTTTTTTTGTTTTGTTTTGTTTTGTTGCTACAAACACAATTTAGACATAAACAACAAAAGCCATGAAAAACATGTCACACAATGATATCTTGCCATGGAATCCGCCCAACAGGTGACAAAGGTTGTCTCCAATTGTTCATCATCCAAGGTAACGGGCTCCTTTGAAATGACAAAATTATGGAGCACCACACATGCCTTGACAACATCGTCTACAGTTTTTGTTTCCAGTTTTATTGCCGTCAGCAGAACTCTCCACTTTGCCGTCAATATACCGAAAGAGCACTCTACCACTCTTCTTGCTCTGGTAAGACGGTAATTAAATACCCGCTTGGTACGGTGTAATTCCCGGCTGCTGTATGGTTTCAGTAGGTGCGGCGACAGTTGAAAGGCTTCATCACCTACACACACATATGGCATGGCTGGTTCACTTGTTCCTGGGAGCGGTCTTGCTGGCGGGAAATTGTATGTATCTCCATACAGGCAGCGACCCATTGCAGAATTTTTAAAAACTTGGGAGTCGTTGGACCGGCCATACGCTCCTATGTCCACAGCAAGGAATCGGCAGTTGGCGTCTGCAATAGCCATGAGTACAATGGAGAAATATTTTTTATATTTATAGTACTCGGAGCCTGTTCCTGCCGGTTTAGCAATCCTTATGTGTTTGCCGTCCACGGCACCAACACAATTTGGGAAATTGCAAATTCGCTCAAATTGTTCGGAACTTCTCAACCAGATTTCCATTGATGGTTGTTTGATATACTCCGGCTGTAAAGTGTCCCAAATCGCACAACATGTGTCCTTCACAATTCCGCCAATAGTGGAAATCCCCAGCCTGAATTGGAAATGGAGTGAAGTCAGAGACTCACCCGTAGCTAGGAAGCTGCAGAAAAAAAAAAAAAATGTAAAAAAAAATTGCACAGACCATCAACAAAAAAAACCAGTGGAATGGCCTCAAACAAACCAAAAAATTACATGCTGCAGAAAATGCTGCGCAATGTGTCAGCGCAGTATTGTCTGCAGCATGTAATAACATTCAATATGAGCAATCACATAAAAAAAGATGCTTACCGCAGTGTCACCAGGAGCCGCTCCGCCGGTGTGATGGCAAGCCTCATCCTTGTGTCCTGCCTTTGGATGACATCCTCTAGTTTTCCAACCAAATAATCGAAATGTTCCATCCTCATCCGTACATAATTGTAGAATTTCTGTGGGTTGCACCGCAACTCCAGATAGAGAGTGGACTGGACACCCCTGGTCATCCGCAGCTCATTGATTGGATGTATCCAGAATCGTCGCACTCTCCGTTGCATCCTCCGTCTTTCTGCTGCCGCCTCCTTCTCCCGCACTATGATATCCAGGCGATTCGTCTCAAATATAACGTCAGTAACCAAACTCGAAATCCTCCCAATTACACCATCCATCCTTGCCACTAAACTAAAACCCTACAACCTAATACAATTATTAGGTTCTGTAGAAGGACGTAGATCTGGGGATTTATTATGATGGAATATAGGCTGAACTGGATAGACAAATGTCTTTTTTCGGCCTTACTAACTATGTAAAGATGGGCTGTAAATACAGTCAGTATATAGATTTCCTTATTTTCCAGTAGCCAATCAAATTTTGGTGCCTCCCATTTTAACAACGGATCCGTCGTAAAAATGGATGCAACGGATGGTAAAAACGTATGCAACGTATGCAACGCATCCAGCATTTCAACGCAACCGTTTATCGGATTTGCGATGGATCCGTCGAAATGCTGTATGCGTTGCATACGTTTTGCAGTTTTTTGACGCATCCGTTTTTTCGGGAAAAAGACGTTTTTGTGACGGTTTGCAGTTAACGCTAGTGTGAAAGTAGCCTTAAAGATAAAAAAGAAATTGTCCTGGGCATAAGCTGACCACTGAAGAGCTGACTCTTCAAACTGCAGAGAATAAGCACATAGCCACACATGTAGTATTTTGTAAATTTTTAACACAGATATGTACACCTTTACCTTTCAGCTGCTTTGGCTAAGGACTTCAATTTCTATTGATACAAATTTGATTTAGTTTCATTTCATCCTGCAAATCCTAACCACGTTATTTTTTTTTGCATTGCGATCACAAGTTAGTGCTGTACATCACTATAGATAGATATACCGCAAACATCTGTGGACTGGGAAAGGTAAAATTATGGTTTTGTATTTTTTTCAATCAGGCATTGGTCACCTCCCATTTCTCATCTTGGGATTTAGAGGAATGAAAAGCAAGGATACATAAGAAAACATTGCCTTCCAGAGTGGTAGGCTTTTTAAAACCAATTCAAGACCAGGCTGTGTTTCCCGTATTTTTTTTCTGTACACGTGGCTTTGACTCATTTGGATATTCAAATCATTTTGCATCTTTTTCATGATGCATAGGGGCCTATTTTTTGACATTTTTCTATTTTTCTATTTTTTTGCAATATCAGGGGAAAATGTAAAGAATAAAGGAAATAAGTGTCTGTTCTTCATATTTTTTAGACGATAAAGGATTACTAATATACATTTTACATTTAAAACTGTATTCCCCTTTCATAGCAATAATTAGTATCTATCAGACATATCGGGTTTTCAACAGGGGCAGACCTGGATGTTTCGATCTAGACTGTCACAGAGTTTCTTTTTTCCAAATGTGGTTTTATTTATCTTTTTATGTTTATTTTTTTTTAGTTTTTCAATTATCTTTTCCATTTACTTCAAATATTGTGCACCCCATAGAGTCATAAAAGACCTTCAGGGGGACATTTCAGAATTCAAATACATTATTATGGCTTATTACCCCTGTAACTGGAGATAACATATTGGTCACAGTTGCAGGGGAAATTCATTCTCCAGCCTGTAACATAGAGCTGATTTGGATGCAGCTGCAGCCAGTGAAGGGTCTGAAGGAGGAAGCGCTATGAGCACGTCCTGTATTGTATAGGCAGCGCTCATTCAGAACTGTGAATACTGTGATCAGGAAGGCAGAGATCTAATTAACCACCTCTGCCCTCTCTTTTGCATATCTGGACATCTGTAATAGCTGGCTATCTTCCTCTGCAGCTGCCAACTCTGCAATAATGTTCTAAACCATCATTGAGTAGTTAATAGTTTTCTACTGTCAGTAATAGGGAAAGGAAAATTCCCCTTTGTGACATCCATAATCTCTAACAGGACATGTTGATAGCGATTGTTTTTTTGTAACAACTAGTATAGTATTCCGATATGCTAATGAAAAGCCAAATCATGTAATAATAGTCACTAGGGTTGAGCGAAACGGGTCGAACATTTTCAAAAGTCGCCGACTTTTGGCGAAGTCGAGTTTCATGAAACCCGATCCGACCCCTGTGCGTGGTCGGCCATGCGGTACGCGACTTTCGCGCCAAAGTCGCGTTTCAATGACGCGAAAAGCGCCATTTCTCAGCCAATGAAGTAAACGCAGAGTGTGGGCAGCGTGATGACATAGGTCCTGGTCCCCACCATCTTAGAGAAGGGCATTGCAGTGATTGGCTTGCTGTCTGCGGCGTCACAGGGGCTATAAAGGGGCGTTCCCGCCGACCGCCATGTTACTGCTGCTGATCTGAGCTTAGGGAGAGGTTGCTGCCGCTTCGTCAGAAGCAGGGATAGCGTTAGGCAGGGTCCATTAACCACCAAACCGCTTGTGCTGTAGCGATTTCCACTGCCCAACACCACCTTCGGTGTGCAGGGACAGTGGAAGCTCCTTTTTTTTTTTTTTCCCCTCAGCGCTGTAGCTCATTGGGCTGCCCTAGAAGGCTCCCTGATAGCTGCATTGCTGTGTGTACGCCGCTGTGCAAACCAACTGCTTTTTTCAAAGCACAAATCCTCTTGTTCCTTCCTTTCTGCACAGCTATCTTGTTTGTTTGTCCACACTTTTTATTTAATTTGTGCATCAGTCCACTCCTTATTGCTGCCTGCCATACCTGGCTGAGATTACTGCAGGGAGATAGTAATTGAAGGACAGTTCCTTTTTTTTTTTTTTTTTTTTTTTTGTGGGAGATTAAGATTGACATTTCTGCTAGAGTGCCATCTCTGTCTGTGTCATCTCTCACTCAGTGGGCCATAGAAAGCCTATTTATTTTTTTGCTTGATTTGGGTTCCAAAATCTACCAGAAAAAATCACAACATCAATCAGTGGGAGAAAAATATTGGCCTCAGGGCTTGTGTGCCACTCCTTACTCCTGTGTGTGCCATCTCTCACTCAGTGGGCCATAGAAAGCCTATTAATTTTTTTGCTTGATTTGGGTTCTAAATTCTACCTGAAAAAATCAATAAATCAATCAGTGGGAGATTAATATTGGCCTTTGGGCTTGTGTGCCAGTCCTAAGCGTGCCATCTCTCTCTCTCTCAGATAGTGGGCCATAGAAAGCATATATTTTTATTATTTTATTGGGTTTATAAATTTTCCCTGGAAAAAAAAAAAAAGTGGGAGATTAATATTGGCCTCTGGGCTTGTGTGCCAGTCCTGAGCGTGCCATCTCTCTCACAAATAGTGGGCCATAGAAAGCCTATTTATTTTTTTGGTTGATTTGAGTTCATAATTCTACCTGAAAAAATCAATCAATCAATCAGTGGGAGATTAATATTGGCCTTTGGGCTTGTGTGCCAGTCCTAAGCGTGCCATCTCTCTCTCTCAGATAGTGGGCCATAGAAAGCCTATTTATTATTATTTTTTTTATTGGGTTTATAAATTTTCCCTGGAAAAAAAAAAAATGGGAGATTAATATTGGCCTCTGGGCTTGTGTGCCAGTCCTGAGCGTGCCATCTCTCTCACAAATAGTGGGCCATAGAAAGCCTATTAATTTTTTTGCTTGATTTGGGTTCCAAAATCTACCAAAAAAAATCACTAAATCAATCAGTGGGAGATTAATATTGGCCTCTGGGCTTGTGTGCCACTCCTGACTCCTGTGAGCGTCATCTGTCACTCAGTGGGCCCTAGAAAGCCTATTTTTTGTTTTATTTGTTTTCTAAATTCTCCCTGAAAAAATCATTTTATTTTCTTTGGTTTCTAAATTATTCCTGAAAAAAATCATTTTTTTTGTATTTTTTTTTCTCTAAAGTCTCCCTGAAAAAAAAAAAAAAAAAAAAAAAATCTGTCGGAGATTCATATTGCCCCTTCTGCTTGTGTGCCAGTCTTGACTCCTGGGTGTGCCATCTCTCTCTCTCTCCCCAATTGTGGGCCATAGAAAGCCTATAAATTTTTTTGCTTGATTTGGGTTCCAAAATCTACCAAAAATAATCACTAAATCAATCAGTGGGAGATTAGTATTGGCCTCTGGGCTTGTCTGCCACTCCTGACTCCTGTGTGCGTCATCTGTCACTCAGTGGGCCCTAGAAAGCCTATTTTTTGTTTTATTTGTTTTCTAAATTCTCCCTGAAAAAATCATTTTATTTTCTTTGGTTTCTAAATTATTCCTGAAAAAAATTATTTTTTTTGTATTTTTTTTTCTCTAAAGTTTCCCTGAAAAAAAAAAAAAAAAAATTCTGTGGGAGATTCATATTGCCCCTTCTGCTTGTGTGCCAGTCTTGACTCCTGGGTGTGCCATCTCTCTCTCTCTCCCCAATTGTGGGCCATAGAAAGCCTATAAATTTTTTTGCTTGATTTGGGTTCCAAAATCTACCAAAAAAAATAACTAAATCAATCGGTGGGAGATTAATATTGGCCTCTGGGCTTGTGTGCCACTCCTGACTCCTGTGTGCGTCATCTGTCACTCAGTGGGCCCTAGAAAGCCTATTTTTTGTTTTTATTTGTTTTCTAAATTCTCCCTGAAACAATCATTTTATTTTCTTTGGTTTCTAAATTATTCCTGAAAAAAATCATTTTTTTTGTATTTTTTTTTCTCTCAAGTCTCCCTGAAAAAAAAAAAAAAAAAAAAATCTGTGGGAGATTCATATTGCCCCTTCTGCTTGTGTGCCAGTCTTGACTCCTGGGTGTGCCATCTCTCTCTCTCTCCCCAATTGTGGGCCATAGAAAGCCTATTAATTTTTTTGCTTGATTTGGGTTCCAAAATCTACCAAAAAAAATAACTAAATCAATCGGTGGGAGATTAATATTGGCCTCTGGGCTTGTGTGCCACTCCTGACTCCTGTGTGCGTCCTCTCTCACTCAGTGGGCCCTACAAAGCCTTTTTTTTTTTTTTTTCCCTAAATTCTCCCTGAAACAATCATTTCATTTTATTTGTTTTATAAATTCTTCTGTAAAAAATAATTTTTTTTAAATTTTTTTTTTTCTGAAGTCTCCCTTTTAAAAAAAAACAAACACAAATCAGTGGGAGATAAATATTTACATTTGCGCTTCAGTGACAGTCCTGCGTGTGTGCCATCTCATTTTTTGCCAACAACAACAGAGTGTGTAACATTGTGGCTGATTTTCGTTGTGGTCTCACCCACCTGTAAAGGGGTAGCTAAATCATACTGAAGTTATAGCTCACCGTGTAAGTTGTGTGACAGCAACAAATACCGTTCGTTTGGTAACGTTTTTAAAACAATGAGGAAGTCTGGTGGAAGAGGTCGTGGCCGGGGGCGTTCATTGTCAGCTGGTAATGAGGGTAGTGGTAGTGGTGGAACCTTCCCCAGCATCGCCTAATCATAGACGTTGTTACAAGGTGGAACTCAACACTGCACATGCTTCAGAGACTGTGCGAACAGAGGCGGGCTGTTATGTTTTTGTGGGAGGATACACATACACGGGCAGGCAGTAGGATGGCAGACATGGAGTTGTCAGGTGTGCAGTGGTCGAAGATTCAAGACATGTGTCAAGTCCTTCAGTGTTTTGAGGAATGCACACGGCTGGTTAGTGCAGACAACGCCATAATAAGCATGAGCATCCCCCTAATGTGTCTGCTGATGCAAAGTTTGACGCACATAAAGGATCAGGCGTCTGCACCAGAGGAAGAGGAAAGCCTTGATGACAGTCAGCCATTGTCTGGTCAGGGCAGTGTACAGGACGAGGTAGCGGGCGAAGAGGAGGTGGAGGATGAGGAGGATGATGGGGATGAGTATATTTTTAATGAGGAACCTTTCCCGGGGTCATTGGAAATTGGTGGCGTGGCAAGGGCGGGTTCTGGTTTTTTGAGGGACACAAGTGACGTAGATTTGCCTGCAACTGCCCCTCAACCAAGCACAACCGCAGATTTGACAACTGGAACTTTGGCCCACATGGCGGATTATGCCTTGCGTATCCTCAAAAGGGACACACGCATTACAAAAATGATGAACGATGACGATTACTGGTTGGCCTGCCTCCTTGATCCTCGCTATAAAGGCAAATTGCAAAATATTATGCCACATGAGAACTTGGAACTAATATTAGCAACAAAACAATCAACTCTTGTTGACCGTTTGCTTCTGGCATTCCCTGCACATAGCGCCCGTGATCGTTCTCACACGAGCTCCAGGGACCAGCAGACCAGAGGTGTTAGAGGGGCAGAAATCAGAAGTGGCGTTGGCCAGAGGGGTTTTCTGACCAGGTTGTGGAGTGATTTTGCTATGACCGCAGACAGGACAGGTACTGCAGCATCAATTCAAAGTGACAGGAGACAACATTTGTCCAGTATGGTTACAAACTATTTTTCATCCCTTATCGACGTTCTCCCTCAACCGTCATTCCCAATTGATTACTGGGCATCCAAATTAGACACCTGGCCAGAATTGGCAGAATATGCATTGCAGGAGCTTGCTTGCCCGGCAGCTAGTGTCCTATCAGAAAGAGTATTCAGTGCTGCAGGTTCAATACTAACTGAAAAAAGGACTCGTCTGGCTACCCAAAATGTAGATGATCTAACCTTCATTAAAATGAACCACAACTGGATTTCGAAATCTTTTGCCCCACCTTGCCCGGCTGACACCTAACTTTCCTATGAAAAGGTCTTGCCTGTGGACTCTTCTGAATGACTTTTCCAATCTCGTAATTTTCTGCACCTGATTGTCCAGCATACGACATGTTTACTCCTAACAAAATGGCCAAACTCCCCACACGGAGCCGTGGTATCGCCACTTTGCGCCAGCACCCGTGAGAGTGCTGTTTGTCTGAAGAGGTGGGTGTGCCCGCTTTTGGTCGACGGCACTGCCACTGGGTCCCTCATAGTACAATAAAGTGTCTCTGGCGGTGGTGGTGCGCACCCAACGTCAGACACACCATTGTAATATGAGGGGCCCTGGGCCTGTACCGCCGGCCACAAGACAGTTCCCCCCCCCCAGCTCAAACAGTGCTCTACCACTAGCAAAATTATCTCTCACAGCTTCACCAATGTTTAGTCTATGCGCTGACATCCTTCAATGCCTGGCACTGACAATACCATTGTTTTGACATTTTTGTTATGTTAGGCCTTCGAAGCCTGTCTGCGGTCCGTTCTTTCTACAACTACTACACTGACCAGGCCACTGCTGGCCGTGTTCCCCTGGAACCAATTTAAACTTGCCTACAGCCAGCCCAATTTTGTTATGTTAGGCCTTCTTAGCCTGTCTGCCGTCACTCCTTCCACTAGACTTCCACTGACCAGACCACTGTTGCCCGTGTACCCCTGGAACCAATTTTAAATTGCCAACAGCCAAATGTTATTATGTTAGGCCTTTGATGCCTGTCTGCCGTCACTCCTTCCACTAGACTTCCACTGACCAGACCACTGTTGCCCGTGTACCCCTGGAACCAATTTTAAATTGCCAACAGACCAATGTTATGATGTTAGGCCTTTGATGCCTGTCTGCCGTCACTCCTTCCACTAGGCCTCCACTGACCTGTCTACTGCTGCCCGTGTTCCCATGGAACCAATTGTAAATTGCCTACAGCCAGCCCATTTTATTACGTTAGGCCTTCGAAGCCTGTCTGCGGTCCCTCCTTCCACTAGGCCTCCACTTACCTGTCTACTGCTGCCCGTGTTCCCCTGGAACCAATTTTAAATTGCCTACAGGCAGCCCAATTTATTATGTTAGGCCTTCGAAGCCTGTCTGCGGTCCCTCCTTCCACTAGGCCTCCACTTACCTGTCTACTGCTGCCCGTGTTCCCCTGGAACCAATTTTAAATTGCCTACAGCCAGCCCATTTTATTATGTTAGGCCTTCGAAGCCTGTCTGCGGTCCCTCCTTCCACTAGGCCTCCACTGACCTGTCTACTGCTGCCCGTGTTCCCCTGGAACCAATTTTAAATTGCCTACAGCCAGCCCATTTTATTATGTTAGGCCTTCGAAGCCTGTCTGCGGTCCCTCCTTCCACTAGGCCTCCACTTACCTGTCTACTGCTGCCCGTGTTCCCCTGGAACCAATTTTAAATTGCCTACAGGCAGCCCAATTTATTATGTTAGGGCTTCGAAGCCTGTCTGCGGTCCCTCCTTCCACTAGGCCTCCACTGACCTGTCTGCTGCTGCCCGTGTTCCCCTGGAACCAATTTTAAACTGCCTACAGGCAGCCCAATTTATTATGTTAGGGCTTCGAAGCCTGTCTGCGCTCCCTCCTTCCACTAGGCCTACACTGACCTGTCTACTGCTGCCCGTGTACCCCTTGAACCAACATCATAAAATAAAAAAAAAAGTATTTTGCTTATAAAAAAGAAAATACTGGTGAGATATCAAATGCAGACATTTTAACATTAAAAACAAACACACAACTAAAATCTGGTACAGTACTAAAAATGGCCGCCAGCTACAATTACTTTATCCTGCAAGTATTTAACTGAAAGGTTTTTTAAATTGAAAACACAGATATGGCATCCACCGAGTGTTGTCCTGTCGCGTCTTCTTTATATTATTGCCGAGAAGATGCAAAACAATGAAAATAATAAAATCATTAATTACCAAAATAATAGAGAAAGTCAACACCACATTGCAAATAAACATTCATTCCAAATAAAGAAGCAGGGCGCGTCCGAGGGTGAGTATATACCTAATAAGAATATAATCACCCTCGGACGCGCAATGCTTATTTCCAACAGCCTTCCTTCCTAAGAATCAGCCCTTCCGTGGTGTAGAGAGACGTTGTGTTACACTCCAAGGTGTTCCCCAGGTTGCCTTTCCTGAGCTTCGATCTTCCGGCTCTCGTTTAGTAGTTCTTGGAAACTACACTGCATTAGGCCTTCAAATTGGGTATGGGGTGTAGAGAGATGGTGTGTTCCACTCCAAGGTGTTCCCCAGGTTGCCTTTCCTGAGCTTCGATCTTCCGGCTCTCGTTTAGTAGTTCTTGGAAACTACACTGCATTAGGCCTTCAAATTGGGTATGGGGTGTAGAGAGTGGGTGTGTTACACTCCAAGGTGTTCCCCAGGTTGCCTTTCCTGAGCTTCGATCTTCATGCTCTCGTTTAGTAGTTGTCGGAAACTACGCTGCATTAGGCCTACAAATTGGGTATGGGGTGTAGAGAGAGGGTTTGTTACACTCCAAGGTGTTCCCCAGGTTGCCTTTCCTGAGCTTCGATCTTCCGGCTCTCGTTTAGTAGTTGTTGGAAACTACGCTGCATTAGGCCTTCAAATTGGGTATGGGGTGTAGAGAGAGGGTGTGTTACACTCCAAGGTGTTCCCCAGGTTGCCTTTCCTGAGCTTCGATCTTCCGGCTCTCGTTTAGTAGTTCTTGGAAACTACACTGCATTAGGCCTTCAAATTGGGTATGGGGTGTAGAGAGAGGATGTGTTACACTCCAAGGTGTTCCCCAGGTTGCCTTTCCTGAGCTTCGATCTTCCGGCTCTCGTTTAGTAGTTCTTGGAAACTACACTGCATTAGGCCTACAAATTGGGTATGGGGTGGAGAGAGATGGTGTGTTACACTCCAAGGTGTTCCCCAGGTTTCCTTGCCATTGCTTCGGTCTTCCGACTCTCGTTTAGTAGTTGTAGAAAAGTACACTGCATTAGGCCTACAAAATGGGTATGGGGTGGAGAGAGATGGTGTGTTACACTCCAAGGTGTTCCCCAGGTTGCCTTTCCTGAGCTTCTATCTTCAGGCTCTCATTAAATTGTGGTTAAATGGAACAACTGCATTTGGCGTACTAGTTGGTTTGGGGCCTACTATCGGTGTCTGCCACTCCTTGCTGTTCTCCTGGTTTCCTGTCCTGAAATTCCATTTTCAGGCTCTCGTTAAGTAGTTGTTAATGTTAGACTGCATTTGGCCTACTAGTTGGGTTGGGGCCTACTATCGGTGTCTGCCACTCCTTGCTGTTCTCCTCCACTGAACAAAGCTGTGCCGCCTGTTTACTACGGTTGCCAATTTTGAACTGCATTTCGACTACTTACTGATTTGGCCCTACTCTCTGTGTCAGGCTCTCATTCCAGTTGTCCTCCACTGCAATGCCCCCTGGTTATTCCTGTGTTACCAATTTTGAACTGCATTTAGCCCACTTTATTCTTTGGGCCTATATCTGTGTTTCCACTTCATCGTGCCCATTGCCCAGCCAGTGATAGATGAGTCTGCTGGTACATTGACCCATAACGCAACATTCCCCGTGCATGCTACACAACAACATTGTGACCCTGCTGAAAGTCAGGTTGCTCTTCCCGCATACCATACCACCTTACACGGGGACAAAGAGGAAGGTGCAGATGAAAGTGCAGGTTCCTTCATCAGGTGGGGGGAGGAATACTAGTTGGCGACGTCACTGGCACAGGGCCTCTCATAGTACGCAAAAGTGTTGCTGCCGGTGGAGGCGCCCCCGCCGTGCAAACACACCGCTGTACTTTGAGGGGCCCTGTGCCAGTGCCAATGCCAACAAGTGGGCCCCCCCTGCTTGCTCAGGATCACAGCACTTGCAAAGTTGAAATACTTACCTCTCCCTGCTCCACTGCCGTGACGTGGTCCAGATTTCCTGGGCCCACTAATTACTTGAACCAGCCCTACCCCACACAACTTTAGCCAAATGACCCCCAATTTCAAATGCCTTCCAATTATTATAAGGTAAATTACGCTTGACAAGCTTCATTAAGAAGAATGGATGGTTTTGACATTAAAATGGGCACTCTAGGTGTTTTCCTGGCCCCCACTCACTGCCGACTATGCTGCCCCATTGACTTGCATTGGGTTTCGTGTTTCGGTCGATCCCGACTTTTCGCCATTATCGGCCGATTTCACTCGACCCGACTTTTGAGATAGTCGGGTTTCGCGAAACCCGGCTCAACTCTAAAAAGGTCAAGGCCGCTCAACTCTAATAGTCACACTTTCTTATTTTCAGACATTTTTGCCTAAAAAGAAAACATTATTATCCTGTTTGGTTGTTAAAAAAAAAGTAATCTGCCTTAACTGCTGAAGATCCTGAACAGCTGTTATGTTATTCTTTCATTCTAGATTTCTAAAAGGTTATGAGTATGAGAATGGCGGGGATCTAACACCCAAATCTCTAATGAATAACTGATTAAGAATACATTATTTCTGTTGTTGCAGATTTTCGGCATCATTTCTGCACCAGTTGACTGACTACATGAGGTTACTTTGCATTCTTTTTCATTGTGCATTTGTTTGTGTGTGGTTTTTTTTTTGCGTTTTTATTGCATTTTTTCTGCAGCTGTCTTTTTCTCATTTTAGTATGTCATGTGTTAAATAAACATTTTTTTTGGATACTTCTTGCTACTTAGCTGATAAAACCTTAGTGATAATGTCATACGACGATTGTATGCGTTTTGATTATTTGTTTAAACACAATGTCAAAAAAGTATTCATTCCTAAATGACCGCAGCATGCAGAATAAATTAAAGAATAAAATATTTGAATATGTTTTTAAATTTAATGATCAATAGTATCTTTCTCACTGCATCCAAGGAAATACACCAACGCACCAAACTTCATTAAATGTTGGCAACGGCTGAAAGTTTTATTCTATACTTGTTCAAACAGCATATTATACAGTGAGAGGTCTTTACTAGTGATGAGCAAGTGTACTCATTGCTCGGGTTTTACCGAGCATGCTCGGGTGATCTCCGAGTATTTGTTAGTGTTCTGAGATTTAGTTTTCATCGCAACAGCTGAATGATTTACAGCTACTAGCCAGCTTGATTATATGTGGGTATTTCCTAGCAATGAGGCAACCCCCACATGAGCTCAGGCTGGCTAGCAGCTGTAAATCATTCAGCTGCCGCGATGAAAACTAAATCTCCGAACACTAACAAATACTCGGAGATCACCCGAGCATGCTCGGGAAAACCCGAGCAATGAGTACACACGCTCATCATTAGTCTTTACAAATTGGTCTTTACCAAATCAAACTGAATATGCCAAATTTCTGGAGTACATCGTTTTGAAAAGTCACACATTTTCTGTTATGGAAAAAAAAATAAGAGGTATACAAAAAAAGTGTTACTTTTGGCTTTTTCACACCAGTTTAACCCAGATATACCAAAATGAGTGAAGTTGGGATGGGATGAGGGAGTAACACCAAAACTTGTCTAATTCATACAGAACTATGGTATGCCCTACTCCAGAAATCTTGCTTCAGTACAGGAGTATGATCTGTGGTGAGATACATGGAGGTTGGAGACTCTTGTCAGATGCTGTTGATTCATTAAAAGGATTGTCCGGTCAAAAATGCTGTAGGGATTTGCTGTTTTCAGACCAGGGAACGGAGGATATGAATGAGTTATACATACCCCTTTCCAGTGGGTGTAGCCTCACTCCATACATTTGTATTGAGTCAAGGCCGCGCCGTGACTAGAGACGCAAACGGCCAGTTGGCGTGTCCAACTAGAAGGCGCTGCCTTGCTCCATACAAGTGGAGGGTATGTATAAATCATACGTACCCTCCGCTCCCGGGTCTGAAACTGGCAAATCCCCTGGGGCAGGGGGTATTCATAAGTCTGCAGTTACAGAGTGACTGCAAACTTATTGGTTTTGACCGGACTATCCCTTTAATGTCAAACTCACTAAGAATAATTTTAAGAAGCTCTTGAGAGGGACAGAATGGCACATTAAATTGAGCTTTACCATCTGACTAGAGATAAGTATAATTGATGGTAGCACTCACCCAAAGGTGTTGTGTGCAGGCACAACACCTATAAAAGCATGGAAAGCTGCAGCCCTATGGCTGGAGGAAATGGTTTTTCCAGAGGTATAATGGCAAAAATGGAAGCTAACATGTTTATGCGAGGTGTGCTGGGGTAATGAAGATCCTTGGGACTCCAAAATGATTTTATTAATACTGATGCATTTCTGCACCACACTGGCGCCTTTCTCAATCTATAAACAACAAGTGTCACTTGATTTTTATACCTTGAGAAAGGCACCTTTTCGGTGCAGAGATGCATTGGTATTAATAAAAAACGTTTTGGAATCCCAAGACTCTTCATTCCTGTAGCGCAGCCCACCTAAAAGTTCCAGCTTCCATTTTTGCCGCTAAAAAAGTTTTAAGCTCATCATTGCAAGATTTATCTTTCCTATTAGTCATAACCTAAATATATCAGCTAAGAAAAAATGTAATATATCATACTATCATTTATAATTTGGGCAAAAAAGTATATATTTTATTATATGCAAATCCAGATTCTTCTGTTGAACTGACAGACATTGAACTATTCAATGCAGTTCAATGTCAAAGTGTTTTATGCCAGGATAGTCAAAGCTTTCATATTTCGAATGTTGATCTTAAAGGCGTTGCCAGCACAAAATAAGGGTCCAAAAACTAAACATGGCATCTTGTTGACATTAGCTCCAATAAAAAAATTGTACCAATATTCAAATCCATGATGTGCTTGCCCAAAATCCTACTTCACTCAAAAATACTAAGGAGGTGCTGTTATAAATGTCCAATCAAAGGAACCAGAAAAACAATTGGGTTATTAAGAGCTGCCATAGAAGAAAGGATGAAGTATACCAATCCAATTTCCAGTGGCGTATTTGTCAACATGCTTTGAAGTATACAACTCCTTCATCAGGACAACCATGATTATGGTACTTTCTTTTACGGCAGCGCAAAATAACCCATTTGTTTGTCTGAGATTGTTTGGCAGATATCCATCTCTACCAACTCTACCACACACGTGAGCATTTGGTTCAGTTGGGCACTCATCTGTTGTCAATATGGAGAGTCAGGAGAAAGCCGCAGTTTTTACTTGTTCTCATTGATAAGCAGAATCTGTATATATTTTCTAAGTGTTTGCAAGTTCTTGATTGACATGTAACCATTGGAGGTAATCCTGTACATGAACTAGTACATCTAATTAAAAGTAAATGTAATACAGTTTCCATACCGCATAATTAATTCATATATTAACATGAGATTCTGTAAAATATTGATATACATCTGGGATAAGGATGACTTATGACTTTAAGGTACAGTACATAAATAGGTTTAGTACATCCACATTTTTACTTCCTTTGTTCTAGTTAATATGTTAAGGCCGTAATAGTCATCACTTCAGTGCATTGATTTACTGTCTATCCCCAAAAGTTTACAAAGAAACAAGCAAGGACACTTTGGGAGTAAACTCAAAGGATTACAATTCTGTCTAGAAGAAACCGTTCTGTCCTGCTTCCTGGACATTTATCAATGAGGGTGAATTCCATTGTATGAAAAATGGAGTGCTGACTCTATGGTACATCAGCACGCTTATCTAGCTACACAATTAAGATTTCACGTGAACGCTGTCTCTGAGCACACCATAGCGGCATAGGCAAGAATTATGTGTCAGATCTAAATTAATTAATAAAGATGACAAATTTGTCATTAACTGGTTATCAATTTATGTTGCATATTATAATCGGGCTGAATTAAGAGGCTTTAGGCGCCTGACTTTCTTAATGACTTTACATTTAACAGACAATTAAAGCATATTGAGTGAACATGCTGTAAAAAATCTGATCAGTGGAGGGCTGATCACCGGAAAACCCTCTGACCTTGAGGACTGGAATGCCAATGGCACGCTGATGGGTGATGAAG
Source organism: Ranitomeya imitator (assembly GCF_032444005.1). Classification (NCBI taxonomy): domain Eukaryota; kingdom Metazoa; phylum Chordata; class Amphibia; order Anura; family Dendrobatidae; genus Ranitomeya; species Ranitomeya imitator. The sequence goes on from NC_091284.1 coordinate 405,136,487, forward strand.
TGCATTGCAGACTTAGTAATGAGAGAGCTTAGTTATTTCCATGTATTCTACTCTCTATCATGAAAAGTAGCCTTTTTTTGTGTTGCCCCAAACCAACTAGAAATGTTGGGTGCAGCTCCAATTCTGAAGTTTAGAAAGAATCTTAGCAGTAATCTCACTGGTTAGACATGTATGCCAATTAATATGCCAAACGTCTACAGCAGGAAACCAGCATTTAGGCTTCTACAATGTTGATATAATAGTCAGATTATCTTCTGTTCTCTGCATAACCTAAATAGCACTAATAAAGCCCAAATGTTTATGGTTATATACATACAGCCCATGTTATATGGTTGTTACATCATGCTGCTATGCCATGTAGCAAGGCAACAGTATAGTCACTAGAGAGTAGATAGTGATCTGATAGTAGGAATATCTAAATATATGGTATATATATATATATATATATATATATATAGGTCCTTCTCAAAAAATTAGCATATAGTGTTAAATTTCATTATTTACCATAATGTAATGATTACAATTAAACTTTCATATATTATAGATTCATTATCCACCAACTGAAATTTGTCAGGTCTTTTATTGTTTTAATACTGATGATTTTGGCATACAACTCCTGATAACCGAAAAAACCTGTCTCAATAAATTAGCATATTTCACCCATCCAATCAAATAAAAGTGTTTTTTAATAACAAACAAAAAAACCATCAAATAATAATGTTCAGTTATGCACTCAATACTTGGTCGGGAATCCTTTGGCAGAAATGACTGCTTCAATGCGGCGTGGCATGGAGGCAATCAGCCTGTGACACTGCTGAGATGTTATGGAGGCCCAGGATGCTTCAATAGCGGCCTTAAGCTCATCTAGAGTGTTGGGTCTTGCGTCTCTCAACTTTCTCTTCACAATATCCCACAGATTCTCTATGGGGTTCAGATCAGGAGAGTTGGCAGGCCAATTGAGCACAGTAATACCATGGTCAGTAAACCATTTACCAGTGGTTTTGGCACTGTGAGCAGGTGCCAGGTCGTGCTGAAAAATGAAATCTTCATCTCCATAAAGCATTTCAGCCGATGGAAGCATGAAGTGCTCCAAAATCTCCTGATAGCTAGCTGCATTGACCCTGCCCTTGATGAAACACAGTGGACCAACACCAGCAGCTGACATGGCACCCCACACCATCACTGACTGTGGGTACTTGACACTGGACTTCAGGCATTTTGGCATTTCCTTCTCCCCAGTCTTCCTCCAGACTCTGGCACCTTGATTTCCGAATGACATGCAAAATTTGCTTTCATCAGAAAAAAGTACTTGGGACCACTTAGCAACAGTCCAGTGCTGCTTCTCTGTAGCCCAGGTCAGGCGCCTCTGCCGCTGTTTATGGTTCAAAAGTGGCTTTACCTGGGGAATGCGGCACCTGTAGCCCATTTCCTGCACACGCCTGTGCACGGTGGCTCTGGATGTTTCCACACCAGACTCAGTCCACTGCTTCCTCAAGTTCCCCAAGGTCTGGAATCGGTCCTTCTCCACAATCTTCCTCAGGGTCCGGTCTCCTCTTCTCGTTGTACAGCGTTTTCTGCCACATTGTTTCCTTCCAACAGACTTACCATTGAGGTGCCTTGATACAGCACTCTGGGAACAGCCTATTTGTTGAGAAATTTCTTTCTGGGTCTTACCCTCTTGCTTGAGGGTGTCAATGATGGCCTTCTTGACATCTGTCAGGTCGCTAGTCTTAGGGTACCGTCACACTATACGATTTACCTACGATCACGACCAGCGATATGACCTGGCCGTGATCGTAGGTAAATCGTAGTGTGGTCGCTGGGGAGCTGTCACACAGACCGCTCTCCAGCGACCAAGATGCCGAGGTCCCTGGGTAACCAGGGTAAACATCGGGTAACTAAGCGCAGGACCGCGCTTAGTTACCCGATGTTTACCCTGGTTACAAACGTTAAACTAAAAAAAAAAAAACAGCACATACTTACATTCTGGTGTCCGTCAGGTCCCTTGCAGTCTGCTTCCCGCACTCAGTGACTGCCGGCCGTAAAGTGAAAGTGAAAGCACAGCCGCTGTGCTCTGCTTTCACTTTACGGCCGGCAGTCACAGTGCTGGAAGCAGACTGCAAGGGACCTGACGGACACCAGAATGTAAGTATGTGCTGTTTTTTTTTTTTTAGTTTAACGCTTGTAACCAGGGTAAACATCGGGTAACTAAGCGCGGTCCTGCGCTTAGTTACCCGATGTTTACCCTGGTTACAAGCGAACGCATCGCTGGATCGCATCGCTAGATCGCTAGATCGGTGTCACACACACCGATCTAGCGATGACAGCGGGAGATCCAGCGATGAAAGAAAGTTCTAAACGATCTGCTACGACGTACGATTCTCAGCAGGATCCCTGATCGCTGCTGCGTGTCAGACACGGCGATATCGTAACGATATCGCTGGAACGTCACGAATCGTACCGTCGTAGCGATCGAAATGTTATAGTGTGACGGTACCCTTACCCATGATGGGGGTTTTGAGTAATGAACCAGGCAGGGAGTTTATAAAAGCCTCAGGTATCTTTTGCATGTGTTTAGAGTTAATTAGTTGATTCAGAAGATTAGGGTAATAGGTCGTTTAGAGAACCTTTTCTTGATATGCTAATTTATTGAGACAGGTTTTTTGGGTTATCAGGATTTGTATGCCAAAATCATCAGTATTAAAACAATAAAAGACCTGACAAATTTCAGTTGGTGGATAATGAATCTATAATATATGAAAGTTTAATTGTAATCATTACATTATGGTAAATAATGAAATTTAACACTATATGCTAATTTTTTGAGAAGGACCTGTATGTATATATATATATATATATATATATATACATACAGTGCCTACAAGTAGTGTTCAACCGCCTGCAGATTTAGCAGGTTTAATAATATGCAAAAAAGTTAGAGCCTTCAAACTTCAAACAAGAGCAGGATTTATTAACAGATGCATAAATCTTACAAACCAAAAAGTTTTGTTGCTCAGTTAAATTTTTATAAATTTTAAACATAAAAGTGTGGGTCAATTATTATTCAACCCCTAGGTTTAATATTTTGTGGAATAACCTTTGTTTGCAATTACAGCTAATAATCGTCTTTTATAAGACCTGATCAGGCCGGCACAGGTCTCTGGAGTTATCTTGGCCCACTTCTCCATGCAGATCTTCTCCAAGTTATCTAGGTTCTTTGGGTGTCTCATGTGGACTTTAATCTTGAGCTCCTTCCACAAGTTTTCAATTGGGTTAAGGTCAGGAGACTGACTAGGCCACTGCAACACCTTGATTTTTTGCCTCTTGAACCAGGCCTTGGTTTTCTTGGCTGTGTGCTTTGGGTCGTTGTCTTGTTGGAAGATGAAATGACGACCCATCTTAAGATCCTTGATGGAGGAGCGGAGATTCTTGGCCAAAATCTCCAGGTAGGCCGTGCTATCCATCTTCCCATGGATGCGGACCAGATGGCCAGGCCCCTTGGCTGAGAAACAGCCACACAGCATGATGCTGCCACCACCATGCTTGACTGTAGGGATGGTATTCTTGGGGTCGTATGCAGTGCCATCCAGTCTCCAAACGTCACGTGTGTGGTTGGCACCAAAGATCTCGATCTTGGTCTCATCAGACCAGAGAACCTTGAACCAGTCAGTCTCAGAGTCCTCCAAGTGATCATGAGAAAACTGTAGACGAGCCTTGACATGATGCTTTGAAAGTAAAGGTACCTTACGGGCTCGTCTGGAACGGAGACCATTGCGGTGGAGTACGTTACTTATGGCATTGACTGAAACCAATGTCCCCACTGCCATGAGATCTTCCCGGAGCTCCTTCCTTGTTGTCCTTGGGTTAGCCTTGACTCTTCGGACAAGCCTGGCCTCGGCACGGGAGGAAACTTTCAAAGGCTGTCCAGGCCGTGGAAGGCTAACAGTAGTTCCATAAGCCTTCCACTTCCGGATGATGCTCCCAACAGTGGAGACAGGTAGGCCCAACTCCTTGGAAAGGGTTTTGTACCCCTTGCCAGCCTTGTGACCCTCCACGATCTTGTCTCTGATGGCCTTGGAATGCTCCTTTGTCTTTCCCATGTTGACCATGTATGAGTGCTGTTCACAAGTTTGGGGAGGGTCTTAAATAGTCAGAAAAGGCTGGAAAAAGAGATAATTAATCCAAACATGTGAAGCTCATTGTTCTTTGTGCCTGAACTACTTCTTAATACTTTAGGGGAACCAAACAGAATTCTGGTGGGTTGAGGGGTTGAATAATAAATGACCCTCTGAAAAGACTTTTCACAATTTAAAAACAATTAAAAAAAAAGTAAACAAAGAAATAACATTCTTTTTTGCTGCAGTGCATTTCACACTTCCAGGCTGATCTACAGTCCAAATGTCACAATGCCAAGTTAATTCCAAATGTGTAAACCTGCTAAATCTGCAGGGGGTTGAATACTACTTGTAGGCACTGTATCTATCTATATATATATAGCATAACAACCTTGATATACAGTAACAATCTCGTAGCATAATTCCATATAGAATTTTCAGGTTTTCTATGAAGTAACGCTTAAAAATGTAACTCTAAAGCAACCTCATGTCTAACACTGCACGTGAATAAAAAGGATTTATTAATTAAGGTATTAATTAAGGTGTGCAGTCTAAACAGCCTTCTTATCAATGTAACTGCACAATTGTATTAAAAAATGTCTCTTAGTAAATACGTTAGAGGTAAGAGAAGGTTCCTTTTTAAAGTGAATATGTCAGCAGATTTTTGCACTCTGAGGACAGCAGGAAGTAGAGGTTAACCCCATTCTGACCTCGGACGGGATAGTACATCCGAGGTCAGGTCCCCCGCTTTGATGCAGGGCTCCGGTGGTGAGCCCGCATCAAAGCCAGGACATGTCAGCTGTTTTGAACAACTGACATGTGCCCGCCATAGCGGCGGGTGAAATCGCGATTCATCCGCCGCTATTAACTAGTTAAATGCCGCTGTCAAACGCTGACAGCGGCATTAACCGGCGCTTCTGGCCATCCGGCCAGAAATGAGCGCATCGCTGATCCCTGTCACATGATCGGGGGTCAGCGATGCTTCTGCATAGTAACCATAGAGGTCCTTGAAACCTCTATTGTTACTGTTCCCGGCTAGCTGTGAGCGCCACACCTACATTTCTGCTCCATAGCAGCGATCTGTTGATCGCTGCTATGCAGCAGAGACGATCGAGTTGTGCCGGCTTCTAGTCTCCCATGGAGGCTATTGAAGCATGGCAAAAGTAAAAAAAAAGGTAAAAAAAATGTGAAAAATGTAAAAATATAAAAGTTTAAATCACCCCCCTTTTGCCCCATTCAAAATAAATCAATAAAATAAAAATCAAACATACACATATTTGGTATCGCTGCTTTCAGAATCGCCCATTCTAAAAATAAAAAAAGCATTAACCTGATTACAAAACAGCATAGCGAGAAAAAATTTGAAACGCCAGAATTACGTTTTTTTTGGTTGCCGCAACATTGAATTAAAATGCAATAACGGGCGATCAAATAATGTATCTGCACCAAAATGGTATCATTAAAAATGCAAGCTCGGCACACAAAAAATAAGCCCTCAACTGACCCCACATCATAAAAAAATGGAGATGCTACGGGTATCGGAAAATGGCACAATTTTTTTTTTTTAGCAAAGTTTGGAATTTGTTTCACCACATGGATAAAAAATAACCTAGACATGTTTGGTGTCTATAAACTCGTAATAACCTGTAGAATCATAATGGCAGGCCAGCATTTAGTGAAACTAGCAAAAAAGCCAAACAAAAAACAACTCTGGGATTGCACTTTTTTTGCAATTTCACCGCACTTGGAATTTTTTTCCCGTTTTCTAGTACACACATGCTAAAACCAATGATGTCGTTCAAAAGTACAACTTGTTTCGCCAAAAATAAGCCCTCACATGGCCATATGGATGAAAAAATAAAAAAGTTATGGCTCTGGGAAGGAGGGGAGCGAAAAACAAAAAACAGAAAATCCCACGGTCATGAAGGGGTTAAAACACTGAACTCAACGATGCGTTACATGTCCGACTGTGTGGTGATGTGTTGGTTACCTAGACTGAAGGTTTTATCACCTAGTGATTATCATTCCTGTGACTAGCTGGTCATGTGAGCCTTGGTCTCTGACTCCACCCCAGCCTGTGATAAGCCGATCACTGTCTATATTTATGCACATCCAGAGCCTGATGTGGGCGGGGTTAGCTTTCTCAGCTCTGCTGCATTCTACATCTATGAACTCTGTTTGTGTCCAAACAGCTGCACCCAGTAAACTAAGTGATTCATCTTTGGAATCAGGGTCTCTGTCCCTACATTAGGTTGCTCTCAGATGAGGTAGAAAAATCCTGCTGACAAACTTCCTTTAAAGAAATCTTACAACATGTTGATAGAACAAATTACTTTACTTTCTTAAAAGAACAGATGTGCAATGAGCTTAGTAGTTACCAAAAAAAAAGCTAATGATTGATGGGTGTGGTTCATTCTAGGCAGCCAATGTGTTTAGGAAAACTTGAACTTTTCCACAACACATTTTTTTTTTAATCTGAACTGGTCAATGTTACCTTAGGGAGGCCAGAGGAAAGTGAAATGTAAATGTTAACCGATTCAACTGATCATAAACAAACTGGACAAGGGCAGGTACAGAAGACCTTACAGTGTCTCATCCAAGAGAATCGTGTAAATTATGCAAATTACACTCTGATCAAACTCTGATCAAACCCAGGCATGCTGCGATTTTTTCCTCGGACAAACTGTGTCAAATGAAAAAATCGGTCATGTGCCCTGCCACATAGACTAACATTGGTCCGAGCACGAATCGATGTTTTGTTTGATCGCACTCAGACTGAAAATGCCCCAGTCTGCACCGGCCCTAACTCTCCAGGTTACTTTGTATCTACAGGTCAGCTAGCCTACTGCTATGCTCTGCTCACTAGTTTCTCCCAAGCCGAAGCTCAACTAAGCTCCTCTCCAAAACAATTTTAGCCTCCTCCAGTGCTAAAGTCTCTCGCAACTAAGCCCTCTATGGCCTTCCATTTGACTGAAGATGTGGACAGTCCACACAGATCTCATGGAGTTGATCCACCCAGACTGAAGATGCACGACCTTAGTAATATTGCTTTACACATGGCTGGAGGTAGTCCAAGTACTTGCCCCCCATATCAATACTTCCTGTTGCCAGCTCACCATCTACCCCCCAGTGACAATACTGCAGCCTTCCTACATGGCACCTTAATTCTCAGGATCACTGTAAAACTCCTTGGATCCCCTGCGTAATAATTCTTCTAGCTGTAGGCCAGCTTTCTCTCTTTGATAGATACACTAGCATTTACACAAAGGATAAGCCGTGGACTAATAGGTGCATAGGCCACTTACAAGTTTTCTAGTCACAGACATGGTCCAAGTGCACTCATCCCATAGGTGAAGTATTAACATTAATTTATTCCACTGAAGGTTGCAGTTACTCTTGGTGGAGTTAAAAATGTTATATTATATTTTTGAAAGGCTTTAGTTTCCATTTTAACACAAACACACAACATAATAAACACTAACAACTATCAGGCCGGAGTCACACTAGCGTAGAATACGGACGAGTGCTATGCAAGAAAACATCACATAACACTCGGACCAGTGTTAATCTATGGGGCAGCTCACATCACTGTATTTTTTCTTGGGCGTATTCTACGTGCTAGTGAAATCGCAACATGCTTCAATTATATGCGTATATCGGCTGAGTCTCGCCAATGCAAGTCTATGGGTGCGAGAAAAAAATCAGACACCGCACGGACCATCAGTGTGACTTGAGAGAAATACGCACACATTTTCTCATTTCAGCCCATTGAGCCATTAAATTCATTGGGGAAAGTCAGTGAGAAATGTATAGCCATACGCATGTCATACAGATGTCACACGGATACATAGGTGCAAGAAAATGGCATCATCGCATTGCAAACGCATTACACACAGGTGACCATATGGAGAATACTTGTGCAACCCTTGACAGGGAGACTCAGACCGATTTTTCATACGTTGGTGTCTGACTCCGGCCTTAGAATCATACCAATGATGCAAATAGTATAATCAATGACAATGTTCATCTAAATCATTCCATGGTTTTGATCAGGTTCAGACACTAACCGTAACAAAGCACAAAACAAAAATTAAGTGACAAATAGATAAATAAATAGAACATTACATACAATCAAATTGATATACTGCTGATAAACTTAGAAACAAATTTCCTCAACTTTGCAGCTCTGTGAAAATTGTAAACTTTTCAATTTGCGAAGATTGACCAAAAAAGAAAATGCCCAGCTCTATTTGACACACTGCTGAACACTGCAGCAGCAAACGAGTGGGTTTCTCCAGAATTCCTTGCAGCTATCACATCATATGATCTGGTGGAGTCAATCAGGGGAAACTATCACAACCGCTATAAAGCATTACTGACAGCCAAGCAGTGTCAATTTACAAATTTACAGTGTAGAGCGCACAGCTCATTCCACTAAGGGGAAGAAAATGGCCTCGTTCTGATTGTGGTATATTAAAAATGAGAGTGGTAGTCTCGGTTACTGAATAATAATCTAAAAATTCAATAGATAGGGAGGTGATGTACCTGCATAATCAATGTGACTACAAATGAATTTGTGATATACAGAGTAACAGAACCTTTATAGCAGCATTTTATTTTTCATTCCTGCACCATGTCTTGCACCATTTTACGCGCAGCAGAAGCAAGAGTGAGCAGCCCAATGATGTTTTGTACAGCCATGCGATGTACTCTTTAATGCTCTGCAAGTATTGCATATTTCTCTCTCACTTTTTCCCCTACTCTCTCCCACTCTATCTCTATCTCTCTCTCTTCCTGTCCCCCTCACTTTCAATCTCTCTCTGACAGTCCCAGTTAATGGCTTTGCGTAATTTTCTGTATGCTCCAAATTTTAATTATATATTAATATTTTTTTATGAAAAAAGAAAAAAATCCACAGAGTGCCCTACATGTTTTACTAGCAATTAGAGACTTTGAGTATTGCAATAAAATGTAGCTCCCAGGAGCACTCATGCAGCCCCACAAAAGGACACCGTCACCGCCATTCCTGACACCATTTCACACGTGCTGCAGACTCACTTTGTGGACTGATGGCATTAGGCACTGAAGCGCGGCTTGCCCCATAATGTCTTGAAGCAATTTGATGACATGGAGTAGCCCAGCTAATTATGGTATGTAAACTTTTGATCAGGATCATTTGGATGCTTTGGCTTGTCATTATGATTTAAAAAAAGAAGACTTGTATGCCGCGCTGTTCACACAATTGCAATGCACAGCATCCAGGTTAACAGCCTATTAAGTGATGCCCACATTATTAGATAAAACGGGCTGCCTAGCGCTATCCAAATGCACCCCATGTGTTGAAAGATGAATGCAGCTCTTTATCAGCAAATAATGGAGGCAAATTTGCAATCATCAGCAACGAAGCTGCGCATGAGACGTATTTAGACGTTTCAACATGACAACGATTCAAAAAACAAGGTCAAGTCGACCTGTCATTAGCTACAGCAGAACAAAGTGAAGGTTCTGGAGTGGCCAGCTCAGTCTCCTGACCTTAATATCATTGAGCCACTCTGGGGAGATCTCAAGCGTGCAGTTCATGTTAGACAGCCCAGGAATTTACAGGAACTGGAGGATTTTTGCAAAGAAGAGTGGGCAGCTTTATCATCTGAGAAAATAAAGAAACTCATCCACAACTGCCACAAAAGACTTCAAGCTGTCAATGATGATAGAGGGGGCAATACACGGTATTAAGAAATCGGGTATGTGAATTTTTGATCAGGGTCATTTGGATGTTTTGGGTTGTCCTTATGATTTAAAAAGAGAAAACACTGTAGTTTGACAATTAATGGCTTCACCCAACCACTAACCATGAGTGGGGAAAAGGTTTTGGTGGTATCATGCATATTCTCTGAAAAAGGTAACGAATATGAATAATGATGGTAGCGGAGATGCGTACAAATTTGTTACCTTAATGAGCGGTGCCATGTGACCGCTCAGCACAAGAGAGGAGAGCTGCCTGCGCCAGGACAATGGAGATGCAGGGATGGAGATGCAGCGACGGAGGGTAAGTATGATGTCTTCTGTTAGCCGGCGGCTGCAGCTGTCACTGTGCCACAGCCGCCGGCTCCTGCTGCTGCTCCACTGCTCTGAACAATTGACTCGTGTATAAGACGAGGTGGGCATTTTCAGCACAAAAAGATGTGCTGAAAATCTTGGCTTATACACGAGAATATACGGTAGGTTATATTGAATAAAATAAATATGTTTGTGTAGTTCTTCTTATATTGGATTACTTTTGACTTTTTTTTTTTCCTGCAAAAAGCTTTAAACCTGTTTCAGACATTTCTAAAGTTATTCCGGGATGGCTTGCTTTCTACAGGATCTTATACTCTGGTATTAGGAACTGCCTAAAATGGGCAGCCTTTTAAGTAAAAACAAAACCAGTTTAATTAGATTGAAAAGAGTGAAGGTCAGTGTCCCAGAACATGCTCTGCTTTCCGTTATGCCTCCTGTTTCTGTATATCTGCTCATGATTTTACCAGCTCAGCAATTTCCTCATCTAGCACTACAAAGAAATGTCTGTAACGTAGAGCTTCCTGCGGCAGCCCGACTTCTTTTCTTGACTTACTTTGCTCCTCCTTTGCTCTTCCTTTGTAAAGGCTTTTATAATATTTTATCTTGATTCCTCTTCTTTTTTTTTCTAGAACTTTTTCATAGTCCTAGAAATAAATTTATTATTTTTAGTAATTATATTTTTAGTGTACAATGGTCTAAATCCTATTATAAACCTTTGCACTGCAAGTAATACTGTATACTTATGCCTTTTGATCTAAATTTTATCTTGCATCAGCTAATTTATTGCGCATTATCAAAAATAAAGCAAATTAAAAAAAAAATGAAAAACAAAGGAAGGAAGTTATATTAAGACGGAAAGAAGTGGGAAAAGTAAAGAATAAAAATATAGAAAGGGTTAATTGCATTTTTAATGGGAAATTTATTGAATACACCATGAGACACAATTCCTGTTAAAAGTCAAAGGTTTTTCCATGAAGGCTGCAGAAGGAGATCTACACAACACAGATACCAAAAATCTAAACCTGTTGGATCTCTGCTCCCCACATGCAATGTTATTAGTTATGAATGTACAGTACAGCACAACATTGTGATAATAATGTTGTGCTAACAAAATCATCATGGCTAACAGAGATTAATAAAGAAGGATATTTTTAAAATAATAACACAATACAATTATTCTTGATATTAATGGAGATTCTAGCTGTAAGATGCATGACACAGGTGCTTCTCGCAAAATTAGAATATCATCAAAAAGTTCATTTATTTCAGTTCTTCAATACAAAAAATGAAACTCCTTTAGTATATAAAGTCATTACAAACAGAGTGATCTGTTTCAAGTGTTTATTTCTGTTAATGTTGATGATTATGGCTTATAGCCAATGAAAAATTAAAGTCATTTTCTCAGTAAGTTAGAATAATTAACAAAAACATCTGAAAAGGCTTACTAAGTGTTTAAAAAGGTCCCTTAGTCTGTTTTTCTAGGCTCCACAATTATGGGGAAGACTGCTGACTTGACAAATGTAAAGAAGGCAGTCATTGACACACTCCACAAGGAGGGTAAGCCACAAAAGGTCATTGCTAAAGAAGCTGGCAGTTCACAGAGTGCTGTATCCAAGCATAGTAATGGAAAGTTAAGTGCAAGAAAAAAGTGTGGAGGAAAAAGGTGCACAAGCAACTGGGATAACCGAAGCCTTGAAAGGATTGTTAATAAAAGGCCATTCAAAAATTTGGAGGAGATTCACGAGGGGCGGATTGCTGCTAGAGTCATTGTTTCAAGAGAAACACAACACAGATGTTTCCAGGACATGGGCTACAGTGTTTTATACCTTGTGTCAAGCCACTCATGACCAATAGACAATGCCAGAAGTGTCTTACCTGGACCAAGGATAAAAAGAACTGGACTGTTGCTCAGTGGTCCAAGGTGTTGTTTTCAGATAAGATTAAATTTTGCATTTCTTGATTTGCCAGCAAACTCGCCTGACCAATAACCCCATAGAGAATCTATGGGGTATTGTGAAGAGGAAGATGAGAGACACCAGACCCAACAATGCAGATGATCTGAAGGCTGCTATTAAACCAACCTGAGCTTCAATAACACCTTATTAGTGCCACAGGCTGATCGCCTCCATGCCACGCCGCATTGATGCTTTAATTGATGCAAAAGGAGCCCCAACCAAGTATTGAGTTCATTTACTGAACATACATTTCAGTACACCAACATTTTGGATTTTAAAATCATTTTTCAAGCTGGTGTTTGTTGTGAATTCTGTGGCAGAGCTCCCTCCTGTGGTCACAAGTGGTACTTCGGCTGGTTCTCTCTGTGAGCTTCCGTTGGTGGAGGAAAGTGGTACTGCGGCTTCTGAGTTTCCTTCCTCAGGTGATGTGGTGAAGTCGTTAGGTGCTGCTCTATTTAACTCCACCTAGTGCTTTGATCCTGGCCTCCAGTCAATGTTCTAGTATTGGACCTGTTTCCTCCTGGATCGTTCCTGTGGCCTGCTGCTCTGCATAGCTAAGTTACTCTTTGCTATTTGTTTGCTGTTTTTTTCTGTCCAGCTTGTCAATTTGCTTTTTACTGCTTGCTGGAAGCTCTGGGACGCAGAGGGTGTACCTCCGTGCCGTTAGTTCGGTACGGAGGGTCTTTTTGCCCCTTTGCGTGGTTTTTGTAGGGTTTTGTGTTGACTGCAAAGTTACCTTTCCTATCCTCGCTCTGTTCAGAAAGTTGGGCCTCACTTTGCTAAATCTATTTCATCTCTACGTTTGTCTTTTCATCTTAACTCACAGTCATTATATGTGGGGGCTGCCTTTTCCTTTGGGGTATTTCTCTGAGGCAAGGTAGGCTTATTTTCTATCTTCAGGCTAGCTAGTTTCTCAGGCCGTGCCGAGTTGCATAGGGAGCGTTAGGCGCAATCCACGGCTGCCTTTAGTGTGGTTGGAGAGGATTAGGGATTGCGGTCAACAGAGTTCCCACGTCTCAGAGCTCGTTCTTGTTTTTTGGGTTATTGCCAGGTCACTGTATGTGCGCTGACCTCTATGTCCATTGTGGTACTGAATTACCTTTCATAACAGGTGTTATAAAGTATTCTAATTTACTGAGATAATGACTTTTGTGTTTTCATTGGCTGTAAGCCTGGATCATTAACATTAACAGAAATTAACATGTGAAATACATAACTCTGTTTGTAATGACTCTATATAATATATGAGTTTCACTTTTTGTTTTGAAGAACTGAAATAAATTAACTTTTTCATGATATTCTAATTTTGTGAGAAAAAAAACACTTCTTTTTATTTTTGCTGGATGTAATTTTTCCCTCTTTTCACAGGCTATTCTCCAAGATGATGTTGAAGAGAACACACGATGTTGGAAAGTGCATGTCTAATTGTCCACTGTGCCAACACCTATAGACCCTATAGACATACATTATTATTATTGTTACATTGCTGTTTATTCCATGGTGTTCTACAAGTGAAAATGGGTATACATAATAAAAAACAAGTACAATAAAGGGTTACCAAATGGTGCAGGAGGAGAGAGGACACTGCCTGCGAGGGCTCACAATCTATATGGTTTCCTTTACTGCGTGGCAAAAGAAGGAAGACTATAAATTAGATAGCAGTGCTGGGGCATGATGAGTCACATCAAAAAGAGTAGTTGTATTGGTCTATGTATACTAGCCCCATGGGCTAAGTAGAGGGCAGAAGAAGAGTTGATAAATTCACTGATTAGCTGGGCATGGCACGATTTGGCTGAAAAATGACATTCTACTAAATATGTATATCTTTTGGAGAGACTGTGAAGTCATAAGATGGATATCAGACCTGAATGTTGGCTGATTGCCTAAAACAAGAAGAACTTTCATCTGACTGTGTAAAATTGTTTATTACCATGTTCCTGTTGTCACCATGAAGCCTCCGCATTATGGAAATGTTCAACTAGCCTCTAATGGAGTATTAATCAGGTCTATTTATTGTAACCTCTATTCTTTTATGAAAGCACTATGTCCATGAGTTTTTTGGTTTCTTATGTGCCTGAGTTGCGTTATCTTCACCCTAAATACCAAAAAGGTGGAGAAAAATAATAAAATGTTACACTACTGGAAATATGTGATGCAGACATCTCAGTTCCTTTTCTTTAATCTTCCCAACGACACAAGCAATCAATTGTGTTCATTTGGCTCCCTGGGATAGAGGTGACAGAAATCTCTATTCTTGGCAATACTGCGCGTCTAAAAGGTCGAATCCCTTTTCTTTTACCCTAAGGCTACTTTCACACTTGCGTCGTTTTAGATTCGTCGCAATGCGTCGTTTTGGGAAAAAAAACGCATCCTGCAACTGTGCCCGCAGGATGCGTTTTTTTCCCATAGACTTGTATTGCCGACGGATCACGACATATGGCCATACATCGCGTCCGTCGTGCACTGGATGAGTCTTGTTTTGGCAGACCGTCGTCGCGAAAAAACGTTCAATGGAATGTTTTTTCGTACGTCGCATCCGCCATTTCCTACCGCGCATGCGCGGCCGCAACTCCGCCCCCTTCTCCCCGGGACTTAGAACGGGTAGCGGATGCGTTGAAAAACTGCATCCGCTGCCCACATTGTGCCGAATTTTCACAACGTACGTCGGTACGTCGCGCCGACACTTAGCGACAGCCGCGTACCCAAGGCAAGTGTGAAAGAAGCCTAAGCTTACTGGTGATATTTGGTCTACCTCAGTCTTTTACTTGAGTTATATTATAGCCGGCAGGAAAAACATCTTTGCTGTAGGATAAGCAATGAGTTATTGGATATTTTTTGGTATATAGACAATACTATATACAATTTGTGCAACCAGGCATCATAAAGTTGATTCTGTTGTAAGTGCCATTTATAACAAATTACAGTAAGTCTTTGATTTCAATCAAACAAATGTTCAGTAGCTGTGCAAACTAAATTGGGTGACTGTTCTGCTAATGCTTATATTTTAAACCGTATTATGAAATCTAATTGTAGGGCAGGAATTTATCTTTAGACATGGACATATCACTTAATTTGTCCTTGAGTAAAATGCAGCTAGTCACTAGTAAATGGGTTTCCTACACTAGGAGATATTTTATTAATCACTGTGGCCAATAACATTACTAGATCTACAAATTCAGGAGAGTGGTGGCCAGAAATCAAATCACTTTGGTTTAAATAATTAAATTAAGAAAGAGTAATAGTGGTGTAAATGCAAGTAGGGCTATCAACCTTTTTGATGATCTCCCTTTAGAGTTCCTTACACTTGAAGATGTATTACATATTCCACACTGGCACACTCACTGTGTGATATGAACAATGATCCCCATACATCAAACCCTAACTCCTTTCATCCAGTCTCATCATGCTAATTTGGTTGCTCAAAATAATGCCCATCTCTTTATTACAGAAGCTCATTTGATGTCCTTGTATACCTCTGATGGATGTGAGTTGACATTAACCAATTTCTAGCATTCATCACTTTTTGCGTGCAGAACACAGCCTCACCATTCAAAGTAACATAATATGATCTATTGTAATAATGAGATATTCCAGTGCATCTACTTCATTAAGGTGATTGAGCAACTCCGTTAACCAAATGTTCTTGTTGATGTCACCTTTTATTTAATTTAAAGGAACATTGTCTGCAAAGTAAAACTTTTTTTTTATTGTTTTTCATATTTACTAATATTAAAAACAAGAACAAAAACAACACAACTAAGTTAAAAGTCAACTTTTCCCTACTAGTACTACTAATCAACCGTATCTACTAAACATATATAGAGTACTGTGCAATATTTTATTTTTATCAATTAACATACAAAACAATTTAATAAAATAAAAATCTAAATCACAAAAATATTTTGTGTGACCACCCTTTGCCTTCAATACAGCATAATTTCTTCTAAGTACAGTGGGTATGGAAAGTATTCATATCCCTTTACATTTTTCACTCTTTGTTTCATTGCAGCCATTTGGTAAATTCAAAATAATACCTCTTGAAGCTCATCAAGAGAATGCCAAGAGTGTGAAAAGCAGTCATCAAAGCAAAAGGTGGATACTCTGAAGAACCTAGAATGTAAGACATAATTTCAGTTGTTTCACACTTTTTTGTTAAGTATATAATTCCACATGTGTTAATTCACAGTTTCGATGCCTTCAGTGTGAATGTACAATCTTCATAGTCATGAAAATACAGAAAAATCTTTAAATAAGAAGGTGTGTCCAAACTTTTTGGTCTGTACTAATATATATATATATATATATATATATATATATATACAGTGGGGCAAAAAAGTATTTAGTCAGTCAGCAATAGTGCAAGTTCCACCACCTAAAAAGATGAGAGGCGTCTGTAATTTACATCATAGGTAGACCTCAACTATGGGAGACAAACTGAGAAAAAAAATCCAGAAAATCACGTTGTCTGTTTTTTTATCATTTTTTTTTTGCATATTATGGTGGAAAATAAGTATTTGGTCAGAAACAAACAATCAAGATTTCTGGCTCTCACAGGCCTGTAACGTCTTCTTTAAGAGTCTCCTCTTTCCTCCACTCATTACCTGTAGTAATGGCACCTGTTTAAACTTGTTATCAGTATAAAAAGACACCTGTGTACACCCTCAAACAGTCTGACTCCAAACTCCACTATGGTGAAGACCAAAGAGCTGTCAAAGGACACCAGAAACAAAATTGTAGCCCTGCACCAGGCTGGGAAGACTGAATCTGCAATAGCCAACCAGCTTGGAGTGAAGAAATCAACAGTGGGAGCAATAATTAGAAAATGGAAGACATACAAGACCACTGATAATCTCCCTCGATCTGGGGCTCCACGCAAAATCCCACCCCATGGGGTCAGAATGATCACAAGAACGGTGAGCAAAAATCCCAGAACCGCGCGGAGGGACCTAGTGAATGAACTGCAGAGAGCTGGGACCAATGTAACAAGGCCTACCATAAGTAACACACTACGCCACCATGGACTCAGATCCTGCAGTGCCAGACGTGTCCCACTGCTTAAGCCAGTACATGTCCGGGCCCATCTGAAGTTTGCTAGAGAGCATTTGGATGATCCAGAGGAGTTTTGGGAGAATGTCCTATGGTCTGATGAAACCAAACTGGAACTGTTTGGTAGAAACACAACTTGTCGTGTTTGGAGGAAAAAGAATACTGAGTTGCATCCATCAAACACCATACCTACTGTAAAGTATGGTGGTGGAAACATCATGCTTTGGGGCTGTTTCTCTGCAAAGGGGCCAGGACGACTGATCCGGGTACATGAAAGAATGAATGGGGCCATGTATCGTGAGATTTTGAGTGCAAACCTCCTTCCATCCGCAAGGGCATTGAAGATGAAACGTGGCTGGGTCTTTCAACATGACAATGATCCAAAGCACACCGCCAGGGCAACGAAGGAGTGGCTTCGTAAGAAGCATTTCAAGGTCCTGGAGTGGCCTAGCCAGTCTCCAGATCTCAACCCTATAGAAAACCTTTGGAGGGAGTTGAAAGTCCGTGTTGCCAAGCGAAAAGCCAACAACATCACTGCTCTAGAGGAGATCTGCATGGAGGAATGGGCCAACATACCAACAACAGTGTGTGGCAACCTTGTGAAGACTTACAGAAAACGTTTGACCTCTGTCATTGCCAACAAAGGATATATTACAAAGTATTGAGATGAAATTTTGTTTCTGACCAAATACTTATTTTCCACCATAATATGCAAATAAAATGTTAAAAAAACAGACAATGTGATTTTCTGGATTTTTTTTTCTCAGTTTGTCTCCCATAGTTGAGGTCTACCTATGATGTAAATTACAGACGCCTCTCATCTTTTTAAAGTGGTGGAACTTGCACTATTGCTGACTGACTAAATACTTTTTTGCCCCACTGTACATATGCACTGTTTGAATTAATATCTTTGCTGTTGTAGTCACAGGCTCTTATAATGAGGAAGTTTTCTGACAAATTAACACACTACTTTAAATTAAATTAGGTAAGTTATTTTGGCAATCCATTAGCCTGCTTCTGCAGTTAAAGTTGTCTGCCTATTCCCGTAGTTGACATCAACAGGGAGAAAACAGTGAAAGCAGTGTACATTTTTTAATCCCAAAATAAGATTTATAGCATTAGCCATTTTCATGTGGTTCACTGGTGGAATGCTTTGACAATCAAGAACTAGAGGAATAACAAAATGGTATAGAGGACATTCCGTGAAAACGCTATGTGTGAACTCAAGTATATATAAAATTTCGAACAAGCATATTGTCGCATAAGGCGATGCTGCACCACATATTCTCTTTTCAACAATTTGTAAATGACCCCTTTGTATTTGATCGAATCTCCTTGATTTTATCAAAAGAAATAAATAAAGCGCATGTTTAATTCATCCGGGCTGTCCTTTCATTTCCTTTCTGCTCTAGAATAGTAAATATTTTTGTCAGTCATTCTAAGTACAGAATAACAATTACATGTTATAATATTTGCTACATATCAATGGCAGCAAGCCGAAGGTGCAGTATTTCCGAAAATATTCTATTTAATAATAGCTCATTTTCTCTCACATTAGAAGTAAAATTATGTCTAAATATAAGATTATAATACAGAATATACAAACTTTCATCTTCTTAATGGTGACAACCTAAGTGATATGAACTTTATTAACAGACAATTATTCAGTGATTGACCTACTGTTTATACTAATACCTACACTATCCTCTTGTGACTTAGTGGCTGACTTGTGTTCTGCAATTAAAGGGAACCTGCTCGATTGCAGCCAGGCATATTTTTCTCTCAAAAAGCTCCAGCATTTTTAGAGAAGATATACTTTAAAGATCTAGTTGGGGCCCAATGCTGGAGACCAAATAAAACCGGCGCCTGTTTCTCCTAGGCAGGCTACAGGTGATTGACAGATCTCTCCCTCAAGTGTTCATATTAAGAGATCTGTCTTTTGCAGTCATGGGAAGATCCAGCCAAGTGTGGGGTCGGATTCGTCTGTATGCTGTATACTGGCTGTATCTTTTACAGTATATTTTCTCTGAAATGATGGAGCATTTCAGAGAAAAATATATCTGGCTGAAATCGTGCAGTCAGGCTCTGATTCATGCTGCCTGTTGGACATCATTCATTAGATGACTCGTTCACTTTAATGGAGTTGACTTAACAATAAAAATGAAGACAAGTAGTGTCCATATGCTCGATAGACCTTAAGTTCATCATAGAGGAAGATCTCAGTATACTCCTTGATGAACCAAAACATAGAGCCTGATATACTTTTGAACACTCATCCTAATGCCACCTATCGGCTAAAATAGAAATCATGGGGCCCTACAATAGAAGTCTGAATTGTATCCAAAATGTGTTGTGGTAGACAGGGTTATAGTACATAGACACAGTCACAGAGGTATATACCACTCAACATTTAAAAAACAAGAGGGACATGAGGTGTGGCAAGTACACAGTAATAATGCCCTCACTATAGCCATTTAGTATTGTATCCCAATGCAATAACATAGTAACATAGTAACATAGTTAGTAAGGCCGAAAAAAGACATTTGTCCATCCAGTTCAGCCTATATTCCATTATAATAAATACCCAGATCTACGTCCTTCTACAGAACCTAATAATTGTATGATACAATATTGTTCTGCTCCAGGAAGACATCCAGGCCTCTCTTGAACCCCTCGACTGAGTTCGCCATCACCACCTCCTCAGGCAAGCAATTCCAGATTCTCACTGCCCTAACAGTAAAGAATCCTCTTCTATGTTGGTGGAAAAACCTTCTCTCCTCCAGACGCAAAGAATGCCCCCTTGTGCCCGTCACCTTCCTTGGTATAAACAGATCCTCAGCGAGATATTTGTATTGTCCCCTTATATACTTATACATGGTTATTAGATCGCCCCTCAGTCGTCTTTTTTCTAGACTAAATAATCCTAATTTCGCTAATCTATCTGGGTATTGTAGTTCTCCCATCCCCTTTATTAATTTTGTTGCCCTCCTTTGTACTCTCTCTAGTTCCATTATATCCTTCCTGAGCACCGGTGCCCAAAACTGGACACAGTACTCCATGTGCGGTCTAACTAGGGATTTGTACAGAGGCAGTATAATGCTCTCATCATGTGTATCCAGACCTCTTTTAATGCACCCCATGATCCTGTTTGCCTTGGCAGCTGCTGCCTGGCACTGGCTGCTCCAGGTAAGTTTATCATTAACTAGGATCCCCAAGTCCTTCTCCCTGTCAGATTTACCCAGTGGTTTCCCGTTCAGTGTGTAATGGTGATATTGATTCCCTCTTCCCATGTGTATAACCTTACATTTATCATTGTTAAACCTCATCTGCCACCTTTCAGCCCAAGTTTCCAACTTATCCAGATCCATCTGTAGCAGAATACTATCTTCTCTTGTATTAACTGCTTTACATAGTTTTGTATCATCTGCAAATATCGATATTTTACTGTGTAAACCTTCTACCAGATCATTAATGAATATGTTGAAGAGAACAGGTCCCAATACTGACCCCTGCGGTACCCCACTGGTCACAGCGACCCAGTTAGAGACTATACCATTTATAACCACCCTCTGCTTTCTATCACTAAGCCAGTTACTAACCCATTTACACACATTTTCCCCCAGACCAAGCATTCTCATTTTGTGTACCAACCTCTTGTGCGGCACGGTATCAAACGCTTTGGAAAAATCGAGATATACCACGTCCAATGACTCACCGTGGTCCAGCCTATAGCTTACCTCTTCATAAAAACTGATTAGATTGGTTTGACAGGAGCGATTTCTCATAAACCCATGCTGATATGGAGTTAAACAGTTATTCTCATTGAGATAATCCAGAATAACATCCCTCAGAAACCCTTCAAATATTTTACCAACAATAGAGGTTAGACTTACTGGCCTATAATTTCCAGGTTCACTTTTAGAGCCCTTTTTGAATATTGGCACCACATTTGCTATGCGCCAGTCCTGCGGAACAGACCCTGTCGCTATAGAGTCACTAAAAATAAGAAATAATGGTTTATCTATTACATTACTTAGTTCTCTTAGTACTCGTGGGTGTATGCCATCCGGACCCGGAGATTTATCTATTTTAATCTTATTTAGCCGGTTTCGCACCTCTTCTTGGGTTAGATTGGTGACTCTTAATATAGGGTTTTCATTGTTTCTTGGGATTTCACCTAGCATTTCATTTTCCACCGTGAATACCGTGGAGAAGAAGGTGTTTAATATGTTAGCTTTTTCCTCGTCATCTACAACCATTCTTTCCTCACTATTTTTTAAGGGGCCTACATTTTCAGTTTTTATTCTTTTACTATTGATATAGTTGAAGAACAGTTTGGGATTAGTTTTACTCTCCTTAGCAATGTGCTTCTCTGTTTACTTTTTGGCAGCTTTAATTAGTTTTTTAGATAAAGTATTTTTCTCCCTATAGTTTTTTAGAGCTTCAATGGTGCCATCCTGCTTTAGTAGTGCAAATGCTTTCTTTTTACTGTTAATTGCCTGTCTTACTTCTTTGTTTAGCCACATTGGGTTTTTCCTATTTCTAGTCCTTTTATTCCCACAAGGTATAAACCGCTTACACTGCCTATTTAGGATGTTCTTAAACATTTCCCATTTATTATCTGTATTCTCATTTCTGAGGATATTGTCCCAGTCTACCAGATTAACCCCTTCATGACCCAGCCTATTTTGACCTTAAAGACCTTGCCGTTTTTTGCAATTCTGACCAGTGTCCCTTCATGAGGTAATAACTCAGGAACGCTTCAATGGATCCTAGCGGTTCTGAGATTGTTTTTTCGTGACATATTGGGCTTCATGTTAGTGGTAAATTTAGGTCAATAAATTCTGTGTTTATTTGTGATAAAAACGGAAATTTGGCGAAAATTTTGAAAATTTCGCAATTTTCACATTTTGAATTTTTATTCTGTTAAACCAGAGAGTTATGTGACACAAAATAGTTAATAAATAACATTTCCCACACATCTACTTTACATCAGCACAATTTTGGAAACAAAATTTTTTTTTGCTAGGAAGTTATAAGGGTTAAAATTTGACCAGCGATTTCTCATTTTTACAACGAAATTTACAAAACCATTTTTTTTAGGGACCACCTCACATTTGAAGTCAGTTTGAGGGGTCTATATGGCTGAAAATACCCAAAAGTGACACCATTCTAAAAACTGCACCCCTCAAGGTGCACAAAACCACATTCAAGAAGTTTATTAACCCTTCAGGTGCTTCACAGCAGCAGAAGCAACATGGAAGGAAAAAATGAACATTTAACTTTTTAGTCACAAAAATGATTTTTCAGCAACAATTTTTTTATTTTCCCAATGGTAAAAGGAGAAACTGAACCACGTACGTTGTTGTCCAATTTGTCCTGAGTACGCTGATACCTCATATGTGGGGGTAAACCACTGTTTGGGCGCACGGCAGGGCTTGGAAGGGAAGGAGCGCCATTTGACTTTTTGAATGAAAAATTGGCTGCACTCTTTAGCGGACACCATGTCACATTTGGAGAGCCCCCGTGTGCCTAAAAATTGGAGCTCCCCCACAAGTGACCCCATTTTGGAAACTAGACGCCCCAAGGAACTTATCTAGATGCATAGTGAGCCCTTTAAACCCCCAGGTGCTTCACAAATTGATCCGTAAAAATGAAAAAGTACTTTTTTTTCACAAAAAAATTCTTTTAGCCTCAATTTTTTCATTTTCACATGGACAACAGGATAAAATGGATCCTAAAATTTGTTTGGCAATTTCTCCTGAGTACACCGATACTTCACATGTGGGGGTAAACCACTGTTTGGGCACATGGTAAGGCTCGGAAGGGAAGGAGCGCCATTTGACTTTTTGAATGAAAAATTATCTCCATCGATAGCGGACACCATGTCGCGTTTGGAGAGACCCTGTGTGCTTAAACATTGGAGCTCCCCCACAAGTGACCCCATTTTGGAAACTGGACCCCCCAAGGAACTTATCTAGATGCCTAGTGAGCACTTTAAACCCTCAGGTGCTTCACAAATTGATCCGTAAAAATGAAAAAGTACTTTTTTTTCACAAAAAATTTATTTTCGCCTCAATTTTTTCATTTTCACATGGGCAATAGGATAAAATGGATCCTAAAATTTGTTGAGCAATTTCTCCCGAGTACGCCGATACCTCATATGTGGGGGTAAACCACTGTTTGGGCACACGGCAGGGCTCGGAAGGGAAGGCGCGCCTTTTAACTTTTTGAATGGAAAATTAGCTCCAATTGTTAGCGGACACCATGTCGCATTTGGAGAGCCCCTGTGTGCCTATGCAATGGAGCTCCCCCACAAGTGACCCCATTTTGGAAACTAGACCCCCCAAGGAACTTATCTAGATGCATACTGAGCACTTTAAACCCCCAGGTGCTTCACAGAAGTTTATAATGCAGAGCCATGAAAATAAAAAATAATTTTTCTTTTCTCAAAAATGATTTTTTAGCCTGGAATTTCCTATTTTGCCAATGGTAATAGGAGAAATTGGACCACAAATGTTGTTGTCCAGTTTGTCCTGAGTATGCAGATACCCCATATGTGGGGGTAAACCACTGTTTGGGCGCACGGCAGGGCTCAGAAGGGAAGGCACGCCATTTGGCTTTTTAAATGGAAAATTATCTCCAATCATTAGCGGACACCATGTCGCGTTTGGAGAGCCCCTGTGTGCCTAAACATTGGAGATCCCCCACAAATTACCCCATTTTGGAAACTAGACCCCCAAAAGAACTAATCTAGATGTGTAGTGAGCACTTTGAACCCTCAAGTGCTTCACAGAAGTTTATAACGCAGAGCCATGAAAATAAAAAAAAAAAAATATTTTCTCAAAAATGAATTTTAGCCCGCAATTTTTTATTTTCCCAAGGGTAACAGGAGAAATTTGACCCCAAAAGTTGTTGTCCAGTTTCTCCTGAGTACGCTGATACCCCATATGTGGGGGTAAACCACTGTTTAGGCACATGCTGGGGCTCGGAAGTGAAGTAGTGACGTTTTGAAATGCAGACTTTGATGGAATGCTCTGCGGGCGTCACGTTGCGTTTGCAGAGCCCCTGATGTGGCTAAACAGTAGAAACCCCCCACAAGTGACCCCATTTTGGAAACTAGACCCCGAAAGGAACTTATCTAGATGTGAGGTGAGCACTTTGAACCCCCAAGTGCTTCACAGAAGTTCATAACACAGAGCAGTGAAAATAATAAATATGTTTTCTTTCCTCAAAAATAATTTTTTAGCCCAGAATTTTTTTTTTCCCAAGGGTTACAGGAGAAATTGGACCACGAAAGTTGTTGTCCAGTTTCTCCTGAGTACGCTGATACCCCATGTGTGGGGGTAAACCACTGTTTGGGCACACGTGGGGGCTCAGAAGGGAAGTAGTGACTTTTGAAATGCAGACTTTGATGGAATGGTCTGCGGGCGTCACATTGCGTTTGCAGAGCCCCTGGTGTGCCTAAACAGTAGAAACCCCCCACAAGTGACCCCATTTTGGAAACTAGACCCCCAAAGGAACTTATCTAGATGTGTGGTGAGCACTTTCAACCCCCAAGTGCTTTACAGAAGTTTATGACGCAGAGCCGTGAAAATAATAAATACGTTTTCTTTCCTCAAAAATAATTTTTTAGCCCAGAATTTTTTATTTTCCCAAGGGTTACAGGAGAAATTGGACCACAAAAGTTGTTGTCCAGTTTCTCCTGAGTACGCTGATGCCCCATGTGTGGGGGTAAACCACTGTTTGGGCACACGTGGGGGCTCAGAAGGGAAGTAGTGACTTTTGAAATGCAGACTTTGATGGAATGGTCTGCGGGCGTCACGTTGCGTTTGCAGAGCCCCTGGTGTGCCTAAACAGTAGAAACCCCCCACAAGTGACCCCATTTTGGAAACTAGACCCCCCAAGGAACTTATCTAGATATGTGGTGAGCACTTTGAACCCCCAAGTGCTTCACAGACGTTTACAACGCAGAGCCGTGAAAATAAAAAATCATTTTTCTTTCCTCAAAAATGATGTTTTAGCAAGCAATTTTTTATTTTCTCAAGGGTAACAGGAGAAATTGGACCCCAGTAATTGTTGCGCAGTTTGTCCTGAGTATGCTGGTACCCCATATGTGGGGGTAAACCACTGTTTGGGCACACGTCGGGGTTCGGAAGTGAGGGAGCACCATTTGAATTTTTGAATACAAGATTGGCTGGAATCAATGGTGGCGCCATGTTGCGTTTGGAGACCCCCTGAAGTGCCTAAACAGTGGAAACCCCTCAATTCTACCTCCAACACACCCCTAACCCTTATCCCAACTGTAGCCGTAACCCTAATCACAACCCTAACCCCAACACACCCCTAACCACAACCCTAACCCCAACACACCCCTAACCCTAACCACAACCCTAATTCCAACCCAACTCTAAGGCTATGTGCCAACGTTGCGGATTCGTATGAGATTTTTCAGCATCATTTTTGAAAAATCCGCGGGTAAAAGGCACTGCGTTTTACCTGTGGATTTACCGTGGATTTCCAGTGTTTTTTGTGCGGATTTCACCTGTGGATTCCTATTGAGGAACAGGTGTAAAACGCTGCGGAATCCGCACAAAGAATTGGCATGCTGCGGAAAATACAACGCAGCGTTCCCGCGCGGTATTTTCTGCACCATGGGCACAGCGGATTTGGTTTTCCATATGTTTACATGGTACTGTAAACCCGATGGAACACTGCTGCGGATCCGCAGCGGCCAATCCGCACCGTGTGCACATAGCCTAATTCTAAAGGTATGTGCACACGCTGCGGAAAACGCTGCGGATCCGCAGCAGTTTCCCATGAGTTTACAGTTCAATGTGAACCTATGGGAACCAAAAATCGCTGTACACATGCTGCGGAAAAACTGCACGGAAACGCAGCGGTTTACATTCCGCAGCATGTCACTTCTTTCTGCGGATTCCGCAGCGGTTTTAGAACTGCTCCAATAGAAAATCGCAGTTGTAAAACCGCAGTGAAATGCGCAGAAAAACCGCGGTAAATCCACGATAAATCGGCAGCGGTTTAGCACTGTGGATTTTTCAAATCCGCTGCGGAAAAATCCGCATAGGACCAGAATACGTGTGCACATACCGAAACCCTAACCCTAGCCCTAACCCTACCCCTAACCCTACCCCTAACCCTAACCCTAGCCCTAACCCTACCCCTACCCCTACCCCTAACCCTAACCCTACCCCTAACCCTACCCCTAACCCTACCCCTAACCCTACCCCTAACCCTAACCCTAGTTCTTACCCCAACCTTAGTGAAAAAAAAAAAATTCTTTATTTTTTTTATTGTCCCTATCTATGGGGGTGACAAAGGGGGGGGTCATTTACTATTTTTTTTATTTTGATCACTGAGATAGGATATATCTCAGTGATCAAAATTCACTCTGGAACGAATCTGCCGGCCGGCAGATTCGGCGGGCGCACTGCACATGCGCCCGCCATTTTGGAAGATGGCGGCGCCCAGGAAAGAAGACGGACGGACCTCGGGCGGCCAGGTAAGTATAAGGGGGGGGAGATCAGGGCACGGGGGGGGGCGTCGGAGCACGGGGGGGTGGATCGGATCATGGGGGGGTGGATCGGAACACGGGAGGGAGGATTGGAGCACGGGGAAGGATTGGAGCACGGGGTGAGGGATCGCTGTGCGGGGGGGGTGGATCGGAGCACGGGGGGGGGGGTCGCTGTGTGCGGGGGGGGGGATCGGAGTGCGGGGGGGTTTGATTGCAGCACAGGGGGTGTGATTGGTGCACGGGGAAGCGGGCAGGAGGACGGGGGAGCGGAGCACAGGACGGAGGGGAGCGGACCACAGATCGGGGGGCTGGGGGGGCGATCGGAGGGGTGGGGTGGGTGCACATAAGTGTTTCCAGCCATGGCCGATGATATTGCAGCATCGGCCATGGCTGGATTGTAATATTTCACCAGTTTTTTAGGTGAAATATTACAAATCGCTCTGATTGGCAGTTTCACTTTCAACAGCCAATCAGAGCGATCGTAGCCACGAGGGGGTGAAGCCACCCCCCCTGGGCTAAACTACCACTCCCCCTGTCCCTGCAGATCGGGTGAAATGGGAGTTAACCCTTTCACCCGGCCTGCAGGGACGCGATCTTTCCATGACGCATATGCTGCGTCATGGGTCGGAATGGCACCGACTTTCATGACGCAGCGTATGCGTCAAAGGTCGGGAAGGGGTTAAGGGCATCTCTAAGCTGTTCAAACTTTGCCTTCCTAAAGTTCAATGTTTTTGTGACTCCCTGACAAGTCCCCCTAGTGAAAGACAGGTGAAACTGCACAATATTGTGGTCGCTATTTCCTAAATGCCCAACCACCTGCAGATTTGTTATTCTGTCAGGTCTATTAGATAGTATTAGGTCTAAAAGTGCTGCTCCTCTGGTTGGATTCTGCACCAATTGTGAAAGATAATTTTTCTTGGTTATTAGCAGAAACCTGTTGCCTTTATGGGTTTCACAGGTTTCTGTTTCCCAGTTAATATCCGGGTAGTTAAAGTCCCCCATAACCAGGACCTCATTATGGGTTGCAGCTTCATCTATCTGCTTTAGAAGTAGACTTTCCATGCTTTCTGTTATATTTGGGGGTTTGTAACAGACCCCAATGAGAATTTTGTTACCATTTTTCCCTCCATGAATTTCAACCCATATGGACTCGACATCCTCATTCCCTTCGCTAATATCCTCCCTTAAAGTGGACTTTAGACAAGACTTTACATAGAGACAAACCCCTCCTCCTCTCCGATTTTTACGATCCTTTCTAAACAGACTGTAACCCTGTAAGTTAACTGCCCAGTCATAGCTTTCATCTAACCATGTCTCGGTTATTCCCACTATGTCAAAGTTACCTGTAGATATTTCTGCTTCTAGTTCTTCCATCTTGTTTGTCAGGCTTCTGGCGTATAGCCCACATAGAGTACGATGCCCCTATAAATGCCCACCACAGCAAGATACCTCCCACAGTATGATGTAGTTACCACCATCACACTACTAAGTCCCCACAGTATGGTGGCATCTCATCACCCCCAGAGAATAATGCAACCGCATTCACTACCACACAGTATGATAGGCCTACAATAGAATGTCGTTAATCACCTCCGATACAATATGATACCCCCCATAGCCCGAAAATAGTATGACGTTCCACATCGCCCCACATAGTATAATGGCCCTTACAGCTCCCTACACAATATGATGCCTCCTCAGACCACTATACAGTATGATGGTCCCCACAGCTCCCACACATTAAAATAGCCCCCACAGCCTTTTTCACAGTGTGATAGCTCCCCTAGTTCCCCACAGAATATGATGGCTACCAAAGCCCCCCCAGTAACACACACACATTTACACAACCCAACAATCAGTAATATGGCTGATGCAGCACCCCACAAAGTACTGTGGATTCTACAACCCCGCACACAGAGTATAATTCCCTTATAGCCTTCCACATATAAAAA
This sequence comes from Ranitomeya imitator, assembly GCF_032444005.1. NCBI lineage: Eukaryota > Metazoa > Chordata > Amphibia > Anura > Dendrobatidae > Ranitomeya > Ranitomeya imitator. Next base: position 405,165,147 of record NC_091284.1, read on the forward strand.
GGTAGCTTACACACACAGTATGATGGCCCCAAAACCTTTCCTTAATATGATGACCGCAATAGAACCTGACACTGTATGATATCCCCACGGACCTCAATACAGAAAATACCTCCACATTTCCTATAAAGCACAATTCCCCACAGCCCCCACACAGTGTGATGACCACAGAGCTCTGTGCATAATATTATTGTCTCTATAGGCCCCAAAACAGTAAGATAGTCCCAAAAAGCTCCATGTACTGTGTGATACCCCCTACTATTCCCCACATAGTATAATGGCCCAAACAGCCTGGACATACAGTTAAATAGCCCACACAACTTCCCATACAGTGTTATGGCTCCTTGAATCCTTCACAAAAATGATGATGGGATTCACAGTACGCCAAACAGGGTACTAAATCTTCAGCTTTCCACATGTTATGATGTCCCAACAGACCACCATCAACGTATGATGCTGATGCCCCCACAACACCTCAACACAGTATGATGGCCCCCATAGATCTCCACAAAATATGATGTTCCCCACATATCCCCTCACACATTATGCTCCCTCCACAGTATGATGGCCCCTACAGCATCCCACATAGTATAATCTTCTCCTCAGCTCCTCATACAGTATGATACCCCAATAGATTCCCAGCAAAGTATGGAGGCCTCCATAATACTGTCTTATAGTATGAATAATATGATACCCCCACAGCCTCCTACATATTTCGTCTCAAAGTATGATGGTCTCAAAGCTTTCCTCACACAATATAAGGACACCACAGGTGGCGTCACGAACACAAAATTTATTCAAAACCCCTTTAAGGACATTCCCTTTAATATGGGCACCCAGGGCCATGGACCAGGTCGCCACCACTGTTAAATCCCCTGTGAATACTGGACCCGGTATCGGGTACCCCAGATCCCAAGGGGGCGACTCACCTCCGTACCCCCACACAGTACAATTTCCATAAAATCCCATAACTGAGTTTGATTCCACCACAGTCTACCAATATAATATGATGCCACCACAGTCACTTTTCCACAGTCTGGCGATCCCATTGCCCCCACACGGTATGATTTTCCCAGATTCCCACCATACAATGTTACGTCCCCACATTCTCCTACACTTTATCATGGGCCCCAATAATACCCCACAGTATAATAGCCTCCATAGCCCCAGCATACTATGATGGCCCCAACATCTCCCACACACACACACACACAGCATAATAGGCTAATAAGCCACCACAAAGCATAGTGATCCCCACAGCCCCTCATACAGTATGATGGGCCCCCAGCTCACTCCACAGTTTGATGACCCTGACAGGATCCAAAACAATATGATACTCCACAGCTTTCCTCACATTATAATCTCCAAACAGTATGATGGCCCCCAGAGCTCTGCACACAATAAGGGTGACTCCCACAGCCTCCCACAGAGTATGATGTCCCACCATAGCTACCACACAGTTTGATAGCCCACAAAAGCCTCATAGTTCCTCACGTCGCATGATGACTCCCATATTAACCTCACACACAGTATGTTGGACCCCACAGCTCCCCCTACAACACCCAGACAGCTTAATCTCCCCTACAGCTCCACACACAGTTTGATGCCCCCTCAACTCCTCCACAAAATATGATGGCCCCCACAGTCCATTACACACAGTATGATGGACCTCGCAGTTCCCCTCATGGTATGTTGGTCCCCACAGCATCCCACACAATATAACCTGTTTGATTGCCCTTATGTCCCCTCATCCACTCACACAGTAAGATGCTACTCACCCCCACAAAGTATAATGGTAAAATTAAAAAATAAATACAGTACTCACCTATTACCATTCCCACAATGCGCTGCTTCTGTCTAAGGTTTCTTGCAGCAGGAGCTGTGATTTATTCAACTCAGGCACAAAGGTGGAATAGTGGAGCAATGAGTGGATGTCTCTGTGTTATACCTTTGTATCTAATGATGATGTCATCTAGAAGCTTACTGGTGCCATTTGGCATCAGACCTGCCAAATCACAAATACCATAGCAGCAGAGTTGTCTACGTAAATTAGTGCAATGCTACTGATGCAAAACAAAATATATGGCATGGGGAAACTAATAGCTCGAGCTTCAACTTATCTTCTGTCTAATGCCTAACAAAAGAGCAACTATAGTTCATCTTAAAGAAATTAGGAAATTATAATATGACTAAGGTCATCTGAAATGAAGCTAAACATAAAGCCTCCATGTTATATTGCTGCAATGCTCATTTAACACTTCCAACTCCATTGGCCTATTTTAATAATGCTAATATCAGAGTATTGAATGCAGTGGCAAAGTAATTTTCTTCCACAGAGGACCGTTGTGTATACAGAGATTGCAATCTTTTACAGGTGTATATCTGCGGTAATATTTTTGTTATTTTCTTCACTAATTTAAAGTAAAGGGGTAGTAAATACTTATAATATTAGTTATTTAAAACAATTACATTAACCTATGATCAGGATTTTTTTTTTGTAAAAGATTGGAGAGTTTGAAGTTAGAATATTGAGCAGTATATGTGATGCTTACCTTAATATTGGTTTGCATGTGTCAAACTTAATTTGTCTTGAATTATTACAATACCTATGTTACCCGTAAACTATATCATCTTATCATCTTCCCAGTTCCGAACTCAGTAAAATTGATGGAATACGTCTTAAATCATTGAATCCAAGGGACAAAAGATGAAAAGCAGCCTCTATTAGCATCAATTTAATGGTAGAATTACCTTAATGCACAGACATAACCTCTCTTCGTCAACCACACTTTGACTTCCACTGCATTATCTGCAGCTTCGTTCTGTCTTTTTGTATGGCTTTCAATTTTTCTAGATCACTTCAAATATGTCCCAAAATGCCCTGTCATTTACAAGTTCACTCACTGTCATGTGAAAAGAGGCCTTGTCTGTGTCTGAGAGACATAGCGAGGCTTTGTATAATGACAGGCCTAAATTTCTTTTGTCAAAAGACATATTCTTGACTGTAGAGAACAACTCCGTGACACATGATACACTTATCATAAGGAATCTCTATATGACCAGCCAAGTGTTAACATAATGTTTACTACATGCAGCACCTGTTCAAAACCTGAATGGTGAAAGGAGACCTAGATTAGATATTATTTCACCTCTCTGTGATTTAAAACTGCACAACACAAATGGTGGGCATGCCTTCATCTCCAATTCTTTAAATTTACTACAGTGAGAGTAAATTGTACTGCTGCAATTGTTTTGGATTTGATTTTCAGTTGGATATCAATTTTGATGGTTCACTAGTAGTCAGCCACATTTCTCAGTAAGGCAACTTTCACACTTGCGTTTTTCAGCTTCCGTCACAATCCGTCGATTTTGGAGAATGCAGGATCCTGCAAAAAAATTAGCCGGATCCTGCATTTTCCCATAGACTTGTATTAGCGACGGATTGTGACGGATGGCCATCCGTTTCATCCGTCGTGCACTGGATCCGTCGGAAAATAACGGTTCGTCGTGCGGAGAAAACGTTCATAGACGTACAGCATAAGACGCAAGTGTGAAAGTAGCCTAAGGCCTCTTTCACACTTCCGTCTTTCTTTTTCAGTCACAATGCATCGTTTTATGAAAAAAACGGATCCAGCAAATGTTTCTGCTGGATCCGTTCTTTTCTCATAGACTTGTATTAGCGAGGGATTGTGATGGATGGCCTTCCGTTTCATCTGTCGTGCACTGGATCCGTCGTAAAATTGCTGTCCGTCGGGTGGAACTTTTTTTCTGTACGTTGGAAAATCACTCAGCGACGGATCCTGCGCTGTCCGTCGTTGGATATAATGGAAGCCCATGGACGCAGGATCCGTCGCTGACTGTGAAAAGCAGGAATCCAGCAATGGATACCGTGTTTTGAAACTGAGCATGCGCGGAAGATTTTCCCGTCAGGAAAATTCTCTCTCGCTCTCTTTTTACTATTGATGCTGCCTGTGCAGCATCAATAGTAAAAAGATATTATGTTAAAAATAATTTCAAAAAATCATGATATTCTCACCTTCCAGCATCCCTCGCAGCGTTACCGATTCCCGTTCCCGCTACATCATCGGGTCATTCTCGCAAGGCATTATTGGGAACTGGAGCATCGCGAGTTTTGGGAACGCTGCGAGGGACGCTGGAATGTGAGATTATCAGGATTTTTTATTATTTATAACATTATATCTTTTTACTATTGATGCTACATAGGCAGCATCAATAGTAAAAAGTTGGTCACACTTGTCAAACACTATGTTTAACAAGTGTGACCAACCTGTCAATCAGTTTTCCAAGCAATGCTACAGATCGCTTGGAAAACGCTACGGATCCGTCAAAGAAAGGATTCAGTGTATCCGTTTTTTACAATCTGCACAGGATCCGTTTTTTGAACATTTTGACGGATTGGGACTGATTGTAAATACGGAAGTGTGAAAGAGGCCCAACATTTATGAACCTTTATTTGAAAAAGCTTAGTCTAGTGCATACAGTTAAGTCCATATATATTTGGACAGAGACAACATTTTTCTAATTTTGGTTATAGACATTACCACAATGAATTTTGAACAAAACAATTCAGATGCAGTTGAAGTTCAGACTTTCAGCTTTCATTTGAGGGTATCCACATTAAAATTGGATGAAGGGTTTAGGAGTTGCAGCTCCTTAAAGGTAACCTGTCACATGAATTTGGCGGGACCGGTTTTCGGTCATATGGGCGGAGTTTTCGTGTGTTTGATTCACCCTTTCCTTACCCGCTGGCTGCATGCTGGCCGCAATATTGGATTGAAGTTAATTCTCTGTCCTCCGTAGTACACGCCTGCGCAAGGCAAGACTCCTGTCCACAGACTCATTTAATCAGTCAGACTCTAACCTCTGTAACATGGGCAAGACCACAGAACTTTATAAGGATGTCAGGGACAAGATCATAGACCTGCACAAAGCTGGAACGGGCTACAAAACCATAAGTAAGACGCTGGGTGAGAAGGAGATAATTGTTGGTGCAATAGTAAGAAAATGGAAGAAATACAAAATGACTGTCAATCGACATCATTCTGGGGCACCATGCAAAATCTCACCTTGTGGGGTGTCCATGTGAGGAAGGTGAAAGATCAGCCTAAAACTACACGGGGGAATTTGTCCATGATCTCAAGGCAGCTGGAACCACAGTCACCAAGAAAAACATTGGTATCACATTATGCCATAAAGGTTTAAAATCCTGCAGTGCCCACAAGGTCCCCCTGCTCAAGAAGGCACATATGCAGGCCTGTCTGAAGTTTGCCAATGAACATCTGGATGATTCTGTGAGTGATTGGGAGAAGGTGCTGTGGTCAGATGAGACAAAAATTGATCTCTTTGGCATTAACTCACCTCGCCGTGTTTGGATGAATAGAAATGCTGCCTATGACCCAAGGAACACCCTCCCCACTGTCAAGCATGGAGGTGGAAACATTATGCTTTGGGGGTGCTTCTTTAGTAAGAGCACAGGACTACTTCACTGCATCAATGGGAGAATGGATGGAGCCATGTACCATAAAATACTGAGTGACAAACTCCTTCCCTCTGCCAGGACATTAAAAATGGGTCATGGCTAGTTCTTCCAGCAAGAAAATGACCCAAAAAATACAGCCAAGGCAACAAAGGAGTGGCTCAAAAAGAAGTACATTAAGATCATGGAGTGGATTAGCCAGTCTCCAGACCTTAATGCCATAGAAAACTTATGGAGGGAGATGAAGCTCCGAGTTGCCATGTGACAACCTCAAAATCTTAATGATTTAGAGATGATCTGTAAAGAGGAGTAGACCAAAATTTCTTCTGACATGTGTGCAAACATCATCATCAACTAAAAAAGATGTCTGACTGCTGTGCTTGCCAACAAGGTTTTTGCCACCAAGTATTAAGTCTTGTTTGCCAAATGGATCAAATACTTATTTCTCACTGAAAATGCAAACAAATTTATATAATTTATACAATGTAATTTTCTGGATTTTATTTTTGAAATTCTATCTCTCAATGTTAAAATTAACCTGCTCTTAAAATTATAAACTGTTCAAGCTTTTGTCAGTGGGCAAAGTTACAAAATCAGCAAGAGATCAAATACTTATTTCCCCCACTGTATACAGAGTGATTTCTATCAGCTGCCAGAACAATATGGCTCCATCAAGAGGGACACTGATTTGACATGCTATAGGATGTTAGCTTAGGGGACAATGGCCTTAGCTGAAAAAATACAGATCTGCTCCATTGACCATCAATAAAAAAATGTATATGTTTTGGGAAGCCAGCGTTGGCACTCACCAGTCACCTGGCTCCATGGAGATGTTCGTGGGAAGCCAGGTTGTGACCCTCTCGTCACCTGGTCACGTACCTCAATGGACTGTCAGCTTCCTCATCTTGCCGTTACCTCCACTCTGTGGGTGTTCACTAAAAGTGGGGTGCCAGTGTTGAGAGTAATGGGCACTGGAAGCCCCAAAGTTGCAGCTACTCTAATCCCGGTGAGTCAACGGACGGGTAAGACTCTTTAATTTGCACCATCTTCGGTATTGTTAGCACTGTTCTTTATGTTTATTGTCTGTTTTGGTGTTCAATAAAGTATTGCCACACTTTTTTAGCCTAACTCTATGTTATCTGAGTAGAATTATGACCACTAAAAAGGAGAGTGACCATTCAGTGGGATGAGCCCTGGTCCATGCGGTCTCAGGCCAGAGGATGAGAGCACCCACTGTCTCCACACTACTGATGATGCAGACTAAAGAGTTGAGCCCAGGATACCAGCAAGGGGTATATTCCTCTGTTCAAAGAAAAAAAAGAGTTGTTGCTCCAGCATCTGGTAAAATTAGTTCTTTATATTACATCCATTAAAACTTGTAAAAATTACAATGGTTGCATAGACAAGGCGGGGGGGGGGGGGGAGGGGGGCAAGACCCGTTTCGAATGCTCACTTGCGTTCTTTATCACAGCTTAGCTACATTATAAAAAAAATTTTTTTAAATACTATAGTTGTGCCAATGAAAACAATTGGAACAAATCACATGACATAATTATGTGAATGAATACATTCATTAAGCAACAGATGTATGAAAAAAGTCAATAGTAATACATGGTTTCTCTTTTTAGATTAAAACATTTAGGGCTTCTTGAATTCAGATTAAAAATCCAATACGCTTCTTTTGTCAATAATTTGCGTTTAATATCTCCACCTCTTGCATGTGGAAATAGCTTTTCAATACCTACAACTTGCAAAGAAGACCTGTCACGATTGTGTTCAATAATAAAATGTTTTGCAACAGCAGAGACATTTTTACTAATGTGATTTGCATTAAAGGGACACTGTCACCTGAATTTGGAGGGAATAATCTTCAGCCATAGGGGCGGGGTTTTCGGGTGTTTTTTTCACCCTTTCCTTACCCGCTGGCTGCAATATTGGATTGAAGTTCATTCTCTGTCCTCCGTAGTACATGCCTGCACAAGGTAATCTTGCCTTGTGCAGGCGTGTACTATGGAGGACAGAGAATGAACTTCAATCCAATATTGCAGCCAGCGGGTAAGGAAAGGGTGAATCAAACACCCGAAAACCCCGCCTCCATGGCTGAAGATTGTTCCCTCCAAATTCAGGTGACAGTGTGTTAGGGGTCGAGTTCCCACTTCTGCACAGGGGGAATCTCGAGCCACCTCAGCTGCGGCCTCCCATTCTTGTCCAGCCGCAGTGGAGTCTGCTCAGCAAAGACGTCGGTCCCAGCGTCTTGCTCATTCTCACTCTGTTCTGAGAGTTACTGCTGCTTCTCCAGTCTCTGCCATTAAAGTCAGTGCTGGTCAGCAGCGAGCGGACTTCTCTGGGACTAAGTCCTTGTCTGCAAGTACTGAGCATGCCCAGGGTAAGATCTCCCGTTGGAGATCGAGGGTCATGTGCTCAGGCTCTGCAGCACATTCCATTGGTCCTCTTGGCAGGTCTTGGAAGGGCAAAGGTGCTGTGGCCACTTCCTGTGCTGCTGCTATATAAACTGCGCATGACCGCACGGCCATGCGCTAGTATTGTCTTTCAATCGCTAATGTGTGTATGTTGTGAGTGCAAGTCGTCCTTGGATACCCCTACCCTATTGAATGACTGTTCGCGGAAGGTGAATGGCTGCTACCTAGCGCCCGACTTATCCTACAGCACTAGTCACACATTATAGCGTCCAGTTGCTGTGACCGCCAGTACGGCGCCGTGCACTTCCTCTGTGCTTTCCTTACCCAAGCCTGGGTGGTTAGTGGCGTTCGTCAGTGCGGCACTGCATGCACTCTTGTGCCTTAATATTGCTCTTCACTTTCCTACACACCCAGTTGCGGTGTTGTGCCAGCAAGGGTCTAATCGGACTTTAATCCTAGTTGGGGTTGAGTTCGCTGACTACTTGCTCACGCTTTAGGTACGGTACCGCGGTCCTGTGCCTTAACGGGATTGCTTCTTTCACGCTTGGTGAGGTTATCCCACGCGTGTATACTTTAGTGTACCGCCATATGGTCTGCTAATTGCTAGCAGCAGGTTTTCACCTGCACGGTGGACCCCGGACTGCGAACGCATCTATACCATCTGTCTTGGTGCGTTCCGCCAGTCCTAACAGAATACTAGCGCCATGGTCTGGCTAGTAAAATGGCGGACGACCAGCGTTTACAGCGGTACATCCAGCAGCTGGAGGGAAGGTTGGCGGCTCTTGAGCGTTCAACTTCAGCTGTGGATGTTACTGCTGTCGCTGTTCAGGCTGCAAGTGTGGCTGCAGCTACCTTGTCCACTGCCACCCCTGTACCGACGCTATCTCGCCTCCCGCTACCAGAGAAATTTTCTGGTGACAGTAAGTCCTGTAGGGGTTTCGTGAGTCAGTGCTCAATACATCTCGAGCTTCTGGCCTCTCGTTTCCCTACAGAGCGGGCTAAGGTGGGCTTTATAATTTCCTTATTGTCGGACAGGGCGTTGCAGTGGGCTACGCCGCTGTGGGAGCGTGGCGATCATGTGGTGCAGAGTGCTCCGTTATTCCTGAGCACTCTGAAACAGGTCTTTCTAGGACCTCGTGTCACCCATGACACGGCGCTCCAGCTGTTGGCACTGACTCAGGGCTCGTCCTTGGTCAGCCTTTTTGCCGTCCATTTCCGCACTCTAGCATCTGAGCTGGAGTGGTCAGATAAAGCCCTTATCCCTATATTTTGGAGGGGGCTGGCTGATCACGTTAAGGATGCTCTGGCCACTAGGGAGATTCCCGCCACACTGGAAGAGTTAATAACAGTATCTACTCGCATCGACCTCCGTTTTCATGAGCGGAGGTTAGAGCGAGCCCAGTGTAGGCAGAGGTTTCGGCTGGCTCCCACCTTCGCCAAACCTTTGGAATCTCCAGTCCAGGCTCCTGAGTTCCAGGAACCTAAGGTGGTGTCACGAGCGGGATCTAAGTCCCAGATCGCTCGTGCACTCCAGGGTTGCCATGTATGCCAACAGTCAGGACATCTTGCCACCAGATGTCATCAGTGGTCGAGGAAACGTCAGCGTCTAGTGGTAGTAGGTGGAGGTGCACTAGACACTGCGACGTTTGCCTCCAAATTGTCCTTTAAGGGGACAATTACCTTTAGCTCATCTTCCCACTCGGTAGAACTCTGCGTGGATTCTGGGGTGGAGGGCAATTTTATGTCTTCTGCTTTCGCCCAACGTCACGCAATACCCCTGGTTATGCTATCTCAACCAGTAACGGTACGAGTGGTGAATGGGTCGACACTCCCCGCACAGATAACACATCAGACCATCCCTGTTACTCTGTCCATGTCGCCATCCCATCAGGAGATTATTTCTCTGCTCATCATTCCTGAGGGTATTGATGAGGTCCTGTTGGGGATACCTTGGCTGTGGTACCACTCTCCTCACATCGAGTGGTCCTCAGGCAGAATTCTGGGATGGGGTGAATCATGTGGGGGTAGGTGTCACCGAGAGTGCGTTCAGGTTGCTACTACTGAGGTACCCGCAGATCTATCCTCTCTCCCCAAGCAATATTGGTATTACGCAGACGTGTTCTCCAAAAAGGCGGCGGAGACCCTTCCGCCCCATCGCCCCTATGACTGTCCTATCGATCTCTTGCCTGGTGCGGAGCCTCCCCGGGGTCGAGTTTATCCATTATCTCTCCCGGAGACGGAGGCCATGTCTCAGTACATTCAAGAGAATCTGGCAAGAGGGTTTATTAGGAAGTCAGTGTCACCTGCTGAGGCAGGGTTCTTCTTCGTGCAGAAGAAGAATGGGGAACTACGTCCATGCATAAACTACAGGGGTCTTAACGCTATCACCGTTAAGAACAAGTATCCTTTGCCCTTGATATCCGAGCTCTTCGATAGGCTTTGGGGAGCTAGAGTGTTTACTAAATTAGATCTGCGGGGTGCTTACAACCTGATTCGCATCCGTGAGGGGGACGAATGGAAAACGGCGTTTAACACCAGAGATGGGCACTATGAGTATCTGGTGATGCCCTTCGGGCTCTGTAATGCCCCAGCCGTTTTTCAAGACTTTGTCAACAACATCTTCCGGGATATGCTTTCCACCTCAGTTGTAGTCTATCTGGATGATATTCTCATCTTTTCTCCAGATATTGACTCCCACCAGAGAGATGTTGGCAGAGTCTTCAACCTCCTATGGGCAAACTCTCTTTACGCTAAGTTGGAGAAGTGTATGTTTGAGCAGGAGTCTTTGCCGTTCCTGGGCTATATCATCTCCGCCCAGGGATTGGCTATGGATCCTGCCAAACTACAGGCTGTGATGGACTGGCAAGAGCCCCATTCTCTTAAAGCGGTGCAGCGCTTTATGGGGTTCATTAACTATTACCGCCAGTTCATTCCCCACTTCTCAACTCTGGTAGCTCCCTTGGTAGCCCTCACCAAGAAGGGAGCGAATCCTAAATTGTGGTCGGAAGAGGTCTCCAAGGCCTTCACTTCTATTAAGTCCCACTTTGCTAGCGCTCCCATCTTACATCGTCCCGATGTGGATAAGCCATTCCTAATGGAGGTGGATGCCTCATCCGTTGGTGCTGGAGCAGTCCTCTATCAGAAGGATGCTCAAGGTCGGAAGCATCCATGCTTCTTCTCTAAGACCTTCTCGCCAGCAGAGAGAAACTACTCCATCGGGGATAGGGAGCTGCTAGCAATGAAGTTGGCCTTTTCAGAGTGGAGACATCTTCTGGAAGGTGCGCGGTTTCCCTTCCAGGTTTACACTGACCACAAAAATTTGGTCTACTTACAAACAGCCCAGCGGCTAAATTCTCGCCAAGCCAGATGGTCCTTGTTCTTTTCCCGGTTCCACTTTTCTCTTCATTTTCTCGCCGGGGAGAAGAATATTCGTGCTGATGCTCTCTCTCGCTCCCTTATGTCAACTGAAGAGGAGAAAGAGGAGCCTCGGCTTATTGTTCCTTCTGAGAGCCTGAGAACCGTAGCGCCGGTTTCGCTTGAGTCTGTGCCTCCAGGCAAGACTTTTGTGCTCATTAATCCAGGCAAGACTTTTGTGCCCATTAATTTGCGACCGGAGGTTCTCTCTTGGGCTCATTCGTCCAGAGTGGGTGGACACTTTGGGACAAAGAGGACATCTGAGCTACTGGCGAGGACGCACTGGTGGCCGCATATGGTCCGGGATGTCAGGGATTATATTCTGGCGTGTGTCTCCTGCGCCAAAAATAAATCTCCGCGTCAAAGGCCAGCTGGGTTGCTCTATCCCTTGCCGGTGGCAGATAGGCCCTGGGAGATGGTCGGGATGGACTTTGTCGTGGGTTTGCCCAAGTCTCGCGGCTGTACCATCATTTGGGTCATCACCGATCATTTCTCAAAAATGGTGCATTTGGTGCCGCTACCACGGTTACCTTCTGCACGGGCCTTGGCTGCGTTGTTCAATAAGCACATCTTCCGCCTACATGGTATGCCTGACAAAATTGTCAGTGACCGGGGTCCCCAGTTTGCGTCTCTGTTCTGGAGAGAGCTATGTCGTCTTCTCAGTATTGAGTTGAATCTCTCTTCCGCTTATCATCCCGAGACGAATGGGTTGGTAGAGAGGGCCAACCAGACCTTGGTCACATACCTGCGACATTTTGTTTCAGCCAGGCAGGATGACTGGGCATCCTTGCTATCATGGGCAGAGTTTGCGCTGAACAACGCCGTAGCTGACTCCACTGGACAAACCCCATTCCTCCTCAACTATGGTCAGCATCCACGGGTACCTGTGCCTATGCCCGTGTCTTCCGCAGACTCCAGGGTGGCAGACTGGGCTGTGGAGGCACGGCATATTTGGGACCGCACTCAGGATGCCATTCGGGCCTCTAAGGAGAGAATGAGGTCCTCCGCCGATGCTCATCGGCGCCCCGCTCCGACCTTTGCTCCTGGCGACTTGGTGTGGCTCTCCGCCCGTAACATCAGGCTGCGAGTTGAGTCCACTAAATTTGCTCCTCGCTACTTGGGTCCCTTCAAGGTCCTCGAACAGGTTAATCCTGTGGTCTACCGTCTGTCCCTTCCTCCACGCCTTGGTATCACCGACACCTTTCATGTGTCCCTCCTTAAGCCCGTATACATGTCCCGGTTTTCTGAGTCATCTGTCGGGACATCGGGTTCGTCTACGGACGATTTCGAGGTGAACGCTATCTTGGGATGCAAGGTGGTACGTGGCAAAAATTTTTTTTTGGTGGACTGGAAGGGTTACGGCCCTGAGAGCCTGCTGAGCACATTCGGGCTCCGCAGCTCATTGCTGTCTTCGAACGTAGCGAGGCCCAAGGCCCCTAGGAGGGGGGGTAATGTTAGGGGTCGAGTTCCCGCTTCTGCACAGGGGGAATCTCGAGCCACCTCCACTGCGGTCTCCCATTCTTGTCCAGCCGCAGTGGAGTCTGCTCAGCAAAGACGTCGGTCCCAGCGTCTTGCTTTTTCTCACTCTGTTCTGAGAGTTACTGCTGCTTCTCCAGTCTCTGCCATAAAAGTCAGTGCTGGTCAGCAGCGAGCGGACTTCTCTGGGACTAAGTCCTTGTCTGCACGTACTGAGCATGCCCAGGGTAAGATCTCCCGTTGGAGATCGATGGTCATGTGCTCAAGCTCTGCAGCACATTCCATTGGTCCTCTTGGCAGGTCTTGGAAGGGCAAAGGTGCTGTGGCCACTTCCTGTGCTGCTGCTATATAAACTGCGCATGACCGCACAGCCATGCGCTAGTATTGTCTTTCAATCGCTAATGTGTGTATGTTGTGAGTGCAAGTCGTCCTTGGATACCCCTACCCTATTGAATGACTGTTCGCGGAAGGTGAATGGCTGCTACCTAGCGCCCGACTTATCCTACAGCACTAGTCACACATTATAGCGTCCAGTTGCTGTGACCGCCAGTACAGCGCCGTGCACTTCCTCTGTGCTTTCCTTACCCAAGCCTGGGTGGTTAGTGGCGTTCGTCAGTGCAGCACCGCATGCACTCTTGTGCCTTAATATTGCTCTTCACTTTCCTACACACCCAGTTGCGGTGTTGTGCCAGCAAGGGTCTAATCGGACTTTAATCCTAGTTGGGGTTGAGTTCGCTGACTACTTGCTCGCGCTTTAGGTACGGTACCGCGGTCCTGTGCCTTAACGGGATTGCTTCTTTCACGCTTGGTGAGGTTATCCCACGCGTGTATACTTTAGTGTACCGCCATATGGTCTGCTAATTGCTAGCAGCAGGTTTTCACCTGCACGGTGGACCCCGGACTGCGAACGCATCTATACCTTCTGTCTTGGTGCGTTCCGCCAGTCCTAACACAGTGTCCCTTTAAGTATATCATTGTATGCAACCTGGTTTTTAATTTATGTGTGGTACAACCTATATAAAATTTATCATATATGGTGCAATTTATTTTATATACCACGTTCTCTGAGGCACAATTAATATACTGTTTATTTTATACTAATTTAAATGATCAGAATCATAGAAAATAGAACTGCATAATGTGAATGAGCACATGTGAACCTCATTTGAAATGTCCATTTCACTGCAACCAAGTGTTTTTTATTATTATTCGTGGGTCAGTAAAAAATTTTGGACAAACTGAATTACCTATTGAAGGTGCCTTTTTTGCTACAACATTGCAGCCTTTATTCAAAAACCGTGTTAATGTCTCATCTAGCCTATTATGTTATCTGTCTGTGTAAACAATAAGCATTGGGCTGTATAATACAAGAGATCAGAAGATCAGATAGACCCTCATAAGAGATAAATAAAAAAAAATATATTATTTATTTATTTATTATTTGGTATTGCCATATATCTACCTACCCACAGAATAAAATACATGTAATCATGATGAAATTGCTGTTTTTAGTGCTATTATTCACTAAAAATTGAGTCATATGTGTCCTAAATAGTGTTGAGTGATACCGTCCGATACTTGAAAGTATCGGTATCGGATAGTATCGGCCGATACCTGAAAAGTATCGGATATCGCCGATACCGATATCCGATACCAATACAAGTCAATGGGACATCAAGTATCGGAAGGTATCCTGATGGTTCCCAGGGTCTGAAGGAGAGGAAACTCTCCTTCAGGCCCTGGGATCCATATTAATGTGTAAAATAAAGAATTAAAATAAAAAATATTGATATATTCACCTCTCCGGCGGCCCCTGGACATCACGCTGGTAACCGGCAGGCTTCTTTGTTTAAAATGAGCGCGTTTAGGACCTGAGGAATGACGTCGCGGCTTCTGATTGGTCGCGTGGCGGTCACTTGGGCGGCACGCGACCAATCAGAAGCCGCAACGTCATTCCTCAGGTCCTAAACGTGCTCATTCTAGGAATTTAGGACCTGAGGAATGATGTCGCGGCTTCTGATTGGTTGCGTGGCGGTCACATGGGCGGCACGCGACCAATCAGAAGCTGCGACGTCATTCCTCAGGTCCTAAACGCGCTCATTTTAAACAAAGAAGCCTACCGGTTACCAGCGTGACGTCCAGGGGCCGCCGGAGAGGTGAATATATCAATATTTTTTATTTTAATTCTTTATTTTACACCTCACTATGGATCCGATACCGATACCCGATACCACAAAAGTATCGGATCTCGGTATCGGAATTCCGATACCGCAAGTAAAGTGCACTTAAAGAGCACAGACTTTTATTTTCTTTTATTCCTGGGCCCACATACATTGCTCTATTAGTTAACATGAACCCTAATAATCTGTTGATTTCTTTGGATGGGACCATTGCTTTCCTTCACTGTGCATTACTAGTCACTGCTGACAAAGGTACCTCTAATGGCCACTGAAATTAAACCCTAGATTATTAGAAAACTAATACTGTGCTTTCTCTAGACCAATAGAATAATTAACCAATTGACCTCCTGGGATTTTGACCCTTTAACTTCCAAAGGTCACCAGAAAAATTGTCCCATTCAACATGCTTGACTAATAGGGAAGTTATCTCCTTTGACATCCTACAGTGTCAGGAAAATAACAAGGAGCCCTTCGTATCCTCTAGGCACCAGGATTATCACAAGGCTTTGGCACCAGGGGAAAACATCATGGGTATCATGGATTTGGCATCAGCAATTTCAACTGTATTTCCTTTTCTTGAACACAGATATAGTTTTATAACAGAGTGTGCATTTTGTCTATCATGAGGCTGCTGCTTCATTGCAGCTCTTCTTCAGCCACCCACAGTATTCTAATGACAATATCAATAATTACACTTAATACATGTCTTGCAAAGAAAAGCCTATCTGGCTACACACATGGTCAAAATTGTTGGTACCCCTTGTTTAATGACAGAAAAACCCACAATGGCCACAGAAATAACATGAATCTGACAAAAGTAATAATACATTTTAAAAAATCTATGAAAATGAACAAATGAAAGTCAGACATTGCTTTTCAACCATGCTTCAAGAGAATTAAAAAAAAATTAATTGCATGATATAGACCTGGACAGAAATGATGGTACCCTTAATTTAATATTTTGCTGCACAACCTTTTGAGGCAATCACTGCAATCAAACGATTCATGTAACTGTCAATGAGACTTCTGCACCTCTCCACAGGTATTTTGGCCCACTCCTCAAGAGCAAACTGCTCCAGTTGTCTCATGTTTGAAGGTTGCCTTTTCCAGACTGCTTGGCGACAGTCCCATGGATCTTAAATTTCTGAATAATATGTGCAACTGTAGTCACAGGAACATCAAGCTGCTTGGAAATGGTCTTTTACCTTTAACATGTTTGTCTATAATTTTCTTTCTAATCTCCTGAGACAACTCTTTCCTTCGCCTACTCTGGTCCATGTTGAGTGTGATACACACCATGTCACCAAATAGCACAGTGAGTATCTGTAGCCCTATATACATTCCCACTCACTGATTCCAAGACTGTAGACACCTGTGATGCTAGTTAGTGGACACACCTTGATTTAACATGTTCCTTTTTTCACATTATTTTCAGGGGTACCATCATTTCTGTCCAGGTCTATTTCATAAGTTTTATTTTTTTTTTATTTCTGTGGAAGCATGGTTGAAAAGCAATGTCTGACTTTCATTTGTTCATTTTCATAGATTTTTTATTTATTTATTAGTTTTGTCAGATTCAAGTTATTTCTGTGACCATTGTGGGTTTTTCTGTCATTAAACGAGGAGTACGCACCATTTTGACCACATGTGTATCTAGTGCAACAGGTAAATGTGGGTTGGGCACTTGGTTAGGAGAGTTAAGGTTAGCAATCTAGTGTTGTTTTTCACCTTTTAGCTCAACAGCCACCTGTCCAACCTTGATGACGTTGACACCCTTCATCCTAATGCCAGCTTCCTTTTAGGTTTCTGCTCTCTGTTGCAGTAACCACAATCTAAACACTCTTGCAATATTTACAGGGCACAGACTGACTAGTCTTGAAGACATGAAGGCATATATGACAGGAATAGTATAAATATTCCCTCCCAGACCATTCATTGGCACAATATCAGACACTATGGAGTTACACATTATTAATCAATTCAAAGTAAAGAAGTGAGGTCCCTGCTTGTAAAGCTTACCATATGTAATTAAAATGGGTTGATTTGAGACAAAAAATAAAAAAGTGCCTGGACTGCATGGTCCAGCCATTATTATTATAAATAATAGTATTAAATTACCATGTGACATCATGCTCCTTCTTGCTGGCTGGAGAAAGTATTGTATGTCACTGAGTTGCTCCAGGATTCTTGGAAGAATTTGCTCTTGGAAAATATTTAAATCCCATTATTTATACATTGCAATATTTTTAGATACAATTTTGAATGAGCCCACACTCCAAAATGATATGCAACTCCACATATGACTGGTCACAGGATGCTTTACTATTGGCATGACACAGGATACCTGGTAGTGTAACACCTCAGGTAACCGGTTGTTACAGTGGCATTGCTTTCCTCACGGGGAGAGTGATGTCATGCTTGGAGGCGAGGAAGGATCCCTTTAACAGGTATTCAGCACATACAGCACAGTTCTGACTCCAGTCCAGAAGGGGGAGCTCTACACCCAACTTCAGAGGAGCTGCTCTCTCTGGTCAGGAGGAGGAGTCAGTTGCTAGGGAGATGCTAGGCAGTTGGAGAGAGACAGTTGGTGAGAGGAGAGCGAGGAGTGAGGAAGAAAAGCTGTAGCCGTGCAGACAAGCGATTCCGCAGCTCCTGGGAAGGAAAAAGGCTGTGTGCACACGATGCAGATTTGGTGCAGAAAAATCTGCTGCAATTCTGCACTAAATCTGCATCTCCTGGCAGAATCTGCAGGTGCGTTTTTTGTGCGTTTTTGATGCGTTTTTTACAGTGCAGTTTTGGTGCAGTTTTGGTGCAGATTTGAAGTGCGTTTTTTGTGCATTTTTTATGCGTTTTTTATGCATTTTTTCATGCAGTTTTGTAGGCGTTTTTTAAAGCTAAATTAAGCCCTAACCCTAGACCTAACCCTAGCCCTAACCATAGCCCTAACCCTAGCCCTAACCCTAGACCTAACCCTAGCCCTAACCCTAGCCCTAACCCTAGCCCTAACCCTAACCCTAGCCCTAACCCTAACCCTAGCCATAACCTTAACCCTAACCCTAGCCCTAACCCTAACCCTAGCCATAACCTTAACTCTAACCCTAACCCTAGCCCTAGCCCTAACCATAACCCTAACCCTATTCTAACCTTAGTGGAAAAAAAATTCTTTATTTTTTTATTGTTCCTACCTACTTATGGGGGTGACAAAGGGGGGGGGCGGTCATTTACTATTTTTTTAATTTTGATCACTGAGATAGGTTATATCTCAGTGATCAAAATGCACTTTGGAATGAATCTGCCGGCCGGCAGATTCGGCGGGCGCACTGCGCATGCGCCCGCCATTTTGGAAGATGGCGGCGCCCAGGGAGAAGACGGACGGACCCCGGGAGGAACGGTAAGTATGATGAGGTGGGGGGGGGGGGCACGGGGGGGGATCGGAGCATGGGGGGGTGGATCGGAGCACGGGGGGGTGGATCGGGCACGGGGGGTGGATCGGAGCATGGGGGGGTGGATCGGGCACCGGGGGGGTGGATCGGAGCACCGGGGGGGTGGATCAGAGCACGAGGGGGTGATTGGAGCACGGGGGTGAGCGGATAAGAGCACGGGGGGAGCGGAGAACAGGACGGAGGGGAGCCGGAGCAGTGTACCGGACAGATCGGTGGTTTGGGGGGGATCGGTGGGGTGGGGGCACATGTTATATGTTGTATGTAATGTATGTTTTATGTGTGTTTGTGTTTTTAACCCATTGTAGTCAGTCGCCTGACGATGGGACAACTCTCCCATCATCACATTTCGATGGGAGAAGTAGTCTCACCTGACGAATGACTACAATGAGTCACTACTGACAGAGAGACACACACAGAGACCGACACACACACACAGACACTACATACCATTTCCACCATACGCTTCACATCGACCATACACTAACTTCACTACACGCCGCCCACACACTTCCTCCACATCACTGACGTCACTTCCGTCTGCTGCGGTTTTGACACCCTAATCCGCATAAAATCTGCAGATGGTTTTTACATCTGCAGTTTTTATGCGGATTTGACCCACAAAATGGGAGCCTATGGGTGCAGAAGCGCTGCAGAACTGCACAAAAGAAGTGACATGCACTTCTTTGAAATCTGCAGCGTTTCTGCACGGATTTTTCTGCACCATGTGCACAGCTTTTTTTTTTTTCTATTGATTTTCATTGAATTGTAACTCACAGTGCAGTTCTGCAGCGTTTCTGCTGCAGAAAAAAACGCTGCAGAACTGCACTAAATCTGCATCGTGTGCACATACCCAAAGAGAGCAAGGCAACTTGTAAAGAGACTGAAAGGAGGAACGAGCAAAGGCAAAGTGAAGAGCTGGAGAGAGAAGTTGTGACTGAACCTCCTCCATGCTGAGCGCATATACCGGTAGCCAGATGACCGAGGTTGTGGGGGTAACTTCATGCCCCACGGCAAAAACCAGCAGACAGCTAGATTTCAAGTTACCTGTCCATCATTAACACCCGAGGACACAGTAACGGATAGAGCCCAAGTCGTAATAGAGATCCTGTAAAATGACTTGTGTTACCTGTTGTACGGGTTAGTGTCCTACCTAAAGGGGGACAGAAAGAGAACGTGAGGGCCTTATGTGAGGCCTAAGGCAGCAAAGGACAACAACAATGCAGCGCTAGAAGGAAGGCTTCCAACTCCACCTGGTAGGGGGATTCCTGAGATGCTTCCAAGCCAGCTGGACCACCACCAGCACCTTTGATCCGGTACTCTGGACTGTGGCTGCCTGAATCATACAGTAAAGAGGTAAAAGAAAACTGCAACCCTGTGTCCTCCATTTCTTTCTATACCACCTACCACCTGTCCCTACTACACCGGGAGCCCTGGGGACCCAGCTTCACCTGTGAGATGCCATACCATCCCTGCTGCCATAACATCACCCCAGTGGACCACTTTAAGCAGCGTTGGTCACCCCTGACCAAATACCATAGGTGGCGTCACAAACTTTTATTATTTCCCACATCACTTTAAAGACCTTTCCCTTAACATGGGTGCCCAGGGCCACGGATGGGTCACTGCCGCCGTGACACAACCCTTTAAGTACCGTACCCGGCACAGAGTACCCCATCACCCTGGTGGGTGTCACAGTAGCGCTGAACTTTTCTTCTCAGTACAATTATTCTTCCTGATGTATCAAACAGGCTTAATGGGGCTTCATCAGAGAAAATAACTTTGCCCCAGCCTTCTATGGTCCAGTCCTTGTATTTCCTGCCGTCTGTTCTGGAAGTTTTTCTTGGAGGGAAGTAGTTCTTTGTTGCCCCTCTTGACAGTAATGTCCTTGTCATGAAAGCCCTTTTGATGCAAAGCAATGATAACTGCACTTGTTTCCTTTGGATGGTTATGATTAGCCAAGTATACAATGATTTCACGTACCAGCCCCCTTCTAAACTAACCTGTCTGCTCATTGTCTCCTCTTTGTCAGTTATCATGACAAAGTAATGTAACACCCCGGGTAACCAGCACTTACACACAACACTTTCTCGATCCAGGCCAGAAGGGGGAGCTCAGGACCTGGATTCAGGGGAGCTTCTCTCAGCTATAAGTATTCTGGTCTGGAGGAGTCAGTTCAGTTGGAGAGAGATACTGAGGAGAAAGGAAGCAGACTGGATCAGAGAGCAGACTATGGAGTCGTGCAGCCAGGACTGAGCTGCAGCTCCAGGGAAGGACAAGAACCCGAGGGGTTGTTGTATGTAGTGGAGCCATTGAGGGAAGGAGCACAGGAGTGGAAAAGGGTTCAGAGGGTAACTGTCACCGGGCACCCTCCGAGCCGAAGCACAGAAACCGGGCACTGGGAGCCCGAGGCTTTTGTGGTACTCTAGGACACATAGCAAAACCGGAGGGCTTAGGACTGTATGTGATTTGCCCACACCACACCTGGAGGTGAAGCAGCACCTGAAGAGCCCGGGATCCTGATAGAGACCCTGTAAAATGGCTTAAGCTCCCCATCATACGGGTACCTGTTCTAGGACAGGAGTGAGAGGACTACAGGCAGCAGGGACCTTGCATACTAGTGCAAGTAGAAAGGCTTATGGACCTAAACTGGGAGAGGGATACACTATTGCCTTCAGGCCAGCCGGAACATACCTTCATCTGTTCCTGGTACCCTGGACTGTGGACAGCTACTGGCAGTAAACCAGGTAAAGACTTTACAACTCTGTGTTCTCCACTTATTTACCAGCAACCCACCATCCTTGCCATACACCTTGGGAACCCTGGGGACCCCCACTTCACCTGGGGGAAGCATTATCATCTTGCTGCAACAACATCGCCCCAGAGGACCCCTTTAAGCAGCGTCGGTCCCTCTGACTGAGAACCACAGCTGGTGTCACGAATAGTGTTGAGCATTCCGATACCGCAAGTATCGGGTATCGGCCGATACTTGCGGTATCGGAATTCCGACACCGAGTTCCGATACTTTTGTGGTATCGGGAATCGGTATCGGATCCATAGTGATGTGTAAAATAAAGAATTAAAATAAAAAATATTGATATATTCACCTCTCCGGCGGCCCCTGGACATCACCGCTGGTAACCGGCAGGCTTCTTTGTTTAAAATGAGCGCGTTTAGGAACTGAGAATGATGTCGCGGCTTCTGATTGGTCGCGTACCGCTCATGTGACTGCCACGCGACCAATCACAAGCCGCGACGTCATTCTCAGGCACTAAACTCCTCATTCTAGGAATTTAGGACCTGCGAATGACGTCGTGGCTTCTGATTGGTCGCGTGGCGGTCACATGAGCGGCACGCGACCAATCAGAAGCCGCGACGTCATTCTCAGGTCCTAAACACGCTCATTTTAAA
Organism: Ranitomeya imitator; assembly: GCF_032444005.1. Classification (NCBI taxonomy): domain Eukaryota; kingdom Metazoa; phylum Chordata; class Amphibia; order Anura; family Dendrobatidae; genus Ranitomeya; species Ranitomeya imitator. The sequence continues at coordinate 405,186,982 of NC_091284.1, forward strand.
CAAAGAAGCCTGCCGGTTACCCGCGGTGATGTCCAGGGGCCGCCGGAGAGGTGAATATATCAATATTTTTTATTTTAATTCTTTATTTTACACATTAATATAGATCCCAGGGCCTGAAGGAGAGTTTCCTCTCCTTCAGACCCTGGGAACCATCAGGATACCTTCCGATACTTGGTGTCCCATTGACTTGTATTGGTATCGGCTATCGGTATCGGCGATATCCGATACTTTTCGGGTATCGGCCGATACTATCCGATACCGATACTTTCAAGTATCGGACGGTATCGCTCAACACTAGTCACGAATAGACTTTATACCAAAATCCCTTAAAAGACCTTTCCCCCTTTTATTGAGTGCCCAGGGCCACTGACCCGGTCACAGCCACCATGACATCCCCTTTAAGTGCAACCGGACCCAGTACCGAGTACCCCACTCCGTAATATCAGCTGTCTTGTTCTCATTATTCTCATAGGCAGGTCATTTTGTGGCAGGGCAGAAAATCATTGGAAATGTGGGGTTTGAAAAAGTTAATTTTCCTAAAAAGCAATGACTATATTTTTTTGCAATACATCTGACCACTGTTCATAACAATCTAAGGTTAAATAGAATCTGTTATCACACTTTACCTATCTAAACTATTATTATGGGTACACAGGTTATAGACTGCTGAGGACAATGATCCCTGTATGCCTCATATCAGATGCCTTTTTGTTGATAAATCATCTTGTATCACTTTATGTAAATGACCTCTTCCAGGCTCAGGGACGGATGGTGCCTGGAAGATAACTCTGCATCCAGAGCTTGTTTTACATGAAGAGGAGTTACCAGTGTGATGTGTAATGGTTACCCGTATTATCAGAGATGTGTGATGGCCGTTCTCTGTTCTCCTGATCAGGGCCAGTTTCAGACAAAATGGGGCCCTGGGCAAACGTTTAAAGTTGGGCCCCAAATAATCACATATTGCACCATCACACAATATTTTGGTTGCAATTATATGCACTGAGTTCAGGCCATTAAACGAGTGTGATCGACAATATTGCAGTTGTTTGACATTTGTTTCTCAGTCTCTTTACAGCGGAAGAGGAAGAATAATGGGAACTGAACGATCACTAGTACATCAATCCCCATACATATTTGCTGCTGAGAACAGTTTCAGTTTTTTGTTTGTTTAGAATAATGCACCCCATAGTGCTCCATACAGTATACTACACACCCCATAGTGCTCCACATAGTATTATACACACCACATAGTCCTAAATACAGAAGACTACACACAAAGTTCTCCAAACAGTATAATACACTCCCCACAGTGCCCCATATAGTATGATGCACACCCCTTAGTCCTCCATACAGAAAAATACACACCCCATAGTGCTTCACATAGTATAATACACTCCCCATAGTCCTCCATATATTATAATACACACCTTATAGTCCTCCAAACAGTGCAATACACTCCCCAAAACGTTTCATACAGTATAATAGACTCCCATAGTGCTCCATACAGTATTATACATACCCCATAGGGTTTGATACAGTATAATACTCACCCTATAGTGCTCCATATAGTACAATGCACAACATAGTCCTCCAAATGGTACAACGCAGCCCCACACAGGAGCACAATGCAGACCCACACAGGAGTACAACACAGCCCCACACAGGAGTACAATGCAGCCCTACACAGGAGTGCAATGCAGCCCCACAAAGGAGTACAATGCAACCCCACACTGGAGTACAATACAGCCCCACACTGGAGTACAATGCAGCCCCACAGAGGAGAACAATGCAGCCCCACACAGGAGTAAAACACAGCCCAACAGAATGCAATGCAACCATCCTCCATAGAATGTAATGCAGCCCCCATAAAATGTAATGCAGTCCCATATATGTCATACAGTTAGCCCCCATAGAATGTAATGCAGCCTACATAAAATGTAATGCAGCCCCTATGGAATATAATGCTGCCCCACATAAATAAATACAACTCTCACCCCTGCTCTTTCCCCGCTTCTCCTCACCTCAGTAGCTCCAATGCCCAACACAGCGTGATGCATGCTGACATCATCGCACCCGTTGCATCAGAGGCAGAGGGTGATGATGGGAGAGGGAGCATCACATGACGCTCTCTCCTCCATCGTTGCTTTCAACTGTATCGGCAACTATGATGCTGATATAGTTGAGTGTGCAATGTGGGGGAGGCTGGCACCAGGCCCCTTTGACTCACAAGCCTCATAACTCCCTTGTGGTCTGTTGCTATTAGTGGCACGCCACTGGGGCCTGGGACACCTGAGGTAGTGGGGGCCCAAGGCAGCTGCCTAGTCTGCCTGCCACTAATGCAGGCCCTGCTCCTGATCTCACTGCAGAGCTGTGTGTGATTATACTAGACACATCTGCAGGTTCTTCTCAGCTTCAGCTTCCAGCATACAGGCAGACAGAGTTGCAATATACTGGCAAAACAGCAGAGCTGAAAGCTGCAAAAATATGTCTATAAGGAGACAAATTTAATTTCTCCTGTTCTGTATTAGTTACTCGTCTCACACTGGTAAATCCCCTTCATGTAAAACAAGCTCTGGAGGCAGAGTTATCTTCCGAGCACCATTTGCCCCAGAGCTTGGAAGAGGTAAAAGATGATTTCTCAACAACAACACATCTGATATGAGACATACTGGGAAGACTCTTTTCAGCAGTCTATAACCTGACTGGCCATATTAATAGTTTAGATAGGTCAAATGTGGGGACAGATTCCTTTTACTGTAAATTGCCACTGTAAATGCAGGATGCTGAAATCTCTGTCAATACCAACATTTGTGTCAGTCTTAAACTTTTTGGCCACATTGATGGGGGTGTTGGATTAAGTGATAGAAAGGACCAGATTTTGATGAAAATGTGGGAAGTGAGAAATGGGAATGGTTAGATTGGAGAGATGATAGGCAAATCTAAAGATATTTGTTTTTAGGGCACACTTACAATTAAATTTCCAATATGATATATTTCTGACATTTTAATTTTAATGGTAGCATAATAATGTTAGCTGTCATACAGTAGCAGTGTACAGCATAGTAGCCTAAGCTATACCGGTCAGTATGATAAGATGGTGGCCATATCGGACCGGAAGATCGAGTATATTCTGATGGTCATATTTCTGTAAATGTGAGATCTTATCTAAAAGCTCTAGCATTTGAATAACATTTGCTAATTATAATCTATAAACAATATTAGTAGTCACAATCAGTATCAATGCATTTTCAGGTGAAATGGTCGCATCATGTGATATGGTCTAATCTACCAGAAACATTTTGTGCTATCATAAGAAAAATAGCTCTGCATTTAAAGGAGGTGAAAGAAAAATGTACAGATAGAGAAAGAAATTGATGGCTGAGAAGTTTATGAACGAGGTCCATTATGTCAAGATACAAATTACTGCTGAACTGAATGGCCCATCTTAAATGTAAATTTGAAGCTTTTAAGACCATTTTCATTACAGTTCAGTCCTTGTTAGAGATACACTAAAGTCCCGGTGATTCTGATCGCTAGAGAAAGGAATTATTGTGATTGCACTTTTGATCGGAGATTGCAAGGATCAAAGGCCATATTTCCATTGTTTTCAATTTGTTTAGAGCTTAAATAAATATAATCGAAATTTCAGGAGGCAAACAGGAGATATGTAGAGAGAGCGAGAGCAAGGGAGGGGTGGAATGATATAGAGAAATCCTGAGCTTCTCTAAAGGAGTTATGACTCATAAAGGAAAATCAATGGCTTTAATGGAGTGATACTGAGTTTTTTAAAATGACATACAGCGATGTACTTGGAGATCTGTAATTAAACTAATGTGCTTTTAAAGGCGGGCATCTGATTGGCCGGTAGTTTTCCCTTAGAAAAAATGAGGTTAACGGCTAGCATCTCGCCATACTGCTTGTTTTATTGCTTTAAGTGTGGTTAACCATTTGCAGTCAATAAGTACGGCAAAAAAATCTGCTATTTTTATCCCTTTAATGGAAGGGTTCTAAGGAACTATTATGATTTTTTAAGTGAAATATTTGCAATGTTGCTAAACCTTGGTATGTATTTTTCTTAGTTTTTATAGTAGATGATGATCGATCAGAAACAATGTCAATTAGGCCCACCCTTTTGTGTTAATCTTTACATGTCATGTTGGCTCTAAATAAGCTTTATCCTGTGTAAATGATAGTTCACTGGATTACCTTGGCTCTCTTTTACTGTCACACTAGTTCTTATAAATCAGAAAAGTAAAGTGTTATCTCTTCCGGCTTTTCAACTGTGTTGCATAATTCTCCATCCTGACAACCTTACTTAGAAGCATTAATTTACTAACACCATATATGAGAAATAAATTAATAATTTGCTGTTGTCAAACAAATTCTTAAAGATAAAAATTTGCTTGATGATATTCTGATTTCCAAACTCAAAAAATATTGTGACATACATGCACATCAGCAGTGCAAGGTAATTACCCAACGATACTTTACTCTACATGTAATCACAAATATCACATATGCCCACGTGGATACCAATTAAAATGTGGTTGCAACTTACAGTATATCATGGCCACAAATTTTACAATAATCTGCATTCACTAAAATAAGTTATTTTTTTTGCCAAAATGGCTTCTACTGGATGACATTTTTCAAAACCATAAAGAGCCATTGAAAAATTAGAAAATTGAAAAAACCTTAACCTTCCAGCTCCTCTGCTCTTCACAGTCGCTCATCCGGTTGCATGTTCTGATTGCTGCTGTGAGAGCTGAATCTCTGGGCCAGACCTCAGGCTCTGATGAGGCCTGGGAGGGTTCTGTGCATAGCATATTCTCTCAAGGTCACAGAGCACACCGTGAAGTTATGATGTTGTGACCTTGTGCAGAACCATCCCGGGCCTTATTACAGCTGGATGTCCCAGCATAGCATGTAGAGGTCCAGAAAGGTCTGCGCTTACGGCGGTGATCAGAAGTTGTGACAAAGACTGGAAAGGTGATGGTGAGGATTGGCGGGGTTAGAGAGGTGAGCGGTGAGGTGATCGGTACGCTGAAAATAAGCATTTGTTTTATTTTCTACATGCTATGTTTATTGTGCTCTGTAGTCTGAAGAGACCCCGAAGTATAACAAGGAACATTACATTTGCAGAGAATAATGGGCTTTAGTCATATATCACTGAAAATATCAATAATTTATTATGGTTTTCCAAACTGTCCATAAAAAATGTTGTCTGTCCATGATTTTTTGCTAAATTGTCCAGAAAAAAAAATAAGCCATCAAGTTGATAAACCTGAGCTGATGATAAGCAAAGAGGGAAAAAAATTGGTGGCCAAAAGTAATGGGGTGTGTAACGGATTAGGTTTATGGGGTTCCTTAAATTCCTTCCCTGCGTTGAATTGATTATCCTCATAGTATCACAGCCCCATTTTTACGAAAAATTCTTTTTCTGCAAATCTACAGGTGCAAATACACTTTTTTTTAAAGTTAATGTCTCCAAAGTGAATTATTTTTAAGGCTGAAAACTAATATAATCTTTGAACAATTTGTTCATTTAGAGTTATCAGATTTTATATAAGGCTTTACATTTTTTAAGAAATCCCCTGGGTTCTTGACACATATAAGTATAGCTGGAGAGTTGCGTCAAGCAGCACTGCATGTTGAGCTGGGCACAAAATGATCACACCATCTGAATGCTTTTCCAATATGTATAATTATCGCCTACAGTTTTTAGAACTAATAAGTATTTGTTAACCCCTTCATGACCCAGCCTATTTTGACCTTAAAGACCCTGCCGTTTTTTGCAATTCTGACCAGTGTCCCTTTATGAGGTAATAACTCAGGAACGCTTCAATGGATCCTAGCAGTTCTGAGATTGTTTTTTCGTGACATATTGGGCTTCGTGTTAGTGGTAAATTTAGGTCAATAAATTCAGTGTTTATTTGTGATAAAAACGGAAATTTGGCGAAAATTTTGAAAATTTCGCAATTTTCACATTTTGAATTTTTATTCTGTTAAACCAGAGAGTTTTGTGACACAAAATAGTTAATAACATTTCCCACATGTATACTTTACATCAGCACAATTTTGGAAACAAAATTTTTTTTTGCTAGGAAGTTATAAGGGTTAAAATTTGACCAGCGATTTCTCATTTTTACAACGAAATTTACAAAACCATTTTTTTGAGGGACCACCTCACATTTGAAGTCAGTTTGAGGGGTCTATATGGCTGAAAATACCCAAAAGTGACACCATTCTAAAAACTGCACCCCTCAAGGTGCACAAAACCACATTCAAGAAGTTTATTAACCCTTCAGGTGCTTCACAGCAGCAGAAGCAACATGGAAGGAAAAAATGAACATTTAACTTTTTAGTCACAAAAATGATTTTTCAGCAACAATTTTTTTTATTTTCCCAATGGTAAAAGGAGAAACTGAACAACGAAAGTTGTTGTCCAATTTGTCCTGAGTACGCTGATACCGCATATGTGGGGGTAAACCACTGTTTGGGCGCACGGCAGGGCTTGGAAGGGAAGGAGCGCCATTTGACTTTTTGAATGAAAAATTGGCTGCACTCTTTAGCGGACACCATGTCACGTTTGGAGAGACCCTGTGTGCCTAAACATTGGAGCTCCCCCACAAGTGACCCCATTTTGGAAACTAGACGCCCCAAGGAACTTATCTAGATGCATAGTGAGCCCTTTAAACCCCCAGGTGCTTCACAAATTGATCTGTAAAAATGAAAAAGTACTTTTTTTCACCAAAAAATTATTTTAGCCTCAATTTCTTCATTTTCACATGGACAACAGGATAAAATGGATCCTAAAATTTGTTGGGCAATTTCTCCTGAGTACACCGATACCTCATATGTGGGGGTAAACCACTGTTTAGGCACACGGCAGGGCTCGGAAGGGAAGGCGCACCTTTTGACTTTTTGAATGGAAAATTAGCTCCAATTGTTAGCGGACACCATGTCGCGTTTGGAGAGCCCCTGTGTGCCTAAACATTGGAGCTCTCCCACAAGTGACCCCATTTTGGAAACTAGACCCCCCATGGAACTTATCTAGATGCATACTGAGCACTTTAAACCCCCAGGTGCTTCACAGAAGTTTATAATGCAGAGCCATGAAAATCAAAAATAATTTTTCTTTTCTCAAAAATGATTTTTTTAGCCTGGAATTTCCTATTTTGCCAATGGTAATAGGAGAAATTGGACCACAAATGTTGTTTTCCAGTTTGTCCTGAGTACGCAGATACCCCATATGTGGGGGTAAACCACTGTTTGGGTGCACGGCAGGGCTCAGAAGGGAAGGCACGCCATTTGGCTTTTTAAATGGAAAATTAGCTCCAATCATTAGCGGACACCATGTCGCGTTTGGAGAGCCCCTGTGTGCCTAAACATTGGAGATCCCCCACAAATGACGCCATTTTGGAAACTAAACCCCCAAAGGAACTAATCTAGATGTGTGGTGAGCACTTTGAACCCTCAAGTGCTTCACAGAAGTTTATAACGCAGAGCCATGAAAAAAACAAAAAAATAATTCTTTTCTCAAAAATGATTTTTTAGCCCGCAATTTTTTATTTTCCCAAGGGTAACAGGACAAATTTGACCCCAAAAGTTGTTGTCCAGTTTCTCCTGAGTACGCTGATACCCCATATGTGGGGGTAAACCACTGTTTAGGCACATGTTGGGGCTCGGAAGTGAAGTAGTGACGTTTTGAAATGCAGACTTTGATGGAATGCTCTGCGGGCGTCACGTTGTGTTTGCAGAGCCCCTGGTGTGCCTAAACAGTAGAAACCCCCCACAAGTGACCCCATTTTGGAAAGTAGACCCCAAAAGGAACTTATCTAGATATGTGGTGAGCATTTTCAACCCCCAAGTGCTTTACAGAAGCTTATAACGCAGAGCCGTGAAAATAATAAATACGTTTTCTTTCCTCAAAAATAATTTTTTAGCCCAGAATTTTTTATTTTCCCAAGGGTTACAGGAGAAATTGGACCCAAAATGTTGTTGTCCAGTTTCTCCTGAGTACGGTGATACTCCATGTGTGGGGGTAAACCACTGTTTGGGCACCCGTCGGGGCTCAGAAGGGAAGTAGTGACTTTTGAAATGCAGACTTTGATGGAATGGTCTGCGGGCGTCACGTTGCGTTTGCAGAGCCCCTGGTGTGCCTAAACAGTAGAAACCCCCCACAAGTGACCCCATTTTGGAAACTAGACCCCCCAAAGAGCTTATCAGATTTTATATAAGGCTTTACATTTTTTAAGAAATCCCCTGGGTTCTTGACACATATAAGTATAGCTGGAGAGTTGCGTCAAGCAGCACTGCATGTTGAGCTGGGCACAAAATGATCACACCATCTGAATGCTTTTCCAATATGTATAATTATCGCCTACAGTTTTTAGAACTAATAAGTATTTGTTAACCCCTTCATGACCCAGCCTATTTTGACCTTAAAGACCTTGCCGTTTTTGCAATTCTGACCAGTGTCCCTTTATGAGGTAATAACTCAGGAACGCTTCAATGGATCCTAGCAGTTCTGAGATTGTTTTTTCGTGACATATTGGGCTTCGTGTTAGTGGTAAATTTAGGTCAATAAATTCTGTGTTTATTTGTGATAAAAACGGAAATTTGGCGAAAATTTTGAAAATTTCGCAACTTTCACATTTTGAATTTTTATTCTGTTAAACCAGAGAGTTTTGTGACACAAAATAGTTAATAAATAACATTTCCCACATGTATACTTTACATCAGCACAATTTTGGAAACAAAATTTTTTTTTGCTAGGAAGTTATAAGGGTTAAAATTTGACCAGCGATTTCTCATTTTTACAACGAAATTTACAAAACCATTTTTTTGAGGGACCACCTCACATTTGAAGTCAGTTTGAGGGGTCTATATGGCTGAAAATACCCAAAAGTGACACCATTCTAAAAACTGCACCCCTCAAGGTGCACAAAACCACATTCAAGAAGTTTATTAACCCTTCAGGTGCTTCACAGCAGCAGAAGCAACATGGAAGGAAAAAATGAACATTTAACTTTTTAGTCACAAAAATGATTTTTCAGCAACAATTTTTTTATTTTCCCAATGGTAAAAGGAGAAACTGAACAACGAAAGTTGTTGTCCAATTTGTCCTGAGTACGCTGATACCGCATATGTGGGGGTAAACCACTGTTTGGGCGCACGGCAGGGCTTGGAAGGGAAGGAGCGCCATTTGACTTTTTGAATGAAAAAATTGGCTGCACTCTTTAGCGGACACCATGTCACGTTTGGAGAGACCCTGTGTGCAGCATGACACTTCTTTCTGCGGATTCCGCACAGTGAAATGCGCAGAAAAACCGGGGTAAATCTGCGATAAATCCGCAGCGGTTTAGCACTGCGGATTTATCAAATCCTCTGCGGAAAAATCCGCAGAGGACCAGAATACGTGTGCACATTCCTAACCCTACCCCTAACCCTACCCCTAACCCTACCCCTACCCCTAACCCTACCCCTAACCCTAACCCTACCCCTAACCCTACCCCTACCCCTAACCCTACCCCTAACTCTACCCCTAACCCTAACCCTAACCCTACCCCTAACCCTAACCCTACCCCTAACCCTACCCCTAACCCTACCCCTAGTTCTTACCCCAACATTAGTGGAACAAAAAAAAAATTCTTTATTTTTTTTTATTGTCCCTACCTATGGGGGTGACAAAGGGGGGGGTCATTTACTATTTTTTTTTATTTTGATCACTGAGATATAACCTATCTCAGTGATCAAAACTCACTTTGGAACGAATCTGCCGGCCGGCAGATTCGGCGGGCGCACTGCACATGCGCCCGCCATTTTGGAAGATGGCGGCGCCCAGCAAAGAAGACGGATGGACCCCGGGAGGCTAGGTAAGTATAAGGGGGGGAGATCAGGGCACGGGGGGGGGGGCGTCGGAGCACGGGGGGGTGGATCGGAACACGGGGGGGTTAATTGGAGCACGGGGGGGTGGATCGGAACACGGGGTGGGGGATTGGAGCATGGGGTGGGGGATCGCTGTGCGGGGGAGTGGATCGGAGCACGGGGGGGATCGCTGTGCAGGGGGGGATCGGAGTGCGGGGGCTTTGATTGGAGCACGGGGGGTGTGATTGGAGCACGGGGGGAGCGGACAAGAGGACGGGGGAGCCGAGCACAGGACGGAGGGGAGCGGACCACAGATCGGGGGGCTGGGGGGGCGATTGGTGGGGTGGATGCACATAAGTGTTTCCAGCCATGGCCGATGATATTGCAGCATCGGCCATGTCTGGATTGTAATATTTCACCAGTTTTTTAGGTGAAATATTACAAATCGCTCTGATTGGCAGTTTTACTTTCAACAGCCAATCAGAGCGATCGTAGCCACGGGTGGGTGAAGCCACCCCCCTGGGCTAAACTACCACTCCCCCTGTCCCTGCAGGCCGGGTGAAATGGGAGTTAACCCTTTCACCTGATCTGCAGGGACGCGATCTTTCTGTGACACAGCATATGCGTCACAGGTCGGATTGGCACCGACTTTCATGACGCATACGCTGTGTCACAGGTCGGGAAGGGGTTAAAAAATAAAAACATTATTAAGCTAATTCTGTCTAGATATCACCATTCGGTGACATCAGTGAAAATATTTCTAAGGCCTCCTTCACACGTCTTTGTTTAATCAGTGTGCTATCAGTGTGTCGTCTGTGTGTCATCCATATGTCTGTTTTTACCCTCAGTCATCAGAATTTTTACAGTATGGAGAAAAGAAAGAGAGAAAGAAAGAAAGAAAGAAAGAGAGAAAGAAACGTCTATTCTTTGCAGTGTTAACCCCTTAACGACCGCCGATACGCCTTTTAATTGCGGCAGTTAAGGGTGCTTAAACCACAACGCCGATAAATAACGGCGCTGTGGAAAAAGGGAATAGCGCCCCCCAGAGTCTGATTTTCTCTGGGGTCTCAGTTACCAGGGATAGCCGAGACCCCAGAGAACATGATTCAGGGGGGGTTTACCGACCCCCGGGTTGCGATCGCCGGTAATTAACCGTTTACCGGCGGTCGCCAAAAGCAAAAAAAAAAAAACGCGATTTCCCATTTAATTTCTCTGTCCTCCGATGTGATCGCACATCAGAGGATAGAGAAATGGGGTCTCCGATCACCCCCCGATACTCACCTGTCTCCCCCGGTGGTCCTCGTGGCTCCCCCTGGGTGCCGTCATCTTGTTCCGGCCAAAAAATGGCGGGCGCATGCGCAGTGCACCCGCGGGCCGGCACCGCATGCGCAGTGCACCCGCGGGCCGGCACCCGGAAGATCTTTGGAGTCTCGGCTGCCGGGGGTAGCCGAGACCCCAAAGAACATGATCGGGGTCGGTTTTTACTGACCCCTGTTTTGCGATCGCCGGTAATTAACTGTTTACCGGCGGCCGCAAAAAAAAGGCGGTGTGTTATTCTCTGTCCTCTGATCTGATCGCACATCAGAGGACACAGAAATAGGGGGATTCGGGGACTCTGTCATACTTACCGGTGTCCCTGGATCCTCCTGCATCCCCTCCTGCCCGCCGGCTTCTTCATCATGCGCAGTGCGCCCGCCATGATCTGCTGGCCAGTAACTAGAGGAGTTGGGGCTAAAATTAGGGTTAGGGTTAGGGTTGGGGCTAAATTTAGGGTTAGGGTTGGGGCTAAATTTAGGATTAGGGTTAGGGTTGGGGCTAAATTTAGGGTTAGGGCTGGGGCTAAATTTAGGGTTAGGGTTAGGGATGGGGCTAAATTTAGGGTTAGGGCTAGGGTTAGGGCTAGGGTTAGGCTTCTTTCACACTTGCGTCGGTATGGGTCCGTCGCAATGCGTCGGCCCGACGTACCGAAGCACGTTGTGAAAATTGTGCACAACGTGGGTAGCGGATGCAGTTTTTCAATGCATCCGCTGCCCAGTCTATGTTCTGGTGAGGAGGGGGTGGAGTTAAGGCAGCGCATGTGCGGTCGGAAATGGTAAACACGACGTACAAAAAAGTTACATTGAACGTTTTTTGTGACGACGGTCCGCCAAACACATTGGATCCAGTGCACAACGGACGAGACGTATGGCCATCCGTCGCAATCCGTCAGCCAAACAAGTCTATGGGCAAAAAACACAACCTGCAGGCACATTTGCAGGATCCGTTTTTTGTCCAAAATTACGGATTGTGATGGATGCCACACGACGCAAGTGTGAAAGTAGTTTTAGCGCTAGGGTTAGGGTTGGGGCTAAAGTTAGGGTTAGGGTTGGGGCTAAAGTTAGGGCTAGGGTTGGGGCTAAAGTTAGGGCTAGGGTTGCGGCTAAAGTTAGGGTTAGAGTTGGGATAAGGGTTAGGGTTTGGATTAGGGTTGGCATTAAGGTTACGTTTGGGATTAGGGTTAGGTTTGGGATTAGGGTTAAGGTTAGGGTTGAGATTAGGGTTAGGAGTGTATTGAGATTAGGGTTAGGTTTGAAGTTAGGGTTGAGATTAGGATTAGGGGTGTGTTGGATTTAGGGTTTTGATTAGGGTTATGGCTAGTGTTGAGATTGGGGTTGTTTTGGGGTTAGGGTTGTGATTATCGTTAGGGTTGTGATTAGGATTATGGACCGGGTTGGGATTAGGGTTAGGGTGTGTTGGGGTTAGGTTTGGAGTTAGAATTGGGGGGTTTCCACTGTTTAGGTACATCAGGGGTCACCAAACACGACAGCCAATTTTGAGCTCAAAAAGTCAAATGGTGCTCCCTCCTTTCTGAGCTCTGCCGTGTGCCCAAACAGTGGTTTACCCACACATATGGGGCATCAGCGTACTAAGGATAAATTGGACAACAACTTTTGGGGTCCAATTTCTCCTGTTACCTTTGTGAAAATAAAAACTTGGGGGCTAAAAAAAATTTTTGTGGGAAAAAAATATTTTTTATTTTCATGACTCTGCATTATAAATTTCTGTGAAGCACTTGGGCATTCAAAGTTCTCAGCACACATCTAGATAAGTTCCTTGGGGGGTCTAGTTTCCAAAATGGGGTCACTTAGTGGGGGGTTTCTACTGCTTAGGTACATCAGGGGCTCTGCAAATGCAACATAACGCCAGCAGACCATTCTATCAAAGTCTGCATTTCAAAACGGAGCTCCTTCCCTTCCGAGCTGTGCCATGCACCCAAACAGTGGTCCCCCCACACATGGGGAACCAGCATACTCAGGACAAATTGAACAACAACTTTTGGGGTCCAATTTCTCTTGTTACCCTTGTGAAAATATAAACTTGGGGGCTAAAAAATCTTTTTTGTGGAAATTTTTTTTTTTTTATGTTCATGACTCTGCATTATAAACTTCTGTGAAGCACATGGGCATTCAAATTTCTCACCACACATCTAGATAAGTTCCTTGGGGGGTCTAGTTTCCAAAATAGGGTCACTTGTGGGTTTTTTTTTACTGTTTAGGTACATCAGGGGCTCTGCAAACGCAACATAATGCCCGCAGACCACTCTATCAAAGTCTGCATTCCAAAACGGCGCTCCTTCCCTTCCGAGCTCTGCCATGCGCCCAAACAGTGGTTTACCCCCACATATGGGGTATCAGCCTACTCAGCATAAATTGCACAATAAATTTTGGAGTCATATTTCTCCTGTTACCCTTGTGAAATTATAAATTTGGGGGTGAAAAATCATTTTTGTGGAAAAAATTTGATTTTTTTTTAATTTTCATGGCTCTACATTATAAACTTCTGTGAAGCAGTTGGGGGTTCATAGTGCTCACCGGCATCGAGATAAGCTCTTTGGGGGGTCTAGTTTCTAAAATGGGGTCACTTGTGGGGGGTTTCTACTGTTTAGGTACATCAGGAGCTCTGCAAATGCAACATGACACCCGCAGACCATCCCATCAAAGTCTGCATTCCAAGCGGCGCTCCTTCCCTTCCGAGCCCTGATGGGTGCCTAAACACTGCCCCCCCCACATATGGGGTATCAGTGTACTCACAAAAAAACTGGTCAATAGATTTTGGGGTCCAATGTTTCCTGTTACCCTTGAGAAAATAAAAAATTGCAGGCTAAAAATCATTTTTGAAGGAAAAAAAAAAGGATTTTTTATTTTGACGGCTGTACTTTATTAATTTCTGTGAAGCACTTGGGGGTTTAAAGTGCTCACCACACATCTAGATAAGTTCCTTAAGGGGTCTAGTTTCAAAAATGGGGTCACTTGTGGGGGGTTTCTACTCTTTAGGCACATCAGGGGCTCTCCAAACGCAACATGGTGTCCGATCTCAATTCCAGCCTATTCTACACTGAAAAAGTAAAACAGTGCTCCTTCTCTTCCAAGCTCTGCGTTGCGCCCAAACAGTGGTTTACCTCCACATATGGGGTATCGACGTACTCAGGAGAATTTGCACAACAACTTTTGTGGTCTAATTTCTCCTGTTACCCTTATCAAAATAAAAACTTGGGGGCAAAAAGATCATTTTTGAAGAAAAAATGTGATTTTTTAATTTCACGGCTCTACGTTATAAACTTCCATGAAGCACCTGAGGGTTTAAAGTGCTCACCACACATCTAGATAAGTTCCTTGGGGGGTCTAGTTTCCAAAATGGGGTCACTTGTGGGGGGTTTCTACTGTTTAGGTACATCAGGGGCTCTGCAAACGCAACATAATGCCCGCAGACCATTCTATCAAAGTGTGCATTCCAAAACGGCGCTCCTTCCCTTCCGAGCTCTGCCATGCGCCCAAACAGTGGTTTACCCCCACATATGGGGTATCAGCCTACTCAGCATAAATTGCACAATAAATTTTGGGGTCCTATTTCTCCTGTTACCCTTGTGAAATTATAAATTTGTTTTTTTTTTATTTTCATGGCTCTACATTAGAAACTTCTGTGAAGCAGTTGGGGGTTCATAGTGCTCACCGGCATCTAGATAAGCTCTTTGGGGGGTCTAGTTTCCAAAATGGGGTCACTTGTTGGGGGTTTCCACTGTTTAGGCACATCAGGGGCTCTCCAAACGCGACATGGCGTCCGATCTCAATTCCAGCCAATTCTACATTTAAAAAGTAAAACGGCACTCCTTCTCTTCCAAGCTCTGCGGTGCACCCAAACAGTGGTTTACTCCCACATATTGGGTATTGATGTACTCAGGAGAAATTATACAACAATTTTTGTGTTCTAATTTCTCCTGTTACCCTTGTGAAAATTAGAATTTGTGGGCAAAAAGAACATTTTTGTGTAAACAAATGCGATTTTTTATTTTCACGGCTCCACGTTATAAACTTCTGTGAAGCACTTCGGGGCTCAAAGTGCTCACCACACATCTAGATAAGTTCCTTAAGGGGTCTAGTTTCCAAAATGGTGTCACTTGTGGGGGGTTTCCACTGTTTAGGCACATCAGGGGCTCTCCAAATGTGACATGGCATCCGGTCTCAATTCCAGCCAATTCTACATTGAAAAAGTAAAACGGCACTCCTTCTCTTCCAAGCTCTGCGGTGCGCCCAAACAGTGGTTTACCCCCACATATGGGGTATCGGCGTATTCAGGAGAAATTGCACAACAAAATTTATGGTTACATTTCTGTTTTTACACTTGTGAAAATTTTTTAAAAAATGGTTCTGAAGTAAAATGTTTGCAAAAAAGTTAAATGTTCATTTTTTCCTTCCACATTGTTTTAGTTTCTGTGAAGCATGTAAAGGGTTAATAAACTTCTTGAATGTGGTTTTGAGCACCTTGAGGGGAGCAGTTTTTAGAATGATGTCACACTTGGTTATTTTCTATCATGTAGACCCCTCAAAATGACTTCAAATGTGATGTGGTCCCTAAAAAAAAATAGTGTTGTAAAAATGAGAAATTGCTGGTCAACTTTTAACCCTTATAACTCCCTAACAAAAAAAAATTAGTTTCCAAAATTGTGCTGATGTAAAGTAGACATGTGGGAAATGTTATGTATTAACTACTTTTTGTGACATATCTCTCTGATTTAAGGGCATAAAAATACAAAGTATGAAAATTGCTAAATTTTCAAAATTTTCGCCATTTTTCTGTTTTTTTCATAAATAATCGCAAGTAATATCGAAGAAATGTTACAACTTACATTTTGTACAATTTACCCCGAAAAAACAATCTCAGAATCAGTGGGATCCATTAAAGCATTCCAGAGTTATAACCTCATAAAGTGACAGTGGCCAGAATTGTAAAAATTGGCTCGGTCATTAAGTACCAAATTGGCTCTGTTACTAAGGGGTTAAACATGGTGAACACATGAATGGCACATGGATGACACCTGTGTGCTGTAAGTGGTTATCATGGATCCATAAACGTATATTGGCACTTACTACATCATAAAGAAACAAGGAAGTTTTAAGCCAATAAAATCAATTATATTTTATTAATCAAAAACATTAAAAACCTTCAAAAAGTATATCAATCAGTAGGGATACGTATACAGAACATTACTGTCTGCACAAGAAATGCATCACCATATACCTTAAAAAAGTAGTCTGAAATACATATGTGGAAACATATACAAAGACCCTAGTCTTAAAGATAGAGACAAATCAAAAGCAACACCAAAATAAATTATTAAATATAATTGTAAACAAATTCATAGTCCCATTGTTAAAAAAAATTATATATACATAGAGTATAACCAGAGCAAACCAAGTGGATGGATGGATAATATAAGCTCCTAAATGATATGTGCTATGAACGTTTGTAAACAAGATACAGTATGCCCCAGTGGACAAATGAGTATAGAATATACCTGTATAAAACAGTAGGTGTTTGTAAAGGGGTGTAACTTTGGCAATTAGCTAAATGAAAAGAGCCCCACATATGTGCAAAATACAACAAAGACATATAAATAGATATATGCAAACTGCAAAGCAAATGGCGTCTCTAATCCACACAGTGTAAGCATAGGGGTATGAATTTGGCAAATTAGCTCAATGGACAAAGCCACACATGTGTGCAACAATCCAGCAAGAAATAGTGTCTCTAGTGCATAGTATGAGGCACGGTGGCAGGCATGGGTGCATTACCTATAGATGCAGCGCAGCAAAGGCCCCGACGCGCGTTTTGCGTGATGCTTGGTCCTGGGGGATGGTTGCATAGAGTAGTGGACATGTGGCTACTTATATAGCATGTATAATCTGTGGTGGCAGCGGTTTATAATGGTGCTCGCTTCGACAACGCCGGGTATGACGTCACCGCCGGTCAGCGTCACGTGAGGCCTGTCCACTCCCCTGTCTGATGCATCAAGACAGGGGGCAGAGTCAGCCGCACTCTAGATGCGTCTCCACAGTAACTCAAATCCGGAAGTCTCTGCAAATGAAGGAAGGCAGCTGGGATGCTGCTACAACAAAGACTGCATCAATCAAATTTGGAGCACAGTACAGATAGAAAGTGCATAAGTATAAAGTGCTGAGTGTTATAAAGATAAAAGTTGAAGGAAGTGAAATATGATACAGTGTGGAAAATAAATATATGGACCTCTACATATCAAGTGAAAGTAGATGAAAGGTGTAAAGCACAATTTATTACTTATATAGTGTCAACCTAAATATATAAATAAATGTATCCATAATAGATATAAAGTGCTATGTGCTATATTAGTGCCAGAAATATATATATATATATATATATAAAAAAATATACAAAAAATTAATAAATATTTGAAATTTATACATATATTAGGATGCAACCTAATGACCAATTTTTCTTTGAACAGGCGAATAGCCTCTCCTCAAGATTTGAAGATAGAGGCTACTCTAGGCGGAGCATAAAGAAAGAGTTCCATAAAGCGACTAGAATGACATGGTCTGAATTAATGAAAACCAAAACCAAGTCCGTGTTGGAACAGAAGGTGAGATTCATTTCCACTTACACTGAACAATGGAATAAGATGAGGGATGTTCTGAAGAAATGCTGCCCATTATTACAAGCGGATAAAGATTTGATGAAATATCTGCCTGACTATCCATCAATAACATATTGAAGATCCAGCATTTTAAAAGATCAACTGGTTCACAGTTATTATGCTGGTCCTAATATAAAAATGGCTTTTGGATCCAAAGGACCCAAGTGGGGCTGTTTTCCGTGTAAGAACTGTATAGCTTGTCCCAATATCTCACAGGCCTCTATGTTTACCTCCAGTGATGGCAGGGAAATCTTTACCATTACACAGCATATAACCTGCAACACATTAGGTGTGGTATACTACGCTGTGTGTCCGTGCCCTAAAATTTACGTAGGACTTACATCTAGAGCATTGAAAAATAGAGTAAGGGAACACTATAAGGACATTGTCAATGCAGAGGAAGTTAGTGAATTATCCCTTCTAAAACCTATACCTAGACGCTTTATGTCCCACCATGGCTGTAACGTGAAGCTCCTCAAAGTGATCGGGATCGATAAGGTATTCGTCGACCAAAGAGGAGGGAATTGGAAGAAGACTTTAGCACAGTTGGAAGCTCGTTGGATCTCCAAAATCAACTCTGTCCAGCCATTTGGGTTAAATGAGGTCCTTAGTTTTGCCCCCTTTCTTTAATGTGTATATATATATATCCAAGAACAAAGAAAACTGCGGCACTCACCCCGTTGTTGCTGTGTGAACGTGTTCTTTATTGAAACATGGCTTTACGGAAGATCATACATCCAGCTAGGCAGCAGGTTTTACAAGAGGGTGCGGTGATGGAGTGATAGAGGGTGCTCCATCACCGCACCCTCCTGTAAAACCTGCTGCCTAGCTGGATGTATGATCTTCCGTAAAGCCATGTTTCAATAAAGAACACGTTCACACAGCAACAACGGGGTGAGTGCCGCAGTTTTCTTTGTTCTTGGATATGTATTCAGCTTCACGCTTTTACTGCCAGAGCACCTGATGCCCACAAGCTGTTTGTTACGATTGCATGCAGTGAGTTCTAGTCCAAAGGAGTACACACTGCTCTAGTGCCGTCCCGCTCTCACCTCTCTTTGTATATATATATATATATATATATATATATATATATATATATATATATATATATATTTAGTGTTTTTTTTTATTCATGTTTTAATTATTCTCTTTTTAGTTTTTTGCTCCTGATCTTTGTCATCGTACTTGTGACTTGGCCATTTCAGTGTGTGGCGTTGTATTCATGGATGGTCTACCTTTCCCAGCTGGGACTTGGCTCTAACAAAAAATGTTCGCACTTTCTATTTTGTATTCTTGAGTGTTCAATGTCTTTTGTCTATTAATTTTAAGTATTATAACACTACTTCACAATATTTATCATTTTTTTGTACATGTATTTATTAAACATGCATGTTTGTAAACATTTAATGCATGTATAAATGTATACTAGATGGTGGCCCGATTCTAACGCATCGGGTATTCTAGAATATGCATGTCCACATAGTATATTGCCCAACCACATAGTATATTGCCCAGTCACGTAGTATATTGCCCAGCGACGTAGTATATTGCCCAGCAACGTAGTATACAGCACAGAGCCATGTAGTATATTGCCCAGTCACATAGTATATTGCCCAGTCACATAGTATATTGCCCAGTTACGTAGTATATTGCCCAGTGACGTAGTATACAGCACAGAGCCACGTAGTATATTGCCCTGCCCACGTAGTATATTGCCCAGTCACATATTATATTGCCCAGTCACATAGTATATTGCCCAGTGACATAGTATACAGCACAGAGCATATTGCCCAGCCACGTAGTTTATTGCCCAGCCATGTAGTATATTGCCCAGTGATGTAGTATACAGCACAGAGCCACGTAGTATATTGCCCAGCTACGTAGTATATTGCCCAGCCACGTAGGTCACAGATTGAAAAATAAAAAATAAACATACTCACCTTCCGATCCGAGGGCCCCTTGTAGTTCTGTCGGCAGCTTCCGGTCCCAGGGTGTGATGACCGTGATGTCATGGCAGGTCATTCTCGGGCAGGCGCGTGGCAAGGAGCGGAAAAGGCGGCGGAAAGTGAGTGTATAATGATTTTTTATTTTTTTTATTATTTTTAACATTAGATCCTTTTACTATTGACGCTGCATAGGCAGCATCAATAGTAAAAACGTGGTCACACAGGGTTAATAGCGGCGGTAATAGAGTGAGTTACCGATGGCATAACGCGGTTCATTTCCACCGGCATTAACCCTGTGTGAGCGGTGACCGGAAGGGAGTATGCGGGCGCCGGGCGCTGACTGCGGGGAGTAAGGAGCGGCCATTTTCTTCCGGACTGTGCCCATCGCTGATTGGTCGTGGCTATTTTGCCGCGACCAATCAGCGACATGGATTTCCTTGGCAGACAGAGGCCGCGACCAATGAATATCCGTGACAGACAGAAGGACAGACAGAAGAACTTACGGAAGTGACCCTCAGACAATTATATAGTAGATAACATGTTTATATGTAATGGATATAGAACACTTCTTATGATCTATGTATGTAAATGGTTTTTCATTTATTTGTTATTTATTTATTTATGAAGTAGTCTGATTAGGTTGCATTCTATATTATATTTATTTTTGGGACTCAATAGCTTATAGGTTGCATCCTAATATATGTATACATTTCAAATATTTATTAATTTTTTGTATATATATATATATTTTTATATACATTTCTGGCACTAATATAGCACATAGCACTTTATATCTATTATGGATACATTTATTTATATATTTAGGTTGACACTATATACGTGGGGCGATCCAAAAGTAATGATAATCAATACTAAACACAATGAATATAGTCAAAAAATAAATTTATTTTTCTACATAGTCTCCTAACAAGTCTATACATTTAGTCCATCTCTTTTCTAAACTTAGAATTACCTTCGGAAAAAATTCTTGATCTTGACCCTCAAAAAAATCCCCAACAGCGGTTATCACGTCGCTATTGTCGTCAAATTTCTTGCCCCGGAGGTGTTCCTTGAGCCGAGGAAAGAGAAAGAAGTCACTGGGGGCTAGATCTGGTGAATAGGGGGGGTGTTCCACCAGTTCAAAGCCCGCTTCTTGAATGGTAGCCATGGCAACAGCAGCTTTGTGAGCCGACGCGTTATCTTGGTGAAACAACACTCCAGCCCGCAGTTTGCCGCGCCTTTTCTCCTTGATAGCCTCCCGCAATCTTCTTATTTGTTCTGCGTAGTAGGAGCCCGTAATAGTGGTTCCCTTCTCCAAATAGTCCACCATAATAAATCCTTCTGCGTCCCAAAAAACGGACGCCATAACCTTCCCTGCTGAGCTTGACACTTTGAATTTCTTCGGTGTCGGTTCGTCGGCTCGTTTCCATGTCATCGATTGTTGTTTAGTTTCGGGATCAAAGTGGTGGATCCAGGTCTCGTCCATGGTCAAAAAACGTGACAAAAAATTTTCCTTGTCTGCTTGGAACTTTTCGAGATTTGCCATTGAAATGTCAACTCGTTTCTTCTTTTGTTCGTTGGTTAACATTTTTGGCACCCAACGCGCGGAGACCTTTCTCATATGCAATTCTTTTGCAAGGATTCTTTGAATTCTGCCATATGAGATCCCTGTGACCTCAGCTACATGCCTGATAGTCACTCTTCGATCTGCCAATACAACTTCTTCAACTTTTTTCACGTTTTCTTCATTGAGGGACGTGGATGGGCGTCCTTCACGATGTTCATTTTCCGTCGATGTTCTTCCCAGCTTAAATTCCTTGGCCCAGTGTGCAACTGTGGAATATGGAGGAGAAGAGTCCCCCAATGTTTCCACCAAGTCGCTGTGTATGTCTTTGGTAGTCATTTTTTTCAGCTGCCTTCCTTCATTTGCAGAGACTTCTGGCTTTGAGTTACTGTGGAGACGCGTCTAGAGTGCGGCTGACTCTGCCCCCTGTCTTGACGCATCAGACAGGGGAGTGGACAGGCCTCACGTGACGCTGACCGGCGGTGACGTCATACCCGGCGTTGTCGAAGCGAGCGCCATTACAAACCGCTGCCACCACAGATTATACATGCTATATAAGTAGCCACATGTCCACTACTCTATGCAACCATCCCCCAGGACGAAGCATCACGCGAAACGCGCGTCGGGGCCTTTGCTGCACTGCATCTATAGGTAATGCACCCATGCCTGCCACCGTGCCTTATACTATGCACTAGAGACACTATTTCTTGCTGGATTGTTGCACACATGTGTGGCTTTTTTTTTTTTTGAGCTAATTTGCCAAATTCACACCCCTATGCTTATACTGTGTGGATTAGAGACGCCATTTGCTTTGCACTTTGCACATATCTATTTATATGTCTTTGCTGTATTTTGCACATATGTGGGGCTCTTTTCATTGAGCTAATTACCAAAGTTACACCCTTTTACAAACACCTACTGTTTTATACAGGTAAATTCCATACTCATTTGTCCACTGGGGCATACTGTATCTTGTTTACAAACGTTCATAGCACATATCATTTAGGAGCTTATATTATCCATCTATCCACTTGGTTTGCTCTGGTTATACTCTATGTATATATATATTTTTTTTTTTAATATTGTGACTATGAATTTGTTCACAATTATATTTAATAATTTATTTTGGTGCTGCTTTTGATTTGTCTCTATCTTTAAGACTACGGTCTTTGTATATGTTTCCACATATGTATTTCAGACTACTTTTTTAAGGTATATGGTGATGCATTTCTTGTGCAGACAGTAATATTCTGTATACGTATCCCTACTGCATGATATACTTTTTGAAGGTTTTTAATGTTTTTGATTAATAAAATATAATTGATTTTATTGGCTTAAAACTTCCTTGTTTCTTTATGACGTCGTACGCAATTATGGAAGTGCTTTAATTTAGGCTCTGAATAGGTGTAGTATATTGGCCCTTGTTATCAGTGCTGCTTTAAAAAAATGGACATGTCTTCGAGTGTTTTGCACGGACACGCGGTCCTTGTAAAAACACAGACTTGTGCATAGATTCATAGGTTATAATGGGAACATGTGGTATCCATGAAAAAAATGGATACAACACATACTAGAAACATAGACATGTGAAGGGGACCTAGGGTCCTTTTGTAGAAGTAAAAATGTGAAAAATTTATAAAAAATGTTTTTAATGACTGCCTTAATAAAACTTTCAAATTCCTGCTGGCTGTCATGGAACATATGATAGCATAGTGCTCGGAATATGTGGATTTACACATTGCATGCATGTTTTGTTGCATTTTTGTAGCTGCCCCATTCATTTTCAGCTTGCTGCCAAAACATCATTACTCAGTCGAATGAAGATGATGATTAACCACAGAAATTGGTTATGTGTAGATATTTTCCAGTATACCATCTAAGACTGGCATACTGCCAAACTATACCTTAGTTTTACCACCCCAACCCTATTCCCACCAAAGAACCGTTTTGATGTATCCATCTCAACATAGGTACACTTTACTTTTAAGATAAATTCAGACTTCTGTTTTGATTAAATTGGTTAACCCTTTAACCCATGAGGGTGGTTTGCAGGTTTATGACCAGGCCAATATTTACAATTCTGACAACTGTTCCTTAATGAGGTAATAACTCTGGAACACTTCAATGGATCTGGGTGTTTCTGAGACGGTCATTTCATGACATAATATAGTTCATGATCGTGGAAAAATTTCTTTGATATGTCTTGTGCTTATTTGTGAAAAAAAAACTGAAACTTGGTAAAAATTTTGCAAATTTTCAACTTTGAATTTTTATGCCCTTAAATCACAGAGATATGTCCCACAAAATATTTAATAGGTAACATTGCCCACATGTCTACTTTACATCAGCACAGTTTTGGAACCAAAATGTTTTTTTATTAGGAAGTTATAAGGGTTAAAATTTGACTAGTGATTTCTCATTTTACAACACATTTTTTTAGGGACCACATCACATTTGAAGTCATTTTGAGGGATCTACATGATAGAAGATACCAAAAAGTTACAACATTCTAAAAACTGCACCCCTCATGGTGCTCAAAACCACATTCAAGAAGTTTATTAATCCTTCAGGTGCTTCATAGAAATTTTTGGACTGTTGAAAAAAAATGAACATTTAACTTTTTTTCCGTAAAAATTTATTCCAGATCCATTTTTTTTATTTTGACAAGGGTAGCAGGAAAAAATGGACCCAGAAATTTATTGTGCTATTTTTCATGAATAAGCCGATACCCCGCATGAGGGAGAAAACCACTGTTTGGGTGCACGGCAGAGCTCAGAAGGGAAGGAGCACCATTTGACTTTTTCACTGCAAAATTTGCTGGAACAATTGGCGGACACCATATGTCATTTGGACAGCCCCTGATGTGCCTAGTCAGTGAAATTCTACCACTAGTAACACCATTTTGGAAACTAAACCCCTCAGGGAACTGATTTAGATGTGTGGTGAGCACATTGAACCCTCAGGTGCTTCACAGACGTTTATAGCGTTGAGCTGTAAAAATAATAAAAAAAAATCCCCACTAATATGTTTTTAGCACAAAATATTGCATTTTCATAAGGGCAGCAGGAGAAATTGCCCCATACAATTTGTTGTGCAATTTCTCTTGAGTATGCTGATACTCCATATGAGGGAGAAAACCACTGTTTGGGTGCACGGCAGAGCTTGGAAGGGAAGAAGCGTCATTTGACTTTTTGAATGCAAAATTTGCTGGAAGAATTGGCGGACGCCATGTCGTGTTTGGAGAGCCTTTTATGTGCCTAAACAATGAAAATCCCTCACAAGTGACAACATTTTGAAACTAGACCCCTCAGGGAACTTATCTATATGTGTTAGGAGCACATTGCACTCCTTTTGTTTCAGAAGCGCACAAAACTGTGGCCGATGGCACTTTTATGCAATCCTAAAAAGACAGACACCGCCAGATCACAGGTTCAATGGCATCCATCTGCTTCATTATAGGCAGAATTCCATTGCGGCCAATGTATTCCTACATAAACTGGAATCTGGTGGACCTATAAACAAAAAATCATCCAAATAATGAATGACAGACAGAACACCTGCAACATCCGAACATGAAATTGCGCAACCCATTGGCAAACACCTATCCAGATAGTAGCCACATTCCAGAAACATCCCAGCAAAGGAATACTATCTGGAAGCACCGGGAGTAATCTGAAGGCCAATTCAATATCAGTTTTTACCAACAAAGCTCCCGCGCCGTAACTGCTAACCCATTGCACCGCCGTGTCAAATTATGTATATACTACGGAACACAACTCCTGAGAGATACCATTGTTAACCGACAGCCCCTTCGGGTATGATAAATGCTGTATTGACCAAAATTTATTTGGTTGCTTCTTAGGAATCACCCCCAACAGGGACACAATCATTCTTTCAACAGGTAAGAATGAAAAAGGACCCTCCATGCTACCCAATTCTATTTCCTTTTTTAATTTTACACTGACTACCTCCGCATGCAAATCAGCCGACCTCAAGCTCTTAACCAAAAAAGGGACCGTGTGGTTAGGGGGAGAGATTCTGAAACCTTCAGCAAAACCATTCTAAATGGCCCCAGCTTTCTCCTGATCCAGGTACCTACTTAGAAGGGGCGCCATCTTTTGAAGCCGCACCGGCGTCTCTCCCTTGATCAGCACCCACTGCTGGCTTACCCCTTGGTTTTTGGAAACATTTGGAAGCCCCATGTGAACTTCCATTGCAGTGGGAGCATACATGTTTAAACTTGCAGGTATTGCCATATTTGTACTGGCCCTCGTTAAATTGCCAGCACATTCCAGACTTATCTTTTCCTCCTTGCGTGCCCTGACTACAGCTTCTGTGGCCTGCCTGCTGGTTGCCGCTACCTCCACTCCCATGACAGGACTGCCCGTACCGAACTGGAGCTATCACTTTCAGCCAGAGCCCAATATCTTTCTGGTCCCACCTAATCTCAGGCCTGACCGCCTTCCTCTACCGAAATTGCTCATCATAACGCAGCCAGGCCTGCCCCCCATAGGTACGGTGTGCCTCACCAATCGAATCAAGATAAGAAAATAAACCGGAACAGTTCTCAGGAGACTTTTCACCTATTACGCTCGCCAAAATCTCAAACACTTGCAGCCAATTGACGAACGTCTGCAAAATCAGCTGCCACCTCCTCTTTTCTTACTCCTCCTTCTTGCTATCTTCCTTCTTTCCCTTATCCAAATTAAAATTCTCCAAGGGAAGGAGGGAAAAAATCTCTAAATAATCATCCTGCCAAATCTTTTCCTTCACCTACTTCTTTAAATGCACCCCCAAGGGCCCCTCAAAGCACATGTACACCTCTCCTTTCGCTCTAACATCCAGTTTTACTGAATCCCCTTTTTCCTTTTCCATTTGGACTGACATGGATACGCCAGATAATGATAACTGCTCTCCCTCTACAGACCTAAGCTGCTCACCTGCCAACTGTATACCTGAACCCCAACCCCAGGAGCCAGGCTCCCATCGGTGACGCCCCGACTCCTCTAGCTGCACCAACCTCTAATCTACTCAGAATTTGCGACACACTGACCAACACTTCTCGGAGACCTGGCACTAGAACCCCCAACCCCCTTGATACCAACCCTGATGCCTGATTCCCTCCAACCCCACCTGACGTAGCCCCTCCGGGCAACAGACCAGACACAGAGACATACTAACCGAGCTGCGTGGGTGCTGTGTCCCTGCCAGCCGAACATCCCGCATCCTGACAATCTCTGTCCTCATTCTGGACACTGTCGATCTTCGAATCTTCAGCTCCGCTTCGCTGCTCCAGGCCCACGCCCCTGGCCTCCTCGCACCAGGGGGGGACTGGAGCGCCTGCAGCGCATCACACCACCGACCTCAGACACGATCTGGACCATGCCCGCTCACCGGACCCACCAGCCCGGTCAGATGTCCAACCCCATGATCTGCAAGGCAGCGCGACATCACTTTACGCTGCTCTCCTGTGCCATGGATGGCAGTCTGGGCCCGGCTGCAGAGTGCTCCCCTGCTGCTGCTCGCTGGAATCCTCTTCCACGTGCTCCATCTAGCTGGCCCCCTGATAGGGTTCTCACCAGGGGCCGTGTTCGTTGCCCCTGACCTCCGCCTGCCCACTGGCGCTGCCACAAGTCCACTCCGGGAGTCCTCTTCCCTCCTGGCAGAGCCACAGGCCTTTAATGCTGCCTGGTCCTCCCTTGCAGTCTGCACTTCTGGTGCGGCCCGCACTCCTGAGGCGCGTCACTGACCTGCGCCCGCTGGCCTTCTGGGAGGATTCCTGCCAGAGGTGGCACAGCAGGGGGACACCACGCCACTGCACCTGACCTCCGCAGGGTCCCCAGAGGGGCTCCGGAGCCTGCACCTGCTGCGCGTCACTACCTTCGATGATAGTCTCTCCAGGGGCCTTGTACTCCTGGTCCTGCTGGCGCTCTCCTTGGTCCTGGTGTCCCCCAGCAGAGACGGAAGCTGATGCTCCTCTCCTGGACTGAGCAACATTCAGCAGGCACTACATCAAGGATTCCACAGACTCCATCAGGTAAGTTAAATTGCTGGGGGGGGGGGCTCTTTGCGCTGGCTTCCTGCGTTAGACTGGCAGTTTTCCCACACTTTTGCCCTGCTCTCAAAAACCCACCCCTAATGACCCTCCCCTAACCCCCCCTCCTTTCCAACAATCCTGTCCCTCTGCCCTATAGATTCAAAAAATGCCCCATGTCCAAGCACAGTCATGGGGGGCCTCCATTGAGTGGTGCCTATTCCTGTCCCCCCGGAATTTCCTTTGGGATTGAGGGTTTATGCCATTCCGTGTGTGCCAAAATTGATATGGTAGTTTTAGGCTATGTTCACACGCTGCGGATTTTGCTGCGGATCCGCAGCGTTTCCCATGCTTTTACAATACAATGTAAACCTATGGGAAACGCAATCCGCAGTGCACATGCCATGTCAATTCTTTGTGCGGAATCCGCAGCGGTTTTACACCTGCTCTATAATAGAAAATTGCAGGTGTAAAACCGCAATGGAATCCATACAAAAGCCACGGTAAATCTGCAGTAAATCCGCAATAAATCCGCAGGAAAAACTCACAGTTTTTGCCCTGCAGTTTTATCAAATCCACTGCGCAAAAATCCGCACAGGATCATTCTACGTTTGCACATACCCTTGTTTTTCAGGTCAGTACGATTACACCAATACCTCATTTATATATTTTTTATGTTTTGGAAATGTTGAGTCCTTTTCCGTCCCTGGCTTCCTGGATGTAGGGATCCAAGTAAATGACACGCAGCACAAAGGTTGTGTGGTCATAAACAGGGGTAGCCCCGGAGCACGCCCGCCTCACTGGGTGCTGTCCCTTCTTTATATAGTAAAAAGTTAGGCATTTACAGACATGCGCACATATTTCACAATCTCTTACAAAACAAGTCTATATTAGTGAAATGTTACAATATCTGGTATGTGGGTGAAGGACTATGATAACAAGAAGGAATGCGCGCGTGATTACTTCCATAAAAAGGAAATGTCAAGTTTGCTGTTTAGAAGCAGATTTCTCAGGAGGAAGACAAGATGGATTCTTTGGTTCAGTCTGGTCTCCACAATTCCCCCCTTTGACATATTCTTTTATAATCTATCATAAATTCTTGCATGAAGTCTGTGCATTCTCTTCTTTATACGGCAGTATACTAAAACATTACAAATTCAAGCATAAAAAAATGACAAGGATTAATATGACGATTGGATAACATATAAGAAACTTTATATTCTCGTATCACAAAATTTATTTGTGCATACCGAGATACCCTTGAGTACAACCTTGAACAATACATATATAATTACAATAACAATAACTATATGTATTAGGCTTTGCATAATTCCGGTAACCCACCCACCGATCCCTCTGAACCAATTGGCCGGGTTAAGAAAAGAAAAGGTATCTGACCACCAGCTATCCTTATTTTGGTCATTGTCTTTGTCATACTGATCCCTGAGTCGTTGTACGTCTTTTAATTTAAATATCATACTCATAGTACTATTAGGGTCTATATAATGACAGCAGGTGGGTCCGATGATTTGACACATACCCCCTTGTGAGGCAGTTAGGTAATCCAATACCAGGGTATGTTGGTTAGTGACTATTATAAGCTGATTCTGTACAGCTATACTGGTATTTAATATGTCCAATATGTCCCAAATCTGATCATCTAGATAATCCGTGGCTCTAACTAATTTATCCCACATTTGTGTTAACATAGGATAAATAAAAATGGTACTAGCAATTTTGTTGGGAATTCCCATTTGTACTATATGCGGCCTCCCCGAGGGACGTGGTGAGTTATCTGCAGCTCTTTTATACAGTGTGTGCTTGGGCACGGCTTGCATATTCACTTGTTTATTTGAAATTATGAAAGTAGCCGGGGTTAGGCGTCCCAATGTACAAGTACCCTTTATACCTACGGGAAGCCATTTATATGCTCCTTCTCCGCATATCCAAAATGTACCCTCAGGCAGATCCCACAAAGCTGAGTGCTGCAATACCAATCTGTGAGCCAAATCCACAAAACTAGATACATTCTGAAGCATACACCAAGAGGGTTTTTGTCCCAAGGGGCTACAGTACCCGGCTGCGGGATTCCCACATACATGCATTCCGTTGACATACTCATTGGATTCATTACAAACCAGGTTCCCTGGCTTGCTTGTACAACTGTCTGCATCACCTTGGGGGAACAACTCAGAATGTTCCCATTTTCTATTATGTATGTATCTTTCCAATACTGTAGGTTTGAAAGCATCAGAGGAAGGGGTGGTTGTACTGAAACTGAGCTGTAGATTTTCAGTGGGGACCTGTCCTAACTCAGTTAATCCAGTCTTATTCCTAGGTACCCAGGCCCCACCCTTATAGGCCAAATATTGTAGATGTGTACTACTTCCTGAGAGATTACCTTGCCACCAAGGAAATTCTACCCATCCCACAATTGGTATAGCGATTGTAGTATTCCATAGTCTAGTGTTGCCAGATTGGTTGTTGGCCAGGTTGTCTGAACAATTAGGCCAAGCGAATATCTCTTCAGCTGACACGGGAACTGCTAGAAAAGGTATACTTGTGGCTGATACTGGTGAATGGGTACAGATCCAACAATCTGCCAGGGGTTGCGTATTATTTAACAAGTCATGCACTAATTTTCTATGATGTTGCACGAATCTATTGTTAAAAGGGGCTAGAGAATTCAGTCTTTCCCATGCCTCCGTTGAGGTTAACATTATTAACATCAATATCATGAGTCTTATACTGCCTTTTTGCAATGACTTGCATGTATCCATGATGCCTTTCCTTCAAGCTTGACTGATGTAGGTGTTGTCAATAGGACTTGGAAGGGTCCGTCAAATCTTGGTTCAAGAGCCTTTCTGGTGTGTCTTTTTACATAGACTTGATCACCTGGTTCCAACTTGTGACTTCCTTCAGTGTTGTCAGGATCTGGAAGGGAAGCAAAAACTTGTGCATGCACCTTAGTTAATTGTTTCTGAAGATTTTGCACATAAGAAGTCAATGACTCAATATTTAACACAAGTTGCTGTGGAAAATAGCATCCTAAATTGGCAGTCCTGCCAAACAAAATTTCATATGGAGACAGTTTAGTCTTACCCCTTGGGGTATTGCGTATTGAGTAAAGGGCCAGTGGAAGGCATTCTGTCCAAGGCTTTCCTGTTTCAGCCATGGCTTTCTGTATTTTTAATTTTAAAGTTCCATTCATGCGTTCCACCTTACCAGAACTTTGAGGATGATACGGAGTGTGTAACTGACTTTCAACACCCAACATTTTCAGTACATTTTGAAATATTTCTCCAGTGAAATGAGTACCCCTATCTGACTCGATCACTTCAGGGAGACCATAACGGGGCACCAGTTCGGCAACTAGCTTTACAGCAGTGTTTTTAGCTGAAGCCTTCCGAACTGGATAGGCCTCTGGCCACCCCGAGAACATGTCCACACACACCAACACATACTCATACCCATTACTCTTTGGCAGCTGGATAAAGTCTATCTGCAACCGTTGAAACGGGTAGAGAGGTCGGACATGGTGCTTCATAGGGGTCTTTGCTGTCTGTCCGGGATTATGTGTCAGGCATATAGCGCATGCAGCACAATAGTCTCTTGCATAGTTGCCAAAACCTGGAGCCAACCAGACTTGCTTTGCCAGTAGTGTCATTGCATTTGCAGACACATGCGTAGGGTGGTGCAATCCACCAACTACAATCGGGTACCAGGCTCTAGGTAGACATATTAGTCCATCTTTCTTCCAAATTCCCGCTTGTTCTTCTGCCCCTTCCTTTTTCCACCTGTCCCTCTCCTCTTCTCCTGCATCTTCCTGTGCTTGTCTCAGTCTATCTTCAGTATTTTCCGTGGGATTTACAGTATGGACCTGTTGTAAGGGTTTGACTGCTGCTGCTTTGGCTGCTTTATCAGCCCTATCATTTCCCCTAGATTCCCTAGTGTCGAGTCTCACATGTGCAGCTACCTTGATTACTGCTACTTCTTTTGTTTCTTGTGCAGCCTCTAAGATCTGTTTGATCAGAGAAGCATGTTTTACAGGTTGTCCTGACGCTGTCATGTAACCTCTAGCTCTCCAGATTACTCCAAAATCAAACACAATACCATGTGCATACCTAGAATCAGTGTATATATTAGCTGTCTGATTCTCAGCTATTTTTAGAGCTTCAATCAATGCTGTTAGTTCTGCTTCTTGTGCAGATTGTTTCGGTGGAAGCGGTTCTGCTTTGAGAGTTTCAGATTCTGACACAACTGCATACCCTGTATGGAAGTTACCTGTGTCATCTGCAAACCTACTACCATCTATAAACAGCTCTAAATCTGGATTTTGAAGTGGTGTTTCGGATACATTGGGTAAGCCTACCGTTTCTTGTAAAATGAGCTCTGTACAATCATGTGTGTCTGTAGGGAAAAAATTTGCGTATGGATCAGTGTCCTTATTCCCCCCTTCAGACTCGAGAGGTAGCAGTGTAGCTAAATTGAGAGTCTGAAGCCTAGCAAATGTGATAGTAGAGGGGAGCAGCAAAGAACACTGCAGCCGCAAATGTCTGGCCATGGAAATGTGTTTTGGTTGAACCTGGTTTAATATCCCATAAACATCATGTGTAGTTTGAACTGTGAGTGGATGCTCTAGGACAATTTCTGATGCTTTGTCCAACAATAGTGAGACAGCAACAACTACACGTACACAGGTTGGCGCTGCTCTAGCTACGGGATCTAACCTTGCTGAAAGATATGCAATTGGTCTTTGTTTCCCTGCATGCTTCTGGGTAAGAACTCCTGTAGCATGGGAATCAACTTCTGCAGCCATAAGCTGAAATGGTTTGGTGTAGTCTGGTAGCCCTAACGCTGGAGCTGAAACAAGGGCATCTTTTAATTGTTGGAACGAAATCTGACCTTCTTTTGTCAACATGTAAGGTTCACTTTTTACACAGTCATACAGTGGTTGCATTAGTTGACTGGCATGTATAATCCATTGTCTACAATGAGACACTATTCCTAAAAATGCTCGTAGCTGTTTATGATTTCTAGGCTCATTCATCTGTCTTATTGCTTCAGTTCTTTGAGGTGTAAGATGCTTTTTACCTTGAGAAATGCAATGACCTAAAAAGACCACTTTGGTCTGACAAACTTGTAGCTTTTGTCTATTCACTTTACACCCTTCTTTTTCTAGAAAACATAGTAAACTCACAGTGGACCTTTCTGCAGTTTCTAGATCTGGGCAGCAAAGTAGTAGGTCATCCACATACTGCAAAATTACTACCTGTGGTTCGGGTTCAAACCTCTGAAGGACTGTTTGTAGGGCATTTGAATAAAGAGTAGGGGAGTGTATCATTCCCTGTGGAAGGCGTGTCCACGCCAACTGTTTGCCCTTAAATGTAAATGCAAACAAATGCCAACTGTCTTGGTGTAAAGGAACCGAGAAAAATGCATTTGAAAGATCTATTACAGTAAACACTTGAGAACTGGCTGGTATCTGTGATAGTAACGTATGAGGATTGGGTACAACTGGGGTGATTGGATCTAGAACTTTGTTTATTTCTCTTAGATCATGTACCATACGATATTTGGGCATAGAACCCTTATCAAGAGTTCTCTTCTTGACTGGATACAGAGGAGTGTTAGCAGGTGATTGTATCTCTACCAAAACTCCTTTCTCTCTATATCCCTCTATCTGTTTTGTAATCGCTAGTTCCTGCTGGGCACTCACAGGGTATTGTCTGAGCTGTGGGAGAACAGTTCCTGGTTGCACAGATAGTTTTACAGGAGAGATATGCAATAATCCCACATCAGTGTCACCCTGTGCCCACAGTGTTTCTGGGACCGTTGAGAGGTCTAGATCTGTGGTGTACTCTTTTTCTTCAGTATAATCCTCAAAAGCCTGAATTCTGACATATTGTTCTAATATTTCTGCATCATCAGGGATAGTCAGCATAACTGTGCCATCTTCCCTAAAATTGATGTTAGCTTCTAATTTCTTTAGGACATCAGTTCCCAACAAACATGTTGGGGCACCTCTGGCATACAAAAATCTGGATGCAAAACATTTAGGTCCTAATGAGACCTCTAGGGGCACAGTATATGGCAGTGTTCGAATTACCCCTTCATAACCCTCAGCCAAAGTTGTTTGCTGTGAAACATCTTCTGGGTTCGGAAGAAAATCTTGATTCAAAATTGAGGAAGTTGCACCTGTATCTATCAAAAATGGAATCTCTCTTCCCCCCACATTCACCTGTATTATAGGTCTTCTAGCTGGTAGGGAAGTTTGTAACACATTGAGTCAATCTGAGTCTGGTATGGGACCATCCACTATGGATGTCTGTTGGGTGTCTGAGGGCTTATTCTTTGGTACAAATTTTCCTGATTTTATGTCTGCCTGCTTCTTTCTACATTCTCTCTGGAAATGTCCTGGTTTCTTGCAGTAATGACAGGGAAAATTATGTCTTGCCCTTCCACCTGTTGTGTTTGCTTGCGCTATTCTGACAGGTTTTTTCTTTTCTCTTAAATCCATAGCAATGCCCATACATCTTTGTTTCACTATCTGTGGTTGTTCTAGAGTTCTCCAATCTGGCGTAGCTGACTTGAATCTTTCCTTAATGCCTGGTTCAAGTCCCTCAATCAATTGTTTAGTATAGAGCCGGAGGACTCCTGGATCAGCAATATTTAATCCCTCATCCCTAAAGCTATCTTCCAGCTCCCGGGAATACTCATCTATGGATTGACCTGCTTTCTGCATAACTATGCCTGTGGATCCTCTCTCCCTCTGTTTTCCTTGCATGAACTGATTTAGAGCCTCTACACACCGGTTTCCTGACTCTATCACAAAAGGTGCTCTTACATTTTCTCCTGCTGGTCTTTGAGCCTGTGTTGCTACAATCAGCTCCTGAAACATTCCCGATGGCATTTTTAGCCTACATAATTCCATTCCATCCATCCATGAACCATTATGTGTGCGAATTATTTGCTCTATATAACTAGCAAATCTATTTGGGTATCGAGTTGGATCTGGTGCATTCATAAGAAGAGACATACCCTCAGCTGGTGTCCATGGAAAATACTGCTGTGTTTCAATTTGCCTAGTAATTCTTTGATTAGGATTCTCGGGATCAGCTTCTCTCACTCCCTTTGTTATTATCCTAACAGGTGCTAATAACTGATGGCCTTTAGGGGCCCCACAGGCGGAACACTCAGTTCTCCAATCCGGATTCTGCTGGCCACAATTTTGGCATACCCATCCTTCCACCCCGCTTAACCCAGGATATAAATTTGGTATGGGTTTCCCTTCCTCTGTACCTCCTGAAGGTACAAATGGTTGAACATTCGGATCTAGATAAGGAGGAGGAACTGAATGAGTCGTGGCACAACATTTTCTCGTACCCATACTCCATTTGGAAGTGTCTGGATCATACTTCCAATTCTCCTCTTTAGCTGTTTTTGAGACCTTTATCATACAGTGTATGATTTCTTCCCACCCATTATCCCTGATAATTCCACCTCGTTCTTTACTCAGTCTTTCCCATTCAGTGCTAAACATAAGTGCTTCTGAAATTCCCAATTTTTTTCTTACCCTTCTGATCTGCCTTCTGACTGTCTTTCCACATCTTTCCTGTATGATATCTTTTGCTTCTACTTGTCCTAAGACGGTTTTTGTCTGTTTATTTCCCATTTTTTCTTTTCAATAATAGCTACACTTATCCTAGGTGACGTTTGGACAACCACCTCTCTGGAGTGATGTCTCGTTGCCTTCTTCCTAGGGAGCTAAAATATTGAAGGACTGATCTGCTCCGTTCTTTCTAATGTGCAGAATAAACTTGATTCCTACAATGCACGCAAACAGGATCAGCAACACCAAACAGATCACCAAACTTTCCGTCTCTGTTATCATACTTGTCCCAGGCTCATGGACCCGTGTCCTGGGCTCATTCTATCAAACTCTTATCCAGAAATGAAGAAACAAGTTCTTAAAGAGAGTCAAGCATGGGCGGAGGTCTCCCCGAAAGGACGCAACCACATGACCCAGTTAGGCTGACTTCACTAATAAGACTTGTCCTAACAATTTCGGCTTATTGTTTTACGTACTTTTATCCTTCTTTCATAACATGCCACAACCTTCACACTGTTCACACACTGCCAGGGACAGGACTCATAAATCTATACAATATGGTAACCCGAGTTTTATAGGTATCTACTCACTACTAGACTAACCCAGCGTGACACGGCTCGTAGAGATCTTTCGGATAATACAGGGCAGATAAAAGAGAACTAATAATGTCTCTTACCTGGCCAGGTTTTTCAGTTCATTTGCCGTCCATTATCCCAGATCTCCGTTGTCCGTATCCGCAGGTGAATCTCGAGCAGATACTCTCGCCTCGGGTCCCTGTTTCGGGCGCCAAGAAATGTTGAGTCCTTTTCCGTCCCTGGCTTCCTGGATGTAGGGATCCAAGTAAATGACACGCAGCACAAAGGTTGTGTGGTCATAAACAGGGGTAGCCCCGGAGCACGCCCGCCTCACTGGGTGCTGTCCCTTCTTTATATAGTAAAAAGTTAGGCATTTACAGACATGCGCACATATTTCACAATCTCTTACAAAACAAGTCTATATTAGTGAAATGTTACAATATCTGGTATGTGGGTGAAGGACTATGATAACAAGAAGGAATGCGCGCGTGATTACTTCCATAAAAAGGAAATGTCAAGTTTGCTGTTTAGAAGCAGATTTCTCAGGAGGAAGACAAGATGGATTCTTTGGTTCAGTCTGGTCTCCACAGTGCTTTTATACAATAAAAACTATTTTATAGAAAAAATTATTATTTTTGCATTGCTTTATTGTGAGAGCTATAATTTTTTTTTATTTTTCTGCTGATGGAGCTGTATGATGGCTTGTTTATTGCAGGACAAAATTAAGTTTTCAGTGTTAGGGCTCATACCCATTTGCGAGAAAAAAAACGGTCCGATCTCCGGACTGAAAAAACGGACGAGTGCTATGCGAGTGTCATGCGAGTGTAATGCGATTTCCGTGCGATTTTTCCTTGGGACATCTGTATGACATGTGTATGCAATCCGTATGCAAAGTGATTTTAACATGATGTTTTGCTTTACAGCATTTCTCTGTATGTAAAAGCTCATGTTAAAATCACATTGTAAAATACAATTTGTATAACACAGATAGATCAGGCGTTTGACGGAGATACCAGACTGTTCAATATGTGGCCTGTATGTATGATTATTTTTTTACTGAAAAATACTGTCTAGAATTAACAGGCAAAAAAGGAGAATGTAGGCCTGAAATGCCACAATTTGTAGGCCACAGATGGATCAGGCTTCTGACAAAGATAGCACACTGTTAAATATGTGGCCTGGATTTTTTTCCCCTCCAAAATTGTGTCAATAACTAGGCTATGACACTGCAAAAAAATTATTTGGAGGACTAAAATGGTAAAATATTTAGCGCAATGATATGCGATGCGTGTGGCGGACAAAACACAGTGTTAGTTATGAACTGCAGCTAAACATTTTTTGGGCAGCTAAATATTTTTTTGCAAGCTAAATATTTTTGGGTCAGCTACATTTTTTTGGCAGCTAAATCTTTTTTTGGCAGCTAAATATTTTTTGAGCAGCTACATATTTTTTGGCAGATAAATATTTTTTTGGCAGATACATTTTTTTGCAGGCTAAATATTTTTGGGGCAGTTACATTTTTTTTGAGCAGCTAAATATTTTTTGGGCAGATAAATATTTTTTGGGTCAGCAAAATGGTGTAAAAAAATATTAACACTCAAAAAAATACTACAGTACCACAAAAAATGCCTGGGACGGGCAAAGCCGTTTGAAATTGCTGGATTTTCACGCTGTAGTATTAAAATGATCTGGCTGTAGTCTGCATTGTCAACAAACAATTGGAGAAAAAAAGGGGGTCTGGATTGTTTTGGAATTAAAAAATCAGGATTAAGGTGCAAAAAAAAATTATTGCTAGCCACTGATACCTGGAGCTAGAGATATATGTAATAGGCAGCAGCAGACAGTAATGGACCCTCTTGATGTATGCAATATCTATATCTATATAGCCACATACAGTGCCTGCATGTCTTGCACTGATATGTATAGAGCCAGATACACTCCCCTGCCTATCTAGCACTGCAATCTATATACCCCATAATTAGTCCTTAGAAGGACTGTTGGTTTAGCTGGTTGTGTGGATTTAGCAATGGTATACCCACACTAACTAATAAGAGCACAAATCTGACCCTATCTCAGCAGCAGCTCTCCCTACACTGTCTGATTCCAGAGCTGAATGCGCTGAGCCGGGCGGCGCTAGGTCTCATATAGATCTGATGATGCTGTGCGGCCAGCCAATCACTGTAATACCACAACAAAGATGGCTGCGGCATTACAATGCATGGCAGACAATCTCTGCATGTTGATTGGCTCTGTAAAGAGCGGTAATCATGCAGGGCGGAGACCTGGGCTCCTGCCGAGCAAACATGGAAATGCTCGGTGCTCACCGCGTACCGCGAGTACAGCGATGCTCAGGCGAGTAACGAGCATGACCGAGTATGCTCGCTCATCACTACTATTCACACATGTCATAGCTGTTGCTGAAAGTGAGGACAGTTAGTGCGAATTTGTTTAGCACAGCAGGGGGGTATGATCACAGACTCACGCATCAGACTGTTCACATCCAACTTGGGGAACCTAACACGCGCTAAAATGACTTGGTCATACGTTTGCATGACAAGGCAGCTATGACAACAGCACCCAGCCAGCATTCATTCAACTCTATTTGCCATTGGTTTCACTTGGAGGTTTCCTTCCCAAATCCAAAACCCACAAAATATGTTGGTTATCTTTTCCTGCCACTCTTCCACCTACACTGCCAAGTCCACCTCCTCTACCTCCTCCAGTTGGACCTCCGCCTCCTTGTTTTAGCTTGTTAGTTTATTTTGGATTAATTCTATACCACCATATTCACCTCTTCCTCCACTTCGACCTGCGCCTCGTGAATTCTAGTTAGGCTGGTTTCACACTTGCGTTTCAAAACGCATGCATTTAAAAAAAAAACGCATGGTGAAAAAAACGCATGTAAACGCATGTAAACGCGTGCAAACGCTGCGTTTTTTTTACGCATGCGTTTTTGCATGTGGTGAAAAAAATGCGGCGTTTTGACGCGTTTACATGCGTTTTTTCATGCGTTTGCATTTTTAAACGCATGCAGATAAATGTGTGACAGCTGCCAATCATCAAAATAAAGTAAAAACCCACTATAAACAGAAAGAGCTAGGGTTAGGGTTAGGGGTAGGGTTAGGGGTAGAGGTAGGGATCCTAACCCTAATCCTACCCCTAACCTTACCCCTAACCCTAACCCTACCCTTAAAGGGATTAGGGTTAGGGGTAGGGTTAGGGGTGGGGTTAGGGTTAGGGGTAGGGTTAGGGGTAGGGGTAGGGGTAGGGTTAGGGTTAGGGGTAGGATCCCTTTATCAATTTTATGGTGTAGGGTGGTTTATCAGTGTGTTTTTTTTTTTTTTTACGCATTTGTGGCAAAAAAACGCCGCTAAAAATACTACTTGTTGCATTTCTGCAACACAACGCATGCAGAAAAAAATGCATGCGTTGCAAAAACGCGTCAAAACGCATACAAAAAAAGCATGCATTTTTAATGTTAAATGCAGGGAAAAAAACACATGCTTTTTTTGCATTTTTTACCGCAAAAACGCAAAAAAAAAAACCGCAAATGTGAAACCACCCTTAGCTAGGTTTACTTATGGAAATTCTAGGTTGTTTAACATGAGTTACATAACAAAAAATAAATAACTAAAAACATGAAATAGCAAATACTAAAAAACAAATGTTGGACTAATCCTCCCTTGTTTCTTCCTCACGTCTTCCTCCCCCCAACCCTTGGACCTATACCTTATGGTTCTAGATAGCTAGTTTAGTTTTATAAACTGTAAATTGTTTTAAGTCAGTTCCATAACAAATACTAAAAAAACGCAAAAAACTAAGTTTGTATTACTGCTCCCTTGAATAGTTATTTATTTATTTATTTTAATCAGTTATATAGCGCTATAAATACCACAGCGCTTTACAGTCATTATTGACCCTGTCCCCATTGGAGCTCACAATTAGAGTTGAGCGAATTTGATCGGTTCCCTGCTCATTTGGCAAGCTATAGCGCTTGCCGAATAAGCAGGAGAGGGAACTCGGATACATGGAGCGCGCCGGCTGATCAGCTGTCCGGCGCCGCAGCTACATGTGTCGCGGCTGTGTCACTGTCACAGCACATGCATGGAGAGCCTACACATTATCAATTTTGATTAGGATTTTTAATAATAACTGATCGATTTTGGCAGAGATAGAAGCAGATTTCTCTGATAAGATATTGCAAGCCAATACAGTCAAGAGTAGCAGTAGCTCCAGGTGGTCCCCTCTGATCGTGGCGCCTGGGGCTTTCACCGCCCCCTGGTAGCTACACTACTGTAAAAACACCACTCTGTTAAATCCCTCAACATCCAATTTCACTTCTTACAAACTGAGTCATGTGGGACTTTACCCAGTGCTTTACCTGGACTCTGCCCATTTTATATAAGTACGGTAAATACAGAATGGGACCATCACAAATATGGCATCAAAGCCATATGTTCACATTTAGTTATACCTGAAAGCTGGCATACATTTGCCATGCTGTAAATTACACAGAATATTTTATTCAGTAGATTTCATATACTTACAACTTTCTATGATTGATTTGATTTTCAGAATAATTTTGCACCTAAAATACAAGCTTTTTAATTTTTGTTATTTTTTCTCTTTCACCCTTGTACTATTTGCAACCAATGCTTCTCTTTTAAGGCTAAATACCTGTTAGCTATGTTTATAAAAATCAATCATCAGAATAATGCTAAAATAATGATCTGATATTGGGTTAGTGAAATTCTAGATAGAAAATCTATCCAGCCCATCTCCATATCTCAGGTTACCAATAAATGTTCCATCCATTATATGCATGTACATTGGGCAGTTGCCTTCAAGTGACATGTTGCAGAGCTGTTTCTTTAGCTGGTCATTTATCATGTAGTAGACTTCCCCATGTATGTAAATACAATTATCAGGGACACTCTGCTACACAGGCAGCATGTTGTATTTCTTATACAAGCAAATGGTTTTTCTTTACCAGTATTTGATGTGTGAACAGATTTAATGTCCAGAGTTCAATGAGACAGCCTTGACTACCTGGCAGTGTCCTGAAGCACAACATTTCTTCCATTAGAAGAAAATAATACGATCATAGCTTACTTCAATAGTTGATTAAAGAAGCACTCCTATCTCTTTTTATTTTTTTAATTAAATGTGTGTATATGTACATGTAATGTAGTGTGAGACAATGGTGGACATATCGCCGATGCAGCCGATAAAGCTGCACCGGAGCCTGCAGGTGGAGGGAGGCCCTTGTAGGCAGACAGGGCCAGTGTCACCACTTGGTACACCACCAAGTGCCGGGGCACACTCATTGTCGAGGACATCGGCACTCTATGAGGCCTGTTAAATGGGGGAGGCCTGGTGCACTGGCACCGCCATCCCCATCCTCCCGTGTTTTAAACCATTTGAAATACTTACGCACCGGACTATAAGGCGCACCCAGGTTTAAGAGGTGGAAAATAGGGAAAAAAAATATTTGAAGCTAAAAAATGTGGTAAAATATTTAATAACATAAATGACATACTATTATATGTGGTGTTATTATATATAATAGTATGTTATTATGTTGGAAGCTGTGGGACCAGTGCGGTGTCTGTAAAGCACTATATGAAGATGCTGGAGGGTGAGTATAAGAATGGGGGCACAGGGCTTATATTTAAAGCACCACTCCAGCACTGCAAAATAACACTGGAGTGCTGCTTTAAAATCCCATGGGAGAACTATAACTCCCAGCATGTCCTGCAGATCCTATGACATGCTGGAAGTTATAGTTCACCAAAGGTGTGGCAGAGTGCTTTAGTGTGTTTTGTAAAGACTAACCTCTTAAATGTGACAGCCAGCCACACTGTGGTGAGGTTAAAGCTGGAGCATCCCATGACTGCTTTCCTTTCCACAGCACAGGTTATGAGGAAGCTGCAGATTCTAGTGGAGACTGGAGAGCCTGAAGGACCTGTGATGATGTCAAGAAGAGGGAGGGCTCTGAGCTGCCATGTGATGCTCCAGCCCGCCCACTCCTGACATCATCACAGGTCCTCCTGCACAGAACTCAGTCCAGCCCAGGCATGGCAGGCAGGTATGCAGCGATCTCCTCTCTCCCTTGGCCGCTGCTGCTGCCTCCTCTCCCCCGGACACACAGACCTACCCAGCTGCTGCAGGAATCAGCGCTGGAGAAGCCATGTGTGTCCCTACTTAAGCATTTGCTGCTCCAGGCTCACCGCTCAGCTGATAGGTGGGCGGGGAGCCGCTAATGAATATTCACTGCACTTAATCATCGGGAGCACATGGTTTCTCTAGTGCTGATTCTGGGCAGCAGGGACATCCTGAAGTAGGATAACAGTGCGATCCCACTCACTGCTGCCCCCCTCCCCACATGCTACATCCGTACCATAAGACGCACCCACACTTTCCTCCCAAATTTGGAGGAAAAAAAGTGCGTCTTATGGTCGGAAAAATACGGTAAGTATTTGATTATTTTTTATATATGGAGCATTATATGGGGCCTATCCTTTATGGAAGATTATTGGGGCCATTATTCAGAATGGATCATTATATGGGGCCATTGTATTGTATGGAGCTTTATATGGGCCACATTCTGTATGGTGCAATATATGGGGCCATTTTTCTGTATGGAGCATTATATGGGGCCTATTCGGTATGATGCGTTATGTAGGGCCCATTCTATATAGAGTATTATATAAGGCATTGGGCCCATTATACTGTATAGTGCATTGTATGGGTCCTATTATACTGTATGGAGCATAATATGGGATCCATTATGCTGTATGGAGCAATATATGGGGCCATTATTCTGTATGGAGCATTATATGAGGTACAGAATTCTGTTTGGAACATTATATATTGGGTCCATTATTCTGTATAGAGCAGTATTTAGGGCCAATTTTGTATGGAGCATTGTATGGGGCCATTATTCTGTGTGGAGCATTATATGGGGTCTATTATTTTGTATGAAGCAATATATGGGGCCCATTCTGTATGGAGCATTATATGGGGCCAATTCTGTATTAAGTATTATATGAAGCATTGAGGCCCATGATTCTGTATGGAGCATTATATGAGGCCCATTATTCTTAATGAAACATTATATGAGGACCATTATTCTGTATGGAACATTATATGAGGCTCATTATACAGTATGGAGCAATAAATGGGGCTCATTATTTTAGGTATGGAGGACTATATAGGAGGAAATTGACTTTTGTAAAGGTTACACTGTCTAAGACAGTTTATACTGTGTGATGCAGTGGCCCCTGTTACAGCTAGGGGGCGCTGTATGTGCTCCCCAGGACACGCATGGAGGCATAATGGGGATAGTAAGACAGTATTCGGCATTGTGGTGAATGGTTGGTATGTGTGTCGCAGAGGAAGGAACTCTGCGTTGTCAGCCTGAAGCAATGTTGTGTTCTGGGACCTGTAGTCCCACAAGTAATTGTGTAATTCTAATGGGAGGCTGGCAGGGCTAGCTATGAGAGATGGGCAGGTCAAACTAGCCACACACAG
The DNA here is from genome assembly GCF_032444005.1 of Ranitomeya imitator. Classification (NCBI taxonomy): domain Eukaryota; kingdom Metazoa; phylum Chordata; class Amphibia; order Anura; family Dendrobatidae; genus Ranitomeya; species Ranitomeya imitator. The sequence continues at coordinate 405,230,103 of NC_091284.1, forward strand.
ACTCCCACCTAGGGGAGTGGTTAAAGGTGTATAATGTGACCAGGGTGTGGGTCACAGGGTTCCTGTGTGGTTCCAGTGTTTGGATCTGAATGGTCCAAGTGCAAGGTCCTGGAAGCCTAAGTGTTGGGAGTAGAGTTGAGCGACCTTGACCTTTTTAGAGTCGAGCCGGGTTTCGCGAAACCCGACTATCTCAAAAGTCGGGTCGAGTGAAATCGGCCGATTATGATGTAAAGTCGGGATCGACCGAAACACGAAACCCAATGCAAGTCAATGGGGCAGCATAGTCGGCAGTGAGTGGGGGCCAGGAAAACACCTAGAGTGCCCATTTTAATGTCAAAACCATCCATTCTTCTTAATGAAGCTTGTCAAGCGTAATTTACCTTATAATAATTGGAAGGCATTTGAAATTGGGGGTCATTTGGCTAAAGTTGTGGTGGGTAGGGCTGGTTCAAGTAATTAGTGGGCCCAGGAAATCTGGACCACGTCACGGCAGTGGAGCAGGGAGAGGTAAGTATTTCAACTTTGCAAGTGCTGTGAACCTGAGCAAGCAGGGGGGGCCCACTCGTTGGCATTGGCACTGGCACAGGGCCCCTCAAAGTACAGCGGTGTGTTTGCACGGCGGGGGCGCCTCCCACCGGCAGCAACACTTTTACGTACTATGAGAGGCTCTGTGCCAGTGACGTCGCCAACTAGTATTCCTCCCCCCACCTGATGAAGGAACCTGCACTTTCATCTGCACCTTCCTCTTTGTCCCCGTGTAAGGTGGTATGGTATGCGGGAAGAGCAACCTGACTTTCAGCAGGGTCACAATGTTGTTGTGTAGCGTGCACGGGGAATGTTGCGTTATGGGTCAATGTACCAGCAGACTCATCTATCACTGGCTGGGCAATGGGCAGGATGAGGAGGAAACACAGATATAGGCCCAAATAATAAAGTGGGCTAAATGCAGTTCAAAATTGGTAGCACAGGAATAACCAGGGGGCATTGCAGTGGAGGACAACTGGAATGAGAGGCTGACACAGAGAGTAGGCCCAAATCAGTAAGTAGTCGAAATGCAGTTCAAAATTGGCAACCGTAGTAAACAGGCGGCACAGCTTTGTTCAGTGGAGGAGAACAGCAAGGAGTGGCAGACACCGATAGTAGGCCCCAACCCAACTAGTAGGCCAAATGCAGTCTAACATTAACAACTACTTAACGAGCGCCTGAAAACGGAATTTCAGGACAGGAAACCAGGAGAACAGCAAGGAGCGGCAGACACTGTTAGTAGGCCCCAAACCAACTAGTACGCCAAATGCAGTTGTTCCATTTAACCACAATTTAACGAGAGCCTGAAGATAGAAGCTCAGGAAAGGCAACCTGGAGAACACCTTGGAGTGGAACACACCATCTCTCTCCACCCCATACCCATTTTGTAGGCCTAATTCTGTGTAGTTTTCTACAACTACTAAACGAGAGTCGGAAGACCGAAGCAATGGCAAGGCAACCTGGGGAACACCTTGGAGTGTAACACACCATCTCTCTCCACCCGATACCCATTTTGTAGGCCTAATGCAGTGTAGTTTTCTACAACTACTAAACGAGAGTCGGAAGACCGAAGCAATGGCAAGGCAACCTGGGGAACACCTTGGAGTGTAACACACCATCTCTCTTCTCCCGATACCCATTTTGTAGGCCTAATGCAGTGTAGTTTTCTACAACTACTAAACGAGAGTCGGAAGATCGAAGCAATGGCGAGGAAACCTGGAGAACACCTTGGAGTGTAACACACCATCTCTCTCCACCCCATACCCATTTTGTAGGCCTAATGCTGTGTAGTTTTCTACAACTACTAAACGAGAGTCGGAAGACCGAAGCAATGGCAAGGCAACCTGGGGAACACCTTGGAGTGTAACACACCATCTCTCTCCACCCGATACCCATTTTGTAGGCCTAATGCAGTGTAGTTTTCTACAACTACTAAACGAGAGTCGGAAGACCGAAGCAATGGCAAGGCAACCTGGGGAACACCTTGGAGTGTAACACACCATCTCTCTCCACCCGATACCCATTTTGTAGGCCTAATGCAGTGTAGTTTTCTACAACTACTAAACGAGAGTCGGAAGATCGAAGCAATGGCGAGGAAACCTGGAGAACACCTTGGAGTGTAACACACCATCTCTCTCCACCCCATACCCATTTTGTAGGCCTAATGCTGTGTAGTTTTCTACAACTACTAAACGAGAGTCGGAAGACCGAAGCAATGGCAAGGCAACCTGGGGAACACCTTGGAGTGTAACACACCATCTCTCTCCACCCGATACCCATTTTGTAGGCCTAATGCAGTGTAGTTTTCTACAACTACTAAACGAGAGTCGGAAGACCGAAGCAATGGCAAGGCAACCTGGGGAACACCTTGGAGTGTAACACACCATCTCTCTCCACCCGATACCCATTTTGTAGGCCTAATGCAGTGTAGTTTTCTACAACTACTAAACGAGAGTCGGAAGATCGAAGCAATGGCAAGGAAACCTGGAGAACACCTTGGAGTGTAACACACCATCTCTCTCCACCCCATACCCATTTTGTAGGCCTAATGCAGCCTACTTTCCGACAACTACTAAACGAGAGCATGAAGATCGAAGCTCAGGAAAGGCAACCTGGGGAACACCTTGGAGTGTAACACACCCTCTCTCTACACCACCGAAGGGCTGATTCTTAGGAAGGAAGGCTGTCGGAAAGAAGCAGGGCGCGTCCGAGGGTGATTATATTCTTATTAGGTATATACTCACCCTCGGACGCGCACTGCTTCTTTATTTGTAATGAATGTTTGTTTGCAATGTGGTTTTGACTTACTCTATTTTTTTGGTAAATAATGATTTTATTATTTTCATTGTTTTGCATCTTCTTGGCAATAATTTAAAGAAGACGCGACAGGACAACACTCGGTGGATGCCATATCTGTGTTTTAAATTGAAAAAAACTTTCAGTTAACTACTTGCAGGAGAAAGTTATTGTAGCTGGTGGCCATTTTTAGTACTGTACCAGATTTTTGTTGTATGTGTTTGTTTTTAATGTTAAAATGTCTGCATTTGATATCTCTCCAGTATTTTCTTTTTTATAAGCAAAATACTTATTTTTATATTTTCTGATGTTGGTTCAAGGGGTACACGGGCAGCAGTAGACAGGTCAGTGGAGGCCTAGTGGAAGGAGTGACCGCAGACAGGCTTCGAAGCCCTAACATAATAAATTGGGCTGGCTGTAGGCAATTTAAAATTGGTTCCAGGGGAACCCGGGCAGCAGTAGACAGGTCAGTGGAGGCCTAGTGAAGGAGGGACCGCAGACAGGCTTCGAAGCCCTAACATAATAAATTGGCCTGGCTGTAGGCAATTTAAAATTGGTTCCAGGGGAACCCGGGCAGCAGTAGACAGGTCAGTGGAGGCCTAGTGGAAGGAGGGACTGCAGACAGGCTTCGAAGCCCTAACATAATAAATTGGGCTGGCTGTAGGCAATTTAAAATTGGTTCCAGGGGAACCCGGGCAGCAGTAGACAGGTCAGTGGAGGCCTAGTGGAAGGAGGGACTGCAGACAGGCTTCGAAGCCCTAACATAATAAATTGGGCTGGCTGTAGGCAATTTAAAATTGGTTCCAGGGGAACCCGGGCAGCAGTAGACAGGTCAGTGGAGGCCTAGTGGAAGGAGGGACCGCAGACAGGCTTCGAAGCCCTAACATAATAAATTGGCCTGGCTGTAGGCAATTTACAATTGGTTCCAGGGGAACCCGGGCGGCAGTAGACAGGTCAGTGGAGGCCTAGTGGAAGGAGGGACCGCAGACAGGCTTCGAAGCCCTAACATAATAAATTGGCCTGGCTGTAGGCAATTTACAATTGGTTCCAGGGGAACACGGGCGGCAGTAGACAGGTCAGTGGAGGCCTAGTGGAAGGAGGGACCGCAGACAGGCTTTGAAGTCCTAACATAATAAATTGGGCTGGCTGTAGGCAATTTAAAATTGGTTCCAGGGGAACCCGGGCAGCAGTAGACAGGTCAGTGGAGGCCTAGTGGAAGGACGGACCGCAGACAGGCTTCGAAGCCCTAACATAATAAATTGGGCTGGCTGTAGGCAATTTAAAATTGGTTCCAGGGGAACCCGGGCAGCAGTAGACAGGTCAGTGGAGGCCTAGTGGAAGGAGGGACCGCAGACAGGCTTCGAAGCCCTAACATAATAAATTGGCCTGGCTGTAGGCAATTTAAAATTGGTTCCAGGGGAACCCGGGCAGCAGTAGACAGGTCAGTGGAGGCCTAGTGGAAGGAGGGACCGCAGACAGGCTTCGAAGCCCTAACATAATAAATTGGGCTGGCTGTAGGCAATTTAAAATTGGTTCCAGGGGAACCCGGGCAGCAGTAGACAGGTCAGTGGAGGCCTAGTGGAAGGAGGGACCGCAGACAGGCTTCAAAGCCCTAACATAATAAATTGGCCTGGCTGTAGGCAATTTACAATTGGTTCCAGGGGAACACGGGCGGCAGTAGACAGGTCAGTGGAGGCCTAGTGGAAGGAGGGACCGCAGACAGGCTTCGAAGCCCTAACATAATAAATTGGGCTGGCTGTAGGCAATTTAAAATTGGTTCCAGGGGAACCCGGGCAGCAGTAGACAGGTCAGTGGAGGCCTAGTGGAAGGAGGGACCGCAGACAGGCTTCGAAGCCCTAACATAATAAATTGGGCTGGCTGTAGGCAATTTAAAATTGGTTCCAGGGGAACCCGGGCAGCAGTAGACAGGTCAGTGGAGGCCTAGTGGAAGGAGGGACCGCAGACAGGCTTCGAAGCCCTAACATAATAAATTGGCCTGGCTGTAGGCAATTTACAATTGGTTCCAGGGGAACACGGGCAGCAGTAGACAGGTCAGTGGAGGCCCAGTGGAAGGAGGGACCGCAGACAGGCTTCGAAGCCCTAACATAATAAATTGGGCTGGCTGTAGGCAATTTAAAATTGGTTCCAGGGGAACCCGGGCAGCAGTAGACAGGTCAGTGGAGGCCTAGTGGAAGGAGGGACCGCAGACAGGCTTCGAAGCCCTAACATAATAAATTGGGCTGGCTGCAGGCAATATAAAATTGGTTCCAGGGGAACCCGGGCAGCAGTAGACAGGTCAGTGGAGGCCTAGTGGAAGGAGGGACCGCAGACAGGCTTCGAAGCCCTAACATAATAAATTGGGCGGGCTGTAGGCAATTTAAAATTGGTTCCAGGGGAACCCGGGCAGCAGTAGACAGGTCAGTGGAGGCCTAGTGGAAGGAGGGACCGCAGACAGGCTTCGAAGCCCTAACATAATAAATTGGGCTGGCTGTAGGCAATTTAAAATTGGTTCCAGGGGAACCCGGGCAGCAGTAGACAGGTCAGTGGAGGCCTAGTGGAAGGAGGGACCGCAGACAGGCTTCGAAGCCCTAACATAATAAATTGGGCTGGCTGTAGGCAATTTAAAATTGGTTCCAGGGGAACCCGGGCAGCAGTAGACAGGTCAGTGGAGGCCTAGTGGAAGGAGTGACCGCAGACAGGCTTCGAAGGCCTAACATAAGAAAAATGTCAATACAATGGTATTGACAGTGCCAGGCATTGAAGGATGTCAGCGCATAGACTAAACATTGGTGGAGCTGTGAGAGAAAATTTTGCAAGTGGTAGAGCACTGTTTGACCTGGGGGGGGGGACTGTCTTGTGGCCGGCGGTACAGGCCCAGGGCCCCTCATATTACAACGGTGTGTCTGACGTTGGGTGCGCACCACCACCGCCAGACACTTTATTGTACTATGAGGGACCTAGTGGCAGTGCTGTCGACCAAAAGCGGGCACACCCACCTCTTCAGACAAACAGTACTCTCACGGATGCTGGCGCCAAGTGGCGATACCACGGCCCCGTGTGGGGACTTTGGCCATTTAGGGAGGTGTTAACATGTCGGATGCTGGACAATCAGGTGCTGCAAATTACGAGATTGGAAAAGTCGTTCAGAATAGTCTACAGGCAAGACCTTTACATAGGAAAGCTAGGTGTCAGCCGGGCAAGGTGGGGCAAAAGATTTCGAAATCCAGTTGTGGTTCATTTTAATGAAGGTTAGATCATCTACATTTTGGGTAGCCAGACGAGTCCTTTTTTCTGTTAGCATTGAACCTGCAGCACTGAATACTCTTTCTGATAGGACACTAGCTGCCGGGCAAGCAAGCTCCTGCAATGCATATTCTGCCAATTCTGGCCAGGTGTCTAATTTTGATGCCCAGTAATCAAATGGGAATGACGGTTGAGGGAGAACGTCGATAAGGGATGAAAAATAGTTAGTAACCATACTGGACAAATGTTGTTTCCTGTCACTTTGAATTGATGCTGCAGTACCTGTCCTGTCTGCGGTCATAGCAAAATCACTCCACAACCTGGTCAGAAAACCCCTCTGGCCAACGACACTTCTGATTTCTGCCCCTCTAACACCTCTGGTCTGCTGGCCCCTGCAGCTCGTGTTAGAACGATCACGGGCGCTGTGTGCAGGGAATGCCAGAAGCAAACGGTCAACAAGAGTTGATTGTTTGGTTGCTAATATTAGTTCCAAGTTCTCATGTGGCATTATATTTTGCAATTTGCCTTTATAGCGAGGATCAAGGAGGCAGGCCAACCAGTAATCGTCATCGTTCATCATTTTTGTTATGCGTGTGTCCCTTTTGAGGATACGTAAGGCATAATCCGCCATGTGGGCCAAAGTTCCAGTTCTCAAATCTGTGGTTGTGCTTGGTTGAGGGGCAGTTTCAGGCAAATCCACGTCACTTGTGTCCCTCAAAAAACCAGAACCCGGCCTTGCCGCGCCAACAATTTCCACTGGCCCCGGAAAAGCTTCCTCATTAAAAATATAATCATCCCCATCATCCTCCTTGTCCTCCTCCTCCTCTTCGCCTGCTACCTCGTCCTGTACACTGCCCTGGCCAGACAATCGCTGACTGTCATCAAGGCTTTCCTCTTCCTAAGCTGCAGACGCCTGATCCTTTATGTGCGTCAAACTTTGCATCAGCAGACGCATTAGGGGGATGCTCATGCTTATTATGGCGTTGTCTGCACTAACCAGCCGTGTGCATTCCTCAAAACACTGAAGGACTTGACACATGTCTTGAATCTTCGACCACTGCACACCTGACAACTCCATGTCTGCCATCCTACTGCCTGCCCGTGTATGTGTACATAACAGCCCGCCTCTGTTCACACAGTCTCTGAAGCATGTGCAGTGTTGAGTTCCACCTTGTTGCAACGTCTATGATTAGGCGATGCTGGGGAAGGTTCAAAGAACGCTGATAGGTCTGCATACGGCTGGAGTGTACGGGCGAATGGCGGATATGTGAGCAAAGTCCACGCACTTTGAGGAGCAGGTCGGATAACCCCGGATAACTTTTCAGGAAGCACTGCACCACCAGGTTTAAGGTGTGAGCCAGGCAAGGAATGTGTTTCAGCTGGGAAATGGAGATGGCAGCCATGAAATTCCTTCCGTTATCACTCACTACCTTGCCTGCCTCAAGATCTACAGTGCCCAGCCACGACTGTGTTTCTTTCTGCAAGAACTCGGACAGAACTTCAGCGGTGTGTCTGTTGTCGCCCAAACACTTCATAGCCAATACAGCCTGCTGACGTTTGCCAGTAGCTGCCCCATAATGGGAGACATGGTGTGCAACAGTGGCAGCTGCGGATGGAGTGGTTGTGCGACTGCGGTCTGTGGACGAGGTCTCGCTTCTGCAGGAGGACGAGGAGGAGGAGGAGGGGGTGCGAATGGCTACAGCCAACTGTTTCCTAGACCGTGGGCTAGGCAGAACTGTCCCAAACTTGCTGTCCCCTGTGGACCCTGCATCCACCACATTTACCCAGTGTGCCGTGATGGACACGTAACGTCCCTGGCCATGCCTACTGGTCCATGCATCTGTTGTCAGGTGCACCTTTGTGCTCACAGATTGCCTGAGTGCATGGACGATGCGCTCTTTAACATGCTGGTGGAGGGCTGGGATGGCTTTTCTGGAAAAAAAGTGTCGACTGGGTAGCTCGTAGCGTGGTACAGCGTAGTCCATCAGGGCTTTGAAAGCTTCGCTTTCAACTAACCGGTAGGGCATCATCTCTAACGAAATTAGTCTAGCTATGTGGGCGTTCAAACCCTGTGTACGCGGATGCGAGGCTAAGTACTTCCTTTTTCTAACCATAGTCTCATGTAGGGTGAGCTGGACTGGAGAGCTGGAGATCGTGGAACTAGCGGGGGTGCCGGTGGACATGGCAGACTGAGAGACGGTGGGAGATGGTATTGTTGCCGCCGGTGCCCTAGATGCAGTGTTTCCTACTACGAAACTGGTGATTCCCTGACCCTGACTTCTTTGGCCTGGCAAAGAAACCTGCACAGATACTGCAGGTGGTGCAGAAAATGGTGGCCCTACACTGCCGGAAGGGATGTTGCGTTGATGACTAGCTTCATTGGCCGAGGGTGCTACAACCTTAAGGGACGTTTGGTAGTTAGTCCAAGCTTGCAAATGCATGGTGGTTAAATGTCTATGCATGCAACTTGTATTGAGACTTTTCAGATTCTGCCCTCTGCTTAAGGTAGTTGAACATTTTTGACAGATGACTTTGCGCTGATCAATTGGATGTTGTTTAAAAAAATGCCAGACTGCACTCTTTCTAGCATCGGATACCTTTTCAGGCATTGCAGACTGAGCTTTAACCGGATGGCCACGCTGTCCTCCAACAGGTTTTGACTTTGCCACGCGTTTTGGGCAAGATACGGGCCCGGCAGATGGAACCTGTTGCGATGTTGATGCCTGCTGCGGCCCCTCCTCCTCCGCTTCAGAACTGCTGCCGCCTGCACCCTGTTCCCCCAATGGCTGCCAATCGGGGTCAAGAACTGGGTCATCTATTACCTCTTCTTGTAGCTCGTGTGCAACTTCGTCTGTGTCACCTTGTCGGTCGGTGGTATAGCGTTCGTGATGGGGCAACATAGTCTCATCAGGGTCTGATTCTTGATCAGCACCCTGCGAGGGCAATGTTGTGGTCTGAGTCAAAGGACCAGCATAGTAGTCTGGCTGTGGCTGTGCATCAGTGCACTCCATGTCAGATTCAACTTGTAATGGGCATGGACTGTTAACTGCTTCACTTTCTAAGCCAGGGACGGTATGTGTAAAGAGCTCCATGGAGTAACCCGTTGTGTCGCCTGCTGCATTCTTCTCTGTTGTTGTTTTTGCTGAAGAGGACAAGGAAGCGACTTGTCCCTGACCGTGAACATCCACTAACGACGCGCTGCTTTTACTTTTACCAGTTTCACGAGAGGAGGCAAAAGAGCTAGAGGCTGAGTCAGCAAGATAAGCCAAAACTTGCTCTTTCTGCTCCGGCTTTAAAAGCAGTTTTCCTACTCCCAGAAAAGGGAGCGTTCGAGGCCTTGTGTAGCCAGACGACGAACCTGGCTCCACAGCTCCAGACTTAGGTGCAATATTTTTTTTCCCACGACCACCTGATGCTCCACCACTACCACTACCCTCATTACCAGCTGACAATGAACGCCCCCGGCCACGACCTCTTCCACCAGACTTCCTCATTGTTTTAAAAACGTTACCAAACTAACGGTATTTGTTGCAGTCACACAACTTACACGGTGAGCTATAACTTCAGTATGATTTAGCTACCCCTTTACAGGTGGGTGAGACCACAACGAAAATCAGGCACAATGTTACACACTCTGTTGTTGGTGGCAACAAATGAGAGAGATGCCACACACGCAGGACTGTCACTGAAGCGCAAATGTAAATATTAATCTCCCACTGATTTGTTTTGTTTTTTTTTAAAAAGGAGACTTTAGAAAAAAAAAAAAATAAATAAATGATTTTTTAAGGAAGAATTTATAAACCAAATAAAATAAAATGATTTTTTCAGGGAGAATTTAGAAAACAAATAAAACATAAAATAGCCTTTCTAGGGCCCAGTGAGTGAGAGAGGACGCACACAGGAGTCAGGAGTGGCACACAAGCCCAGAGGCCAATATTTATCTCCCACTGATTGATTTAGTGATTTTTTCAGGTAGATTTTGGAACCCAAATCAAGCATAAAAAATTAATAGGCTTTCTATGGGCCACAATTGGAGAGAGAGAGATGGCACACCCAGGAGTCAAGACTGGCACACAAGCAGAAAGGGCAATATTAATCTCCCACTGATTTGATTTTTTTTTTTTTTTTTCAGTGAGACTTTAGAAAAAAAAATACAAAAAAATGAATTTTTCAGGAAGAATTTAGAAACAAAATAAAATAAAATGATTGTTTCAGGGAGAATTTAGAAAACAAATAAAAACAAAATAGGCTTTGTAGGGCCCACTGAGTGAGAGAGGACGCAAACAGGAGTCAGGAGTGGCACACAAGCCCAGAGGCCAATATTTATCTCCCACTGATTGATTTAGTGATTTTTTCAGGTAGATTTTGGAACCCAAATCAAGCAAGAAAATTAATAGGCTTTCTATGGCCCACAATTGGAGAGAGAGAGATGGCACACCCAGGAGTCAAGACTGGCACACAAGCAGAAAGGGCAATATTAATCTCCCACTGATTTGATTTTTTTTTTTTTTTTTTCAGGGAGACTTTAGAAAAAAAAAATACAAAAAAAATGATTTTTTTTTCAGGAATAATTTAGAAACCAAATAAAATAAAATGATTTTTTCAGGGAGAATTTAGAAAACAAATAAAACAAAAAATAGGCTTTCTAGGGCCCACTGAGTGAGAGAGGACGCACACAGGAGTCAGGAGTGGCACACAAGCCCAGAGGCCAATATTTATCTCCCACTGATTGATTAAGTGATTTTTTCAGGTAGATTTTGGAACCCAAATCAAGCAAAAAAATTAATAGGCTTTCTATGGCCCACAATTGGAGAGAGAGAGATGGCACACCCAGGAGTCAAGACTGGCACACAAGCAGAAAGGGCAATATTAATCTCCCACTGATTTGTTTTTTTTTTTTTTTCAGGGAGACTTTAGAAAAAAAAAATACAAAAAAAATCATTTTTTTCAGGAATAATTTAGAAACCAAATAAAATAAAATGATTTTTTTCAGGGAGAATTTAGAAAACAAATAAAACAAAAAATAGGCTTTCTAGGGCCCACTGAGTGAGAGAGGACGCACACAGGAGTCAGGAGTGGCACACAAGCCCAGAGGCCAATATTTATCTCCCACTGATTGATTTAGTGATTTTTTCAGGTAGATTTTGGAACCCAAATCAAGCAAAAAAATTAATAGGCTTTCTATGGCCCACAATTGGAGAGAGAGAGATGGCACACCCAGGAGTCAAGACTGGCACACAAGCAGAAAGGGCAATATTAATCTCCCACTGATTTGATTTTTTTTTTTTTTTCAGGGAGACTTTAGAAAAAAAAAATACAAAAAAAATGATTTTTTTCAGGAATAATTTAGAAACCAAATAAAATAAAATGATTTTTTCAGGGAGAATTTAGAAAACAAATAAAACAAAAAATAGCCTTTCTAGGGCCCACTGAGTGAGAGAGGATGCACACAGGAGTCAGGAGTGGCACACAAGCCCAGAGGCCAATATTTATCTCCCACTGATTGATTAAGTGATTTTTTCAGGTAGATTTTGGAACCCAAATCAAGCAAAAAAATTAATAGGCTTTCTATGGCCCACAATTGGAGAGAGAGAGATGGCACACCCAGGAGTCAAGACTGGCACACAAGCAGAAAGGGCAATATTAATCTCCCACTGATTTGTTTTTTTTTTTTTTTTCAGGGAGACTTTAGAAAAAAAAAAATACAAAAAAATGATGTTTTTCAGGAATAATTTAGAAACCAAATAAAATAAAATGATTTTTTCAGGGAGAATATAGAAAACAAATAAAACAAAAAATAGGCTTTCTAGGGCCCACTGAGTGAGAGAGGACGCACACAGGAGTCAAGAGTGGCACACAAGCCCAGAGGCCAATATTTATCTCCCACTGATTGATTTAGTGATTTTTTCAGGTAGATTTTGGAACCCAAATCAAGCAAAAAAATAAATAGGCTTTCTATGGCCCACTGAGTGAGATATGACACAGACAGGGATGGCACTCTAGCAGAAATGCCAATCTTAATCTCCCACAAAAAAAAAAAAAAAAAAGGAACTGTCCTTCAATTACTATCTCCCTGCAGTAATCTCAGCCAGGTATGGCAGGCAGCAATAAGGAGTGGACTGATGCACAAATTAAATAAAAAGTGTGGACAAACAAACAAGATAGCTGTGCAGAAAGGAAGGAACAAGAGGATTTGTGCTTTGAAAAAAGCAGTTGGTTTGCACAGCGGCGTACACACAGCAATGCAGCTATCAGGGAGCCTTCTAGGGCAGCCCAATGAGCTACAGCGCTGAGGGGAAAAAAAAAAAAAATGTAGCTTCCACTGTCCCTGCACACCGAAGGTGGTGTTGGGCAGTGGAAATCGCTACAGCACAAGCGGTTTGGTGGTTAATGGACCCTGCCTAACGCTATCCCTGCTTCTGACGAAGCGGCAGCAACCTCTCCCTAGGCTCAGATCAGCAGCATTAACATGGCGGTCGGCGGGAACGCCCCTTTATAGCCCCTGTGACGCCGCGGACAGCAAGCCAATCACTGCAATGCCCTTCTCTAAGATGGTGGGGACCAGGACCTATGTCATCACGCTGCCCACACTCTGCGTTTACCTTCATTGGCTGAGAAATGGCGCTTTTCGCGTCATTGAAACGCGACTTTGGCGCGAAAGTCGCGTACCGCATGGCCGACCCCGCACAGGGGTCGGATCGGGTTTCATGAAACCCGACTTTGTCAAAAGTCGGCGACTTTTGAAAATGTTCGACCCGTTTCGCTCAACCCTAGTTGGGAGTGTTGTCTCCCTGTAGAGCACTTAGTGGGGCTTTGGACCTGTTGGCCGGGGGTGTTGGACGAAGTCCTGAATTGCACCTGGTCAGGCCACATGCCTCTGTGTTGGACGGTCCCAGGTGGGATGGACGTCCTGAAGAGCACAGTGTGATCGTGGTCCTGGACGGTCTGTGTTGGAAGCTCCTGTGAGTGGAGTCTTCCTGGAGCACCTGAAAGACCGTGGACCTGGACGATCTGTATTGGTGAAGTTATTGTCCTTCGGTGGATCTGGACTGACTAAGGTATGCCTGCCAGGCAAATTGTTGATTCCCGTGAGGCAGCTTTCCCTGAACACAGGACTGACAAGGAGTCAGCATGAGGAGCGGAGCTCCTGGAAGGTAACCCCGGAAAAGGGGGTTGTCATAAACTGTGATATACTGCATAGAAGTGTATTTGCATATGAACTGTGCGGTCAATCACGGCAACTGGTCAGATAAGGATCAGCGTGTTTAGTGACGTGTTGTGAATTCTGTTGTCAGGCTCCCTCCTGTGGTCATGAATGGTACTTCGGCTGGTTCTGTCCATGGACTTTCTCTGGTGCCTGTGGGTGTTTCTGAGTTTCCTTCCACAGGTGACGAGGCTAATTCGTTAGTGGGCTGCTCTATTTAACTCCACTTAGATCTTTGCCCCATGCCAGCTGTCAATGTTGTACTATGGCTCTAGTTCGCTCCTGGATCATTCTGAGTTCCTGTTGCTCCAGCAGAAGCTAAGTTCCTCTGTGCTATTTTGCTTGTTTGCTATTTTTTCTGTCCAGCTTGCTTTTGTCAATATTGCCTTGCTTGCTGGAAGCTCTGGGACGCAGAGGGGCGCCTCCCGCACCGTGAGTCGGTGCGGAAGGTGTTGTGAGTTCTGTTTTTGGGCTCCCTCTGGTGGTTACTGATGGTACTGGGTGACTTGTCTTTCCTGGGTTTCTGGGTTCCACCTGTTCCATCAGCATATGGGAGTTTCCTATTTAACCTGGCTTTGCTGGCATTTCCTCGCCGGTTATCAATGTATCCAGTGTGTCTTGTTACCTCTGCTCCCTGCTCCTAGAACCTTCTGGTCAAGCTAAGTTTGGATTTTCCTGTTTTGGTGTTTTGCTTAATTTGGTTTTTAGTCCAGCCTGCAGATATGTGATTCTTGCTGCTGGTTGCTCTAGTGGGCTGAAATTGCTCCTCATGTACCATGAGTTGGCACATGAGTTCAAGTAATTTCAGGATGGTTTTTTGAAGGGTTTTTCGCTGACCGCGCAGTTCACTTTTGTATCCTCTTCTATCTAGCTTTAGCGGGCCTCATTTTGCTGAAACTGTTTTCATACTGCGTATGTGCTTTCCTCTCATTTCACCGTCACTATATGTGGGGGGCTACTATTTCTGTGGGGGATTTCTCTGGAGGCAAGAGAGGTCTGTGTTTCTTCTAATAGGGGAAGTTAGATCTTTGGCTGGAGCGAGACGTCTAGGATCATCGTAGGCACGTTCCCCGGCTACTTTTATTTGTGTGTTAGGTTCAGGGTCGCGGTCAGCTCAGGTTCCATCGCCCTAGAGCTTGTTTGTATCTGTGCTTGTCCTTTAGTGATCCCCTGCCATTGGGATCATGACAGTATAACCGGCCCACAAAGTGTTAATTGTATTGGCTGAAGTAGGAGGATAAGTAGTCTGAGGAAGTTTTTTTTTTTTTTTTTTTTTCTCTTTCTCTTTCCCTCAGAGTTTGCTGCCTAGCCTTATTGCAGCCTGGCTACTTCCTCCTCCTCTTAATCTTTGAATGGCTCTGATCCCAGCTGTTTATCATGGACGTCCAGAGTTTGGCTTCCAGCCTGAATAATCTTGCCACTAAGGTTCAAAATATACAGGATTTTGTTGTACATGCTCCTATGTCTGAACCTAGAATTCCTGTCCCAGAGTTTTTTTTCAGGAGATAGATCTCGTTTTCTGAATTTTAGGAACAATTGCAAGTTGTTTCTTTCTTTGAAATCTCGCTCCTCTGGAGACCCTGCTCAGCAAGTCAAGATAATTATATCTTTCCTGCGGGGTGACCCTCAGGATTGGGCATTTGCATTGGCACCAGGGGACCCTGCGTTGCTTAATGCGGATGCGTTTTTTCTGGCATTGGGTTTGCTCTATGAGGAACCTAACCAAGAGATTCAGGCTGAAAAAGCTTTGTTGGCCCTCTCTCAGGGGCAAGATGAAGCAGAAATTTATTGTCAAAAATTTCGGAAGTGGTCGGTACTTACTCAGTGGAATGAGTGCGCTCTGGCTGCAAAGTTTAGAGATGGCCTTTCTGAGGCCATTAAAGATGTTATGGTGGGGTTCCCTGCGCCTGCTGGTCTGAATGAGTCTATGACTATGGCTGTTCAGATTGATCGGCGTTTACGGGAGCGCAAACCTGTGCATCATTTGGCGGTGTCGTCTGAACCGTCACCTGAGATAATGCAATGTGATAGAATTCAGTCCAGAAGTGAACGGCAAAAGTATAGGCGGAAAAAAGGGTTGTGCTTTTATTGTGGTGATTCAGCTCATGTTATATCAGCATGCTCTAAACGCACAAAAAAGGTTGATAAGTCTGTTGCCATTAGTACTTTACAGTCTAAGTTCATTCTGTCTGTGACTCTGATTTGTTCATTATCATCCATTTCCGTCGATGCCTATGTGGATTCAGGCGCTGCCCTGAGTCTTATGGATTGGTCATTTGCCAATCGCTGTGGGTTTAGTCTGGAGCCTCTGGAAGTCCCTATTCCTTTGAAGGGAATTGACTCTACACCTTTGGCTATGAATAAACCTCAGTACTGGACACAAGTGACCATGCGTATGACTCCCGTTCATCAGGAGGTGATTCGCTTCCTGGTACTGTATAATTTGCATGATGTTCTAGTACTTGGTCTGCCATGGTTACAAACTCATAATCCAGTCCTTGACTGGAAATCAATGTCTGTGTTAAGCTGGGGTTGTCAGGGGGTTCATGATGATGCACCTCCGATTTCTATCGCTTCATCTACTCTTTCTGAGATTCCTGTGTTTTTGTCTGACTATCGGGATGTTTTTGAGGAGCCTAAGCTCAGTTCGCTTCTTCCTCACAGGGATTGCGATTGTGCTATAGATTTGGTTCCAGGCAGTAAATTTCCTAAAGGTCGTTTGTTCAATCTGTCAGTGCCAGAGCATACTGCTATGCGGGATTATGTTAAGGAGTCCTTGGAAAAGGGACATATCCGTCCATCTTTGTCCCCTTTGGGAGCAGGTTTTTTTTTCGTGGCCAAAAAAGATGGTTCCTTGAGGCCTTGTATAGATTATCGTCTTTTGAATGAGATTACCGTAAAATATCAGTATCCTTTGCCATTGTTGACTGATTTGTTTGCTCGCATTAAGGGGGCTAAATGGTTCACTAAGATTGATCTTCGGGGTGCGTATAATCTTATACGAATAAAGCAAGGTGATGAGTGGAAAACCGCATTTAATACGCCTGAGGGCCATTTTGAGTATTTGGTAATGCCTTTTGGACTTTCTAATGCTCCTTCAGTCTTCCAGTCCTTTATGCACGATATTTTCCGTGAATATCTGGATAAATTTATGATTGTGTATTTGGATGATATTTTGGTTTTTTCTGATGACTGGGAGTCTCATGTTCAGCAGGTCAGGAAGGTGTTTCAGGTCCTGCGGGCCAATTCCTTGTTTGTAAAAGGCTCAAAGTGTCTCTTTGGAGTCCAGAAGATTTCTTTCTTGGGGTATATTTTTTCCCCTTCTACTATTGAGATGGATCCCGTCAAGGTTCAGGCTATTTGTGATTGGACACAGCCTACATCTCTTAAGAGTCTACAGAAGTTCTTGGGCTTTGCTAATTTCTATCGTCGTTTTATAACTAATTTTTCTAGTGTTGTTAAGCCTTTGACGGATTTGACTAAGAAGGGTGCTGATGTTGCTAATTGGTCTCCTGCGGCTGTGGAGGCCTTTCAGGAACTTAAGCGCCGGTTTTCTTCTGCTCCTGTGTTGCGTCAGCCAGATGTTTCGCTCCCTTTTCAGGTTGAGGTTGATGCTTCCGAGATTGGAGCGGGGGCGGTTTTGTCACAGAGAAGCTCCGATGGCTCAGTGATGAAGCCATGCGCGTTTTTTTCTAGAAAGTTTTCGCCGGCTGAGCGGAATTATGATGTTGGTAATCGGGAACTTTTGGCCATGAAGTGGGCATTTGAGGAGTGGCGTCATTGGCTAGAGGGTGCTAGACATCGTGTGGTGGTCTTGACTGATCACAAAAATTTGATTTACCTTGAGTCTGCCAGGCGTCTGAATCCTAGACAGGCTCGTTGGTCACTGTTTTTCTCTCGTTTCAATTTTGTGGTTTCATACCTGCCAGGTTCAAAGAATGTGAAGGCGGATGCTCTTTCTAGGAGTTTTGTGCCTGACTCCCTTGGAAATTCTGAGCCCTCTGGTATCCTTAGGGATGGGGTGATTTTGTCTGCTGTCTCCCCAAACTTGCGACGTGCTTTGCAGGAGTTTCAGGCGGCTAAACCTGATCGTTGTCCGCCTGAGAGACTGTTTGTTCCGGATAATTGGACCAGTAGAGTCATCTCCGAGGTCCATTCTTCTGCGTTGGCAGGTCATCCTGGAATATTTGGTACTAGAGACTTGGTGGCCAGGTCTTTTTGGTGGCCTTCCTTGTCGAGGGATGTGCGTTCTTTTGTGCAGTCTTGTGAGGTTTGTGCTCGGGCTAAGCCTTGCTGTTCTCGGGCCAGTGGATTGTTGTCACCTTTGCCTATCCCGAAGAGGCCTTGGACGCACATTTCCATGGACTTTATTTCGGATCTCCCTGTCTCTCAAAAAATGTCCGTCATCTGGGTTGTGTGTGATCGCTTTTCTAAAATGGTTCATCTGGTACCCTTGCCTAAGTTGCCTTCCTCCTCTGAGTTGGTCCCTCTGTTTTTTCAGAACGTGGTTCGTTTGCATGGGATTCCTGAGAACATCGTTTCTGACAGGGGATCCCAGTTTGTGTCTAGATTTTGGCGGACGTTCTGTGCTAAGATGGGCATTGATTTGTCCTTTTCGTCTGCATTCCATCCTCAGACGAATGGCCAGACTGAACGAACTAATCAGACCTTGGAAACTTATTTAAGGTGTTTTGTTTCTGCTGATAAGGATGACTGGGTTACCTTTTTGCCGCTGGCCGAGTTTGCCCTTAATAATCGGGCTAGTTCTGCTACCTTGGTTTCTCCTTTCTTTTGTAATTCGGGGTTTCATCCTCGTTTTTCCTCTGGTCAGGTGGAACCTTCTGATTGTCCTGGAGTGGACATGGTGGTGGATAGGTTGCATCGGATTTGGAGTCATGTGGTGGACAATTTGAAGTTGTCCCAGGAGAAGGCTCAGCAGTTTGCTAATCGCCGTCGCCGCGTGGGTCCTCGACTTCTTGTTGGTGACTTGGTGTGGTTGTCTTCTCGTTTTGTTCCTATGAAGGTCTCTTCTCCTAAGTTCAAGCCTCGGTTCATCGGTCCCTATAGGATCTTGGAAATTCTTAACCCTGTGTCGTTTCGTTTGGATCTCCCGGCATCGTTTGCTATTCATAATGTGTTTCATCGGTCGTTGTTGCGGAAGTATGAGGTACCTGTTGTTCCTTCTCTTGAGCCTCCTGCTCCAGTGCTGGTGGAGGGAGAATTGGAGTATGTTGTGGAGAAGATCTTGGATTCTCGTGTTTCCAGACGGAAACTCCAGTATTTGGTCAAGTGGAAGGGTTATGGTCAGGAGGATAATTCTTGGGTGGTTGCCTCGGATGTTCATGCTGATGATTTGGTTCGCGCTTTTCATAGGGCTCATCCTGGTCGCCCTGGTGGTTCTCGTGAGGGTTCGGTGACCCCTCCTCAAGGGGGGGGTATTGTTGTGAGTTCTGTTTTTGAGCTCCCTCTGGTGGTTACTGATGGTACTGGGTGACTTGTCTTTCCTGGGTTTCTGGGTTCCACCTGTTCCATCAGCATATGGGAGTTTCCTATTTAACCTGGCTTTGCTGGCATTTCCTCGCCGGTTATCAATGTATCCAGTGTGTCTTGTTACCTCTGCTCCCTGCTCCTAGAACCTTCTGGTCAAGCTAAGTTTGGATTTTCCTGTTTTGGTGTTTTGCTTAATTTGGTTTTTAGTCCAGCCTGCAGATATGTGATTCTTGCTGCTGGTTGCTCTAGTGGGCTGAAATTGCTCCTCATGTACCATGAGTTGGCACATGAGTTCAAGTAATTTCAGGATGGTTTTTTTGAAGGGTTTTTCGCTGACTGCGCAGTTCACTTTTGTATCCTCTGCTATCTAGCTTTAGCGGGCCTCATTTTGCTGAAACTGTTTTCATACTGCGTATGTGCTTTCCTCTCATTTCACCGTCATTATATGTGGGGGGCTGCTATTTCTGTGGGGGATTTCTCTGGAGGCAAGAGAGGTCTGTGTTTCTTCTAATAGGGGAAGTTAGATCTTCGGCTGGAGCGAGACGTCTAGGATCATCGTAGGCACGTTCTCCGGCTACTTTTATTTGTGTGTTAGGTTCAGGGTCGCGGTCAGCTCAGGTTCCATCGCCCTAGAGCTTGTTTGTATCTGTGCTTGTCCTTTAGTGATCCCCTGCCATTGGGATCATGACAGGAAGGTATTTTTCCCTGCACTCTCTGCGTGGTCTTTTGTAGGTTTTTGTGCTGACCGCAAAGTAACCTTTTCTATCCTCGGTCTGTTCAGTAAGTCGGGCCTCACTTTGCTAAATCTATTTCATCTCTGTGTTTGTATTTTCGTCTTTACTCACAGTCATTATATGTGGGGGGCTGCCTTTTCCTTTGGGGAATTTCTCTGAGGCAAGGTAGGTTTTATTTTTCTATCTTCAGGGCTAGCTAGTTTCTCAGGCTGTGCCGAGTTGCATAGGGAGCGTTAGGCGCAATCCACGGCTATTTCTAGTGTGTTTTGATAGGTTTAGGGATTGCGGTCAGCAGAGTTCCCACGTCCCAGAGCTCGTCCTTATTATCAGTAACTATCAGGTCCATTATTTGTCCTAACCACCGGATCATAACAGTGACGTAAGCTAACGATGTAAAACCATACGTAATGAAGTAATGGACTATGTGTAAGCCGGTGATATATAACCTGCCTTACGGTGCAGTTTATGATGCTTAAATAAACCGTATGGACTGTTTTTTGTGATGACTAGTGTTGAGCGATACCGTCCGATACTTGAAAGTATCAGTATCGGATAGTATCGGCCGATACCCGAAAAGTATCGGATATCGCCGATACCGATACCCGATACCAATACAAGTCAATGGGACACCAAGAATCGGAAGGTATCCTGATGTTTCCCAGGGTTTGAAGGAGAGGAAACTCTCCTTCATGCCCTAGGATCCATATTAATGTGTAAAATAAAGAATTAAAATAAAAAATATAGATATAATTACCTCTCCGGAGGCCCCTGGACATCACCGCTGGTAACCGGCAGCCTTCTTTGTTTAAAATGAGCGCATTTAGGACCTGAGAATGACGTCGCGGCTTCTGATTGGTCGCGTGTCGCTCATGTGACCGCCACGCGACCAATCAGAAGCCGCGACGTCATTCTCAGGTCCTAAATTCCTAGAATGAGGAGTTTAGGGCCTGAGAATGACGTCGCGGCTTCTGATTGGTCGCGTGCCGCTCATGTGACCGCCACGCGACCAATCAGAAGCCGCGACGTCATTCTCAGGTCCTAAATTCCTAGAATGAGGAGTTTAGGGCCTGAGAATTACGTCGCGGCTTGTGATTGGTCGCGTGGCGGTCACATGAGCGGCACGCGACCAATCAGAATCCGTGACGTCATGGGAGTCCCTAAACGCGCTCATTTTAAACAAAGAAGGCTGCCGGTTACCAGCGGTGATGTCCAGGGGCCTCCGGAGAGGTGAGTATATCAATATTTTTTATTTTAATTCTTTATTTTACACATTACTATGGATCCGATACCGATACCCGATACCACAAAAGTATCGGAACTCGGTATCGGAATTCCGATACCGCAAGTATCGGCCGATACCCGATACTTGCGGTATCGGAATGCTCAACACTAGTGATGACAGAAACCGTGCAAAACCATGCCCGTGTGCGTGATCCCATGCCAAGCAAGTATTCCCCTACCCGTTAGTGAGTGCAATCTTACAACTTGTAGGTTACATTTATCAATATCCCGTTTACCCCTAATACTACAAGTACTGAAACCCTGAAACCTTTGGATGCTCGATCACCAGAAGCCCCACTAATAGTGTTGAGCATTCCGATACCGCAAGTATCGGGTATCGGCCGATACTTGCGGTATCGGAATTCGATACCGAGATCCGATACTTTTGTGGTATCGGGTATCGGTATCGGATACATAGAGATGTGTAAAATAAAGGATTAAAATAAAAAATATTGATATATTTACCTCTCCGGCGGCCCCTGGACTCAGCGCGGGTAACCGGCAGGCTTCGTTGTTCAAAATCAGCTCTTTTAGGACCTGAGAATCACGTCCCGGCTTCTGATTGGTCGCGGGCCGCCCATGTGACCGCCACGCGACCAATCACAAGCCGCGACGTCACCGCAAGCTATTAGCGCGCTCATTTTTGAAAAATGAGCGCGTTAATGACTTTCAAAGACGTAGCGGCTTGTGATTGGTCGCGGCCACGCGACCAATCACAAGCCGCGACGTCACCGCAAGCTATTAACGCGCTCATTTTTAAAAATGAGCGCGTTACTGGCTTTCAAAGACGTAGCGGCTTGTGATTGGTCGCGTGGCCGCGACCAATCACAAGCCGCGACGTCACCGCAAGCTATTAACGCGCTCATTTTTAAAAATGAGCGCGTTAATGGCTTTCAAAGACGTAGCGGCTTGTGATTGGTCGCGTGGCCGCGACCAATCACAAGCCGCTACGTCTTTGAAAGCCATTAACGCGCTCATTTTTAAAAATGAGCGCGTTAATAGCTTGCGGTGACTTCGCGGCTTGTGATTGGTCGCGTGGCAGTCACATGGGCGGCCCGCGACCAATCAGAAGCCGGGACGTGATTCTCAGGTCCTAAAAGCGCTGATTTTGAACAAAGAAGCCTGCCGGTTACCTGCGCTGAGTTCAGGGGCCGCCGGAGAGGTAAATATATCAATATTTTTTATTTTAATTCTTTATTTTACACATCCCTATGGATCCCAGGGCCTGAAGGAGAGTTTCCTCTCCTTCAGACCCTGGGAACCATGAGAATACCTTCCGATACTTGATGTCCCATTGACTTGTATTGGTATCGGATATCGGTATCGGCGATATCCGATATTTTTCGGGTATCGGCCGATACTATCCGATACCGATACTTTCAAGTATCGGACGGTATCGCTCAACACTACCCACTAATGTATGGTATTGTTGAATTTACAATGGGTATCACTCATGTAATGTAAACTAAAAGTGAAATCTTTGGCACTGTACTATACCTCTATTTCTCTGCCGTATCTGTGCTTCATTAATCGTGGCATCCATTAAAGGGGTGCACGGAGACTATTTTGCCTGGGTCCCATGAAAACCTGGAGCTGTCCCTATGTGTCTGTATATGTGTGCGTGTGGCTATACATGCATGTGCGTGTCTGTATGCGCTTATACATGTGTGTGTATGTATGTGTCTGTTTATGCATGTGTGTATGTGTGTTTATGCATGTATGTGTCTGTGTATGTATGTGTTTATGCATGCATATGTCTGTGTACAGTATATACACCATGTTCCAAAATATTACGCAAATTATATTTTTCTTGGATTTCCCTAAACGGTCGGTGCAAATGACAGTCGGTCTAATAAAAGTCATCACCTGTTAGAGTATGCGCGAATTTTATTGAAGAAACCTCCCAATGATAACAGTATAATCTCTAAAATGAATAGAAACTCAAAATGTATTTTTCTAAATTATTAGGCACAGTAGAATTTCTAAACATTTGGTATGTTTCAAAGAACTGAAAATGCTCATTTGTTGAATTGCAGCATTAGGAGGTCACATTCACTGAACAAACAAGCTATTTATTGGAGAGTTTCTGCTTGTATTTCTTTGCATCAAGTCAAAATAGCCTCCCAGAGCTACTGTTTTGATGTGAACTGCCTCCCACCCTCATAGATACTCCAAAGGTTCTCTATAGGGTTGAGGTCAGGGGAAGATGGTGGCCACACCTCGAGTTTATCTCCTTTTATGCCCATAGCAGCCAATGACTCAGAGGTATTCTTTGCAGCATGAGATGGTGCATTGTCATGTATGAAGATGATTTTGCTCCTGAAGGCACGTTTCTGCTTTTTATTCCATGGAAGAAAGTTGTCAGTCAGAAACTCTTTATACTTTGCAGAAGTCATTTTCACACCTTCAGGAACCTTAAAGGGCCCTACCAGCTGTTTCCCCATGATTCCAGCCCAAAATCATGACTCCTCCACCTCCTTGCTGATGTCGCAGCCTTATTGGGACATGGTGGCCATCCACCAACCATCCACTATTCCATCCATCTGCACCATCCAGGGTTGCTCGACACTCATCAGTAAACAAGACTGTTTGAAAATTAGTCTTCATATATGTCTGGGTCTACTGCAACCGTGTCTGCTTGTGAACACTGTTTAGGGGTGGCCGAATAGTAGGTTTATGTACCAAATCAAGCCTTTGAAGGATCCTACACCTTGAGGTTTGAGGGACTCCAGAGGCACCAGCAGCTTCAAATATCTGTTTGCTGGTTTGTACTGGCTTTTTTGCAGCTGCTCTCTTAATTTGATCAACTTGCCTGGCAGAAACCTTCCTCATTATGCCTTTATCTGCACAAACACATCTGTGCTCAGATTCAGCCACAAATCTCTTAACAGTACGATGATCACGCTTAAAGGGAACCTGTCACCCCCAAAATGGAAGGTGAGCTAAGTCCATTGGCATCAGGGGCTTATCTACAGCATTCTAGAATGCTGTAGATAAGCCCCTGATGTATCCTGAAAGAAGAGAAAAAGAGGTTAGATTATAATCATCCAGGGGCAGTCCCGGTCCGGTTCTGGTCCAATGCATGTCACGGTCCGGTCTGGCGCCTCCTATCTTCATACGATGATGTCCTCTACTTCTCTTCATGCTGCGGCTCTGGCGCAGGCGTACTTTGTCTGCCCTGTTGAGGGCAGAGCAAATAACTGCGCCGGAGCCACAGCATGAAGAGAAGAAGAGGACGTCATCTGATGAAGATAGGAGGCGCCGGATCGGACCGTGACACCCATCGGACCAGAACCGGACCGTGACCGCCCTTTGGTGAGTATAAACTAACTAGATGGTGGCCCGATTCTAACGCATCGGGTATTCTAGAATATGTATGTATGTATGTATGTATATAGCAGCCACATAGTATATAGCACAGGCCACGTAGTATATAGGAGCCATGTAGTATATAGCAGACAAATACGACGTGGTCTGTGCTATATACTATGTGGCTGCTATATACAAACATACATACATATTGTAGAATATCGAATGCATTAATACAGGCCACGCAATATATAACAGTGGCCACGCAGTATATAGCAGAGCCCAAACAGTATATAACACAGCCCATGTACTATATGACACAGCCACACAGTATATAACACAGACGACGTAGTATAAAACACAGGCCACACAGTATATAACACTGGCCACGTAATATATAACACAGGCCACGCAGTATATAACACTGGCCACATAATATATAGCACAGCACATGCAGTATATAACACTGGCCAGGTAGTATATAGCAGCCACGCGGCACATTACACAGCCCATGAAGTATATAACACTAGCCACGTAATATATAGCACAGCCCATGCAGTACATAACACAGCCCACATAGCATCTAACACTGGCCAGGTAGTATATAGCAGCCACGTGGTATATAACACTGCCCACATAGTATTTAGCAGTGTGGGCACCATATTCCTGTTAAAAAAATAATTAAAATAAAAAATAGCTATTTACTCACCCCTGGGATCCAATCCAGCGAGGCTCTGGCGCAGGCGATGAGCGCGCGGCTGCCGCCATCTTCGGTTTCCAGGATGCATTACGAAATTACCCACATGACTTAGCGGTCTCACAAGACTGCTAAGTGTTCTGGGTAATTTTGCAATGCATCTCTGCGAACGGAAGATGGCGGCAGCCGCGTGCGGCTCGGCGAACTATGGAGGGTGAGGCGTGGGAAAATATTCTGAAAAGTTCCCAGGCTCAAGTTCATATAAGTTCATCCAGCAGAGGGCGCATCACCGCGACTCGAGGTAACTACAGTACATTCCCCTGCATTCCATTCATTCACCAAGTTTTACAGTCAGGAGCACAGCTGCATTAGCAGGCTTCTGGGTGTAAAATGATTTAACCCCTTCAAATGGATTTACAGCGTGGGACAAGACTGTAATGACGGAAGGTATGGAATATTTTTGTTTGTTTTTTTTTAACTTTATTTCAGGTGACAAGGGTCTTCAGGTGGATTAAGAGTATAATAAAAAATTAAAAACAGGAAGAAAAAGAACCACTCTAAACAATGCCGCACACCACTACTGAGTATATACATGTATATATATATATATATATATATATATATAAGGTAAACTTTATTGATGCAATAGTATTAAAAACATCTAAAACATCCCCACCAAAACCCAAAAGATCCTGCCAAATATAACAAAGATCAGAACTTGCATGGCAAAAAATTATTAAATAAATATACAATGTACTGTAACAGAATATAATGCAAGGAATCAGTGTAACACGTGACCTTTTATGTAATCACTCAGATCTTTATCTATTTCTTATTGAGGTTATGCTGGTGCTCGGTATCTATAGCACTATGTCCCTCGCACATCACTGACAGTAGGACCACGGTTGTCGCCGCTTTTGTGAGGTTATTTTACTTCACACACAGTGACATTATAGCATATTGTGCCATTGCTTTGGTCCTTTTTTGTGCCTCTATATGTTCACTTTTGTTTTCTGGCATACAGGTACTGTAATTTACTTTTAGGCATTGGCTGTTGCAGCATGTTTTTCATCCACCAGATGGGCATTTACTCATGTAACCACACATGCTTTGCTTTACCCCTGGGATGTATATTAGCCATTAGGTGATTACATAAAAGGTCATGTGTTACATTGATTCCTTGCATTATATTCCGTTACAGTACATTGTATATTTATTTAATAATTTTTTGCCATGCAAGTTCTGATCTTTGTTGTATTTGGCAGGATCTTTTGGGTTTTGGTGGGGATGTTTTAGATGTTTTTAATATTGTTGCATCAATAAAGTTTACCTTTTTATATATATACTTAGTAGTGGTGTGCGGCATTGTTTAGAGTGGTTCTTTTTCTTCCTGTTTTTCATGTTACATTGCCGCTTCTCCACACCCCATATGCTCTGACCTGTAGAATTGTTGTGCGCCAGTGCCCGCTTTATTATAATAAAAAATTAAAACACCATGTGTCTTTAATTCATTAAAATACTTCTTAATAATGTGTGTGTGTTTTATTATCCATTTCGTACTATTGGATTAATAATGGATAGGTGTCATAATTGATGCCTCTCCATTATTAATCTGGCTTAATGTCACCTTACAATAGCAAGGTGACATTAACCCTTCATTACCCCATATCCCACCGCTACATGGGAGTGGGAAGAGAGTGGCCAAGTGCCAGAATAGGCACATCTTACAGATGTGCCTTTTCTGGGGTGGCTGGGGGCAGATGATTTTAGCCAAGGGGGTCCTATAACCATGGTCCCTCTCTAGGCTATTAATATCTGCCTTCAGTCACTGGTTTTCCCACTCTGGCGGAGAAAATTGCGTGGGAGCCCACGCCATTTTTTCCGGGATTTAACCCTTTAATTTAATAGCTAGAGACCCCAAATATGACACAAAGACACTTCTTACATTAATAAAGAGGAATATGTAATAAAACAAGGGATATAAGATGGTTTACTGTATGTAAACCATGTCTCATATCCTGTCGGTTTTGTGAAGGATATAGGAAAAGCCGGCAATTGAATTGCTGGCTTTTCTGCCATCTAGCGCTAATTTAAATATATATATATATATATATATATATATATATATATATATATATACAGTGGGGCAAAAAAGTATTTAGTCAGTCAGCAATAGTGCAAGTTCCACCATTTAAAAAGATGAGAGGCGTCTGTAATTTACATCATAGGTAGACCTCAACTATGGGAGACAAACTGAGAAAAAAAAATCCAGAAAATCACATTGTCTGTTTTTTTAACATTTTATTTGCATATTATGGTGGAAAATAAGTATTTGGTCAGAAACAAAATTTCATCTCAATACTTTGTAATATATCCTTTGTTGGCAATGACAGAGGTCAAACGTTTTCTGTAAGTCTTCACAAGGTTGCCACACACTGTTGTTGGTATGTTGGCCCATTCCTCCATGCAGATCTCCTCTAGAGCAACTTTAAATGACACTTTTTATGGATATCTTAGAGAAATGGCTTTCTTCTTCCACTCTTCCATAAAGGCCAGATTTGTGCAGTGTACGACTGAGTGTTGTCTTATGGACAGACTGTCCCACCTCTGCAGTTCATCCAGAGTGATCATGGGCCTCCTGGCTGCATCTCTGATCAGTCTTTTCTTGTTTGAGATGAAAGTTTAGAGGGATGGCCAGGTCTTGGTAGATTTGCAGTGGTATGATATTCTTTTCATTTTAATATGATTGCTTGCACAGTGCTCCTTGGGATGTTTAAAGTTTTGGAAATCATTTTGTATCCAAATTTGGCTTTAAACTTCTCCACAACAGTATCACGGACCTGCCTGTTGTGTTGATTGGTCGTCATGATGCCCTCAAACAGAACCTTGAGGCTATCACAGAGCAGGTGTATTTATACGGAGACTTGATTACACACTGGTGGATTCTATTTATCATCTTTAGGCATTTAGGACAACATTGGATCATTCAGAGATCCACAATGAACTTTTGGATTGAGTTTCCTGCACTGAAAGTAAAGGGGCCAAATAATATTACACTTTTCAGTTTTTGAATGTCCACAAAAATTTAAAATAACCAATACATTTCATTCAACTTCACATTTGTGTTCCACTTGTTGTTGATTCTTCACCAAAAATTTACAGTTGGTATCTTTATGTTTGAAGCATGATATGTGGGAAAAGGTTGAAAAGTTCTAGGGAGCCGAATACTTTCGCAAGGCACTGTATATGGTTGTCTTTCTCTAGCATTTTACAGCCTGCTATATTGAGGCATTTCTATTTAGGGGGTATCTAGACTTTGTATTTTGAGTTTATTATAATTATTGAAGGTTATATTTTAATAGGGTTTTTTTCAAGTAAGCTGTTGTATTTATACCCTTGATGAATTCAATTTTGTAAGATTATTAACTAAATTTTCAAGTTATCTCCGATCCATAGTCTCCAACCACTGCCCTGCCCAGTGATTCTGAGAACAAGGGTCTGCAGTCTTGTCCAGAATAGAGCAAACTTGTGCATGCTTGGCCTTTGTTCTCTCCCTTATCTATAAAGCTGCTGAGCGCTGTGCTTGGTTATTTCCATCAGTTCCACAGACAATGAATAGTGCAGAAGTCAAGCATTCGCCAATCTAATCCATTCATGTCTGAGCTGCAGAGTCCTGTTCTTAGGATTGTTGGGGTACCAGCGTCAGTTCCCCAAAAGTCAGTAAGTTACCCCTTATCATTGGAATAACTTGATTTTTATTTGGGGAATAACATTAGACGCCAGATGGTATAGATACTAGTGATGAGCGAACGTGCTCTCCCCTACTCAGTACTCACCCGAGTATCACTATGCTCTGTGTACTCGTCGAGCAACGAGTATTTCCGGGATTATTTGGCGGGAGCTCGGGTCTCCACCCTGCATTTCTGGCACTCTTTAGAGCGCCAATGACAATGCTGGAATTGGCTGCCATGCACTGTAATGCTGCAGTCATCTTTGTTGTGGTATTACAGTGACTGGCTGGCCGCACAGCATCATCAGGGCTATAAGAGACCTGGCACCGCCCTGCTCGCCGCATTCTGCTCTGGACTTAGCAAGTGTAGGGAGAGCTGCTGCTGAGATAGGGTCAGAATCGTCCTTTTAATAGTTAGCGTAGGTCTACAACTGTTCAGTCCACAACTCCTGAGAAACCAAAAGTCATTCTTAGGGCTAATTCGGGGGTCTGCAGACTAGCGGTGGATACCGCGTCGCACTAGCACAAGCCAGCAGCGGTCTCTTGATACCTAACTGTGAACATTATAACCCGGACTTCATTACCTCGAGCAGCTCATACCGCACTAGTGCCGCACATTCCACATCACGTCCAAGGGACACTTCTATATCTTCCTAATGGAAATTGTTACTGAAGAAGGCCAAGCATTGAGGCCGAAACGTTTATTTTGATGACTACAATAAATTAGAAAAAACTCCATTTAAGTTGAGTGCCTAAGTTTATCTTTCATGTTATCTGTGGCTGTGGCCTGGTGTATCTGTGGTAGATAAATCGTAGTTTCGCAGGCATACGTATCATAGTTCTGTGTGCTATATTTTATACAGTCTGTTATGTCAGGCTGAGGCCTGGTGCATCTGTGGTGGAAAAATCATAGCTCCGCAGGCATACGTGTCATAGTTCTGTGTGCTAGCTTTGTTCTACTTTTTTTTTTTCAAAAATTCACCAAAAAACTAAAAATATTTTATACAGTCTGTTATCTGTGGCTGCGGACTGGTGAATCTGTGGTGGAAAAATCATCTTTTTGCAGGCATACATAGCATAGTTCTTTGTGCTAGCCTTGTTCTACTCTTATTATTTTTTTCAAAAATTCACCAAAAACCAAAATACATTTTTATACAGTTTGTTATGTCAGGCAGAGGACTTGTGTATCTGTGGTGGAAAAATCGTAGCTTCGCAGGCCCAAGTTTCATAGTTCATTCTGCTAGCCTTGATGTACTCATTTTTAATTTTTTGGCAAATTTCACTTACAACAGAAGAAAAAAATTATACAGTCTGTTATCTGTGGCTGCAGCCTGGTGTAATAACCATAGCTTTTTAGGCATACTGATCAGTTATAATTTTGCTCAAAATAAATATATTTGTATTGAGCTTTTGAAATAGTTCAGTAGTCCATTTAAAATTGGCAAGGCAAGGGACGGGGTAGTGCATGTGATGCTGATGGTTCAAGCAGAGGACGAGGCCGTGGCCAAGCTGAAAGTGGGACACAACAAAGACCCACATCTTCTCGCTTGACTTTCCTGTCCCAGTTTCTAGGGGATCACAGCATACCACTATTGAAGCCAGATCAGTGTGAAATGGTTGCTGGTTGGATAGCAGATAATGCTTCCAGTCACTTAGCCACCACCGCCATGTCTTCCACATGGTCAAGTCAGAGTAGCCGTGAGTGTGGACTGGATATTACTCACCCTGATCCTCGTTCCTCCCACCATGCCGAGTGCCCTGAGACAACTTATCCCACACTTGGACACTACGAAAAGCTGTTCAGTTCTCCCTTTCAAGATTCTGGACTCTCGGCCGGTCAACTTGAAGTGAGGCAAGATGAGATTGCATGTACACATGCCCAAAGCTTTGACCAGCCACGGTCACACGAAGGCGATGGTGGGAAAGTGTCACAAGAGATGGACGATGATGAGACACAATTGCCAGAAAGTCAGGAAGAGGAGCAGGGTACGGATGTTGAAGACAAGGTGGTGGATGACATAGTGACTGACCCAACCTGGCAGGAGGACATGCAGAGCAAGGACAGCAGCACACATGAGGAAGGAGGCATATCACCCCAACAGGCAGGAAGAAGCAGTGTGGTGGCCACAGACAGAAGGCGTGCATCTGTTCCCCGTAACACCAACATGAGGGAAGTTGCCATTCTAACTGTTAGATCTTCCCGAGTCTGGTTATTTTTTAAAGACTCTGCCGATAACCCCAAACAGGCCATTTGCAGCACCTGCATGACCGCATCAGCAGGGGTAGCAAATTTAAAAGCCTGACCACCACCAGCATGATCAGGCACATGGCAGCGAAGCTCCTGACTTTGTGGGCTGAACCCCAGGCTCCAGGAATACTGTCTTCAGGTGACACCACTGCTTCTTCCACTGTTTTGCACAGAAGCCAATCCCTAGTCCACCGTGCATACGAAGATGGCTCTAGCCCTGCACCTGTTGTTGACCACAGTCAAGCAACACTATCAGCAAGCCCATCTACCTCCTTGTCCAAGCACAGCCTTCAGTTGTCTATACCCCAGTCATTGGAGTGCAAGCAGAAATACCCAGCCAATGACCCACAGGCCACAGTACTAAATTCTAACATTTCTCTTCTGCTTGCACTAGAAATGTTGCCTTTTAGACTCATTTAGGTGGAAGCTTTCTGCAACCTGATGGTGGAGGCTGTCCCAAGGTACTCAGTCCCCAGTCTCCCGGCTTGCCGTACCGGCATTACACCATCATGTGTCCCACAACATTACCCTTGCCCTCAACAATGCTGTTAATGGGAAAGTCCACCTATCCATGCACATATGGACAAGTGCTTGTGGGCATGGATGGTACATCTCACCGACGGCACACTCGGTTAACATAGTGGAAGTCAGGACCCATTTGGACCTTGGGATCGAACACATCTTCCCCACGCTGAGGATTGCGGGCCCTGCATCAGTCAGTGTTGCTCCCAGAGTCTACAGCTCCTGCACCTCCTCCACCTCCTCCTCTTCAGCCTTCATCTCTGAAATCAACACATCAGTCAGAAGCTGGGAGCGCTGCAGCAATGCCTCAGCCAAGCTGCAACAGGCTGTGCTGAAGCTAATCTGCATAGGTGACAAACCGCACAATGCAGAAGAGTTGTGGACAGCACTGAAAGAGCAGTCAGATATTTGGATGACACTGCTGAACCTACAGCCAGGCATGGTCGTGTGTGACAATGGCCAGAACCTGATGGTGGTTCTGAGGCAAGGTGAGCTCACACGCATACCTTGCCAGGTTCATTTGCTTAACCTCGTGGTTTAACATTTTCTGAAAAGCTACCCGGAGCTGCCAGATCTGCTAGTGAAAGTATGCCATCTGTCTGCCCATTTTAGAAGTCAGCTACAGCTTCAGCCGCCCTTACCGTGCTTCAGCAGCATTTGCAGCTTCCGGGTCACCGACTGGTGTGTGAGGTCTCCACGTGCTGGAACTCTACACTGCATATGTTAGAAAGGATTTGTGAGCAGAATAGGGCAGTTGTTGACGACCAACATCAACAAGGCCGTTGATATTCAGTTCAGACTCCACACATAAGACCTTAGGAGTGGACACGGATGTCAGACATATGTACCATCCTACAAAACTTTGAGGACTGCACCAAGATGGTGATCAGCGATGACTCCATAATTAGCATCACCATCCCATTTCTCAGCATTCTGAAATCCTCTCTGCTCAGAATTAAAGAGGATTCCTTGCAGGCAGAGCATGAGGACATGGAGCAAGGAACCATACAGGGGGATTACACACAGCCCAGCCTCATGTCTTCCCAACGTGGATTGGTAGGCAATGAGGAGGAGGAGGAAGAACAGGAGCTACTTTCATGCGCTATAGTTGGTACTACAAGCACAGCTGTCATACCGTCTGTTCAGCGGGGATGGCCTGAAGACAGGGAGGAGGAGAATGAGGAGGAGGACAGCATGGTCAGTTGTCCTGTTGGTGAGGACTCGGAAGTCTTGCCTGTTAGCAGTCTGGCACGCATGGCTGACTTTATGTTGCGCTGCGTATCACGTGACCCTCGCATTATAAAAATTTTTGGTTACATTCGTTACTGGTTGGTGACACTTCTAGACCCATGCTACAAGGAGAACTTTCAATCTCTTCTGCCAGTAGCAGAGAGGTGTACTAAATGTTGCAGCACCACCCTTGTAGCGGAATTACCGTATATACTCGAGTATAAGCCGAGATTTTCAGCCCATTTTTTTGGGCTGAAAGTCCCCCTCTCGGCTTATACTCGAGTCATATACCCGGTGTCGGCAGGGGAGGGGGAGCGGGGGCTGTGTAATCATACTTACCTGCTGCAGCGCGGTCTCTGCAGTCCCTGGCTTCTCCGGCGCTGCAGCTTCTTCCTGTACTGAGCGGTCACATGGCACCGCTCATTACAGAAATGAATAGGCGGCTCCACCCCTATAGGGGAGGAGCCGCATATTCATTGCTGTAAATGATCGGTGCCATGTGACCGCTCAATTACAGGAAGAAGCTGCAGCGCCGGAGAAGCCAGGGACTGCAGGGATCGCGCCGCAGCAGGTAAGGGGAGCGCAGCGCTATAATTACCTGCTCCTCGCTCCGGTGCGGCTCTGTCTGCAGCGTCCTCTAGCAGTGACGCTCAGGTTAGAGGGCGCTGTGACATAGTCAGTGCGCGCCCTCTGCTGAGCGTCAGTGCTGGAGACGGAGCCGCAGAGGAGCAGGTAATTATTGGAAGCGCTGGCATCCTGAGAAGAGAGGTGAGTATGTGATTTTTTTTTTTTATTGCAGCCGCATTCTATATGGCACAGCATTATAAGGAGCACCTATGGGGCCATAATCAAAGGTGTAGAGCATATATGGCACAACATTATAAGGAGCATCTATGGGGCCATAATCAAAGGTGCAGAGCATATATGGCACAGCATTATAAGGAGCATTTATGGGGCCATAATCAAAGGTGCAGAGCATATATGGCACAGCATTATAAGGGGCATCTATGGGGCCATAATCAAAGGTGCAGAGCATATATGGCACAGCATTATAAGGAGCATCTATGGGGCCATAATCAACGGTGCAGAGCATATATGGCACAGCTTTATAAGGGGCATCTATGGGGCCATAATCAACGGTGCAGAGCATTCTATATGGCACAGCATTATAAGGAGCATCTATGGGGTCATAATCAACGGTGCAGAGCATTCTATATGGCACAGCTTTATAAGGAGCATCTATGGGGCAATAATGAACGGTGCAGAGCATTCTATATAGCACAGTTGTATATGGAGCATCTATGGGGCAATAATGAACGGTATGGAGCATGTATTTTTCTTTTTGAAATTCACCGGTAGCTGCTGCATTTTCTACCCTAGGCTTATACTCGAGTCAATAAGTTTTCCCAGTTTTTTGTGGCAAAATTAGGGGGGTCGGCTTATACTCGGGTATATACGATACTTAAAAAATTCCCATGTGAGAACGCTGGCAGCAGACATCAGAGTTTGTTGTACAACCAAGGAGTCCAAGCGAGAGAGACAGAAGTACCATCCAGCTCAGGCAGGGGAACAATTGGAAAGTTCTGGGACAGTTTTCTCACACCCTCCCTTTGTGCCGACACTGAGGCAATGGGTAATGTCACAAGAAGTGCAATGTTTGGGAAGATGCTGAGGGAGTACCATGCAGATCATACAAATGTCCTTCGTGATTCCTCTGTGCCTTTTAATTATTGGTTATCCAAGCTGGACATGTGGCATGGACAGGCTCTCTACGCCTTGGAGGTCCTGGCCTGCCCTGCTGCTTGCATTCTGTCAGAGTGAGTTTTTAGTGCCACCGGTGGAATTATAACAGATAAGGCTGACTCTTATAAAAATGAACAAGGGCTGGATTGGGCAAGATTTCTGTGCACCACCAAGTGAAAACAGCGAAACATAACCTCTAATATATTGTGCTTTTTGTGGAGGTGTATTGTCATGCACCTCTTCCCAACCACACATGGGTATCCGCTTCCTGATTTTGTCTGTTTGGTGTTATCCTCCTCCTTATCCTTATCCTCATCATCCACAACCAGTACAACACCAGGGTGAACCTTTTCCATGATGCAAAAGTTACTCAATGTTTGTGCAAGGGTGTTTTTCTGATGCCAGTTAACTAAGTAGAAACCAAAATAAACTCCCTCAAGGGGAACTGTCATCAAAATGAGATGTACATACTGTATATTACCATTAATATACATTTTACCATTTATTCTTATAGTATATATTCCAGTTTTAATATCTCTGCACCGTCCTTTTATAACCCAGTGTGTACCTCTACAATATGAAAATATTGAAACACTATTATATTTTGTTTTATATTCCTGTCTCTGAGCTGTTGCTAGGGACAAGCATATCTCATTGGACACAATCTGGCATCATATATATGAACCTGTATTCGCCCCTCCCTTTTGTTATTTACTTTCATCGGTGGATTCACATCACTTTTTTTTATTTCAGTATGATTTATCTTTATGTCTCTTCATTCTCCACCACTAATTCACCAGGCTTAACGTCTTCTGTGCTGCTACAGGCAGTCCAATTTTTGGCAAGGGTGTCTATGATTTCCATAGAACATTGTAAAAAAATGTGTCCCCCTTGGAGAAATGTTTGCCAGCCAATGCACTGCATGTATGGGCATTACAAGTGTAGGAGACACACTCCTTTACATTGGGCTTAGTTTTTAATGAGGCCTTCAGCAATGTCTCCTCATTCTCCACCACTAGATCACCACGCTTAATGTGTTCTGTGCTACTATAGGCAGTCCAATTTTTGGCAAGGTTGTCTATGATGCCCATAGTGTGTTTTTAAAAAAATGTATCCCCCTCGGGGAAATGTTTGCCGGCCCATGCACTGTGTGTATTGGCATTACAAGTCTAGAAGACACACTCATTTACATTATGCCTAGTTTTTCATGAGGCCTTCAGCAAGGTCTCCTCATTCTTCACCACTAGATCACCACACTTAACGTGTTTTGTGCTGCTACAGGCAGTCCAATTTTTGCCAAGCCTGTCTATGATGTCTATAAAAGATTCTTAAAAAAGGTACACCAGTGGTGAAATGTTTCTCAGTCCATGCACTTCGTCTATGGGTGTTACAAACCTAGTAGACCCGCTCCTTATCATTGGGCCTTGTTTTTTATTGTGCTAGTTGGACAGGGTAGTCTACGTGCACATATACACATAACTGCAAGGCTTGCAGGCACTGTATGTGAGTCTATAGATCTCCCTGCATAAATCAAAAGGCTCCATTACTGTCTGCTGCTGCGTATTTTACTGTATATACCTAGCTGCAGTTATCCGTGGAAATAGATTATACCTGCTCATTTTATCATAAAGCAATCCATAGCCCCCTTTTTCGACATTTATTTGCTTGGTCATGCTGCAGACTACAGCCAGGTCGTTGCAATACAAGAGCGTGAAAAATTTATTTTTTAACTTTTCTTTTTTTTTTTGGGGGGGGGGTGGGGGTCCAGGCATCAGATGTGAATGGGCCTAACAATTTGTCCTTTTTTGGGGGTACTATCAAATATTTTGTAGTGTCTTATAACATTTTTGGACACCATTATGCTACCACACGCATCGCATATCATTGAGCTAAATATCTTACAATTTTAGTACTCCAATTTTATTTTTGGGTGTCATAGCCAACTTTTTGACAAAATTTTTGGGTGCCAAAAAAAAAATCAATGCCACATTTTGTTCAGTCTTTTTTCTCTGGCTGACACCTGGTGTATCAGTGGTGTCAAAATCCGTGCTTTGCAGGTATAAGTTGCATTCTTCAGTCTGCTACCTTTGGTCTACTCAGTATTTATTGTTTTAAAAAATTAAAGCTGAGCTGAGGAAACCCTGGTGGGAAACTTGCCTGGTTGGCACATCTTAAGTTGCTCCTTATTGGTTTTACCATGCGCCAGCAGCGTGCGTGGATCCCTGTTGTTGTATAGAGCTGATGAAACACCATCTGGCGTGGCTGAACACCGGGTCTGGATGATATGCTTTGTAGCCTGCCCAAGCCTACGTTGGGGGTTTATGACAGCATCATTGTTGTTATTGGCGCACCAGTACACCCTATTTCAAAATGATTGCACTTTTTGTTTGTATGCACTTTTTGTAAATTTGTTATGTAATTGTTAGGGGTCGAGTTCCCGCCTCTGCACAGGGGGAATCTTGGGCCATCTCTGCTGCGGTCTTCCATTCTTCTCCTGCCACATTGGAGCCTGCTCAGCAGAGACATCGGTCCCAGCGTCTCGCTCAGTCTGACTCTGTGCAAAGAGTTACTGCTGCTTTTCCTGCTTCTGCCATTGGAGTCAGTGCTGGGCAGCGGCGAGCAGATGTTTCTGGGACTAATTCCTGCTTTTCTCGTTCTGAGCATGCCCAGAGTAAGATCTCTCAGTGGAGATCGAGGGCCACATGATCATATACTAAAGCTAAGGCCATTGGTCCTTCAGGAAAGTCCTGTAGGTGCTCACGCTCTGTGGCAGCCTCTCATTGGTCCTTCTAGGAAGGCCCTGTACGTGCTGCAACTATTTAAGGCTTGCATGAACGCACGGCCATGCGCTAGTATTGTTTTATGTTATGTGCTTTGCGCCAGTGTGGTCACGTAAGAGTGTGGTCAGGGACCCGGCTGAAATAAGCCCCTAGAATGCTGGCACCTCCGGCTAGGAGATTGTGTTTGTATATATTCAGGGACCTGGCTGAAATAAGCCCCTAGAATGCTGGCACCTCTGGCGAGGAGTTTTGTGTGCATGCATGATCACTGACTGCTCTGTGTTTGAGCAGTTAGCCTGTGCCTCTGTGAAGTCTAACAGGGCACAGTGCTTTGCTTTCATGGCTACTCGGTGAATTAACTGAGTTAGTCCATACTGCGATATAGTGCCGCCATTTGCTAGCAGCATGTTCTCCTGCACGGTGGACCCCGGGCTGCGAACGCACCAATAACAATAAAAACATCTATATTTACTCGGTGCGTTCCGCTAGCCCTAACAGAATACTAGCGCCAGGGTCTGGCTAGTAAATGGCGGACATTCAGCAATCCTTGCGGTATATCCAGCAGCTCAACCTCAGCTGTGGATGTTACCGCAGTTGCTGTACAGGCTGCTAGCGTGGCTGCAGCAACCTTGTACTCTGCCACCCCTGTTCCGACATTATCTCGCCTCCCGCTGCCAGAAAAATTTTCTGGAGATAGCAAATCTTGTAGGGGATTCGTGAGTCAGTGCTCTATTCACCTCGAGCTCCTGGCTGCACGTTTTCCCACAGAGCGGGCTAAGGTAAGATTTATTGTGTCTCTCTTGTCGGACAAAGGCGTTGGAATGGGCTACGCCGCTGTGGGAGCGTGGCGATCATGTGGTGCAGAGTGCTCCGCGGTTACTGAGCACTCTGAAACAGGTCTTTTTAGGACCTCAAGTCACCCATGATACGGCGCTCTGTTATGACCTGGTGGTTAGGAGCACCCGGCATGACCTGATAGTTAAACTCACACAGGACAAGCTCTGGGATGTGGGCGCTCTGATGACGCCTCTTCACAGCCTAAGAGTTAGCTAGCCCTAAAGATAGAAAATAAAGCCTACCTTGCCTGAGAGAAATTCCCCAAAGGAAAAGGCAGCCCCCCACATATATTGACTGTGAGTAAAGATAAAAGTCACAAATGCAGAAATGAAACAGGTTTCAGCAAAGGGAGGCCAGACTTACTAAACAGACAGAGGATAGGAAAGGTATCTTTGCGGTCAGCACAAAAAACTACAAAAGACCACGCAGAGTGTGCAAAAAGACCTCCACACCGACTCACGGTGCGGAGATGCTACTCTGCATCCCAGAGCTTCCAGCTAGCAAGACAAAATCATGATAACCAGCTGGACAAGGAAACAATGAACAAATAATAACTATCAGGAACTTAGCTTCTGCTGAAGAAGACAGGTCACCAGAAAGATCCAAGAGCGAACTGAACCAATGCAGGAACATTGACAGCTGGCATGGAGTAACGATCTGAGTGGAGTTAAATAGAGCAGCCAACCAAAGGATAAACCACGTCACCTGTGTAAGGAACCTCAGAAGCTGCAGCTTCACTCACAGCCACCAGAGGGAGCCCATAGACAGAACTCGCCGAAGTACCATTCATGACCACAGGAGGGAGTTTGACAACAGAATTCACAACAGCGCTCCAACTGCTGGCATTAACTCAGCGTGAGTCCTTGGTCAGCCATTTTGCCGTCCACTTCCGCACTTTAGCTTCAGAGCTGGAGTGGTCGGATAAAGCCCTTATCCCCATATTTTGGAGGGGGTTGGCTGATCACGTGAGGGATGCTCAGGCCACTAGGGAGATTCCTGCCACACTGTAGGAGTTAATAACTGTCTCTACTCGTATTGACCTCCGTTTTAACGAGCGGAGGTTAGAGCGAGCCAAGTGTAGGCAGAGGTTTCGGCTGGCTCCTACCTTCGCCAAACCTCTGGAATCTCCGGTCCTGGTTCCTGAGTCACATGAGGCCATGGAAGTGTCATGAGCGGGATCTAAGTCCCGGACCGCTTGTGCACTCAAGGTCTGTCATGTTTGCCAGCAGTCAGGACATCTTGCCACCAGATGTCCCCAGCGGTCGAGGAAACGTCAGCGTCTAGTGGTAGTAGTTGGAGGTACACTAGACACGGTGACATTTACCTCCAAATTTTCCTTTAAGGGGACAATTATTATAGGCTCATCCTCCCACTCGGTAGAGTTCTGCGTGGATTCTGGGGCGGAGGGCAATTTTATGTCTTCTGCCTTTGCCCAACGTCACGCAATACCCCTGGTTATGCTAGCTCAACCAGTAACTGTACTAGTGGTGAATGGGTCAACACTGCCCTCACAGATAACACACCAGACCATCCCTTTTACTCTGTCCATGTCACAGTCCCATCAGGAGATTATATCTCTGCTCGTCATTCTTGAGGGAATTGATTGGGTCCTGTTGGGGATACCTTGGCTACGGTACCACTCTCCTCATATCGAGTGGTCCTCAGGCAGAATTCTGGGATGGGGTGAATCTTGTGGGGGTAGGTGTCAGAGGGAGTGCGTTCAGGTTGCTACTACAGTGGTACCCGCAGATCTATCCTCTCTCCCAAAACAATATTGGCCTTATGTAGACGTGTTCTCCAAAAAGGCGGCGGAGACCCTTCCGCCCCATCGCCCCTATGACTGTCCTATTGATCTCTTGCCTGGTGCTGAGCCTCCCCTGGGTCGAGTCTATCCGTTATCTCTCCTGGAGATGGAGGCAATGTCTCAGTATATTCTAGAGAATCTGGCAAGAGGGTTCATCAGGAAGTCAGTGTCACCTTCTGGGGCTGGGTTCTTCTTCGTGCAGAAGAGGAATGGGGAACTGCATCCATGCATAGACTACAGAGGTCATAACGCCATCACCGTTAAAAATAAGTGTCCTTTGCCCTTGATATCTGAGCACTTCGATAGGCTTCGGGGAGCAAGGTTATTTACAAAATTTGATCTGCGGGGTGCTTACAACCTGATTCGCATTCGTGAGGGGGACGAATGGAAGATGGCTTTTAACACCAGGGATGGGCACTATGAATATCTGGTGATGCCCTTCGGGCTCTGTAATGCCCCAGCCGTTTTCCAAGACTTTGTGAACGACATCTTCCGGGATATGCTCTCCACCTCGGTCATAGTTTATCTGGATGATTTTCTCATCTACTCTCCAGATATTGACTCCCACCGGAGAGATGTTTGCAAAGTCTTCGACCTCCAACGGGCAAACTCCCTCTATACCAAGTTGGAGAAGTGTATGTTCGAGCAGGAGTCCTTACCTTTCCTAGGCTATATCATCTCCGCCCAGGGATTGGCTATGGATCCTGCCAAACAACAGGCTGTGATGGACTGGCAGAAACCCCATTCTCTTAAAGTGGTGCAGAGCTTTATGGGGTTCATTAGTTATTATCAACAGTTCATTCCGCACTACGCAACTTTGGTAGCTCCCTTGGTTGCCCTCATCAAGAAGGGGGCAAATCCCAAATTGTGGTCTGAGGAGGTCTCCAAGGCCTTTAACTCCATAAAGTCACACTTCGCTAACGCTCCCATCCTACATCGCCCCGATGTAGATAAGCCATTTATCATGGAGGTGGATGCCTTATCTGTTGGTACTGGAGCAGTCCTCTTCCAAAAGGATGCTCAAGGTGGGAAGCATCCTTGCTTCTTTTTTTCTAAGACCTTCTCACCAGCAGAGAGGAATTATTCCATCGGGGACAGGGAGTTGCTAGCCATGAAGTTGGCTTTCTCGGAGTGGAGACATCTCTTGGAGGGAGCTCGTTTTCCCTTCCAAGTCTTCACAGATCATAAAAATTTGGTGTACCTGCAGACAGCCCAGCGGTTAAATTCTCGCCAGGCCAGATGGTCCTTGTTCTTCTCCCGGTTTCATTTCACCCTTCATTTTCTTTCTGGGGAGAAGAAACTTCGTGCTGACGCTCTCTCTCACTCTGTTGTGTCATCTGTGGAGGAGGAAGAGGAGCCTCGGCTTATTGTCCCCACCGAGAGCCTGAGAACTGTGGCCCCGGTTTCGCTAGAGTCTTTGCCTCCAGGCAAGACTTTTGTACCATCCAGTTTGCGACCGGAGGTTCTCTCTTGGGCACACTCGTCCTGGGTGGGTGGACATTTTTGTTTCAAAAGGACATCTGAGTTACTGGCGAGGACATACTGGTGGCCGCATATGCCTCGTGATGTTGCAGACTATGTTTGGGCGTGTGTCTATGGCGCCATGAACAAGTCTCCTCGACAACAACCAGCTGGGTTGCTTTACCTTCTGCCGGTGGCGGACAGGCCCTGGGAGATGGTCGGGATGGACGTTGTGATGGGCTTAACCAAGTCTTGTAGCTGCACCATTATCTGGGTGATCACCGACCATTTTTCCAAAATGGTTCATTTGGTGCTTCTTCCACGGCTACCTTCTGCACGGGCTCTGGCAGCCTTGTTCATCAAGCATATATTTCGCTTACACGGTATGCCGGACAAGATTGTCAGTGACCGGGGTCCCCAGTTTGCGTCTCAATTCTGAAGGGAGCTTTGTCATCTACTCAGTATTGAGTTAAATCTCTCCTTGACTTATCATCCCGAGACGAATGGGTTGGTTGAGAGAGCCAATCAGACTCTGGTCACTTATTTATGACATTTTGTTTCTGCCAGGCAGGATGACTGGGCATCCTTGTTACCGTGGGCAGAGTTTGCCGTTAACAACGCTGTAGCCGACTCCACCGGTCAGACTCCTTTCTTCCTTAATGACTGTCAGCATCTGCGGTTTCCTGTGCCTATGCCCGTGTCCTCTACTGACTCCAGGGTGGCAGACTGGGCAGTGGAGGCACGAGACATTTGGGACCGCACTCAGGATGCCATCCGGGCCTCCAAGGAGAGGATGAGGTCCTCCGCCGATGCACATCGGTCCCTGCCCCAACCTTTGCTCCTGGCGACTTAGTGTGGCTCTCCGCTCATAACATCAGGCTACGTGTTGAGTCCACTAAGTTTTCTTCTCGCTACTTGGGTCCCTTCAAGGTCCTCGAACAGGTTAATCCTGTGGTCTACCGTCTGGCCCTTCCTCCACACCTAGGTATCACCAACACCTTTCATGTGTCCCTCCTTAAGCCCGTATACATGTCCCGGTTTTCTGAGTCATCTGCCAGGACATCGGGTTTGTCTACAGACGATTATGAGGTGAACGCTATTTTGGGGTGCAAGGTGGTTTGTGGCAAAAAATTTTATTTGGTGGAGTGGAAGGGTTACGGTCCTGAGAGCCTGCTGAGCATATTCGGGCTCCGCAGCTCATTGCTGCCTTCGAACGTAGCGGGGCCCAAGGAGGGGGTCCCTAGGAGGGGGGGTAATGTTAGGGGTCGAGTTCCCGCCTCTGCACAGGGGGAATCTCAGGCCATCTCCGCTGCGGTCTCCCATTCTTCTCCTGCCGCATTGGGGCCTGCTCAGCGGAGACATCGGTCCCAGCGTCTCGCTCAATTTGACTCTGTGCAAAGAGTTACTGCTGCTTTTCCTGCTTCTGCCATTGGAGTCAGTGCTGGGCGGCGGCAAGCAGATGCTTCTGGGACTAAGTCCTGCTTTTCTCGTTGTGAGCATGCCCAGAGTAAGATCTCTCAGTGGAGATTGAGGGTCACATGATCAGATACTGCAGCTAAGGCCATTGGTCCTTCAGGAAAGTCCTGTAGGTGCTCACGCTATGTGGCAGTCTCTCTTTGGTCCTTCTAGGAAGGTCTTGCACGTGCTGCAACTATTTAAGACTCGCATGGCCGCAAGGCCATGCGCTAGTATTGTTCTATGTTATGTGCTTTGCGTCAGTGTGGTCACGTAAGAGTGTGTTCAGGGACCCGGCTGAAATAAGCCCCTAGAATGCTGGCACCTCCGTCAAGGAGATTGTGTTTGTATGTATTCAGGGACCTGGCTGAAATAAGCCCCTAGAATGCTGGCACCTCTGGCGAGGAGTTTTGTGTGCATGGGTGACCACTGACTTCTCTCTTTTTGGGCAGTTAGGCTGTCTGTGAAGTCTAACAGGGCACAGTGCTTTGCTTTCACGGCTACTTGGTGAATTAACTGAGTTAGTCCATACCGTCATATAGTGCCGCCGTTTGCTAGCAGCAGGTTCTCCTGCACGGTGGAACCCGGGCTGCGAACGCACCAATAACAATAAAAACATCTATATTTACTCTGTGCGTTCCACTAGCCCTAACAGTAATGTTAAAGAAACAGAGCCTCCCATAAAGGGAAGCCTAAGTTTTTACCTGTTTAACCTGTTGACATGCTTGTCCAAAAATGTTTGCATTCTTAACCTGTATTGTTGTTTTTCTTTTCCCAATCTGGGAGTACTGGAGTTAACGGGGGGGAGTGTAACACCCCAGGTAACCGATTGTTACAGTGAAGTTGCCTTCCTTTCGGGGAGGGTGATGTCATGCCTGGAGGCAAGGAGGATTCCCTTTAACAGGTAATACATCTACACACAACACATTCTGAATCCAGGCCAGAAGTGGGAGCTCTGAACCCAAATTCAGGGTAGCTTCCCCAGATATATATATATATTCTGGTCTGGAGGAGGAGTTA
Source organism: Ranitomeya imitator (assembly GCF_032444005.1). Classification (NCBI taxonomy): domain Eukaryota; kingdom Metazoa; phylum Chordata; class Amphibia; order Anura; family Dendrobatidae; genus Ranitomeya; species Ranitomeya imitator. Next base: position 405,273,711 of record NC_091284.1, read on the forward strand.
GTTAGTTGGAGCTGGGAGTTGGAGAAGAGAGGAGTGTGAGCAGAGAGTGGGGCCGTGCAGCCACAGGTGTGCACCAGCTCCAGGACAGAAGAGAACCAGACTGGTTGCAGTGATAGTAAATGTTGGAGGGGAGAAGCAAAAGAGAATCAAGGAGTTTGGAGAGGAACTGTGACTGAGCACCCTCCAAGCTGAAGCACAGAAACCAGGCACCGAGAGCCTGAGGCTGTGTCGCACTCCACATCCCACAGCAGAAGCGGAAGGACAGAAGATTGTAAATCATCTGTCTGCACCCATACCCAAGGGTGCAGCAGTACACAGAGAGCCTGGATCGTGATAGAGACCCTGTAAAAAAGGCTCGCATTGCCCACCATATGGGGTACTGTCCCCGACAGCAGAGAGAGGATCTTGTAAGGGAGCCGCAGGCAGCAAGGACCTCGCAAAAGAGCACCAGATGGAAGGCTTACAAACGTCACCTGGGAGAGGGATCCACCATTGCCTCTAGGCCGACCAGACCACATCACCACCTGTTGCTGGTACCCTGGACTGTGGCTTACTACAACCAGTAAACCAGGTAAAGCGACTGTAACTCTGTGTCCTCTGTTTATTTCCGGCACCACACCATCCTTGCCAAACACACTGGAAGGCCTGGGGACCCCGCTTCTCCTGAGGGAAGTGACAACATCTTTGCTGCAGCACTATCACCCCCAGAGGACCCCTTTTAGCAGCGTCGGTCACCATTGACCGAGTAGCATAGGTGGCCTCACAAACTTTTATTATTTTTACACCCCCTTTAAAGACTGTCCCTTTCACTTGGGTGCCCAGTGCCATGGACTGGGTCACCGCCACCGTGACCTCCCCTTTAAATAACAACCAGACCTGGTGCCGAGTACACCACGGCCCTGGCGGGCGTTCCATATATACATTAGATAATCCGGAATTAAGTACTGATAGTTCATGCTCTGTCAGCGGATATGATGATATGACTTGATTCTCCCTACAAGATGTTCCATTCGGTATTACCTCTCTATCTGCCTTTGTAGATTTAAGTCAGATGCTATTCTGTCTTGTAGTTGATAGCACATAGGATCCTTGCAATCTAAAAAAGAGACAGCAGGTAGATGTATTAGGGGTGTTCTGTCCCTATTTTGTTTGCATTTCCCCATCATCTTCTAGAGGGGCCTCTCCTAGAGTGTGCTCTAGTCTAAGTGTGTCCATAAGTCACGTATTTTTTTATTTATATTTGTTATCCGAGGATTTCAGATCAGACTGAGCTGCATTAGTTTGTAGGGTTGGTACTAGTGCGAGGGATTCATATGCACGCTTCTCCTTAAACTCTGAAAGATCACTGATAATACATTCATCTTTTCTATTCTTTAACTTAAGTTGATACCATTCAACTGTTGTCTGGATTGAAAAATCTCCTCCCTATTTGTAAAATGTCTAAACCTGCAATAATCAAAGATCCTGAATTGATATTTTGCCTAAACTTACGAATGGCCGAGATTGTCTGCAAACCATAAATTCACATAGAAATCCACATAAAAAGACTTAACTGCACTCTTGTACAGAACCATTAGAAGGCAGTCAGAGTACAACTAACAGGAGCACAAAAGCTATTTCTCAGGTGAGTGTGTGAAACTGTAAGAGCAGAAGCGCACAATCACAGATATTAGCATAACCACGAGTGGCTCTATTGAATAAGCTAACTGATTTCTCTGGCACAAACGCATGTGAGCATATGTCACAGTGATAAACAATGCATGCCTTGCAAGAAGTCGCCATTGCATTTATACAAATTAGAAAAGCATTAGTGCGTTGGGTACTATACAGTCTGCTCCCCTTTTCATCCTGGAAGTAAATGACGAATGGGTCTTCAGCAGTGATAAAAATGCTGTAAATGCAATAAACATACCTAGCATAAAATTACGCAGTAATGGGATGGTGTAATGGCATTCTTCCAAAAGATGTAAAGTGTTATTCTGCTTATAAGTAATGCAAGCAGAACACAATTTATACATGTATGTGGAATAGGAACCAAATGCATAGAAGCAAATCTTATATTAATACAACAATGCGAAGCAACAAATAACGTGAAAATATAAAAACAAAATACTGTACGAACAAACTCATCCCTATTAAACTGATGATTCTTTTTTTCCTTCTTAGATTATGTGTGGCGTTCATATTTTATTCTTAAAGAAATCATCTTAAAGGAAGATTATATTTCTCCTGCTAATTCCCATCATAATGTGTAGATGAGAGGTGTGGGTTCATCATACTTTGTATAGCGTACAGGTGAGGATATCATACCGTGTATAGGCGAGATTTGGGTGCATTATAATGCGTAGAGGAGAGCTGTGGAAGCATTATACTGTGTAGAAGAGAGCTATTGAAGCAATATATTGTCTAGATGAGAGCTGTGGGGGGTATTAAACTGTGTAGAGGGCAGATGTGGGGACATCACACTTTACTTAATGTTTAATGGGCACTTGTTACTGGAGTACTGAGGGTATTGTGACTGTTAATATAGCACAGGGGGCATTATTGTTTTCCAAGGGGCAAAATGTGGACACAGTTTTCTAGGGCTCTTGCACTGGGCATAAAGATATTCTGGGACATATTTTTTTCCATCTAGAGGTCTCAAATCAGGCATTATATTTTGTAAGGGGTACCATGGTGGGCATTATTATGTGGGGCACCAAGAGGAGCATTGTTTTTTGTGCCACAGAGCAGGTGCAGTAATAGGGACACACATTCAGGGTCAGACAAGAGTCAGGGTCGGACTGGCCCACCGGAGACCGGAGAATTCTCTGGTGGGTCCAGTCACTGTCACCTGCTGGAATACAGGCTCATCAGTTGCCTAGGGCCCCCGCTGCTATGCGGAGCAGCAGCAGGTGACAGAAGGGAGAAGCCAGCTGCTGCGGCTAAAGCCTGACCTGCTGCTAAAGAGAAATTAATATTGTCTGCACCCCACGCCGCCATGAGCTTGGAGAGGGGTGAATATTCATTTCATTTTAATAGTGGGCAGTGTTAGCCGCAGGCCACTGACCGCTGTCAGGGCCGACAGACCAGGACCCCTGCTCCCACAGGGGCCCCCTGCCCACGCGACCACTATGTCACGGGGGCCCAGCACCAGCACCACCTCCCAATGCGGGCCGATACAGTTGAAAGCAATAATGGAGGAGAGAGAGCTTGTCAGATGACGATCTCTCTCCCATCATTCCCCTCTGCCTCTGACATAGCCGAAACGTGATGACATCACTTCATCGTGTACTCGCTGTACCCTATGAGGGGGGCAGCATTATACCGTATGAGGGGGGCAGCATTAAACCGTATGAGGGGACAGCATTATACCATATGCAGGGGCAGCATCATACCGTACGAGGGGGCAGCATTATACCTCATGAGGGGGGCTGTACTATACTATATGAAGGGTACTACATTATATTCTATGGATTGCTGCATTATACCCTATGAGGGGCCAACATTATATTCTATGAGGAGGCTGCATTATACCTTATGAGGGGGTTGCATTATACTCTGAGGAGGGCTACATTATATTTTGTAGGGGGTTGCATTATACTATATGAGGGTGGCTGCATTATACCCTATGACTGGGCTGCATTATATTTTATGAGGGGGGCTACATTATAATCTATGAGGGGGATGCATTATACTATATGAGGGTTGCATTATATTTTATGAGAGGGCTACTTTATATTCTATGAGTGGGCTATATTATATACAATGAGGGGGCTACCCCAACACCTGCTATATCATTAAGATGTGCGCTATCTTACATTATTCCCTGATATCAACGCGTATAACTGCACAATCCGCGGTCTTGTATTTATTTGTATGTAACTACATAGTGGGCCCCAAGAATGATTTTCTCTGGTGGGCCCAAGGTCCTCCAGTCTGACACTGCACACAATGCAGCAGCAGATCAGCATTGTGGTGACAGTAGGAGCAGGAATTTATGAAGGTTGGGAATCGATGGGGACAGTGCTGAGAAGTCATATGTAGTCTTTGTGGTAAATTTTGGGGATAAGTTGTACCTGAAAGACGTTGTTATGTTGGTCTGGGCAAGACAGAAAAGTGAACAACTCCATGAGAAAGAATGTGAATTGTAAGTCGTAATAAATAACTGCAAGGTAATCTGTTATATGTTCTATAAGACTAGTATATACCACTACATGGTCAGTAATATCGGTGTTGGTCTTTGATTTTAAGTAACAGCATGGTCATCTGCAGAGGGTCCCCTAAACCAATTAGTCTGCTCCACCACGGTTGTAAACATGGTTTCCTAGTCAGGGGTTCACTTAGAAGTTTCGCACCACCTTGAGCTGAACCCTCACTATGCTTCTGTCTCAGGCCATGTAGAAAACAAACTCCAAAAAATATTGATAAATGGGCAAGCAAGCCTACAAGATCAATACATATACATCAAATGAAATACTGTAAGTATTGAACACGTCACCAATTTTCTAAGTAAGTAAATTTATCTCTAAAAGTGCTCTTGACATGAAATCCTCACCATATGTAACAACCCATACAATCCACACAGGCAAAGATATCAAACCATAAATTTTCATAAATTAAGTTATGTGCATGTCACAAGTGTGCTGCACCCTGATAGGACCTGGGGTGCACCTGGGATCAGAAGGTCACGAGCACTGTCACAATCCATGTTTGGATCTGTGGCAGATGTTTTCCCTCTGATTAAAACCTTTTTTCCTTTCTGGTCATCGGGGGTTAATGCAGTTTCCCCCACCGATGGCCGCTGGTGTTATTGCACTGCATTGCATTGTTGCTTACTGTTGGTTATACAGGTCCTTTTGGTGATCAACCTAGCTGGAGAAGGAGTTTTCTGAGTGTGGTCGTTCTTCAGCTGAATACTTATTCCTGGTGCCTTACTCTGCTGTGCGGTGCATTGCAGCAGATGAAAGCTAAGTGTTTTTTGCTTATACCTTATTTGTCTTTCTTCCCATTTGTGTTTATTAGTGCAGCGGTGGGACCAGTGTTCTCACTCGCCAATTCCCTACCCAGGGATAGGTGCAGGGCGAGTGAGGGCTAAGGTATCCAGCTCAGCGACAGGTTGAAAGAACCTGTATAGGGATGTCAGGAAGATTAGGGCACATCCTTAGGAGAGTGTAGGAAGTGTCCATTTCCCAGTTCCCTATCGCAGGGCCCACCATTGTTATTGTGTCTCCGGTGTTCCCTTGGGAGTCTCGCCACTCGCTGCTTTGTGACTGACCACCCGTTGGGTCGTGTCACGCTCGGACAGTCACTTCATGACAGTCACAGAGATTAGTTAATCACTGGTTCTCTTTGGAGTCCATGCAACCATTCACATGAGTGGTGCAGATTTACTCTTTATTTTGGTATGAAAGGGGATAAGAGTCCTTGGTTGAAGTCTGCTGAGATTGCATTTGGCTTTGAACTCAGCTGCTGCTTATTAGTACCAACTCCCTTTATTACTTAAACTCACTTTTAGCATCCTCCCAAGCCAACAATAGGTTTTGTATCCTGTACCTTACTTACCTGAAACAGCTGTTGTGTTCCTTGAGATGCTAAAGTCTTCTTGGAGAAGTTGTTTGTGTTCCTTCAGACTCCTGTGGATATCCTTTGATGTGTGTTTCTCATGTCTGCCCCTTTCCCTTTCTCATATTGTAGGAGTGAGACTAGTGTCTTGCTGCCCAGCTCACTATCTAGGGATATGACCCAGGGTCAGCCAGAGCTTAGGCACATGACCGCGCGGGGGGGGGGGGGGGAGGAAGGAGCCATTAAGGGCGATAGGGAGTGCATGTGTCAGCATAAGGTGAATGCTGAGAGGTCACAATCTTCCCCCTCTCCCTAACACCAGGGCTCCCCTTGATCAGCTACCTTACCCCCTCTCTTTGTGTCGCACACCAGACATCTTCCTGCCCTGGTGTGACCATGTAATAATGAGAAATTACATAGGGAAAAAATATTGAACAGAGATGAGCAAAACTCCATGGAAAGTCATGACACCAGCTGAAATCCATCAGTAATTGGAAAGCAATCCTGCCACTTAGTAGAATATAATATCAGCTGGTTCAACTGAACAGCCTATAAAAAGGTGTCTCATTTCCAATGTGCCCACAAGAAATATCTCAACAAGGGAAAAACCATTGAGCTGCCTAGATACCTTCACAACTTTATTATTGCAAACATACTATTGACATTGACAGAAAAATTCCTAAACTATTGAAGGTTCTAGTGATTCAGAAATGAAAAGAACATCATTTCACCCTACAATAGCCATGACCCAGTGCTACATGCAAGATTTTTGACAGAGGAGTGAAAAAAATTATCAGAAGAGTTGTCCAAGTGTCTGGGTCGGCCTTCACCGGGCCTGGGCATAATGAGTAAAAAGGAAGAAGTTGTGGAAGGGAATCAACATGAGCCCATCCCAATAATCAATGCCCAGACCTCAGGTGCAACAGGAGAAAAAAAAAATCACTTTTACTGGAGCAGTTGATGATGACTATAGCTTCCACAGTTATTCAGTACACTGAGCCAACAGCCCTCATGGTGTGATGAACCCAGCTCTTTTCTGGTAATGTGCAGTAGCTTTACTCACTCCAGCTACATATATGTTCACTAAAACATCACTTATCAGCCTCGACTTTACCACTGGGGTTGTGTGGCAGTTGGATACTTCTTGAACCGTGCAGGACACTGTGCTCCATGCAGCTGCACAGATTTTGCTGGAGTCCTGACAGTGACCACAGCAAAGGCACTAGCTAGCCTCCTTGATCTCCAGCACCACTCAATCCCAGGGGTGCAGGGTTGTTTCTCCTGGTGGTAGTTCAACTGTGGGGGCTTTTGCCCACTAAATAGTGCCCACAGTGGACCTTACACAAATTACATCTGTACTGTTGTGCTCCAAAGTTTACATACTCCGGCAGAATTTTTGCTTTCTTGGCCTTTTTTCAGAGAATATGAATGATAACACCAAAACTTTTTTAAGTGGTTAATGATTGGGTGAAGTCTTTTATTGTCAAACTACTGTGTTTTCTCTTTTTAAATCATAATGACCACCCAAAACATGCAAATGACCCTGATCAAAAGTTCACATACCCTATTTCTTAATACTGTGTATTGCCCCCTCTAATATCAATGACAGCTTGAAGTCTTTTGTGGCAATTGTGGATGAGATTCTTTATTTTCTCAGATGGTAAAGCTGTCCACTCTTCTTGGCAAAAAGCCTCCAATTCCTGTAAATTCCTGGGCTGTCTAGGATGAACTGCGTGCTTGAGTTCTCCCCAGAGTAGCTCAATGATATTGAGGTCAGGAGACTGAGATTGCCACTCCAGAACATTAACTGTGTTCTGCTGTAGCAAATGACATGTCAACATGGCCTTGTGTTTTGGATCATTGTCATGTTGGAACGTCCAATTTTTTTTCAATGCGCAGCTTTAGGGCTGATGATTGCAAATTTGCCTCCAGTATTTACTGATATCATGCTGCATTCATCTTTCCTTCAACTTAGACCAAGTTTCCTGTGTGTTTGTATCTCACACATCCCCAAAACATCAGCCATCCACCTCCATGCTTTACAGTAGGAATGTTGTTCCTTTCATCATAGGCCTTGTTGATAACAAATGTAACTTTTATGGTTGTGGCCAAAAAGTAAAATTTTGCTCTCATCACTCCAAATTACCTAGTTCCAGAAGTTTTGAGGCTTGTCTCTGTGCTCTTTTGTGTATTGTAGGCAAGATACTTTCTGGCATTTGCGCAGTAATGGCTTTCTTCTGGCGACTTGACCATGCAGCCCATTTTTCTTCAAATGCCTCCTTACTGTGCATCTTGAAACAGCCACACCGCTAGTTTTCGAAGAGTCCTGTATTTCAGCTGATGTTGTTTATGGGTCTTTCTTTGGATCCAAAACAATGTTCCTGGCAGTTGTGGATGAAATTTTTGGTGTTCTACCTGACCGTGGTTTTGTTTTTACAGAGCCACTGATTTTCCATTTGTTAATCACAGTTTGAATGCTGCTAACTGGCATTATCAATTCTTTGGATATCTTTTTCTATCCCTTTCCTGTTTTATACAGTTCCACTACCTTTTCCCGTAGATCCATTGACAATTATTTTGCTTTTCCCATGACTCACAATCCAGAAATGTCAATGGCTGGATGAAAGATGCAAGAGTCTGTCTGGATTCCAGAAACTCACTCAGCTTTTATTCACACATACTGATTACAAGCAAACAGGTCACAGGTGAGGATGTTAACTTTAGTAGCCATTCAAACTCATGTGTGTCAACCTCTGTGCATGTTATCAGGTCAAAATCACCAGGGTCAGGGTCATTTGGATGTTTTGGGTTGTCATTATGATTAAGAAAGAAAAAATACAGTAGTTGGACAAAAATGGCTTCACCCAACCACTAAACATGAGTGGAGAAAAAGTTTTGGTGTTATCTTTCATATTCCTTGAAAAAATGCCAAGAAAGCAAAAATTCTGAAGAGGTATGTAAACTTTTGACCACAACTGTATCTATTATCTTTGCACATCACACTTTAACACATAAAAATCAGTCATTTCCTTTCTGCATTCTATTCTGGTACGTATGGCACATGGATGTCACATGGAGGGCACATGTATGCTATACATTCACATATGGATGGCCAACAGAGAACCGCACGGATAGTAAAAAAGGACATTTTGACTAGTACTTTTTAAGCGGACATGTGTAGGGGATTCACTCACTCTTGCGCATAAATCAGACAATTGCAATCCAGTAAAAAATCGGATTGCGCTGTTATTCAAATGAGGCAGTGCAGATCTGTGAATTTATTCTAAGCTGTATTCGGTATGAGACAATAATTGCAGCATGCTGTGATTTCACTCCGAAATTGGACAGTACAAGAAAAAAATTGCATACATATGGACCATCAGTATGGCATCCGATTTTTACGGATACATTACAATTCTATAGCATAGGAAAGTGTAAGTGGTCATGTAAAAGATTATTAGCTGCTGAGTAAAAAACAGAATGTACATGGATGACAAGTGAGAAAAAATTGTGCCACTCTTCTGGATGAGAATGGGTCCGATTTTTTTTAATTGCAAGTGTGAGCAAGCCCTTAGTCTAACTTGACATATGTACACAACTCACTAATGTAGCTCCCAGGAAAGTTGTACTGCTATTATTTTTTGTTATTTACTTGACTTTTTTTGTTGCTCCTTTTTAGTTAGAGGAAATTAGGTAAAATTAAGTTACTAAACAGGCTATGTTTTAACTACAGGTTGCCATGCATACATGTTGAGATCACTTTGACATTACTTTGGCTATGCTTGCGTTAAAAGGCTTGAAAGGGTTTCATTATGGTCTTAGTAGACATCAGAGTGTCAAATACAGAAATGTTCAGTATAATAGCAGAGTGTTCAAAAACATGAGTTAATCACAAAATCTTTATAATAGTTTTCATTTCCATGCATTTGGAACATTGCACACTGTTTTCTAATTCAAAACATGAAGAGAAATATATATGATTTTTAACTACTTTACTGCCAATAACAAAAAATGAACATTGGGCTGTTCTAAAAAAAGTGTCTGCATTTGTCTTTACAAACTCACATTATGTACTATTTTTTGGTGGATTTCAAATTCCTGTGAATCACTAACCTAATATTTAGTTGTATATCGACAGGTTTTTAGAACTGCTTCACATCTATGTTGCATAGAGTCAACCAACTTCTGGCACCTGTCAACTCTTATTCCTGCCCAGGATGCTTGGACTACATCCCACAATTTTCTGGCATTTGTTGGCTTTGCCTCAGAAATAGGATTTTTAATGTCACCCCTACAAGTGTTCTATCGGATTATGGTCCAGGGATTGTGTTGGCCACTTCATGACCTCAATTTTTTGGACTGGAACCAAGATTTTGCTCATTTGCTGGTGTGTTTAGGGTTGTGTTTAGGGTTGTTTTGTAAAAACACCCATTTCAAGGGCATATCCTCTTCAGCATAAGGTAACATGACCTCTTCAAGTATTTTAATATATGAAAACTGGTCCATGATCCCTGGTATGCGGTAAATAGGTCCAGCACCATAGTAAGAGAAACATGCCCATATCATGATGCTTGCACCATCATGCCTCCCTGTCTTCAGAGTGCACTGAATGCAGAGTTTGGGGGTCGTCTGACAAAATGTCTGCGGCCCTTTGACCCAAAAAGAACAATTTTACTTTCATCAGTCTGCAAAATGTTTCTCCATTTCTTTTTAGGCCAGTTTAGGCAAATTACACCCGCTTCAGGTCATGTTTTATGTTTAACAGTGGGACTTTGCAGGGACTCCGTGCTAAGAATTAGCTTCACACAAGCATCTTCTAGCTGTCACAATACTCACAGGTAATTTGAGACTGTCATTGATCATGCTGGAGCTGATCATTGGCTGAGTCTTTGCCATTCTGGCTATTCTTCCATCTATTTGAACGGTAGTCTTCCATTTTCTTCCATGTCACTCCGGTTTGGCTTTACATTTTAAAGCATTGGAGATCATTTTAGCTGAACAGCCTATCATTGTTTGCACTTCTTTTTAAGTGTTACCATCTCCAATTATCTTTTTAATCACAGTTTGCTGTTCTTCTGAACAATGTCTCGAATGACCCACATTTCTCAGGCTTTCAAGGAGAATTGCATGTACAACATTTCCTGGCTTCACCCTTAGGCTAGGTTCACATTGCATTAGTGCAATCCGTTTAGCACATACGCTAACGGAATGCGCTAACGCAATGTCGAAAAAGGGATTGTGTTTGGCGAACCTGCTAGCGCAGATGCCCGATCTTCGCTGGCGAAGAACGGACCCTGAACGCTGCAAGCAGCGTCCGAGGTCCATCCAAAAGTAACGGGACAGCGCTGACGCATGCCAAAAAAAGCATATGTTAGCGATGCGTTAGCGATGCGTTAGTACATTGCGGTCAATGGGTGCGCTAACGGATCCGTTACATAGCGTTAATTGCGCAAATTGCACCATGTAACGGATTCCGTTAGCGGACACCCACTAACGCATTGTGAACCCAGCCTTAAAGGGAAAGTACCGAATTTGTAGATCATTAATAAATCAATGTAATGTAGCATAACATGCTGTTATAAGAAAGTTTTGATTGCATTTGAAACATATTTCATGTGTTGTAGGAGTTTAAAAAAGGCACTAGAGGCTGACATCTTAATTTCACAGTAGCAGCACAACACTTTCAGTGTCATCATACGGCACCCCATGGTCCTAGGAGATAACAGACAGACACCGAGCCTATCTATTGTAATAGAACTGTCACTGCTGTGAACTGGGCACGCCTCTGTGGGCTGCACAATTCACAGTAGTGGTAGTGTTCTGCTGCCATATTCATGGAGCACTAGGCGGTCAACTTTGCTCGATTCTCTTCTCCTGTCATTAGGATTTGCTAACATAAGCAGCACTGCTTCCAGCAGAACAGATCATAGATTGACAGGAGTAAAATGCAGGAGAAAAGCTCGGGCAGAGTATTAGAGACTGCAAAGACATCAAGGAGGAACAGTATAGATCAGCATTAACCCAGCAGAAGCTGTGAGCAAGAGCTGTGATTCATCCCTCAGTAAAGATAAGGAGCTGTGGGTCTGCAGTGAACTTGTGGAGGTGGGGTGAGATACATGTAGTCTGGGTGAGAGAGACATATGAAGACTGATGGGAGAGAGACAGCAACTACTGGTGATAGCAGATCACAGGGCAATCACCCACAAAATGGTGCTGCCCTGTGATGCTACTCTTCATTCTGCCCCAGGGATAATAGACCACCCAAAAGGAGAGGAAAAGGTTGATGTCAGCAGTTACTGCCCCAATTTTCCAGCTAACAGTACTGCTGGTAAGTCTTACTATAGCGTACTTAGTGGTAATTATATTTGTACAAAAAGATATATAATATTTTTCATATAGAAATGTTTGCAAACAGTGCAAACATTGCATTAATGCATTTTAATTACTATTTTAAGTTTAATTTCACAAAAAAACAAACTAAAAGAAAACTGGTGGCACCTTCCCTTTAAGTAAGAGACACCTGATTCACACTTATTTCTTCACAGAATTTCTTCACTAATTGATCTCCGTACTGCTATTATTTTGATTACACACCCTTTCAGTTAATTATTCTAAGGCCGGGATCACACATGCGAGAAACACGTCCGTGTCTCGCATGTGAAATCCCTCCTCTGGCGTCGGCACTCCAGAGTGGAGCGTCCGGCCACATAGCAACACATGGAGCTGCACGCTCCGCTCCCAAGTGCCGGCGCCAGAGCCTGGATTTCACATGTGAGACACGGACGTGTTTCTCACATGTGTGATCCCGGCCCTAGGCCGAGATCACACATGCGAGAAACACGTCAGTGTCTCGCATGTGAAACCCAAGCTCTGGCGCCGGCACGCCAGAGTGGAGCGTGCAGCCGCATAGGAACACATGGAGCTGCACGCTCCGCTCCCAAGTGCCGACGCCAGAGCTTGGGTTTCACATGCGAGACACGGACATGTTTCTCATATGTGTGATCCCGGCCTAATACACAGACTCAAAAACATGCAGATCATGATTGCAGAGTCTGTTGGTTTTCTTAGAATCTACTGCACCAACTGGTATATTGTTTGACGTGTGGTAGTATAATTTATACCAAAAGCAGTGATTAATCTGGTTAGTCATATTGGACTGCTATTATTTTGAACACTACTTTTCAGGGCATTTTGAGGCTTTGTAGTGCTTAAAGGGACACTGTCACCTGAATTTGGAGGGAACAATCTTCAGCCATGGAGGCGGGGTTTTGGGGTTTTTGATTCACTCTTTCCTGACCAGCTGGCTGCATGCTGGCTGCAATATGGATTGAAGTTCATTCTCTGTCCTCCGTAGTACATGCCTGCACAAGGCAATCTTCCCTTGCGCAGGCGTGTACTATGGAGGACAGAGAATGAACTTCAATCCAATATTGCAGCCAGCATGCAGCCAGCGGGTAAGGAAAGGGTGAATCAAAAACCCCAAAACCCCGCCTCCATGGCTGAAGATTGTTCCCTCCAAATTCAGGTGACAGTGTACCTTTAAGATTTGCTTCATATTAATTTAGTGTTTGATGTTTTTGTTGGGGGGGTGACACATTTAAAGTAGAAAAGTAATTAATTTTAGAAAAAGTCTTGATTAAAAAATATCCTATTGTTTCATGTATAAAGCTCTGTTACAAATTACAAACAAACACTTGTGTACCCTCATCTTCCAGCCAAGTGTCACTCTAATACCTTTGACACTTTTTCTAGTGGAAAGTTTTGAAATATTATGTAATTGTAATGTATTGAAGTAGAGTTGATATTTCCTTACATTGTACAAAAAGTTGCTTTCAGTAGAACAGATTGTTTGTGACTTGCTCCATGGGTTTTTAACAAGATCGAGTCCAGCTGAAACTACCATTTTGCTGAACTGCTGAATGCCATGCAAATGTTTTTAAAAAAATGCTAATAATACTTGCATACTTGGTTTACCTCTCACCTGCCATGCTAAGCCCCCTGCCCTGTCATCCTGTCCTTTATCTCTAACCGGCACATGCTCTTCAACCTCTGGATTTCTGGCATTATTAGACCTCTCACATCTTTGCACAGGTAAAGTAGCATGATGTGACATCATGATGTACATTTATTGTACTCTGGGGCCTGGAGAAACCCCAGAGCATAATAAGGACCATTCAATTTGCATCGAATAACTTCATTGTTTTTGAATTTCCATATAAATTCAGCATGATTTGCTGAATTGGAATCTTAGCAGATTGGCCGATCTGTAAATGCTGTATACCTGCTGTCTATTTTCCTTGATGCTATCTAGAAGAATATGTGCACACGTAGGAAAAGAGGTGCAGAATCCACAGCCGCTGATTTGCCGCGGTTTTTATGCGGAATTGATGCAGATTTTCAGCGGTTTTGGGCCACTGCGGAATTTTAACATGGAGGGGTGCAGAACCGCACAAAAGAAGTGACATGCACTTCTTTGATATCTGCAGCAATTCCGCACTGATTTTTCTGCACCATCTGCACAGCTATTTTTTTTCCATAGACTAACATTATACTGTACATCACAGTACGGATCTGCAGCGTTTCTGCACGGTAAAATCCACTGCGCATCCGCAGCAAATCCGCATCGTGTGCACATAGCCTTATAGTGGAGCTCTTGGATTTTTAGCTACAGCTTAGCTGCAGTGCCTGGAGGAAGTCTAATGTAGTCTAGAATAATCTATTTTGTCAACATATTTTGAGAACCATAGATTTTTAATCTTTTTCATTTACAGAGCAACGTGTGGGTTTTTTTAAAAAACAAAAATAAGTTTTATTTTTTTAATACATTTTACTTTTTTTTTTTTTTATTTCATTTTTTTACTCATTAAACAAAAAGATCAACTCTTGCATTGATTTAGATTTTTTTTCCTTAACTGTTCATCAAGTGGGAAAAATAATTAAATAGTTTTACAGTAAGGTTTTGTATGGATGTGGTAAAATTATTTACAGTATATGTTTGATTTTTCTTTTATAAAAACGGTTCTATATGGAAAACTAGGATTTTCTTTTCATGGTTTTTAAGTGCTTAAAATGTTAATGGACATCAGGAGAGAAGAAAAAACGTAGTGTCTGGCGTGATCTGCAATCTATGGAGATAGCACTGACAAGTAATCACTATTTACTGGATTATCTTTGTAACACCCCAGGTAACCAGTTGTATTGTCTTCCTCACATAGAGGGTGATGCCATGCTTGGAAGCGAGGAAGGATCCCTTTAACAGGTAACAAGTACATGCAACATTGTTCTGACTGCAGGCTAGAAGGGGGAGCAAAAGACCTGCATTCAGGGGAACTTCACTATATATTCTGGCCGGAGGAGGAGTTAATGGTTCAGTCTGTGAGAGAGACAGAGGAGAGAGGAAGCAGACAGAGAGCGTCAGAGAGGAAAGCTGGGGCTGTGCAGACATGTGGTGCTGCAGCTCCTTGAAGGAGATAGCAACAGAGCAGTCTGTAGGAGACTGATGGGGGGAGAAGCACAGGAGAAATGAAGAGCTGGAGGGAAGCTGCATCTGAGTTTCCTCCAAGCTGAAGCGCAGGAACCGGAGGCTGGAAGACTGAGGCTGTGTGGGACTGTATGACCCAAAGCAGAAACAGGAGGACAGCAGATTTCAAGTCGCCTGTTCCCCATTAATACCCAAAGGCATAGCAGGCCATAGAGCCCAGAGTCATCTGAGAGACCCCTGTAAAAAGGCTCAAGTTGCCTGCCATGCGAGTAGTGTCCTACCAAAAGGGACAGAGAGAAAGTGAGGACCTTGTGTGAGGCCTAAGGCAGCAAGGGACTACAACACGGCACAGAGAGGAAGGCTTCCAAACCCACCTGGCTAGAGGGGTTTCTGAATCGATTCCAAGATGTTCGGACCTCACCATCACCTGTGATCTGTACCCTGGACTGTGGCTGCCTTTCGCCGGTCAAAAGCTAAAGAGACTGCAACTTTTTGTCATCTGATTCTTTCTACACCACCTACCACCTGACCCTACTACACCTGGAGCCCTGAGGATCCAACTTCACCTGTGGGAAGCTATACCATCCCTGCTGCAGTGCCATCATTCCCAGTGGACCCCTTTAAGCAGCGTCGGTCATCCCTGACCGAATACCACAGGTGGCATCACAAACACTTTTTATTCCAAATAAACCCTTTAAAGACCTTCCTTTTAATTTGGATGCCGAGGGCCACGGTCTGGGTCACTGTCACTGCGACCAAACCACCCCTTTAATGATCACCGGACCCAGTACCGAGTACCCCTAGGCCCTGGCGGGCGCTCCATATCTTCAAGTGGGTTCCTTGGTGCTTTTGACTTTGCATCTGTTGATAGAGTGCTGCTGGTTGCTTTCTTCATTTTTGTGAGCTCAGAGGGCTGATGGTGTGGCAGAAACCCTCACTCGTGTGATAAAACAAGCAGGGAATTGTGTTGCCTTGTGCTGAGAAATGTGTTACCTCAGGCAGAGAAATAGGTTACTTCAGACAGAGGAATGCGTTTCATTAGGCAGAGCTATGTCTCTGTAAATATGTTACCTCAGGGAGAGAAATGTGTTACCTCAGAAACCAACAGCCATGAGCCATTTGTTTCCTCACTTATCAGAAGGGACTAATGCTTTGTCCTCTGACCAGGAGCTGTTGTATGAGCCGACCATGAACATGAGCAGCTCTACATAGTGGGTAGTAGCCATTACACAGTACATAGCAGGGGAACATTTATAAGATTATCTCGGCACAGGAATATTTTCTTTTTAAACACATTCAATTATGGAACTTGTTTATGAGACAATCCCTTTAAGGAGAGAACCAAGAGTTATTGACTAATGTATTGCTCTCTTGTGTTTATTAAGTTGCAAAAAATTCCACTGACATACTGTATATACAAACATCAGATATACAAAGATTGCATGTTTCGTTTATTTTGCATACAGTACAGCATGTATTCCACATTATCACATACTGAAAGACAAGCTGAATTTGGCAGTATGATCAGAGATAGTGGGTTAAATATCACTGCCAAAAAAAAAAATAATAATAAAACTGCCAAGAAAAGATTGTAATTAACTGTCACATAGTACTCCAATGGAAAAACCTTAAAATGCCCAGAACAGATGAGAAGACAAATGTTCACATGGCCATTTTCTACCACAAATGAATGTTATGAATATTAAAAAGAATTTCAGATTAGTTATTGATAAAAATAAATGACGAGGTACTAGTTATTGCTGCTTATGCTGTCTACTTATCAGGAGAACCATATTGCCAGGTTATTTTTACCGTCTAGTCATTATGGTAAATAAAAAAAGCAAAAAAAACAATTGTGACGTTGCACTTTTTTCGCTATTTTACCGCACTTAAAAGCTTTTCTCCAGTACATCACATCATGCAATGAATGGGGTCATTCGAAAGTACAACTCATCCTACAGGAAACAAGCACTTGTATGGCTATGTCAAAGCAAAAGTAAAAATGTTATGGCTGCTGGAAGAAGGGGAGTAAAAAACGAAACCACAAAAATGGAAAATAGCTATATCAGGAAGGGTTAATAATGTCACCAATTCTGGTGCCCAATATGTAATAATGTCACCCTTCCTGGTTCCCATCCTTTAATAATGTCCCACATACTCACAACTTTCTTTAATAATGATCCGATTCTAAACCCTTTCTTTAATAATGCCTCCCTCCTTGCCCCTTTCATTAATAATGTCCTCTGTTCTAGCCCTTCTTTAAAAATTTCACTCATGCTTTAATAATGTCCCCAATCTTGGCTCCCATCCTTTAACAAGGTTCCTTTCCTTGTTCTGGCCCCCTTCTTTCAATAATGTCCTCCATCCTGGCCAAATTCTTTAATAATGTCCTCCATCCTGGCCAAATTCTTTAATAATGTTCTCCATCCTGGCCAAATTCTTTAATAATGTTCTCCATCCTGGCCCACTAATTCAATAATGTCCCCATCCAGCATTCTATTCTTGAATAATGACCCCCATCCTGGCCTCATTCCTTAATAATGTCGAGCATGTTGAATCAATTTCTTTAATAATGTTCTCCTTCCTGTAATAACGTCCACTGTCTTGTAATATTGTCCCTCGTCCTGTAATGTTGTCCCCCATCCTGTAATAACATCCCCTATCCTTGCACCCATAGGGCAATAATGTCCCAAATCCCTTGATAACGTCCCCTCAAGCCTGGTACCTTTCTTTAATAATGTTCTCCATCTTGACTCCTTCTTAAAAGCAACATGATGTAGGCAAAGAGACACTAAATCCAATGATGTATCACTTAGTTTACTGGATGCTGGCGTTCTGATACAATCAAGAGTTTTTAGACTTAGCAATGCAGTAGAGCTGAGCAAGCTAACCCCACCCACACCAGGATCCTTGTGTGCATAGCTATAGACAGGTGTTTATCGCAGAAGGGGAGGAGTCAGACTCGGGCTCACTGCTTTGGCTTCTGTAGTACAAGCAATGATAATCAGTAGCATAAGTCTCAGTCTAAGTAAATAACACCACAAGGCTGGACATGTGACATATTGCTGATTTTGATGTTTTAACCTCTGCCTCATATTTTCCTCAGATTCTGTCAGATTCCCTTTAAATTATGACCCCTGTCCTGCCCACCATACCTTAATAATGTCCCCATCCTGTAATAAATTTCCCCATTCTGTAATATTGCTCCGCAGTCCTATAATAATGTCCCCTTCCTGGCCTCTTTTTTCAATAATGTCTCCATACTGGCTTTGACACATTTATAGTGTCCCCCATCCTGTAATAATGTTCCCTGTCCTAGCCCCCATTTTTTTTTAAATGTCACTTATCTTTATCCTTTATTTTAATAATGTCCTACATCCTGGCCCACTTCTTTCATAATGCCTGTTTCGCAGAGGCGTAGCTAGGGTTTTGGTTCAGGGGGGGTGAAGCTTCTGAGTGGGCCCCTAACCAGGTAACCTTGATTACAACTGGATGACGCACCCTAATAGTGGAGGAGAACCTCAGCAGATGACCACGCTGTTACTGAAGATAATCTACTATATAATTGTCTAAGGGTCACTTCCGTCTGTCTGTCTGTCTGTCTGTTTGTCTGTCTGTCTGTCACGGATATTCATTCGTCGCGGCCTCTGTCTGTCATGCAAATCCAAGTCACTGATTGGTCTTGGCAAAATTGCAACACCAATCAGCGACGGGCACACTCCGGAACAAAATGGCCGCTCCTTACTCCCCGCAGTCAGTGCCTGGCACCCGCATACTCCCCTCTGGTCACCGCTCACACAGGATTAATGCCGGCAGTAACAGACCGCGTTATGCCGCGGGTAACGCACTCCGTTACCGCTGCTATTAACCCGGTGTGTTCAGAACTTTTTACTATTGACGCTGCCTATGCAGCATCAATAGTAAAATAATGTAATGTTAAAAATAATAAAAAAAACAAAAATCCTGATATACTCACCCTCCGTAGTCCGCCAAGCCGCTCGCGCCTGCCGCCATCTTCCGTTCCCAGCGATGCATTGTGAAATTACCCAGAAGACTTAGCGGGCAATATACTACATGACTGGGCAATATACTACGTGAGTGGGCAATATACTACGTGGCTCTGTGCTGTATACTACGTCGCTGGGCAATATACAATGTGACTGGGCAATATACTACGTGACTGGGCAATATACTACGTGACAGGGCAGTATACTACGTGACTGGGCAATATACTATGTGGCTGGGCAATATACTACGTGACAGGGCAATATAGTACTTGACTGGGAAATATACTATGTGGCTGGGCAATATACTACGTGACGGCAATATACCAAGTGACTGGGCAATATACTAAGTGACAGGGCAATATACCAAGTGACTGGGCAATATACTACGTGACAGGGCAATATACCAAGTGACTGGGAAATATACTATGTGACTGGGCAATATACTACGTGTCTGGGCAATATACTATGTGTCTGTGCTGTATACTACGTGGCTCTGTGCTGTATACTACGTCGCTGTGCAATATACTACGTAGCTGGACAATATACTACGTGGCTGGGCAATATACTACGTGACTGGGCAATATACTGCGTGACTGGGCAATATACTACGTGGCTGGGCAATATACTACGTGACTGGGCAATATACTACGTGGGCTGTGCAATATGCTACGTGGACATGCATATTCTAGAATACCCGATGTGTTAGAATCGGGCCACCATCTAGTCTCCATATAAAGATCAACATGGATATTACCGCCATATGGTCAGTGGTAGATACCAGCCCTACAGAACATATAAGAGATCACAGCTCAGTCACAGATAATGACTTACCGCTGACATTCTTTCTGATGGAATCATTCACTTTTCCCATCTTTTCCTTCTGGCCCAGACCGACATGACAACTTCTTCCTGCTACAACTCGGCTGTAGAGAAAACAACAAAGACACATTTCAATTTTCATATTCCAGCCCCATCACCATCTATTCCCAACCTGCACAAACTCCTCATCCTGCTGATATCCCATATACTGAGCCGCTGCAGTCGTATGTGTCCCTATTACTGCACATACTGTATAGTTCTCTGTGCCTTCTAAATTCTAAAGCACCCCTCTATAATATGGTAATGCTTGGCGCAAGTGCCCTAGAAAACAATGCTCACATTATGTCCCCTAGAAAGTAATAATGCTCTGTGTGCCCCTTTGACAGTCATAATAACCTGAGTGCCCCTATAACAATAAGTGCCCACTTTACATTTAATGTCCCGAGTCTCCCCCCATACAGCTCCCCTATACACAGTATGATGCTCTCTTATACACAGTACAATATGCCCTCACTGTACAGTACTACCCATACAGTACACTGACCCAGGGCCGGCGTCAGCACCCGGCGCACCTGGGCAAATGCCGGGGCCCTGGGGAGAGAGGGGGGCCCACTCACGCTGTCATAGATACAGCTGGGAGAGCAGAGCAGGAGATAACATGCTCTCTCCGCCTACAAAGTCACTGCTGGCTGCGTTCTCTTAACCCCTATGTGCCAGCTCTGACACAAGCATCTTATCACTCAGTGAGTGCAGCCAGGCAGGCACACATAGGGGTTAAGAGAAGGCAGCCAGTGTGACATTGTTTGTGGGGGGAGAGAGCACATTCTCTGCTCTGCTCTCCGCCCCTGGCTGGCTGCCGTGCTGCTGAAGTTATGAGGCAGATTCAGGAGGAGCTCCTAGTCCTACCAGTGCCTGAGTGAGTGGCGCTGCTATATACTATGTGGGCTGCGCTGCTATATACTACGTGGGCTGCTATATGCTACGTGGGCTGCTATATACTACATGGGCTGCTATATACTACGTGGGCAGTGTTATATACTACATGGCTGTGTTTATATGCGATCATGAATCGGGGTATGTGTTAAAGGGGGGGCCCACTGAGACTCTTTCGCCCGGGGCCCTCAAAAACCTGGAGCCGGCCCTGCACTGACCCCTTAGTAGCCCCCAAACTGTATGATGGCCCCCTCACTGTAATTTCCACACTAAACGATGTTACCCTAGATAGCCTCCATTTAGTATAATGCACCAGATCATTCTAAATATAGTATAACGCAGTCCCCATAGGCAGATTCTATATTGTATAATGCACCCTAATAGGCAGATTCTATAGCCCAAGGCAGCACCCATAGGCAGACTCTTTAGCATAAGGCAGCCCCCATAGGCAGACTCTATAGCACAAGGCAGCCCCATAGGCAGACTCTTAGCATAAGGCAGCCCCCATAGGCAGACTCTATAGCACAAGGCAGCCCCATAGGCAGACTCTATAGCATAAGGCAGCCCCCATAGGCAGACTCTATAGCACAAGGCAGCACCCATAGGCAGACTCTGTAGTATAAGGCAGCACCCCATAGGCAGACCCTGTAGTAAAAGGCAGCACCCCATAGGCAGACCCTGTAGTATAAGGCAGCACCTCCATAGGCAGACCCTGTAGTATAAGGATACACCCATATAGCCAGACCCTGTAGTATAAGGCAGTACCCCTATAGGCCTGCTCAGGGTGTAAGAGAGTGAACTGTAGTCCCACTGAGAGGGCACAAGGACCCTGTGGTTTTTGCCTGCTGCAGCAGAGGACAGACCCTGCAAAACTCCCGGAGAAAATGTGTGCTGGGGGGTGGGGTCTGGTGTCTTGTGTGTAAAGTGAAACAAGGAAGTGAGAGCTGAGAGAAAAAGGCGGGAAGAAAAGGCAGAAGCTGCTGTGATATCTTAAAAAGAGACTGCGTGTGGATTTACTGCGAGTGTGTTTGGAGGAAAAGAAGCTTTTGAGAGACTTTTGCTGCTAACGTTTCCTGGGGAAGAGCTAACCCTTGATCTAAGAAAAGACTGAGACTTTACTAAAACCCAGTACGTATTTGGAAGGCTGTGGATTCCCTGTGCATTGAGTGGAGAAACAAGTCTGGGCAGACTGCTGATACAGAGACGGACGGGTTGTCGTGGAAGCATTCCTAGGAGCTACAGAAGCAGAGACAACATCGTGAGACCACTAAGTCCCCGGCGTTTGGGCTCGGCATCGGCCGACAAGACAAGAGGAGCTTGCTATAACTTATTGGCGCTGAAGATATGGACTGGCTGCAGCCTGTGCGGATTCCTGCCTGAGAGGAAATCTATCTCAGGATACGGTACCATAGTTATAGATACCCGGGTATCTCTGCTCTGAGTTTTTAATAGTTACTTTAGAGGTGTATCTTATATTAGAGTTGTGTAAGTTATACTCAGTGTGCCGTTCCAGGGGCTCCCTTGATAACACTACATTCAATTTACACTTGTTTCCTGTTTTTAGTTACTCTGTTAGGTAAATTTCTTACTAGTCTGTTATAGAAACAGTTCTCAGGAGACCTTGGAGTGGCACAGTGATTTCAGCTGCTGCTGAGCTAGTGTATCTTTGGGGTGCATCTGCCTTAATATTCTCCATATTACCTTTATTATTTTGCTTTTGAGTAAATACCGTTGGAGATTTCTGCCTTGGTCTTGGTTTGTGACTCACTGGATCTTATTCGGACCTCTGGTCATTACATTTTTGGCGTAGTCGGCAGAATCCAGTGTTTGTCATGGACGGAGGCGAGGGTGGAAATGACCCCACTGTATCCGCATCCTCCTCGGGGGTTGGGGTTCCCCTGGCAGCTGCGGTGACTCCGGGAGGGTATGTGCCTGTAGGAGCTTTACTTCAGCACATGCCGAAATACGAGGGGCGCAATATGGCGTTGCAAGATTGGGCTTAGAGAATCCGGAGTATTCTGCGCATGTGTAATTTGACCCCCGCATTACGCGCTGAGCTGGCATTAAATGCACTGGAGGGTGATATTAGGCGTATGGTGATGGTGCGCCCAGAATCAGAGAGGGATACGTTAGAAAAGATTTTGGAACTGTTAGAGGGGAGTTTGGGGGGCCGAGCGCGTGTGGCTCAGCTTCGGTCCCTATTCTTTAATCGTCCCCAGAGGGAGTGTGAGTCCCTGATGCAGTACTCTAATATCTTGCAAGAGACGTTGAATGAGATGCAGCGACTAGACCCGAGGGCCATGGGGGCGTTCCGGGAGGTAGACCGCTTGCTTCGAGACCAATTCATCACCGGTTTAGCCAATAGACTTCTCCGGGACAAACTGTTGGAAATGGCCCGGGTTGCACCAGAGTTATCTTTCTGGCAGATTTACCGAGCTGCAGTGGAAAGGAAAGGGAAGAGAAATCAGCCTATGTTCCCGAGGGGTCAGTGAACAGTGCCCAGCTGGAGGAAGGTGGGTCATCAGGGTCGGGGGGAGAGGGGCTGGTAAGCGTGGTACAAGCTTTGCGTGCTGAGGTGAAGGAGTTGAAGCAGACATTGTCTCAACTGACAGTTGGTCCCGCCTCTACCCCCTCACGGGGACCTCCTGCCCCACCCCCTGGAACGCTGACCCCGCAAATGGCCAGGTCGTCCTATCAGAATGAGTCAAGCCCTTGTCCACAAGGAACAATCACCTGCTGGAAGTGTGGTCGCCAGGGACACATCTCGCGTTACTGCCGGACGCGTATAGCCCCAGAAACCCAGTCGCCGGCTTTAAACTTCCGGCCGCTGCCATGAGAGGGCAAGCAGCAGGGGCCCCCCACACACAAAGCCCTCGACGGAATGAACAAAATTTGTTTGCATGTAGTCCAGTGATAGAAGCAGAGTTTGAAGGGCGGAAGATGAGGTGTTTGGTTGACACGGGATCCGAATGTACTATAATGCCTCTAGAAGTATATGAGAGATACTTCAGTCGACTAGTGATTCCAGAGGATGGCCGAGTGATACGACTGACTGCCGCAAACAATGGTCAATTGTCAGTCAAGGGAATCGTGTGGATGCAACTAAAAATGTTTGGTCAAGAGCTGGGGCAGAAAGGGGTAGTACTGGTGGATCACCCCCCTAGAAGAGGGATGGAAGTGACGCTCGGAATGAACGTGCTGTGAGACTTGAATCACCAGACGTATGCCAGTGAAGTACCCCGATACTGGGCCCGTGCGACAAGACACCAACCCACACAGAGAATTCTACACCGTCTAGTGCTGAGTTGCGACTTGCTGAAAAGTGCGGTCCCAGGTGGCCGGGTGGGCCGGGTCCGAGTGACTTCGAGGGCCCCGATCCTGCTGGGACCCAGACAAGAGGAACTCTTAATGCTGCCTGTGGGAGCTGCACAGAGATTGAATGGGCTTGAAGTGCTACTTGAGCCCGCCCGAGAGGAGTCCTCATTTGCCAAGGTACATGTGGCCCGGTCTTTGGCGATTGTGAAGAATGGACGAGTGACGGTCCGATGCATCAATGTTTTAGATGAAGCTGTTGCAATTCCCGCTGGGACCATACTGGCTGAACTGTTCGTGCCGGCAGAGAAGGTGCCAGAAAATGCAGGGTTCGAATTGCGACCAGACCAACAGTCATCCTGGACATTCGCGGTCGAGGTAGGCCGGACTGAGCCTCCTACGGAGGAATGGAATGGTCATGTGATCATGGAGCAGATGGGAGTGGATCGGGAGAAGCTGACCCTCATGCAGTTGGAGCAGTTGGAGAGAGTTTTGTGGGAACATCAAGAGACCTTTTCCCGACATGGAGAGGACTTCGGGTGTACCCAGACGATTGAGCATGAGATTCCAACGGGGGATACTCCACCCATTAGAGAAAGATATCGTCAAATTCCTCCGGAGCTCTGTCAAGAGGTGAAGAGCATGGTGGCCAGTATGCTGGACAACCAAGTGATCCGAGAGAGCCGGAGTCCCTGGGCGGCCCCTGTAGTCTTGGTCCGCAAGAAGGATGGGACACTCCGATTTTGTGTGGACTATCGGAAATTGAATGCCCACACCGTACGGGACGCATATCCTTTACCCCATATTGAAGAATCCCTGTCGGCCCTGGGTCGGGCCAAGTATTTCTCAACGTTGGATTTGGCAAGCGGGTACTGGCAGGTCCAAATGGCTGAAAAAGATCGGGCCAAGACGGCGTTTGTCTTGCCAATGGGGCTCTTTGAGTTCAACCGGATGCCCTTTGGCCTCGCTACCGCCCCGGGAACCTTCCAACGCCTGATGGAACATTGCTTGGGTGATCTAAATTTTGAATCAGTCCTGATATATCTAGACGACATTGTGGTGTTCGGAACCTCATTTGAAGATCATCTGGAGAAGCTGCGTCAAGTTCTCCGGCGGCTCAAGAGCTACGGCCTGAAAATAAAGCCAAAAAAATGTCAACTGTTACGAAACCAGATTGAATACTTGGGGCATCTGGTGACCCCGGACGGGGTACTACCGTTAGCCAGTAAGATTAAGGCGGTACAAGAGTGGCCACCTCCTTGTGACCTGCGAGAAGTGCGGGCCTTCCTGGGCCTAGCAGGATACTATCGGCGGTTTGTGCCTAAATTCTCACAAGTGGTGAGTCCCTTGAATGAACTTTTGAGAGGGACAGCACTGGGTCCTCAAAATCGCCCCATTCCATGGGGGCCCCTACAGAAAAAGGCATTTGATGAAGTGAAAACCACCCTAACGAGTGCCCCATTGCTGGCCTACGCCCGGTTTGACACCTCTTTTTTGTTGTATACCGATGGTAGTCTTCATGGGTTGGGGGCAGTACTAGCACAGGTGCAGGACGGCCGAGAGCGAGTGATTTCTTATGGCAGCAGATCTTTAAGAGACTCCGAGCGAAATCCAGCTAACTACAGCTCATTCCGGCTGGAATTGCTGGCCCTGGTGTGGGCAATGACAGAACGCTTCGCCGAGTATCTAACAGGAGCTGAGGTGCTAGTCATGACAGATAACAACCCGCTAGCTCACTTAGAGAATGCAAAGCTGGGGGCGTTGGAGCAGCGGTGGGTCACCAGACTGGCCAAGTTCAATTACCGCATTAAATTTCGCTCTGGTCGAGAGAACGGCAATGCAGATGCATTGTCAAGAGTGCCCCTTGGGTCATCAGGGGAAGATGTTGACGAACAACTTGAGGATACTGAAACTCCAGCTTTGGGGCAGATACCTATCTTCCAAAGTGTGGTACACTCAAGTGGGGTGGCCACCGGGATGCCCTGTGTCCTGGGTAAAACACCCTCAGATTGGACAAGAGTCCAGGATGAGTGTCCGGACGTTGCACCTGTGCGCCGTTGGGTACAAAACAAGGCCTGGCCCAGTGCAGAGGACAAGGCTCAGTTGTCCATGGAAGGAATGAAACTCCTTCAACAATGGGATAAATTGTGTGTGGAACAAGGTCTGTTGTATCGTAAGGTGTACCTGCCTTCGGAGCTGCAGCATCGGTACCAACTGATAATTCCTGTGGGAATGGGTCCAGTGGTCGCTCGTGAGGCGCATGAGAAGGGGGCCCATTTTGGAAGTGAAAAGACACTTCAGTGGTTGCAGCGAGTCCTCTACTGCCCTGAGTTGGGAGGGATGGTGGCCGACGCGTGTCGGCAGTGCCGAATTTGTGGGCTCAACAAAAGCCCTGAGCAGCGGGCTCCCACACAGTCTATTAAGACTTCAGCTCCACTGGAGCTACTCATGATTGACTACGTGTTGATAGGAACTCTACGTCAGGGTACTCCTATTGCCTGGTGATGACAGATCACTTTACCAAGTTTGCTGTAGCGGTGCTGACAAGAGATCTGACGGCCAAGTCGGCGGCTGAGGCAGTGTGCCGACATTTCTTCCAAGTGTTCGGGTGTCCGCAGAGAATACATTCAGATCAAGGGGCCTGCTTTCAGGGGATGCTGATGAAAGAGTTGCACCAGCTTTATGGTATTGAGCAGTCGAGAACAACGCCTTACCACCCTCAGGGTAACGGGGCGTGTGAGCGTTTTAATCGGACCTTGTTGCAAATGTTGAGGTCCTTAGAGAGTCAGCAACAGACATGCTGGCCTGAGTATCTCCCCGAATTGATGTGGGCTTACAATAACAGGGTGCACAGTACTACTGGTTACTCACCACACATGTTGATGTTTGGTAGACCTGGCCGAGACATTGAGGATTTGAACATGCCAGATCCCTCCTCCGCCCCCCTTCGGACTGCATCCGAGTGGGTACGAGAGCATCGGCGGCGGTTGAGGGTGGTGCATCAGGTGGTGGGTGGCCGCCTTCGCCAGGTGGTCCATAAGGACACGCGACCTGTACAAACAGAGCTGTTCTCTCCGGGAGACAGAGTATTGGTGAGGACAAAACGACGGTCAGGAAAGCTGAGTGACCGATGGGAGGCGATACCGTATCTGATTAAAAAAACAGGTGAACCCTGAGATTCCAGTGTACGAGGTCGAACCGGTGGGGACAGGGGGTCCAACCCGTAATTTGCATCGTAACATGTTACAACGGTGCTGGTTTGAAGATTCGGCGCATACCCCCCTAGAGCCAGAGGCCATGTTCTAAGGGGCGGGAACTCTGAATGATCTTGAGTTTGATGGTGTGCTTACTCCTGCGCCTGCTTATTTGCCCCCTGTGACCGATCTGGCCTCGGGTGATGAGAATGTTGGGGATATGGAGGATGTTGTTGAGGAGAGTGCATCAGGTCAACTGTTTGGTCCTGACGCTGTATCACAGGACATCGAGCCGCAGGAGGAGACAACTCCACTTGCGCCCACTAACACGACCACGGAAGAGACTTTAGCTCCCTCTAAGGTTGCACCTGTTGATGTAGGACTCAGGAGAACTACACGATCTACGGCTGGAATACCGCCTCAGCGATATGCTCAAGATGAATTTGAGTGGGAAGGTATGTCGAGGACGCCAACCTCTAGTGGGGTGGCATGTAAGAGAGTGAACTGTAGTCCCACTGAGAGGGCACTAGGACCCTGTGGTTTTTGCCTGCTGCAGCAGAGGACAGACCCTGCAAAACTCCCGGAGACAATGTGTGCTGGGGGGTGGGGTCTGGTGTCTTGTGTGTAAAGTGAAACAAGGAAGTGAGAGCTGAGAGAAAAAGGCGGGAAGAAAAGGCAGAAGCTGCTATGATATCTTAAAAAGAGACTGTGTGTGGATTTACTGCGAGTGTGTTTGGAGGAAAAGAAGCTTTTGAGAGACTTTTGCTGCTAACGTTTCCTGGGGAAGAGCTAACCCTTGATCTAAGAAAAGACTGAGACTTTACTAAAACCCAGTACGTATTTGGAAGGCTGTGGATTCCCTGTGCATTGAGTGGAGAAACAAGTCTGGGCAGACTGCTGATACAGAGATGGACGGGTTGTCGTGGAAGCATTCCTAGGAGCTACAGAAGCAGAGACAACATCGTGAGACCACTAACTAAGTCCCCGGCGTTTGGGCTCGGCATCGGCCGACAAGACAAGAGGAGCTTGCTGTAACTTATTGGCGCTGAAGATATGGACTGGCTGCAGCCTGTGCGGATTCCTGCCTGAGAGGAAATCTATCTCAGGATATGGTACCATAGTTATAGATACCCGGGTATCTCTGCTCTGAGTGTTTAATGGTTACTTTAGAGGTGTATCTTATATTAGAGTTGTGTAAGTTATACTCAGTGTGCCGTTCCAGGGGCTCCCTTGATAACACTACATTCAATTTACACTTGTTTCCTGTTTTTAGTTACTCTGTTAGGTAAATTTCTTACTAGTCTGTTATAGAAACAGTTCTCAGGAGACCTTGGAGTGGCACAGTGATTTCAGCTGCTGCTGAGCTAGTGTATCTTTGGGGTGCATCTGCCTTAATATTCTCCATATTACCTTTATTATTTTGCTTTTGAGTAAATACCGTTGGAGATTTCTGCCTTGGTCTTGGTTTGTGACTCACTGGATCTTATTCGGACCTCTGGTCATTACAAGGGGACCCCTAGCGGCAGAGCAGGGAGATCGATTCTCTTTGCTCTGCCGCAGAATGTAACTGTATCTGCACTTGGCGCGCGACGATACAGGTATAGTAGCGAAGCTCTGGGTGGGCCCCCTCTGAACACCGAGCCTGGTGCGATGGCCCCCTGTGCCCCCCGGTAGCTACACTACTGCCCTTCTGTCCTGACACCTTTCTTTAATAATGTCTTCCATTCTGGACCCCATCTTGTAATAATGTCATCCATCTTGGCCCCTTTCCTTAATATTGTACCCTGCCGTGGCCCCTTTGAATAATAATGTTCCCAATTCTGGCCCACATCTTGTAGTGATGTTCTCAATCCTGGCACTCTTTAAATAAACATTTAAAATTGAAAAAAAAAAGAAAAAAATCTCACCTGTCCCAGCTCATATGATGAGTAGCATCTTCTGCCTTCTCCGTAGCCAGTGCAGAGGGAGTGGGGTGACACATGACAGTGATGTCCTGTGCTGCCTGCAACGGGCTCACTGACATCAACTGTCATATATAGCAATTAGCAAGTGTATATAGCTAGCTAGTGTCTCTCTGTACGCAGTACATTCCAAGTGGATGACACACATCCAGCTGAAATAGGGGCGAGTGTCAGCGGGCCACCTCCTGCACATCCTCAATTGTGGTCGCACTCTCTGTAACCGCAGTCATTACACCCCTGAGTATGGTGTTATGTACAGTATATATGGTACTATGTAATATATACTTTCAAATCCACTATGGTCTCCAGTGGAGCAGTTCCACAAGCATAGTATATAGCTATACACAGATCCACTGGAGTTCAAACTATATGGTATACACTATATACATAGTACAACATTATATAATATATAGAAAACACAACTTCACAATATGTACTATATACATAGCACCGCACTACATAGTACATATTGTAGTTATATAAATAGCATTCCACATTATATTGTTATATACACAGAAGTGCACTATATATTATATACCCAGCATTATAGTATATAGTTAAAACCTTTCCTGCATACTGGGTGCAATTCTCACTGCACAGTACGAGTAATATGTGTTTTGTACTCTGGGAGCAATTCTTATTCTAGGCCGCCTGCTGTGCACTCAGTACTTGGCAGAGATGTGCTTATGGCTCTGCCTGTTGTCCAGTGCTATCTGTAGCTCTATCACAGAAGTCAAGATCCACACTTTTCACCTCAGCAGATCATGACACTGAGAAGAAGTGAGCAGGGCTCTCCTGCTATGGAGCTACAGATATCAATGGACAGTGCTGTGGTCAGTAAGACAAAATACAAAGCGATAAGCAGCACATCCAGTTATTTGTAGCTCCATTGATTGCTGTAGCAGAGGTCAGGGGAGCAGCACTCCTCACCTGTGCTCTGCCTCTCTGCTGTCTGAAAACTTAAGCTATGACAAAAAAATGACTGGCACTTCCAAGCTACTGTGAACAGGTGTATACTAGGAGCAGCCATCTCCATATACAATAATAAAAAAAAGGTGAACTCTAGTGCTAAAGCATGTCATATGAAATATATGAAATATGAATAGCCATATGGCTTCTGGATATTAGGAAAAAAATGAGATGCTTAGCACATAATTTGGTCAATTCATGTATGCCCAGCAGCCAACTACTAGATGGTCTCAAATATGCTGTGTCCTATGTGTCTAGTGTGCATTGGATCACCCCGATAGGGCAGTGGGGTACTCGGTACCGGGTCCTTCGGTTCTCAAGGGGGATGTCATGGTGGCAGACCCGGTCCGTGGTCCTAGGGGGATCTGTTGATAAATGGGGGAAAGGTCTTTAAAGGAATAATGTTTGTGACGCCACCTGTGGTATTCGGTCAGGGTGACCGACGCTGCTTAGGGATCCGCTGGGGTGATGTGATGGCAGCTAGATGGTATACCTTCCCACAGGTGAAGTATGTCCCCAGGGCTTCCCAGAGTGTAGATGGTGGATGGTGTGATGCACAGTGAAGAACGAGGACACAAGGGTGCAGTCTCTTTACCTTTACTGAAGGCTTCAGCATCCACAGTCCAGAGCACTAGATCACAGGGCAGGCAGAGTCCGGCCGGTCTGAAGGCAAATCCAGAGTCCCCTTATCCAGGTGGAAATCAGTAGCCTTCCTCTAGTGCCTGGATGTTGTAGTACCTTACTGATAAGCTTCTCATAAGGTCCTCACAACTGATGTTGGTGTTCTAGATGTTATGTCGTTCTCTCTGTCGCCCAGATGGATAGGAACAACCCGTATGATTGGTGGCTTGAGGCTTTTTACAGGAGATCTAGGATACCCCGGCCTCCCATCGTTGCCACCGTGCCTCCTGGGTAAAGGTCGGGCAGCTAATATGGAATTAGCTGTCCTGCCGGTCTGTGGAGCCAGGCTTGGAGATGATGACGCCCTCGGTGTTCCAGCTACCGATTCCTGCGCCTCAGAAAGGAGGCAGCCTTTTACAGGGCAGAACTCCTTCTGGTTTCATCTCCTTTTGCTATGACTTCGTTTCTCACTCTTTGTAACACAATTCTCCTTCAATGTCTTGTTCGTAGAATGCTGCTGCACGTTGGGCCGACGCAGCTCCGTGGCCTTCTGTCTAGGCATCTGACAGGATCCCACCCCTGTCAGGGACCCACTACCTGAGTGGGGCTCTGATAGCAGCTAACTGGGTGAAGCCCAGCTTGTAGTTGCCTAACTTCCTATCCAGAGCACCAGTTTTACCTAATTGTGAAGAGTGCCCTACTAAATAGGAGCATAGCTTCCCCTGGTGGGCTGGAGTGTGAAGTGTGTTGTGTGGTTTGTGATACATGGTAAAGTGATCTCCTTTATTGCCTTCAGACGTAACATCACTCCCCCTGGTGGAAGAATGACATTACTGCAATGACAAGGACCCTGGGGCGCTGCACTATAACTCTCTAAGAATGAAGTTTGAATTCCTGGGTAGATGTGAAAACCTCTCTTCAAAATTTGATTTTATGGGTAGGTAGGACAATGTTGCAAATAAAATCCACCACATGCTGGAGGGCAGAGATCTCGGCCAGAGAGCTAATATACAAATGAGAAAACACTGACTGGCACTTCCAAGCTAGTGTAAACAGGTGCATACTATGAGCAGCCATTTCCATATACAGTACGCAAAAAAAGTTGCACTCTGTAGTGTAGAAGCATGTCAATATGAAATGTATGAAATATGAATATCAATACTGCTTCTGGATACTAGGAAAAAAATGAGACACTTAGCATATAATTTGGACAATTCATGCATGTCTGGAAGGGCCATTCAGCCTTTTGTCATTGTATATTAGCTCTTTGACCGAGCTCTCAGGTTTTCATACAGGATAACTCTGTACATGGTCGCATTCATATTTCCTTCAATGACAACCAGTCGTCCTATCTCTGCAGCTGATAAACACCCCTATAGCATGATGCTGCCACCACCATGTTTCACTGTTGGGATTGTATTGGGCAGAAGATGAGCAGTGCCTGGTTTTCTCCATACATTCCACTTAGAATTATCACCAAAAAGGTCTATCTCTGTCTGATCAGACCAGATAATCTTATTTCTCATAGTCTGGGAGTCCTTCGTGTGTTTTTTTAGCAAACGCTATGTGGGCTTTCATATGTCTTACACTGGGGAGAGGCTTCCGTCGGGCCACTCTGCCATAAAAGCCTGACTGGTGGAGGGCTGCAGTAATCGTTGACTTTATTGAACTTTCTCCCTTCTCCCTAGTGCATCTGTGGAGCTCAGCCACAGTGATCTTGGGGTTCTTCTTTACCTCTCTCACCAAGGCTCAACAAGGCTCTTCTCCCACGATTGCTCAGTTTGGCTGTACGGCCAGGTCTAGGAAAATTTCTGGTGGCCCCAAACTTCTTCCATTTAAGGATTATGGAGGTCACTGTGCTCTTAGGAGCCTTGAATACTGCAGACATTCTTTTGTAAGTTTGGCCAGATCTGTGCCTTGCCACAATTCTGTCTCTGAGCTCCTTCACCAGTTCCTTTGACCTCATGATTCTCATTTGGTCTGACATGCACTGTCAGCTGTGAGGTCTTAAGGTACCGTCACATTTAGCGACGCTGCAGCGATATAGACAGTGATATAGATCGCTGCAGTGCCGCTGTTTAGGTCGCTAGGAGACGTCAAACACGGCAACAGCAGAACGATGCAGGAGCGATTCAGTGACGTACTTATCGTTCTCGCTGGTCGTTGCTCCATGAAAAAACATTGCAGGCATCGTTTCTTTTGCTGTCAAACAGGAGGAATCACGCCGACCTAATGACCAAATAAAGTTCTGGACTTTCAGCGACGACCAGCGATGTCACAGCAGGATCCTGATCGCTGCTGCGTGTCAAACACAACGAGATCGCAATCCAGGACGCTGCAACGTCACGGATCGCTGTCGTTCTCGGAAAATTGTTCAGTGTGAAGGTACCTTAATATAGACAGGTGTCTGCCTTTCCAAATCCTATCAGTTTAATTAAACACAGCTGGACTCCAATGAAGTAGTAGAGCCATCTCAAGGAGGATCACAAGGAAATGGACAGCATATGACTGAAATGTGAGTGTCTGAGCAAAGGGTCTGAATACTTATAAGCACGAATCCCCTTTGAGTACAAAGTTTCTCAAGATGTAACAGGTACAGTTGAAATTAGAAATTTTTATTCGGACTCCCATGACAGCACCACGAGAGAGGGGATCCGCCCTTCAGGAACAGGAATACTACAGATACAAAAGGGCGGCACCTCTCCCATGCATCAGTTGGTTTCCTGTTCCTGATGGGACTGGTTCCAACAGACTGCAGGATGTCAGATCCCAGGCCTGGCAGGTCGACTCAGGCAGTGGGGGGGTCCCCTACCTTAACAGGTATGGGGGTCCTGGAAGGGCCATGGTGGTTCTCGATGGACAGCATGACTGTGAGCGAGCAGCAGGGAGTGGGGTTCAGAGGATCGCCGTCTCTGGAAGTGGCGGGCGCCAGGGTGGAACCTGGAGACAGTTCCTAGCTGCTTCTGACTTTAAAATCGAAGAGGGGGTACCTATAGGACAGATTCTAGAATTTCTTCAGAAGGGTCTAGAATTAGGTCTTACCAGTAGCACCCTTAAAGTGCAAGTTTTGGCCCATGATGCCTTATTTAGCAGC
Source organism: Ranitomeya imitator (assembly GCF_032444005.1). Lineage (NCBI taxonomy): Eukaryota > Metazoa > Chordata > Amphibia > Anura > Dendrobatidae > Ranitomeya > Ranitomeya imitator. Next base: position 405,307,646 of record NC_091284.1, read on the forward strand.
GACATTGCAAGTAATTACTGGGTCTCCAGATTCATAAAGGCAGCTGGTAGATCTAGACCCATACACAGGATAAGGTGTGTACCATGGGACTTAAACTTAGTCATTTCGGCTATGATGGAGGCCCCGTTTGAACCCATGGTGTCTGCTTTTATTAAGAATCTATCCCTCAAGGTGGCCTTTTTAATAGCTTTAAAATCAGCACGTAGAATAAGTGATAATCAAGCAGATATTGAACGACAGAGTAGTGTTTAGGCAAGACCTTGCTTACTTGGCCAAGGTTGCCTTAGACTTCCACAGATCACGAGAGATAGTCCTTCCATCCTTCCTCCCAAATCCTACTAATGAGAAGGAGGATAAACTTTGCACGTTAGATGTTAGATGTTTGTTGCAGCATCTCTCGGTCACTAATTCCTGGAGAAAGGACGATGCCTTATTTATATCCTTCCAGGGCTCTAGAAAGAGTCATAGAGGTTCAAAATGTACATTAGCGAGATGGATTAGGGGGGCTTTCTCTATAGCTTATACAGCAGGTGGTGGTACGGCTACACAGAATTTAAGGGCGCATTCTACTCGAGCCTTGGCATCCTCGTGGGCAGAAAGGTCTGGAGTTTCCATCGACCAGATATGTAAGGCTGCTATGTGGTCATCCCCGTCCACCTTCTTTAACCATTACAGATTGGACATTGATGCTTCCTCAGATCTTACCTTTGGGTTAATGGTGCTGCAGGCTGTAGTCACTCCCTACTAGTTTTACATCTCTGTAATTCTCTTGTGGTGTTGTCATGGGAGTCCAAATAAAGCATTAAGTTACTTACCGGTAACGGCATTTTTCGGAGGCCCATGACAACACCCTTAGTTCCCTCCCTTGAAGTATGGGTGCGCACTTCTTCCGCTTATAAGTTTTCACATAGGGTAAATTGTTAAAGTTGTATATATTTTTGTATGTATTTTTTTGTGCCATTAACCATAGAGGTCCTCTCAAACTCTATAATCCAACTGATGCGTGGGAGAGGTGCCGCTCTTTTGTATCTGTAGGTTTCCAGTTCCTGAAGGGAGGATCCCCTCTCTCGTGGTGCTGTCATGGGCCTCCGAAAAATACCGTTACCAGTAAGTAACTTAATGCTTTCTCAATATCTGACATGAAATCAGAATAAACCTTTCCTGTTTTAGGTCAATTAGGATTACCATAATTATTAACATTTGCCAAATGCAGGAATAATGAGAGAGAGAATGTTTTAAGGCATTTTTACTACTTACTGCAAGTCAAAAGTTTACATACACTAAGATTATTATGCCTTTAAACTATTCTGGACTGCCCATATGATGATGTCATGTGTTTGAAAGCTTCTGAAAAGTTAATTAGAGACACACCTGTGGATGTATTTTAATGCACACCGGAAACACGCTGCTTCTTTGTGTAGCCTCATGAGTAAGTCTAAAGAAATCAGCCAAGATATCAGGAAGAGAATTGTGGACTTGCACAAGACTGGCTTATTCTCGGGTACAATATCAAGATTCCTGAAGGTGTCTTGTTCATCTGTACAAACAATTATACGCAAGTACAAACAAGATGGGAATGTCCAGCCATCAAACCCGTCAGGAAGGAAATGGTTTCTTTGTCCCAGAGATGAACGTGCTTTGGTCCAACGTGTGCTTATCAACCCAAAGACAAAAGCAAAAGATCTTGTGAACATTGTGGAAGCTGGTAAGATTGTGTAAATATCCACAGTGAAACGAGTGCTGTAACAACATGAGCTGAAAGGCATAAAGAAACATAAAAAAGCCAGTTTAATATTTGCAAATGCACATAGGTACAAAGACTTTAATTTTTGGAGACATGTCCTGTGGTCTGATGAAACTAAAATTGAACTTTTTGGGCATAATGACCATCATTGCATTTGGAGAAAAAGGGAAGAAGCTTGGAAGCCTAAGAACACCATCCCAACTGTGAAACACGGGGGTGGCAGCATCATGTTGTGGGGTTGTTTTGCTGCAGGAGGGACTGATGCACTTCACAAAATAGATGGCATCATGAGAAAAGAAGATTATGTGGCAATACTGAAGCAACATCTCAAGATATCAACCAGGAAGTTAAATTTTGGGAGGAAATGGATTCCAAATGGACAATGACCCAAAGCATACTGCCAAAATGGTAACAAGGTGGTCTAAGGATAAGAAAATCAATGTTTTGGAGTGGCCATCACAAAGCCCTGATCTCAATCCTATTGAAAATTTATGGGCAAAGCTGAAAAGGCAGATGCGAACAAAGCAACCTACAAACCTGGATCAGTAACACCAGTCTTGTCAGGAGGAATTTACCCAAATTCTGACCAACTATTGTAAGAAGCTTGTGAAAGGGTATCCTAAGTCATTCAGTTTAAGGGCAGTGGTATGAAATACTAGTGAAATGTTTGTAAACTTTTGACTTTGCAGTAAGTAATAAAAATGCCTTAAAACATTCTTTCTCTTATTAGTATTCTGGCATTTGGCAAATGTTAATTAATTATTGTAATCCTAATTGACCTAAAATGGGAAAGGTTTATTCTGATTTCAAGTCAGATATTGAGAAAAACATGCATATACTGTATGTCTTTTTATATAGTGTAAACTTCTAGTTTCAGCTGTAGCTAAGTGCTGTATACAAGGCAATATTTTCACTGTTTACAATGCCATCAGATATCAGTGGCAAAGAAGAAGTTAAGCACATTTTTCAACATTTGTTAACACAGAAAGTTGGCAAGAGAAATGATGTAGCTGGCAGCTGCTGATTACGGCATAGACCACATTAATAGAAAGATTGTGGAGTAATATTTGAAACTTGTGTGGGTGAGAGGATTGTGGAGGTGAGATAGAATGGGGCTGGTTCCAAAAACAAAAAAAAAAGGTCTGCGAAGGAGGAAGAAGTAATGCGTATGATAAAATGCATCATTCGGAGAAAATCAGGTTACTTCTTGTCATCATGGGGGTGGCTGTAGAAACCTTATTCTTATCTGGCAGTATGTTCTAAAATTTATTGTGACTTTGCCAACTCAAATCACATGCCTAGCCAGTGCTCCTACTGAATGACTAGTGGTAGTCATGGCATAATACATGTGTGAAATAACACTAATATATGTACAAAAATATGAAGGCACTAAAAATGAGCCAGCACTAAAATACTTATATGCTCGTTACATGAACTGAGCAATTCATAATACTTGGATGCTCATTTTGATAACAAGTAAAATGGGAGTCAATGACAAATCCAAGCATTTTTTCCAGTAGACTCTACAAGGAGGTCTGGGGGCAGTGAAAATGCTGAAATGGATGGAAAAAGTGCTGAATGGAAGGAGAACAGCATGGGGAAGACCCATGTCATAGTTTTACTCCACTTTAAGGACTGACAATAAAACATTCAAAATCAGCAAGAAATTGTAGTTTACAGAAAAAAAAGGTTAAGAAACATTTTTTCCTGTAAAATGACTTGTTTAAAAGGCAAATTTTAAAAACGGTTTTAAAAAATGTGATTTAGGTTAACTAAAATTGAATTGTTTTTAAGAAATTGGAAATATCAGTGAAATTTATGAAGGAAGCAAGAACTGACAAAATTAGTGAGTCAGAAGGACTCAGATGCACCCTGTATTAGACTTAAATGAGGGCCTCATACACAATCTGTTCAAACTGTAATGTAGTGGTACTCCTACACTCATAAAGGCTATGCACTAAGTGCAAATACTGACAAAAATTACAAGCAGGGTCCTCCATACATCATTGAAGGCACCAACTGTAGTGCATCATTCAAATATTGTGAACAAAGTGTAGTTATGTTACTCCTACACTCATAAAAGCTCTGCACACATTGCAGAGTCTGTCAATAATTACAAGCAGGGTCATCCATACACCCTTGAAAACATCAACTGGAATGTCTCATATAAAAATAAGAAAGTGCAAAGCCAGGAAAAAAATACAAGTAAGGTAATCCATCCTTTCAAATATTGAATAGTAAAAGTACTTTATGTGCATTGTCATGTATTGGTGTGGAAAGGTCTGATCTGATTCATGCTTTGTTCATTGTTATCAGAGTGAGCCTGTCAGCACTTTCTGTTGACAGATGAAAGCACCTGTCTGTACTGATCACCCCTGGTGGCATTAAACATCCTCTCAGACAAGATACTAGGGGCAGGACTGAACAATGCCTCCAAGGCATAGAGGGACAGCTCATGTCAGGTGTCTTTCCTTGAGACCCAATAGCTGAAGGTCGCAGAAGAATTAGGGAGTATGCTGGCTTTGTTGGCCAGGTATTGCTTAACCATCTTTGAAAACATTTCCCTTCTAGTCAAAAATACCCAGTCACCAGGTCATATATGTAGGTAGGGTGTCATTAAATTGGCCCCGGACTTTGACATTGTACCCTGCCTCTGCTGTACCTGCTGTGTGTCTCCTTGGCCTCTCCTACTTGATTGGAAGCTTGCCCCCTGCCGCTGGCATTGTCTGATGGGAATTTTTACAACATATATTCCACAATGGCCATCTGGAATAGCACCAGTTTAGAATACCTCTCCACCTCAGGAAAAAAAAGATGCAAAGTACTCCTTATAGCATGGGTCTATCAAGGTGAACAATCAGTACTATTTTTTAGCAAAGATGAATGTAAAACAAGGGTCATGGGAAAGGCAGCTGTACATTAAGTCTGCCATATGTGCCAAGGTTCTTACAGCCAACACTTCCCTGTCTCCACCATGATAACTACTCTCCATCTCCTGATTGCCCTTAGCTGGGGATATATTCAGACCCAGGAGTCTGATCAAGACTTTAGTCTGATCCATGTATCTTTCAAATTCCATCTTTCAAGTTAGATATTTCTAAATACCATACTTTACTATACTGTAAATTAGACTTGAATTCAAGAATGCATTTTGCCACTCATCACTACAACAATATTATCATCATTATCATCTGTACCATCTAATCAAGCTGTTCACCTCTTCCCACAGGTATGCACTGACTTTCCCCAACTCTCCTTGGATCCTCAATGTCTCTATATAATTCATTGATTTTCTATGGTATACACTGACTTTCCCCAACTCTCCCTGGATTCTGAATGTCTCTGTATATTGCATTGATTGTCTATGCTTTCCCTGGCATCTGAGTGTCTATGTGCAGCACATATAATCTTTTTCTGGTATGCTTCTTACCTATCATTTTGCTTCCATGACATGTTTCATGTCTCTCATCATGTTATTCTTAGTGATTTGCGAACATGCTCACCACTGCTCGTTACTCGCCCAAGTATCACTATGCTCCGTGTACTCGGCGAGCACAGAGCATTTCCGGGATTATTTAGTGGTAACTGGTGTCTCCATCCACCCAGCATTTTTGGCAAACTTTAGAGACCCAATCACGGTGCAGGGCTTGTCTGCCAGGCCATGAATTGCCGCAGCCATCTTTGTTGTGGTCGTGCAGTGATTGGCTTGGCTGCACAGCATCATACTGAGTATAAGAGACCTGGCGCCGCCCTGCTCGCCGCATTCTGTTCCTGATTCAGCGAGAGTAGGGAGAGCTGGTGCCGAGATAGGGTCAGAATCATGGTTTTTAGAGTTAGTGTAGGTCTGCAACTCTTAAATCCACAACTCCTCAGAAACGAAAAGTCCTTTTTAGGGCTAATTCGTGAGTCCCGATATTGAAGCACTAAGTAGGCAGGGCACAGCATATCCACATCAGTGCAAGGCCTGCAGGCACTGTATGTGCATCCATTGCTCCCACTGCATCCCTCCCAAAGCTCGATAACTGTCTGCTGCTGCAGCAGCTTCTTTACTATATACCTAGTTAAATTTTTTTTCAAAAATTCACCCGCAAAAAACAAAAATATACAGTCTGTTCTGTCAGACTGAGACCTGTTGAAAAATCATATTTTATCAGGCATACGTAGCATAGTTATGTGTGCTAGCCTTGTGCCACTTTTTTTGTGTTTTAAATTCACCGAAAAAGGACTCATATATCTGCATGCTCCAAGTTCTTGCATTTTAGACTGTTTTGCCACTGTTTTTGCTGCCTGTTACTCTAATTATATACAGGACTATTTGGCATTTAAAAAAAAAACAGGCCACATGTTTGCCAGTGTGGTATTTCCGTGACAGCCCTCATATATTTGTGTGCTCAAAATTTTGTCATTTTAAGCCGTTTTGCCACTGTTTCTAGTGTCTGCTACTCTAATTTACCGTATATACTCGAGTATAAGCCGAGATTTTCAGCCCATTTTTTGGGGGCTGAAAGTCCCCCTCTCGGCTTATACTCGAGTCATACCCAGGGGTCGGCAGGGGAGGGGGAGCGGGGCTATCTAATTATACTCACCTACTCCTGGCACGGTCCCTGCATGTCTTTTCCCCGGCATTGACAGCTTCTTCCTGTACTGAGCGGTCACATGGTACCGCTCATTACAGTAATGAATATGCGGCTCCACCTCCCATAGAGGTGGAGCTGCATATTCATTACTGTAATGAGCGGTAACGGTGACCGCTCAGTACAGGAAGAAGCTGTCGGCGCCAGGGAACAAACGTGCAGGGACAGCATCAGGAGCAGGTGAGTATAACGGGGAGGGGAGCGCTGCGCGATATTCACCTGCTCCTCGTTCCGGCGCTGCTCCGTCTTCAGCTGTGATGCTCAAGTCAGAGGGCGCGGTGACGTGGTTAGTGCGTGCCCTCTGCTGAACGTCAGTGCAGGAGACGCTGAAGATGGAGCGGTGCCGGAACGAAGAGCAGGTGAATATTGAAAGTGCACGGGGCTTGAGCGACGGAGAGGTGAGTATGTGATTTTTTTATTTTTTTATCCCAGCAACAGCAAATGGTGCAAGTGTCTGTATGGAGCATTTATGGGGCCGCAACGTTTGTGCAGCATTATATGGGGCCATAACGTTTGTGCAGCACTGTATGGGGCCAAAACATTTGCGCAGCACTGTATGGGGACATAACATTTGTGCAGCACTGTATGGAGACATAACATTTGTGCAGCACTGTATGGGGACATAACATTTGTGCAGCACTGTATGGGGACATAACGTTTGTGCAGCACTATATGGGGCAAGTGTCTGTATGGGGCAAGTGTCTGTATGGGGCCATGATCAACATTTATGCAGCGCTATATGGGGCAAATATCTTTATGTAGCATCTTATGGGGCCATAATCAACATTTGTGCAGCATTATATTGGGCAAATGTGTCTATGGAGCATCTTATGGGGCCATTATTAACCTTTATGCAGGATTATATGGGGCATATTTTAATATGGAGCATCTTATGGGGCCCATTATAAACTTTATGGAGCATTATATGGGGCTCCTGATTCAATATGGATATTCAAAAACACTTAACCTACTGATGTCTCAATTAATTTTACTTTTATTGGTATCTATTTTTACTTTTGACATTTATTGGTAGCTGCTGCATTTCCCACCCTAGGCTTATACTTGAGTCATTAAGTTTTCCCAGTTTTTTGTGGCAAAATTATGGGGGTCAGCTTATACTCGGGTCAGCTTACACTCGAGTATATACGATATACAGCACTATTTGTCATTTTAAAAGAAAACATGACACATATTTGCCAGTGTAGTATTTCTGTGATAGCCCTCATATATCTGCGTGCTCTAAGTTTGGTCATTGTATGCCGGGGTACCCCTTTTCTTGCGGTCTGCTGCTCTGATTCTATACAGCACTATTTAGCTTCAAAAAATATAAAAAGGCCACACATTTGCCAGTGTGGTATTTCCGTGACAGCCCTCATATATCTGCATGCTACAAGTTTAGGAATTGTAAGCCAGTGGACACCTTTTTTGGCTGCCTGATACTCTAATTCAATACAGCACTATTTTGCATAAATTTACTTCACAAAAAAGCCCCCAAAAATTGAATACCATCTATTATATCAGGCTGAGGCCTGCCTGGTGTTTGGGTTTTAAAAATCGTAGATTTGCATGCATACTGATCAGATATTATTTTGCTACTAATAAATATATTTGTGTTGAGCATTTGAAATAGTGCAGTAGTCCATTTAAAATGGACAAGGCAAGGGGCAAGGGATGGGGAATTGGACGTGATGATGATGCATGCAGAGGACGAGACCGTGGCCAAGGTGAAAGTGGGCAGCAACAAAGACCCACATCTTCTCTCTCAACCTTCCTGTCCCAGTTTCTAGGTGACCGCAGCACACCACTATTGAAGCCAGATGTTAGGGGTCGAGTTCCTGCCTCTGCACAGGGGGAATCTCGAGCCTAGGTATCACCAACACCTTTCATATGTCCCTCCTTAAGCCCTTATACATGTCCCGGTTTTCTGAGTCATCTGCCGGGACATTAGGTTCGTCTACAGACGATTACGAGGTGAACGCTATTTTGGGGTGCAAGGTGGTACGTGGCAAAAAATTTTATTTGGTGGACTGGAAGGGTTATGGTCCTGAGGATAGGTCCTGGGAGCCTGCTGAGTACATACAGGCTCCGCAACTCATTCCTGCCTTCGAACGTATCAAGGCCCAAGGGGGGGGAGGGGCCCTGGGGGGGGTGTAATGTTAGGGGTGGAGTCCCGCCTCTGCACAGGGGGAATCTTGGCCCATCTCCGCTGCGGTCTCCCATTCTTCTCCTGCCGCAGTGGAGCCTGCTTGGCGGAGGCATCGGTCCCAGCGTCATGCTCAGTCTGACACTGTGCAAAGGGTTACTGCTGTCCTTCCAGCTTCTGCCATTGTAGCCAGTACTGGTCAGCAGCGAGCAGATGTCTTTGGGACTAAGTCCTACTTTTCCCCTTCTGAGCATGCCCAGGGTAAGATCTCTCATTAGAGATCAAGGGTCACATGCTCAGGTACTGCAGCTATTCCCATTGGTACTCTAGGAAGATCCTGAAGTTGCTCAAGTTCTGTGGCAGTTTCCCATTGGTCCTTTTTTGGAAGGTCCTGTAGTTGCTGCAGCTATATAAGGTGTGCATGTCCGCACAGACATGCGCTAGTATCTTTCTGAGTTATGTGCTTTGCACTAGTGTGTTCATGTGAGATTGTATTCAGGGACCCGGCTGAAATATGCCCCTAGAATACCGGCACCTCCGGTGAGGAGATTGGGTGTTTGAGTGTATTCAGGGACCTGGCTGAAATAAGCCCTTAGAATACCGGCACCTCCGGTGAGGAGATTGTGTGCATGCATGACCACTGACTGCTCTCTGTTGGGCAGTTAGCCTGTGCTCTTGTGAAGTCTAACAGGGTGCAGTGCTTTCTTTTCACGACTAATCTGTGAGGTAACCGAGCTAGTCTATACCGCCATATAGTGCCACCATTTACTAGCAACAGGTTCTCCTGCACAGTAGACCCCGGGCTGTGAACGCATCAATAATAATAAACATCTATATTTACTTGGTGCTTTCCGCTAGCCCTAACACCAGAGCAGTGTGAAACGGTTGTTGGTTGGATAGCGGATAATGCTTCCAGTCACTTAACCACTACCACCATGTCTTCCACATGGTCAAGTCTGAGCACTCGTGAGTGTGACCTGGATTTTCCTCACCCTGATCCTCCTTCCTCCCACCATGCCGAGTGCCCTGAGACAAATTATCCCACACTTCGACACTCTGAAGAGCTGTTCAGTTTTCCGTTTCAAGATTCTGAAGTCTCGGCAGGTCAACTTGAAAGTAGTGACAGATGAGATCACATGTACAGATGCCCAAAGCTTTGACCAGCCACAGTCACATGAAGACGATGGTGGGAAAGTGTCACAAGAGATGGACGATGATGAGACAAAATTGCTAGAAAGTAAGGAGGAGGAGAAGGGTGGAAGACGTGGAAGACGAGGTAGTGGATGACATAGTGACTGACTCTAAAAGAAACAACCTGGCACTCAACTTAATGCTTGTGAGATTTTAATTGTAGTAGCCAAAAAACGTTTCGGTCCTAAACCTATCTGCGCAAATACCAGGTATGCTGCTCCCCCTCCCCTCTCCACAATACGTTCACACGTACCTATGCCATTGTAATCTCCTCTATATTACTACAGACGCAGACCATGCTGTGCCTTATTGTTGTGAATTCTGTGGCAGAGTTCACTCCTGTGGTCACAAGTGGTACTTCGGCTGATTCTCTCTGGGATCTTCCGTTTGTGGAGGAAAGTGGTACTGCAGCTTCTGAGTTTCCTCCCTCAGGTGATCTGGTGAGCTCGTTAGCTTCTTCTCTACTTAACTCCACCTGATGCTTTGATCTATGCTTCCTGTCAATGTTTCAGTGTGGGACTTGTTTTTTCCCTGGATCATTCCTGTGGCCTGCTGCTCTGCAAAGCTAAGTTTTGCTTATGTTATTTTGTTGCTATTTTTCTGTCCAGCTTGCTTTATTGGTTTTTCTCGCCTGCTGGAAGCTCTGAGACGCAGAGGGACCACCTCCGTACCGTTAGTCGGTGTGGAGGGTCTTTTTGTCCCCTCTGCGTGGTTTTTTATAGGTTTTTGTGCTGACCGCAAAGTTATCTTCCCTATCCTCGTTCTGTTCAGCTAGTCGGGCCTCACTTTGCTAAATCTGTTTCATCTCTATGTTTGTGTTTTCATCTTACTCACAGTCATTATATGTGGGGGGCTGCCTTTTCCTTTGGGGAATTTCTCTGAGGCAAGGTAGGCTTATTTTTCTATCTTCAGGATTAGCTAGTTTCTCAGGCTGTGACGAGGCGCCTAGGTTCTGGTCAGGAGCGCTCCACGGCTACCTTTAGTGTGGTTTGATAGGCTTAGGGATTGCGGTCTGCAGATTTCCCACGTCTCAGAGCTCGTTCTATTATTTTGGGTTATTGTCAGATCACTGTATGTGCTCTGACCTCCATGTCCATTGTGATTCTGAATTGCCTTTCATAACAGTACAGGAAGCCAAAAGTGCTAATGATTCTCAATAGAGGGAAAAAAGAAGTTCTGAGACCATTTTTTTTTCTTTGCACTGTGTTTTGTCTTTTTTTTCCCCTAGACATTTGGGTGGTTCAGGACACAGGTGTAGCAATGGACATTAAAGGTCTGTCTTCTTGTGTGGATCAGCTCACGGCAAGAGTTCAAAATATTCAAGATTTTGTGGTCCAGAATTCTTTGCTTGAACCGAGAATTCCTATTCCAGATTTGTTTTTTGGAGATAGAACTAAATTTCTGAGTTTCAAAAATAATTGTAAACTATTTCTGGCTTTGAAACCTCACTCTTCTGGTGACCATTTAACCAGATACTGGAGTTTCCGTCTAGAAACACGAGAATCCAAAATCTTCTCCACAATATACTCCAATTCCCCCTCCACCAAAACCGGGGCAGGAGGCTCAACAGATGGAACCATAGGTGCCACGTATCTCCGCAACAACGACCTATGGAATACATTATGTATGGAAAAGGAGTCTGGGAGGGTCAAACGAAAAGACACAGGATTGAGAACCTCAGAAATCCTATACGGACCAATAAAACGAGGTTTAAATTTAGGAGAGGAAACCTTCATAGGAATATGACGAGAAGATAACCAAACCAGATCCCCAACACGAAGTCGGGGACCCACACGGCGTCTGCGATTAGCGAAAAGTTGAGCTTTCTCCTGGGACAAGATCAAATTGTCCACTACCTGAGTCCAGATCTGCTGCAACCTATCCACCACAGAATCCACACCAGGACAGTCCGAAGACTCAACCTGTCCTGAAGAGAAACGAGGATGGAACCCAGAATTGCAAAAAAATGGAGAAACCAAGGTAGCCGAGCTGGCCCGATTATTAAGGGCGAACTCAGCCAACGGCAAAAAGGACACCCAATCATCCTGGTCTGCAGAAACAAAACATCTCAGATATGTTTCCAAGGTCTGATTGGTTCGTTCGGTCTGGCCATTAGTCTGAGGATGGAAAGCCGAGGAAAAGGATAGGTCAATGCCCATCCTACCACAAAAGGCTCGCCAAAACCTTGAAACAAACTGGGAACCTCTGTCAGAAACAATATTCTCAGGAATGCCATGCAACCGAACCACATGCTGAAAGAACAAAGGTACCAAATCAGAGGAGGAAGGCAATTTAGCCAAGGGCACCAGATGGACCATTTTAGAAAAGCGATCACAGACCACCCAAATGACTGACATCTTTTGAGAAACGGGAAGGTCAGAAATGAAATCCATCGAAATATGTGTCCAAGGCCTCTTTGGGACCGGCAAGGGCAAAAGCAACCCACTGGCACGAGAACAGCAGGGCTTAGCCCTAGCACAAATCCCACAGGACTGCACAAAAGTACGTACATCCCGTGACAGAGATGGCCACCAGAAGGATCTAGCCACTAACTCTCTGGTACCAAAGATTCCAGGATGACCAGCCAACACCGAACAATGAAGTTCAGAGATAAGTTTATTAGTCCACCTATCAGGGACGAACAGTTTCTCTGCTGGACAACGATCAGGTTTATTCGCCTGAAATTTTTGCAGCACCCGCCGCAAATCAGGGGAGATGGCAGACACAATGACTCCTTCCTTGAGGATACCCGCTGGCTCAGATAAACCCGGAGAGTCGGGCACAAAACTCCTAGACAGAGCATCCGCCTTCACATTTTTAGAGCCCAGAAGGTACGAAATCACAAAGTCGAAGCGGGCAAAAAATAACGACCAACGGGCCTGTCTAGGATTCAAGCGCTTGGCAGACTCGAGATAAGTCAAGTTCTTATGATCAGTCAATACCACCACGCGATGCTTAGCTCCTTCAAGCCAATGACGCCACTCCTCGAATGCCCACTTCATGGCCAGCAACTCTCGATTGCCCACATCATAATTACGCTCAGCGGGCGAAAACTTCCTGGAAAAGAAAGCACATGGTTTCATCACTGAGCAATCAGAACCTCTCTGTGACAAAACCGCCCCTGCTCCAATCTCAGAAGCATCAACCTCGACCTGGAACGGAAGAGAAACATCTGGCTGACACAACACAGGGGCAGAACAAAAACGACGCTTCAACTCCTGAAAAGCTTCCACAGCAGCAGAAGACCAATTAACCAAATCAGCACCCTTCTTGGTCAAATCGGTCAATGGTTTGGCAATGCTAGAAAAATTACAGATGAAGCGACGATAAAAATTAGCAAAGCCCAGGAACTTTTGCAGACTTTTCAGAGATGTTGGCTGAATCCAATCCTGGATGGCTTGGACCTTAACTGGATCCATCTCGATAGTAGAAGGGGTAAAGATGAACCCCAAAAATGAAACTTTCTGCACACCGAAGAGACACTTTGATCCCTTCACAAACAAAGAGTTAGCACGCAGGACCTGAAAAACCATTCTGACCTGCTTCACATGAGACTCCCAATCATCTGACAAGATCAAAATGTCATCCAAGTAAACAATCAGGAATTTATCCAGATACTCACGGAAGATGTCATGCATAAAAGACTGAAACACAGATGGAGCATTGGCAAGTCCGAACGGCATCACTAGATACTCAAAATGACCCTCGGGCGTATTGAATGCAGTTTTCCATTCATCTCCTTGCCTGATTCTCACCAGATTATACGCACCACGAAGATCTATCTTAGTGAACCAACTAGCCCCCTTAATCCGAGCAAACAATTCAGATAACAATGGCAAGGGATACTGAAATTTAACAGTGATCTTATTAAGAAGGCGGTAATCAATACACGGTCTCAGCGAACCATCCTTCTTGGCTACAAAGAAGAACCCTGCTCCCAGTGGTGATGACGATGGGCGAATATGTCCCTTCTCCAGGGATTCCTTCACATAACTGCGCATAGCGGCGTGTTCGGGCACGGATAAATTAAATAATCGACCTTTAGGGAATTTACTACCAGGAATCAAATTGATAGCACAATCACAATCCCTATGCGGAGGTAGAGCATCGGACTTGGGCTCTTCAAATACATCCTGATAATCAGACAAGAACTCTGGGACCTCAGAAGGGGTGGATGACGAAATCGACAAAAATGGAACATCACCATGTACCCCCTGACAACCCCAGCTGGATACCGACATGGAATTCCAATCCAATACTGGATTATGGGTTTGTAGCCATGGCAACCCCAACACGACCACATCATGCAGATTATGCAACACCAGAAAGCGAATAACTTCCTGATGTGCAGGAGCCATGCACATGGTCAGCTGGGCCCAGTATTGAGGTTTATTCTTGGCCAAAGGTGTAGCATCAATTCCTCTCAATGGAATAGGACACCGCAAAGGCTCCAAGAAAAACCCACAACTTTTAGCATAATCCAAATCCATCAGATTCAGGGCAGCGCCCAAATCCACAAACTCCATGACAGAAAACGACGACAAAGAGCATATCAAGGTAATGGACAGAAGGAATTTGGACTGTACAGTACCAATGACGGCAGACCTAGCGGACCGCTTAGTGCGCTTAGGACAATCAGAAATAGCATGAGTGGAATCACCACAGTAGAAACACAGACCATTCAGACGTCTGTATTCCTGCCGTTCAACTCTAGTCATAGTCCTATCGCACTGCATAGGCTCAGGTTTAACCTCAGGCAGTACCGCCAAATGGTGCACAGATTTACGCTCGCGCAAGCGTCGACCGATCTGAATGGCCAAAGACAAAGACTCATTCAAACCAGCAGGCATAGGAAATCCCACCATGACATCCTTAAGAGCCTCAGAGAGACCCTTTCTGAACAAAGCTGCCAGCGCAGATTCATTCCACTGAGTGAGTACTGACCATTTCCTAAATTTCTGACAATATACTTCTATATCATCCTGACCCTGGCACAAAGCCAGCAAATTTTTCTCAGCCTGATCCACTGAATTAGGCTCATCGTACAGCAATCCGAGCGCCAGGAAAAACGCATCGACACTACTCAATGCAGGGTCTCCTGGCGCAAGAGAAAATGCCCAGTCTTGAGGGTCGCCGCGCAAAAAAGAAATAATAATCAAAACCTGTTGAATAGGATTACCAGAAGAATGAGGTTTCAAGGCCAGAAATAGCTTACAATTATTTTTGAAACTTAGAAACTTAGTTCTATCTCCAAAAAACAAATCAGGAATAGGAATTCTTGGTTCTAACATAGATTTCTGATCAATAGTATCTTGAATTTTTTGTACATTTATAACGAGATTATCCATTGAAGAGCACAGACCCTGAATATCCATGTCCACACCTGTGTCCAGAATCACCCAAATGTCTAGGGGAAAAAAAAAAAGTGAACACAGAGCAGAGAAAAAAAAAAAAATGATGTCAGAACTTTTTCTTTCCCTCTATTGAGAATCATTAGTTTGGCTCCTTGTACTGTTATGTTTGCTAATGACAGGTGTTATGAAGGCAATCCAGAAACACAGTGTGCTTAGCGATCAGAGCGCACACAGTGATCTGACAAATACCCAAAAATACAAGAACGAGCTCTGAGACGTGGAAACTCTGTAGACTGCACACCTGATCCTATCCTAAACACAACTAAAAGCGGCTGAGGATTGCGCCTAACAACTACCTAGGCAACTCGGCACAGCCTAAGAAACTAGCTAGCCTGAAGATAGAAAAATAGGCCTGACTTGCCCCAGAGAAATTCCCCAAAGGAAAAGGCAGCCCCCCACATATAATGACTGTGAGTAAGATGAAAAGACAAAACGTAGGGATGAAATAGATTCAGCAAAGTGGGGCCCGATATTCTAGGACAGAGCGAGGACAGTAAAGCGAACTTTGCAGTCTACAAAAAACCCTAAAGCAAAACCACGCAAAGGGGGCAAAAAAAACCCCACCGTGCCGAACTAACGGCACGGCGGTACACCCTTTGCGTCTCAGAGCTTCCAGCAAAACAAAAGAAAAGCTGGACAGAAAAAAAGCAACAAAAAAGCAAAAAGCACTTAGCTATACAGAGCAGCAGGTCACAGGAACAATCAGGAGAAGCTCAGATCCAACACTGAAACATTGACAAGGAGCAAGGATAGCAGCATCAGGCGGAGTTAAGTAATGAAGCAGTTAACGAGCTCACCAGAACACCTGAGGGAGGAAGCTCAGAAGCTGCAGTACCACTTGTGACCACAGGAGTGAATTCAGCCACAGAATTCACAACATGAGGGTTCGGTGACCCCTCCTCAAGTGGGGGGTACTGTTGTGAATTCTGTGGCAGAGTTCACTCCTGTGGTCACAAGTGGTACTTCGGCTGATTCTCTCTGGGATCTTCCGTTTGTGGAGGAAAGTGGTACTGCAGCTTCTGAGTTTCCTCCCTCAGGTGATCTGGTGAGCTCGTTAGCTTCTTCTCTACTTAACTCCACCTGATGCTTTGATCTATGCTTCCTGTCAATGTTTCAGTGTGGGACTTGTTTTTTCCCTGGATCATTCCTGTGGCCTGCTGCTCTGCAAAGCTAAGTTTTGCTTATGTTATTTTGTTGCTATTTTTCTGTCCAGCTTGCTTTATTGGTTTTTCTCGCCTGCTGGAAGCTCTGAGACGCAGAGGGACCACCTCCGTATCGTTAGTCGGTGCGGAGGGTCTTTTTGTCCCCTCTGCGTGGTTTTTTATAGGTTTTTGTGCTGACCGCAAAGTTATCTTCCCTATCCTCGTTCTGTTCATCTAGTCGGGCCTCACTTTGCTTAATCTGTTTCATCTCTATGTTTGTGTTTTCATCTTACTCACAGTCATTATATGTGGGGGGCTGCCTTTTCCTTTGGGGAATTTCTCTGAGGCAAGGTAGGCTTATTTTTCTATCTTCAGGATTAGCTAGTTTCTCAGGTTGTGACGAGGCGCCTAGGTTCTGGTCAGGAGCGCTCCACGGCTACCTTTAGTGTGGTTTGATAGGCTTAGGGATTGCGGTCTGCAGAGTTCCCACGTCTCAGAGCTCGTTCTATTATTTTGGGTTATTGTCAGATCACTGTATGTGCTCTGACCTCCATGTCCATTGTGATTCTGAATTGCCTTTCATAACACCTTATATGACACTACAGTCATTCACTTTTTTCATCATAGTACGGTATGTTCCACCCTCATTCTCTTTATCTCACACCCCTATGCTTGATATCCGGCGGTCTCACTCAGCCTGACACTTGCTTGTCTATCCCAGTTTTTTTTATCAAGATGACCTAAGTACCTCTTGTCATGGATGTGACATTTTGCATTGTGTAACTTTGTGGTTCTCTGAACTATGTACATACAGTGGGGCAAAAAAGTATTTAGTCAGTCAGCAATAGTGCAAGTTCCACCACTTAAAAAGATGAGAGGCGTCTGTAATTTAAATCATAGGTAGACCTCAACTATGGGAGACAAACTGAGAAAAAAAAATCCATAAAATCACATTGTCTGTTTTTTTTAACATTTTATTTGCATATTATGGTGGAAAATAAGTATTTGGTCAGAAACAAAATTTCATCTCAATACTTTGTAATATATCCTTTGTTGGCAATGACAGAGGTCAAACGTTTTCTGTAAGTCTTCACAAGGATGCCACACACTGTTGTTGGTATGTTGGCCCATTCCTCCATGCAGATCTCCTCTAGAGCAGTGATGTTTTTGGCTTTTCGCTTGGCAACACGGACTTTCAACTCCCTCCAAAGGTTTTCTATAGGGTTGAGATCTGGAGACTGGCTAGGCCACTCCAGGACCTTGAAATGCTTCTTACGAAGCCACTCCTTCGTTGCCTGGCGGTGTGCTTTGGATCATTGTCATGTTGAAAGACCCAGCCATGTTTCATCTTCAATGCCCTTGCTGATGGAAGGAGGTTTGCACTCAAAATCTCACGATACATGGCCCCATTCATTCTTTCATGTACCCAGATCAGTCGTCCTGGCCCCTTTGCAGAGAAACAGCCCCAAAGCATGATGTTTCCACCACCATGCTTTACAGTAGGTATGGTGTTTGATGGATGCAACTCAGTATTCTTTTTCCTCCAAACACGACAAGTTGTGTTTCTACCAAACAGTTCCAGTTTGGTTTCATCAGACCATAGGACATTCTCCCAAAACTCCTCTGGATCATCCAAATGCTCTCTAGCAAACTTCAGACGGGCCCGGACATGTACTGGCTTAAGCAGTGGGACACGTCTGGCACTGCAGGATCTGAGTCCATGGTGGCGTAGTGTGTTACTTATGGTAGGCCTTGTTACATTGGTCCCAGCTCTCTGCAGTTCATTCACTAGGTCCCCCCGCGTGGTTCTGGGATTTTTGCTCACCATTCTTGTGATCTTTCTGACCCCACGGGGTGGGATTTTGCGTGGAGCCCCAGATCGAGGGAGATTATCAGTGGTCTTGTATGTCTTCCATTTTCTAATTATTGCTCCCACTGTTGATTTCTTCACTCCAAGCTGGTTGGCTATTGCAGATTCAGTCTTCCCAGCCTGGTGCAGGGCTACAATTTTGTTTCTGGTGTCCTTTGACAGCTCTTTGGTCTTCACCATAGTGGAGTTTGGAGTCAGACTGTTTGAGGGTGTGCACAGGTGTCTTTTTATACTGATAACAAGTTTAAACAGGTGCCATTACTACAGGTAATGAGTGGAGGAAAGAGGAGACTCTTAAAGAAGAAGTTACAGGTCTGTAAGAGCCAGAAATCTTGATTGTTTGTTTCTGACCAAATACTTATTTTCCACCATAATATGCAAAAAAAATGATAAAAAACCAGACAATGTGATTTTCTGGATTTTTTTTTCTCAGTTTGTCTACCATAGTTGAGGTCTACCTATGATGTAAATTACAGACGCCTCTCATCTTTTTAAGTGGTGGAACTTGCACTATTGCTGACTGACTAAATACTTTTTTGCCCCACTGTATTTTCTTTGCACATTATGTTTTCTTTTGTTTCTTTTTGTATATATTTGTAAATAGCATTTTCTTTATGTTCACGTTTGTAGTAACTGATGAAGGTCCAGATATAGGACCGAAACGTTTTTTGGCTACTACTAGGGTTGAGCGAAACGGGTCGTTCATTTTCAAAAGTCGCCCACTTTTGGCAAAGTCGGGTTTCATAAAACCCGATCCGACCCCTGTGCGTGGTCGGCCATGCGGTACGCGACTTTCGCGCCAAAGTCGCGTTTCAATGACGCGAAAAGCGCCATTTCTCAGCCAATGAAGGTGAACGCAGAGTGTGGGCAGCGTGATGACATAGGTCCTGGTCCCCACCATCTTAGAGAAGGGCATTGCATTGATTGGCTTGCTGTCTGCGGCGTCACAGGGGCTATAAAGGGGCGTTCCCGCCGACCGCCATCTTACTGCTGCTGATCTGAGCTTAGGGAGAGGTTGCTGCCGCTTCGTCAGAAGCAGGGATAGCATTAGGCAGGGTCCATTAACCACCAAACCGCTTGTGCTGTAGCGATTTCCACTGCCCAACACCACCTTCGGTGTGCAGGGACAGTGGAAGCTACATTTTTTTTTTCTCAGCGCTGTAGCTCATTGGGCTGCCCTAGAAGGCTCCCTGATAGCTGCATTGCTGTGTGTACGCCGCTGTGCAAACCAACTGCTTTTTTCAAAGCACAAATCCTCTTGTTCCTTCCTTTCTGCACAGCTATCTTTTTTGTTTGTCCACACTTTTTATTTAATTTGTGCATCAGTCCACTCCTTATTGCTGCCTGCCATACCTGGCTGAGATTACTGCAGGGAGATAGTAATTGTAGGACAGTGCCTGTTTTTTTTTTTTTTTTGTGGGAGATTAAGATTGGTATTTCTGCTAGAGTGCCATCCCTGTGTGTGCCAGCTCTCACTCAGTGGGCCATAGAAAGCCTATTTATTTTTTTGCTTGATTTGGGTTCTAAAATCTACCTGAAAAAATCACTACATCAATCAGTGGGAGAAAAATATTGGCCTCAGGGCTTGTGTGCCACTCCTGACTCCTGTGTGTGCCATCTCTCACTCAGTGGGCCATAGAAAGCCTATTTATTTTTTTGCTTGATTTGGGTTCTAAAATCTACCTTAAAAAATCACTACATCAATCAGTGGGAGAAAAATATTGGCCTCAGGGCTTGTGTGCCACTCCTGACTCCTGTGTGTGCCATCTCTCACTGAGTGGGGCATAGAAAGCCTTTTTTTGTTTTTTTATTTGGTTTCTAAATTGTCCCTGAAAAAATCATTTTATTTTATTTGGTTTCTAAATTCTTCCTGAAAAAATAATTTTATTTTATTTTGTTTCTAAAGTCTCCCTGAAAAAAAAAAAAAAATAGGTGGGAGATTAATATTGCCCTTTCTGCTTGTGTGCCAGTCTTGACTCCTGGGTGTGCCATCTCTCTCTCTCTCTCAAATTGTGGGCCATAGAAAGCCTATTTGTTTTTTTGCTTGATTTGGGTTCTAAAATCTACCTGAAAAAATCACTACATCAATCAGTGGGAGAAAAATGTTGGCCTCAGGGCTTGTGTGCCACTCCTGACTCCTGTGTGTGCCATCTCTCACTCAGTGGGCCATAGAAAGGTTTTTTTTTGTTTTTTTATTTGGTTTCTAAATTGTCCCTGAAAAAATCATTTTATTTTATTTGGTTTCTAAATTCTTCCTGAAAAAATCATTTTATTTTATTTTGTTTCTAAAGTCTCCCTGAAAAAAAAAAAATAGGTGGGAGATTAATATTGCCCTTTCTGCTTGTGTGCCAGTCTTGACTCCTGGGTGTGCCATCTCTCTCTCAAATTGTGGGCCATAGAAAGCCTATTTATTTTTTTTGCTTGATTTGGGTTCCAAAATCTACCTGAAAAAATCAGTACATCAATCAGTGGGAGAAAAATATTGGCCTCAGGGCTTGTGTGCCACTCCTGACTCCCGTGTGTGACATCTCTCACTCAGTGGGCCATAGAAAGCCTTTTTTTTGTTTTTTTATTTGGTTTCTAAATTGTCCCTGAAAAAAATCATTTTATTTTATTTGGTTTCTAAATTCTTCCTTTAAAATTATTTTATTTTATTTTGTTTATAAAGTCTCCCTGAAAAAAAAATAAAATAAATAAAACAGTGGGAGATTAATATTGACATTTGTGCTTGAGTGACAGTCCTGCGTGTGTGGCATCTCTGTGATTTGGTGCCACAGAAAACAGAGTGTGTAACATTGTGCCTCATTTTCCTTGTGGTCTCACCAACCTGTAAAGGGATATTGAAATCATACTGAAGTTATAGGTCACCGTGTAAGTTGTTTGACAGCAACAAATAAAGTTACTTTGGTTAAGTTTTTAAAACGATAAGGAAGTCTGGTGCAAGAGGTCGTGGCCGTGGGCGTTCATTGTCAGCTGGTAATGATGGTAGTGGTAGTGGAGCATCAGGTGGTCATGGGAAAAAAAATATTCCACCTAAGTCTGGAGCTGTGGAGCCAGGTTCGTCGTCTGGCTACACAAGGCCTCGAACACTCTCTTTTCTGGGAGTAGGAAAACCGCTTTTTAAAGCTGGAGCGGCAAACAGCAAGTTTTGGCTTACCTTGCAGACTCAGCCTCTAGCTCTTTTGCCTCCTCTTCTGAAACTGGTAAATGTAAAAGCAGCGCGTCGCTTGTGGATGTTCACGGTCAGGGACAAGTCGCTTCCTTGTCCTCTTAAGCAAAAACAACAACAAGAGAGAAGGATGCAGCAGGCGACACAACGGGTTACTCCATGGAGCTCTTTACACATACCGTCCCTGGCTTAGAAAGTGAAACACTTAACAGGCCATGCCCATTACAAGTAGATTCTGACATGGAGTGCACTGATGCACAGCCACAGCCAGACTACTATGCTGGTCCTTTGACTCAGACCACAACATTGCCCTCTCACGGTACTGATCCACAATCAGACCCTGATGAGACTATGTTGCCCCGTCACGAACGCTATACCACCGACCGACACGGTGACACAGACGAAGTTGCACACGAGCTAGAAGAGGAGGTAATAGATGACCCAGTTGTTGACCCCGATTGGCAGCCATTGGGGGAACAGGGTGCAGGCGGCAGTAGTTCAGAAGCGGAGGTGGAGGAGGGGCCGCAGCAGGCATCAACATCGCAACAGGTTCCATCTGCCGGGCCCGTATCTGGCCCAAAACGCGTGTCAAAGCCAAAACCTGTTGGAGGACAGCGTGGCCATCCGGTTAAAGCTCAGTCTGCAATCCCTGAAAAAGGATCCGATGCTAGGAAGAGTGCAGTCTGGCATTTTTTTAAACAACATCCAATTGATCAGCGCAAAGTCATCTGTCAAAAATGTTCAACTAGCTTAAGCAGAGGTCAGAATCTGAAAAGTCTCAATACAAGTTGCATGCATAGACATTTAACCACCATGCATTTTCAAGCCTGGACTAACTACCAAACGTCCCTTAAGGTTGTAGCACCCTCGGCCAATGAAGCTAGTCAGCAACGCAACATCCCTTCCGTCACTGTAAGGCCACCATTTTCCGCACCACCGGCAGTATCTGTGCAGGTTTCTTTGCCAGCCAAAAGCAGTCAGGGTTAGGGAATCACCAGTTTTGTAGGAGGAAATATTGCATCTAGGGCACCGGCGGAAACAATACCGTCTCCAACCGTCTCTCAGTCTGCCATGTCCACCGGCACACCCGCAAGTTCCACGATCTCCAGCTCTCCAGTCCAGCTCACCCTACATGAGACTCTGGTTAGAAAAAGGAAGTACTTATCCTCGCATCCGCGTACACAGGGTTTTAACTCCCACATAGCTAGACTAATCTCGTTAGAGATGATGCCCTACCGGTTAGTTGAAAGCGAAGCTTTCAAAGCCCTGATGGAGTACGCTGAACCACGCTACGAGCTACCCAGTCGACACTTTTTTTCCAGAAAAGCCATCCCAGCCCTGCACCAGCATGTTAAACAGCGCATCGTCCATGCACTCAGGCAATCTGTGAGTACAAAGGTGCACCTGACTACAGATGCATGGACCAATAGGCATGGCCAGGGACGTTACGTGTCCATCACGGCACACTGGGTGAATGTGGTGGATGCAGGGTCCACAGAGGACATCAATTTCGGGACAGTTGTGCCTAGCCCACGGTCTAGGAAACAGTTGGCTGTAGGCGTTTGCACCCCCTCCTCCTCGTCCTCCTGCAGAAGCGACAGCTCTTCCACAGACCGCAGTCGGCCAACCTCTCCATCGGCAGCTGACACTGTTGCACACCACTTGTCCCATTATGGGCCAGCTACTGGCAAGCGTCAGCAGGCTGTATTGGCTATGAAGTGTTTGGGCAACAACAGACACACCGCGGAAGTTCTGTCCGAGTTCTTGCAACAAGAAACGCAGTCGTGGCTGGGCACAGTAGAACTTGAGGCAGGCAAGGTAGTGAGTGATAACGGAAGGAATTTCATGGCTGCCATCTCCCTTTCCCAACTGAAACACATTCCTTGCCTGGCTCACACCTTAAACCTGGTGGTGCAGTGCTTATTGAAAACTTATCCTGGGTTCTCCGACCTGCTCCTCAAAGTGCGTGGACTTTGCTCACATATCCGACGTTCGCCTGTACACTCCAGCCGTATGCAGACCTATCAGCGATCTTTGAACCTTCCCCAGCATCGCCTAATCATAGACGTTGCAACAAGGTGGAACTCAACACTGCACATGCTTCAGAGACTGTGCCAACAGAGGAGGGCTGTTATGTTTTTGTGGGAGGATACACATACACGGGCAGGCAGTAGGATGGCAGACATGGAGTTGTCAGGTGTGCAGTGGTCGAAGATACAAGACATGTGTCAAGTCCTTCAGTGTTTTGAGGAATGCACACGGCTGGTTAGTGCAGACAACGCCATAATAAGCATGAGCATCCCCCTAATGTGTCTGCTGATGCAAAGTTTGACGCACATAAAGGATCAGGCGTCTGCACCAGAGGAAGAGGAAAGCCTTGATGACAGTCAGCCATTGTCTGGTCAGGGCAGTGTACAGGACGAGGTAGCGGGCGAAGAGGAGGTGGAGGACGAGGAGGATAATGGGGATGAGTATATTTTTAATGAGGAAGCTTTCCCAGGGGCACTGGAAATTGGTTGCGTGGCAAGGCCGGGTTCTGGTTTTTTGAGGGACACAAGTGACGTAGATTTGCCTGAAACTGCCCCTCAACCAATCACAACCACAGATTTGACAACTGGAACTTTGGTCAACATGGCGGATTATGCCTTACGTATCCTCAAAAGGGACACACGCATTACTAAAATGATGAACGATGACGATTACTGGTTGGCCTGCCTCCTTGATCCACGCTATAAAGGCAAATTGCAAAATATTATGCCACATGTGAACTTGGAACTAATATTAGCAACCAAACAATCAACTCTTGTTGACCGTTTGCTTCAGGCATTCCCAGCACACTGCGCCCGTGATCGTTCTCACACGAGCTCCAGGGGGCAGCAGACCAGGAGTGTTAGGGGTGCAAACATCAGAAGTGGCGTTGGACAGAGGGGTTTTCTGACCAGGTTGTGGAGTGATTTTGCTATGACCGCAGACAGGACAGGTACTGCTGCATCAATTGAAAGTGACAGGAGACAACATTTGTCCAGTATGGTTACTAACTATTTTTCATCCCTTATCGATGTTCTCCCTCAACCGTCATTCCCATTTGATTACTGGGCATCAAAATTAGACACCTGGCCAGAATTGGCAGAATATGCATTGCAGGAGCTTGCTTGCCCGGCAGCTAGTGTCCTATCAGAAAGAGTATTCAGTGCTGCAGGTTCAATAGTAACCGAAAAAAGGACTCGTCTGGCTACCCAAAATGTTGATGATCTAACATTCATTAAAATGAACCACAACTGGATTTTGAATTCTTTTGCCCCACCTTGCCCAGCAGACACCTAGCTTTCCTATGAAAAGCTCTTGCCTGTGGACTACTGTGAATTACTTTTCGAATGTCTAATTTGCTGCAGCTGATTGTCCAGCATACGACATGTTTACACCTCCCTAAATGGCCAAACTCCCCACACGGGGCCGTGGTATCGCGACTTGGCGCAAGCACCCGTGAGAGTGCTGTTTGTCTGAAGAGGTGGGTGTGCCCGCTTTTGGTCGACGGCACTGCCACTGGGTCCCTCGTAGTACAATAAAGTGTCTCTGGCGGTGGTGGTGCGCACCCAACGTCAGACACACTGTTGTAACATGAGGCCCTGGGCCTGTACCGCCGGCCACAAGAGAGTTCACCCAACCCCAGGTCAAACATTGCTCTACCACTTCCACAGTTATCTCAAACACTTCCACCAATGTTTAGTCTATGCGCTGACATCCTTCCATTCCTGCCACTGACAATACCATTGTGTTGACATGTATGATGGTACTTAACATAGTCAGGGGCAGTGTCCTCTATTTACCACAGTAAATACTTTGCGCTAAATTTGTAGGTCTGAAACTACGCAGAGGATCCCACCCCTGAACCTAATGATTGCACCATTTAGTGTTTTCGTTTTGTTTTAATGCGAGACATTCACATTTATTTATTGTTTTGGACTACTAACTGGCAGACACTCATTACAATCGGCCTCCGCTGACCAGACCACTGCTGCCCGTCTACCCCTGGAAACAATTTTAAATTGCCTACAGCCAGCCCATTTTATTATGTTAGGCCTTCGAAGCCTGTCTGCGGCCCGTTCTTTCAACTACTACTACACTGACCTGTCTACTGCTGCCCATGTACTCCTGGAACCAATTATAAAGTGCCTACAGCCTATCCAATTTTTTTATGTTAGGCCTTCGAAGCCTGTCTGCGGTCCCTCCTTCCACTAGACCTCCACTGACCAGACCACTGCTGCCCGTGTACCCCTGGAACCAATTTTAAATTGCCAACAGCCTTATTTTTTTATGTTAGGCCTTCAAAGCCTGTCTGCGGTCCCTCCTTCCACAAGGCCTCCACTGACCATTCTACTGCTGCCCGTGTACCCCTGGAACCAATTTTAAATTGCCTGCAGCCCAATTTTTTTTATGTTAGGCCTTCGAAGCCTGTCTGCGGTCCCTTCTTTCTACTACTACTACACTGACCAGACCATTGCTGCCCGTGTACCCCTGGAACCAATTTTAAATTGCCTACAGCCCAATTTTTTTATGTTAGGCCTTCGAAGCCTGTCTGCGGTCCCTCCTTCCACTAGACCTCCACTGACCATTCTACTGGTGCCCGTGTACCCCTGGAACCAATTTTAAATTGCCAACAGCCCTATTTTTTTATGTTAGGCCTTCGAAGCCTGTCTGCGGTCCCTCCTTCCACAAGGCCTCCACTGACCATTCTACTGCTGCCCGTGTACCCCTGGAACCAATTTTAAATTGCCTGCAGCCCAATTTTTTTTATGTTAGGCCTTCGAAGCCTGTCTGCGGTCCCTTCTTTCTACTACTACTACACTGACCAGACCACTGCTGCCCGTGTACCCCTGGAACCAATTTTAAATTGCCAACAGCCCTATTTTGTTATGTTAGGCCTTCGAAGCCTGTCTGCGGTCCCTTCTTTCTACTACTACTACACTGACCAGACCATTGCTGCCCGTGTACCCCTGGAACCAATTTTAAATTGCCTACAGCCCAATTTTTTATGTTAGGCCTTCGAAGCCTGTCTGCGGTCCCTCCTTCCACAAGGCCTCCACTGACCATTCTACTGCTGCCCGTGTACCCCTGGAACCAATTTTAAATTGCCTGCAGCCCAATTTTTTTTATGTTAGGCCTTCGAAGCCTGTCTGCGGTCCCTTCTTTCTACTACTACTACACTGACCAGACCATTGCTGCCCGTTTACCCCTGGAACCAATTTTAAATTGCCTACAGCCCAATTTTTTTATGTTAGGCCTTCGAAGCCTGTCTGCGGTCCCTCCTTCCACAAGGCCTCCACTGATCATTCTACTGCTGCCCGTGTACCCCTGGAACCAATTTTAAATTGCCTACAGCCCAATTTTTTTATGTTAGGCCTTCGAAGCCTGTCTGCGGTCCCTCCTTTCACTAGGCCTCCACTGACCATTCTACTGCTGCCCGTGTACCCCTGGAACCAATTTTAAATTGCCAACAGCCCTATTTTGTTATGTTAGGCCTTCGAAGCCTGTCTGCGGTCCCTTCTTTCTACTACTACTACACTGACCAGACCATTGCTGCCCGTGTAGCCCTGGAACCAATTTTAAATTGCCTACAGCCCAATTTTTTTATGTTAGGCCTTCGAAGCCTGTCTGCGGTCCCTCCTTCCACAAGGCCTCCACTGACCATTCTACTGCTGCCCGTGTACCCCTGGAACCAATTTTAAATTGCCAACAGCCCTATTTTGTTATGTTAGGCCTTCGAAGCCTGTCTGCGGTCCCTTCTTTCTACTACTCCTACACTGACCAGACCACTGCTGCCCGTGTACCCCTGGAACCTATTTTTTATTGCATAGAGCATCCTTTTTTTAATAGAAGGCGTACAAAGTCTGTCTGCGGTCTACTATTGAAATTGTCCTCCACTGCCCAGAGCAATGCTGCCTGTGTACCCCTGTAACCTTTTTTAAGCTGCAGTGAGCCACATTTTTGGTTTAAGGCCTACTACCTGTGTCTGTCTGCGCCACTCAATTCAGCTGTGTTCCTTTGAAAAAAGCTGAGCGTCAATAGTCTTGTTTTCAGCCTCTAGGAATTTTAAAACTGCATTGGGGGTACAACTTTGGTAGGGCCTACTAACGGTGTCTGCCGCCCCAAGGTGTGCCCCAGGTTTCGTCCACATTGCTTCGGTCTTCTGACTCTCGTTTAGTAGTTGTAGAAAACTACACTGCATTAGGCCTACAAATTGGGTATGGGGTGTAGAGAGATGGTGTGTTCCACTCCAAGGTGTTCCCCAGTTTTCGTCCACATTGCTTCAGTCTTCCGACTCTCGTTTAGTAGTTGTAGAAAACTACACTGCATTAGGCCTACAAATTGGGTATGGGGTGTAGAGAGATGGTGTGTTACACTCCAAGGTGTTCCCCAGGTTTCCTCTCCATTGCTTCGATCTTCTGGCTCTCGTTTAGTAG
Organism: Ranitomeya imitator; assembly: GCF_032444005.1. Classification (NCBI taxonomy): domain Eukaryota; kingdom Metazoa; phylum Chordata; class Amphibia; order Anura; family Dendrobatidae; genus Ranitomeya; species Ranitomeya imitator. The sequence goes on from NC_091284.1 coordinate 405,335,414, forward strand.
TTGTTAGAAACTACACTGCATTAGGCCTACAAATTGGGTATGGGGTGTAGAGAGATGGTGTGTTCCACTCCAAGGTGTTCCCCAGGTTTCCTCGCCATTGCTTCGATCTTAATGCTCTCGTTTAGTAGTTGTTGGAAACTACACTGCATTAGGCCTACAAATTGGGTATGGGGTGTAGAGACGGTGTGTTCCACTCCAAGGTGTTCTCCAGGTTGCCTTTCCTGAGCTTCTATCTTCAGGCTCTCGTTTAGTAGTTGTTGGAAACTACACTGCATTAGGCCTACAAAATGGGTATGGGGTGTAGAGAGATGGTGTGTTCCACTCTAAGGTGTTCCCCAGGTTTCCTCGCCATTGCTTCGATCTTAATGCTCTCGTTTAGTAGTTGTTGGAAACTACACTGCATTAGGCCTACAAATTGGGTATGGGGTGTAGAGACGGTGTGTTCCACTCCAAGGTGTTCTCCAGGTTGCCTTTCCTGAGCTTCTATCTTCAGGCTCTTGTTAAATAGTGGTTAAATGGAACAACTGCATTTGGCGTACTAGTTGGTTTGGGGCCTACTAACAGTGTCTGCCGCTCCTTGCTTTTCTCCTGGTTTCCTGTCCTGAAATTCCATTTTCAGGCTCTCGTTAAGTAGTTGTTAATGTTAGACTGCATTTGGCCTACTAGTTGGGTTGGGGCCTACTATCGGTGTCTGCCACTCCTTGCTGTTCTCCTCCACTGAACAAAGCTGTGCCGCCTGTTTACTACGGTTGCCAATTTTGAACTGCATTTCGACTACTTACTGATTTGGGCCTACTCTCTGTGTCAGCCTCTCATTCCAGTTGTCCTCCACTGCAATGCCCCCTGGTTAGTCCTGTGTTACCAGTTTTGAACTGCATTTAGCCAACTTTATTCTTTGGGCCTATATCTGTGTTTCCTCCTCATCCTGCCCATTGCCCAGCCAGTGATAGATGAGTCTGCTGGTACATTGACCCATAACGCAAAATTCCCCGTGCACGCTACACAGCAAGATTGTGACCCTGCTGAAAGTCAGGTTCCTCTTCCCGCATACCATACCACCTTACACGGGGACAAAGAGGAAGGTGCAGATGAAAGTGCAGGTTCCTTCATCAGGTGGGGGGAGGAATACTAGTTGGCGACGTCACTGGCACAGGGCCTCTCATAGTACGCAAAAGTGTTGCTGCAGGTGGGAGGCGCCCCCGCCGTGCAAACACACCGCTGTACTTTGAGGGGCCCTGTGCCAGTGCCAATGCCAACTAGTGAGCCCCCCCTGCTTGCTCAGGATCACAGCACTTGCAAAGTTGAAATACTTACCTCTCCCTGCTCCACTGCCGTGACGTGTTCCAGATTTCCTGGGCCCACTAATTACTTGAACCAGCCCTACCCCCCACAACTTTAGCCAAATGACCCCCAATTTCCAATGCCTTCCAATTATTATAAGGTAAATTACGATTGACAAGCTTCTGTAACAAGAATGGATGTTTTTGCCATTAAAATGGGCAGTGTAGGTGTTTTCCTGGCCTCCACTCACTGCCGACTATGCTCCCCCATTGACTTGCATTGGGTTTCGTGTTTCGGTCGATCCCCGACTTTTCGCGATAATCGGCCGATTCCACTCGACTCAACTTCTAAGATAGTCGGGTTTCGTGAAACACGGCTCGACTCTAAAAAGGTCAAGGTCGCTCAACCCTAGCTACTACGATTAAAATCTCACAAGCATTAAGTTGAGTGCCAGGTTCTTTCTGTTAGTATCACATGGTGTGGGAACCTACCTGGGCACCACTAGTAGTAGTGCACACGGCTTTATCTTTGAGATAGTAACTGACCCAACCTGGCAGGAGGACATGCAGAGCAAGGGCAGCAGCACACGTGGGGAAGGAGGTATATCACCACAACAGGCAGGAAGAAGCAGTGTGGTGGTCACAGACAGAAGGCGTGCATCCGTTCCCCATAACACCAACATGAGGGAAGTAGCCATTCCAACTGTTAGATCTTCCTGAGTCTGAGTATTTTTTAAAGACTCTGCCGATAACCCCAAACAGGCCATTTGCAGCACCTGCCTTGCTCGCATCAGCAGGGGTAGCAAAACAACCAGCCTGACCACTACCAGCTTGATCAGGCACATGGCAGCAAAGCACCTGAGTTTGTGGGCTGAACCCCATGCTCCAGGACCACTGCCTGCAGGTCACACCACTGCTTCTTCGACTGTTTTGTGTTTATACAACACAATGCACCAAGAATATCCAATAAACTATATAGATGTATATACCAATAATTATTAATAGAACCCTAATGGTGCCTTGTGCATAAAGTAGTGACTAAACACTAAAAGTAAAGAACCACCCACAACTATAACCCGGACAGCCAAAAAAGTGTACCAACGCAGAGAAGTACTTAAATATAAGCCTTTATTAATAGTGGCAATTTGGCACAATAAAATAATTCATAGTACGCGAATAATTACAGGACAATAAAAAATATTAAAAATATAAAAAAATGGGATATAAATAGGTGACCTCTGGAAAAATATTTATGGATATATATATATTTCTTGTGTAGACAGCCAAAGCATTAATAAATATGAACAAAATCGGATAGGGATAGATATATAAAAACCATATATGTAAAAAAATATATAAAGTGCACTTCAGAAAAAAAACATATATGTAAAAAATATATCAATTCATTATAAATCTAGTGAAAAAACCGCAAAATAAAAATTATGTTGCTACAAGACATTAATAGCAACAAAGTGCAACCAAAGTGCTAAACAAATCCGATGTAGGAGTGCCAATAAGGCACAGAATGTACCACAATCAGGTGGATGAGCGGCACCACTGAAGTGCAATGTGCAATGTGCAAATAATGCAATCGGCACGCTCACATGAGACAATGTAGCTCCATAATGTGCAATGTGCAAAAAACGCGATAACGGGACTCAGTGACCCCTGGTATAAGGTACATTGTGGAGCTATATTGCCTTTTATGTATTTTTTGTTAGCGTTTTTTGCACATTGCACATTATGGAGCTACATTGTCTCATGTGAGCGTGCCGATTGCGTTATTTGCACATTGCACATTGCACTTCAGTGGTGCCGCTCATCCACCTGATTGTGGTACATTCTGTGCCTTATTGGCACTCCTACATCGGATTTGTTTAGCACTTTGGTTGCACTTTGTTGCTATTAATGTCTTGTAGCAACATAATTTTTATTTTGCGGTTTTTTCACTAGATTTATAATGAATTGATATATTTTTTACATATATGTTTTTTTTCTGCAGTGCACTTTATATATTTTTTTACATATATGGTTTTTATATAGCTATCCCTATCCGATTTTGTTCATATTTATTAATGCTTTGGCTGTCTCCACAAGAAATATATATATATCCATAAATATTTTTCCAGAGGTCACCTATTTATATCCCATTTTTTTATATTTTTAATATTTTTTATTGTCCTGTAATTATTCGCGTACTATGAATTATTTTATTGTGCCAAATTGCCACTATTAATAAAGGCTTATATTTAAGTAATTCTCTGCGTTGGTACACTTTTTTGGCTGTCCGGGTTATAGTTGTGGGTGGTTCTTCGACTGTTTTGTGGAGAAGCCAAACGCCAGTACACTGTGCATGTGAAGATGCCTCCAGCCCTGCACCTGTTGTGGCCCACATTTAAGCAGCACCATTATCAAGCCCGTCTACGTCCTTGTCCCAGCACAGCCTTCAGTTGTCTATAACCTAGTCTTTGGAATGCAAGTGGAAATACCCCGCCAATGCCCAATAGGCCACATTCCCAAATTCTAATATTTCTCTTCTGCTTGTGGAGTGCCCCCAGATGCAGGGCCGCGGGTTACTCGGTACCGGTCCCCAGTTCTGGGGACGCCACGGTGGCTGGACCCGGTCCGTGACCCTGCTAAGGGAAGTCCAATGAAAGGTGATACGAGTCTGTCAAGGTTTTGTGACGCCACCTGTGGTATTCAGTCGGCGTGACCGACGCTGCATGGGGTCCACTGGGGTGATGTGATGGCAGCTAGATGGTTTACCTTCCCACAGGTGAGGTGAGTCCCCAGGGCTTCCGAGTAGTGTAGGTGGTGATGATGTGAGGTGCAGACAATAACGAGGACACAGGGTTGCAGTCTCTTTACCTCTTTACTGGTGACTTCAGGATCCTCAATCCAGAGCACAGTTAACAGGGCTGTCTGAGACCGACCGGTCCGAAGGCACATCCAGAGTCCCCTTTGCAGGTGGAAATCGTTGCCTACCACAAGCGCCTGTGTGTTGTAGTGCTTCCCTGCTGAGCATTCGGAATAGTCCTCACAACTTCTATTCTCGTTCGTTCCAGTTCTTTCTAGTTCTTTCTATTCTCCATCCCCCAGGTTTGGACGGGTAGGCTCAGAGCTCTTCCGGGAACCTAGATACGCCCCTCTCCACGCGTTGCCCCTATGTCTGCTTAGGTGATGTAAGGTAGACAGCCAACCTATAATTAACTGTCCTGCGGTATTTGAAGTAAGGCATAAAGTCAGTTACTTCCTCGGTGTTCCGGGCACCGGCTTCGCGCCTCAGTAGGATGTTGCCGTTCTCCGAGTACGACTCCTACTGGCTCCCCTTTGTGCTTGATCTCATTTCTCACTGTCCACAATATCCTTCGCTTCATGTCCTTTCTCAGGATACCGCCGCAAGGTAGTGCAGGCGCGGTTCCTTTCATTCTGTTCTTGTCTCTAGGTACCTGCCAGGTTCCCACGCCTGACAGGGACCCCCCTGAATCTTCCCCCGCAACACCCCCTGCCATGGGATGTTGCCTGGACAAAACCCAGTCAGCTTCTGTCTAACTTCCTATCCAACCCCTAGTTTTACCAGTGTGAGGAGTGGCCTAATAAATAAAATGTTTTGCTCCCCCTAGTGGCCGGAGTGTGAAGTGTAGTGTGTGCTTGTGATACCTGGTCAGATGAACTCCTTTAGTGCCATCAGACGTACCATCACTTCCCTTAGTGGCAGAGCGACGTTACTGCAACGACCAGGTCTCTGGGGCGCTGCACTTGCTCTCAAAAAGCCTAAAAGGCAGAAGGTACTGCCCTATCAAGGAATCTAGTATATATACCCTGCAGCATTATACTTTTCAAGAAAGGTATCAATCCCCTCTTAAATTTAAGTAATGAATCACTCATAACAACATCATACAACAGAGCGTTTAATAGTCTTACTGCTCTTACAGTAATGAACCCACGTCTGTTATTATGCCTAAACCTTCTTTCCTCCAGACGTAGAGGATGCCCCCTTGTCCTGTCTCAGGTCTATGATTAAAAAGATCATCAGAAAGGTCTTTGTACTGTCCCCTCATATATTTATACATTATAATAAGATCACCCCTTAGTCTTCGTTTTTCAAAACTAAATAGCCCCAAGTGTAATATAACCTATCTTGGTATTGCAGACCCCTCAGTCCTCTAATAACCTTGGTCGCTCTTCTCTGCACCCGCTCTAGTTCAGCTATGTCTTTTTTATACACCAGAGACCAGAACTGTGCACAGTATTCTAAGTGTGGTCGAACTAGTGACTTGTATAGAGATAAAATTATGCTCTCCTCATGAGCATCTATGCCTCTTTTAATGCATCCCATTATTTTATTTGCCTTTGTAGCAGCTGCCTGACACTGGCAACTGAACATGAGTTTGTCATCCACCCATACACCCAGGTCTTTTTCATTGACGGTTTTGCCCAGAGTTTTAGAATTAAGCGCATAGTTATACATCTTATTACTTCTACCCAAGTGCATGACCTTACATTTATCCCCATAAAAGCTCATTTGCCATTTATCAGCCCAAGCTTCTAGTGGTGACTAGAGATCGAGTACAGCCACGACCAATTAGCGACGGGCACAGTCCGGCGGAAAAATGGCCGCTCCTTCCTCTCCGCAGTCAGTGCCCGCTCCATACTCCCCTCCAGTCAGCGCTCACACAGGGTTAATGGCTGCATTACACCGCGTTATGCCGCGGTGTAACGCACTCCCTTAACTCTGCTATTAACCCTGTGTGACCAACTTTTTACTATTGAGGCTGCCTATGCAGCATCAATAGTAAAAAGATCTAATGTTAAAAATAATAAAAAAATTAAAAATCGTTATATACTCACCATCCGTCGGCCCCCGCATCCAGAACCGGCCTTTACCACTCCTCGTGACGCACCGGTGACCGGTCCATGCATTGTGGTCTCGCGAGATGATGATGTGGCGGTCTCGCGAGACCAGTACATCATCATCTCGCGAGACCGCAATACACTGTGCGACCAATCAGCGACATTGTTGAGGGATTTAAATCCCGCTTTGCTGATTGGTAGCGCCCAGCCGGCGCGTGCGACCAATCAGGCACATTGGCGTGGGATTTAAATCCCGCTTCGCTGATTGGTAGCGCCCAGCCGGCGCGCGCGACCAATCCGCGACATTGGTGTGGGATTTAAATCCCGCTTCACTGATTGGTAGTGCCCAGCCGGCGCGTGCGACCAATCAGCGACATTGGCGTGGGATTTAAATCCCGCTTCGCAGATTGGTCGCGCCCAGCCGGCGCACGCGACCAATAAGCGACATTGGCACGGGATTTAAATCCCGCTTCGCTGATTGGTTGCGCCCAGCCGACATTGGCGTGGGATTTCAATTCTGCTTCACTGATTGGTAGCGCCCAGCCAGCGCGACTAATCAGCGACATTGGCGCGGGATTTAAATCCCGCTTCGCTGATTGGTAGCACCCAGCCGACATTGGCGCGGGATTTAAATCCCGCTTCGCTGATTGGTCGCGCCCAATCAGCGACATTGACGCGGGATTTAAATCCCACTTCCCTGATTGTTCACGCCCAGCCGACGCGACCAATCAGTGACATTGCCGCTGGACTTTTTACTATTGAGGCTGCCTATGCAGCCTCAATAGTAAACAGATGTAATGTTAAAAATAATAAAAAACAAAAAAACCTGCTCTTCTCACCTTCCGTAGTCCGGCGATGCGCTCTCGCCGGCCGCCATCTGCCATTCCCAGAGATGCATTGCGAAATTACCCAGACCGCTAAGTCATCTGGGTAATTTCGTAATGCATCCTGGGAACGGAAGATGGCGGCAGCCGCGCTTCTCAGCACAGCTTCGCTGGATCTCAGGGGGTGAGTATATAACTATTTGTTATTTTAAAAAATTTTTTAACAGGAATATGGTGCCCACACTGCTAAATACTGTGTGGGCTGCGTTATATACTACATGGCTGCTATATACTACCTGGGCAGTGTTATATACTCCGTGGGCTGTGTGATATACTGCGTGGACTGTGCTATATACTACGTGTCCTGTGTTATATACTGTGTGGGCACTGTTATATACCGCGTGGCTGCTATATACTACATGAGCAGTGTTATATACTCCATGGGCTGTGTTATATACTCTGTGGGCTGTGCTATATACTCTGTGGGCTGTGTGATATACTGCATGGGTTGTGTTATATACTACGTGGCCTGTGTTATACACTGCGTGGCTGCTATATACTACGTGGGCTGTGTTATATAGTACGTGGGCTGTGTTATATACTCCATGGGCTGTGTGATATACTGCGTGGCCTGTGTTATACACTACGTGACCTTTGTTATATACTGCGTGGCTGCTATATACCGTGTGGCCTGTGTTTTATACTGTTTGGGCTGTGTTATATACTGTGTGACCACTGTTATATACTGCGTGGCCTGTATTAACGCATCGGGTATTCTAGAATATGTATGTATGTATATAGCAGCCACATAGTATGTAGAACAGGCAACGTAATATTTGCTATATACTAAGTGGCCTGTGCTATATACTATGTGGCTGCTATATACATACATACATATTCTAGAATACCCGATGCATTAGAATCGGGCCACCATCTAGTGTATATATATACATATATATATGTGTCTCACTTACATATATATATATATATATATATATAGAGAGAGAGAGAGAGAGAGAGACTGTATATATGTTTTTAAGAATATTTGAGCCGATGGATCCATGATATGTCCATTTTGCAAGCCTGTGAGAAAATATCGCTGTACGGAAGCCATACGGATGCCATACGGATGACACACGGATAAATTTGTGCGTAAAAATCGCATCCTCGCATTGAATACGGAATAGTGTTTTGGGACAATTACTGCGTATTACGGCCGTTAAAAATGGACTGTATTTTCTTACGCCTAGTGTGACGCCGGCCTAACCATGGGGTTAGTAATGAGGGTGTCTTATACACACCTTTACATTACTAACCTGTGGGCTTTATATCAGCGGCCATAAAACAGCTGACATCAACCCCACAAATATAGCCCCACTTGCCACCACACTGGCGCAAGTATGAAGACTCGGGCAAAACACCAGAATTGGTGCATCTAATAGATACGAGTTTTCTGGGGTGGACGTGGGCTGCTATTTTTAGGTTGGGAGATAAATATACATGGCTTTTGACCAATCTGAGAATACCAGCCCCCAGCTGTTTGCTTTATCTTGGTTGGTTGTCAAAAATGAGGGGTACCACGCCATTTTTAAAATTATTTATTTAAATAAATGAAAAAACACAGTGTGGGACCCCTCTGTTCTTGATAACCCTGGGCTAAACCTACAATTTATGGGCAGGTAGAGTTGATTACCGCCACCTGCAAGGTCAATGTGGGGAGTGCAAGATAAGTCTGGATGTTGCCACATCCATACAAATAGAGGAAAAAAAACAAATCAGCACTCCCAATGTGAACACGTGCAAGCTGCAAACTGCAACACATAGATAAAAAAAGATCACAGCAGCACATGTACATGAATCGGCCATGTGAAAACACAGACAAATATACATTTCTCAAAAATATTTTTTCATAAAAAATTTTCAAAATTTTTTTTTTCATAAAACTTACAGTTAAAGAAGGAGATTCTTAGCGCATAAATTGGCCAATTCATGTGTGCCCATCAACCACGGCAAGGTGATCTCCCCCTGATGGGTCCTACTCTACTGTACATGCCACTCCTGGGCCACCAGTGGTGCCAGGGAAAACTAAATAATAGATTTAGCGCACTGAGTGCATGCAGCTCTGCTCTGGCGGACGCCACTAACCGCCCCAACTAGGGAGTGGAAAGTGCACTAGTTGAGCACAGCGCCGCACTGGGGAACGCAGCTATATTGACGCTGTACTCGTGCTCTGTGCTGGATTGCACTATCTGGCGCGGTACTTGCTCCAGACACCCAACCACACACAACAACACTAGAGAGGGGAATGATAAGGCGTTATCACCAGATAACATACACGCATCCACACACACGATTTCTATTTATACTAGCGCATGGTTGAGCAGCCATGTGAACCTTTTATAGTTGCAGTCTTCTGGGACCTTGCCAGTGGTCCAATCAGAGTCGCTTGAGGACCGGAGCGTGTGCCCTCCAACCTCCAATGAGAGGTTGTTCCACGGGCATGATCAGTAGACAAAAAGCAGGTACCGTCACACTAAGCGATGCTGCAGCGATACCGACAACTATGTCAATCACTGCAGCGTCGCTGCTTGTTTGGTCGCTGGAGAGCTGTCACACAGACAGCTCTCCAGCGACCAACGATGCCGGTAACCAGGGTAAACATCGGGTTACTAAGCGCAGGGCCACGCTTAGTAACCCGATGTTTACCCTGGTTACCATCGTAAAAGTAAAAAAAACAAACACTACATACTTACCTTCCACTGTCTGTCCCCGGCGCTGTGCTTTCCTGCACTGGCTGTGAGCACAGCGGCCGGAAAGCAGAGCGGTGACATCACCGCTGTGCTTTCCGGCTGGCCGGCGCTCACAGTCAGTGCAGAGAAGCACAGCAGGGGACAGACAGCAGAAGGTAAGTATGTAGTGTTTGTTTTTTTTTTACTTTTACGCTGGTAACCAGGGTAAGCATCGGGTCCCAGGAGCATCGGCTCGCTGCTGATTAATGCTGGTTAGAATAGCTGGACTTGGGACGGCAGCAGTAATTAGACATACAGCATAGGCTTGAGCAAGACACTGGGACTGACGTCTCTGCTGAGCAGGCCACTCTGCAGCTGAGGAAGAATGGGAGACCACAGAGGACATGATTTGAGATTCCCCCTGTGCAGTGGTGGTAACCTGATACCTAACAGTCCCTCTCTCCAAGCTACTCCCTTCTTCACACTGAAAACGCATGCTGTCTATTTTTCCATACTGAGCTCTCCATGTTGCCCCTTTACCATAATGAGATCCCACTCTAGCCTTTTTGTCATGGTGGTAACTTGGACATATTTGCAGCACTGTGCTACTCCCTGCATTTGCTGTTCTGCCCCTTTCCATGTCAGGCCGACTCACTGAGTTACCTCATCTTGCTCTCCCAGTTCTGTGGTATCTTCCTGCTGTCTCCACCTGGATATAGAGGGGAAGGGACAAATCCTACAGGAATTTAGCCCTGCTGTGTCTTGCATGGTTTGGTTTCTTTAGCCTATCCTTGCCAGGGGGATGTTTCCATCAATCAGTTTAAGTGCTATTTTGTGTCGCAACTACTGTTACTGACCCGGTTAGTTCATCCGTTCTGTCTGACATCTTTGCTCCTGATTCCGGATTTGTATTGTGAATCTATGCTATCTGACCTGACCTCAGACAATCTAACAACACTTCTTCCTCTCCCCCCTGTACTCTGTATTCCTGCTTTGACACTTGGGTCAACTGCTGCAGGTCCGGGGATTGACCTCGAGTGGCACCTTGTGACTACTTTCTGCTCAAGCCTATTCTCACCACCAGAGGCTCTAGTGAAAACCAGGCAGTCACTTAGTCATGATCTTCCAGAGTAAGCCCGACCTGTGGCGCAGTGGGTCCACACCCTCCGGCATCACACAGTTCTCTATACGGAGAACCCCACACTGTCCATTCTCCAAACTGAACCATCCACACTCCAAAAAAATGGGCTGAAAATCTCGGCTTATACTCCAGTATATACGGTATTTAAATTTTGAGATATCCACATTATAATACCTATGTGGCAGTAGTGAGCTTTACCCCCTTAACATTGATTGCTGCACTGTCACTTTACATACTTATACAGTTTTGTAATGGGGTTATTTTGACTTTTTGACTCTTTGAATATATTTTCCCAGATCTAATGTCTGTGTTATGACACCTTCTATTGGTGCACCTGTACACCGTATGCAAATAGCTCTGTTTTGATACTTATACTTTAATATATGTGATTGACTGTATGTTATTATTTATTCTTTGATATTAAAATATATAGTACCTTTTTAATCATTTTGTAATTCTTGGTGGTTGATATGCTCCAGTTTATTGTGCCTTAACCTTACATAGGGATACCTGGATGTGTGCATGTGGTTGCGTTTCGGTTACGGATATCTTCAGAATAGGTTCCGGCTCAATTTGTTCAGCACTGGAAACCTTTAAACTCATGATGAAGAAAACAGTTTTTCAAACATAAAGTGTTGTTACTGAGGTTGAAACATATATACAGGGGGTATGGAAAGTATTCAGACCCCTTTAAATTTTTCACTCTTTGCTTCATTGCAGCCATTTGATAAATTAAAAAAATCATTTTTTTTACATTAATGTACACTCTGCACCATATCTTGAATGAAAAAAACAGAAATGTAGAAATTTTTGCAAATGTAATAAAAAAGAAAAACTGAAATATCACATGGTCATAAGTATTCAGACCATGGGGGTGTTTTTCAGCTGCATGGACAGGATGACTGGTTGCCATTGAAGGAAACATGAAAGCGGCCAACTACAGAGATATCCTGGATGAAAACCTCTTCCAGAGTGTTCTGGACCTCAGACTTGGTTGACGGTTCACCTTCCAACAAGACAATAACCCTAAGCACACAGCTAAAATAACAAAAAAGTGGCTTCAGAACAACTCTGTGACCATTCTTGACTGGCCCAGCCAGAGCACTGACCTAAGCCTAATTGAATATCTCTGGAGAGACTTGAAAATGGCTGTCCACCAATGTTCAGCATCCAACCTGACGGAACTGGAGAGGATCTGCAAGGAGGAATGGCAGAGGATCCCCAAATCCAGGTGTGAAAAACTTGTTGCCTCATTCCCAAGAAGACTCATGGCTGTACTGGCTGAAAAGGGTGCTTCTACTCAATACTGAGCAAAGGGTCTGAATACTTATGACCATGTGATTTTTCAGCTTTTCTTTTTTAATAAATTTGCAAAAATTGCTGCATTTCTGTTTTTTTCCAGTCAAGATGGGGTGCAGAGTGTACATTAATGAGAAAAAAAGAACTTCTTTGAATGTACCAAATGGCTGCAGTGAAACAATGTGAAAATTTATTGGGGTCTGAATACTTCTCGTACCTACTCTACTTTGCCTTATTTTTTGCACCTATCTAAAATGTTTGCACAGTACAGTACATACATTCCTAATGTGTATATACTGTACATGTGTGCTGTATGCCTATTGTGTATCTGAATGTATATTTCATATAAGCATGTGTGTACACGTTAGTGGCAAAATAGTGGGTCTATGCACATGTTCTTCATGTCAGTGTCCACACCTGCAGCAGTCTACATGGAGGTGGTAGTATACTCCTGAAGTGCACTTCGTATGGTGAGACACAGTGTCCCTGTGGCTCACTACTACAGAGCCATAGATAGTTCTTCATGTTTGGAATCTACTTCTAGGCAGCAGTGTTTATTACGCAGAGTACCACACAAAACTGAAATACCACCGTGTGCCTAAGGCCTAATCGTGAATGTCCCTAGTGTTTTCCTAATATGTAGCATCACTGCTGTAGTGTAGTGCAATTGAGAAATGTATGACTTCTCCATGAACCTATTCCTTTATTCCATATGGATAAAATTCACAGTTTTTAGAAGAAGAAAGTGATATAATTTTCCTTCTTCTAAAATGACCTGGAAACAATGAGGATTCAACTGCTTTTAAGTTACCTGAAGTAATGACTCCCTGGTCATTCTCCCCTGGAGCAGTTGACATTATAGTGCTATTAATCCTATATTTTTACCTTCATGTTTCTGCTGCTTGTGTGATTTCCCAGCATTAGACTCCATGACATTTTACCTTATGTTACAATATTCCTATTCTTTTTAAATTCCCCTTACAAATCAATGTTCCAATTCTTCAGTATTCATGATATCCAGCATGCAAAACTGGAAGAAATAGCTTAGGCGGATTCATTAAAAATGGATCTGCTTTTGTAGCATATTTATATTTTCTTTTCTTTTTTCTTCCTTTTTTTTAAAAAACAAGTTTAATTTTACACCCTTAATTTTATGCTGTTTTATCCCACACACAAAAGATTTTTTTTTAGTGCAATTATTACAAAGGTACTTAATTTTAAGGATTGCCACACACATTGCTTTTTTAAGTTAGCATGAAATCAATATGTAATAATGCTTTCCAACTGTCAGCTATTTTTTAATGCAATTAAAGTAGCTAATGTCGGTTCTGTTTTATTTTGGTTAACTTCAGCAATCATTTTTGGGGGGCAGAGAGGGTTTTTCTCTAATTAGATTTTTTCCTGCTGCATTTGTTTCATATATTTATTTTACTGTTGTAAGGCCCAGAAATTATAAAGATTAGGCTGCATCAATAGATATTTATTGATTTTCAGCATTAAAGCCGTGATATATGGAAAGGAGGCCTTTTAACAGAGCAGTTCCTAGATGGTTTTATAAAATTAACTTACATATTGCAGGTATATTATTAGTCTATGTGGAGTGTAGAAGATGTATATTTTTTTTTTATTAAAAACAAAATTCTGTGTTCTACACAAAAAATGTGACATTTCCCATATAGAGGGACAATAAGGAATTTTTCGTAATGCTGCTAGATATACTAAACATATGTGTAAATATTTTCATTTTTTCAAAACCTTTAAAAATAAAAAATAAAGCATATACAATACACACAGTAAGAAGAGTAAAATAAAATAAATTGCATTTCATTTACTATATCCCTTCCCAAAATTGCCTCTAAATAGATAGCACAATACATTGTTGCTGTGTTTTAATTCAGGAATCTAGGTGAGGTTTGCAGTCAAAATGATGATTTTCAGGACCAGGTTTTCTGGTTTGAAGATCCACCTTTAGAGGTGGAGAAAATGAGGCAACACCACCTCTGAAGACTCCTGTTGTTTTATTTTGTGTAAAATTGTATTTTGTTCTCTGTTTTCTCTTTATGTTTTATGCAGTTTCCTGTTAGACAGGGGTGCAGGGTTAACTGTAGGGCCAGCCCAAAATGGAAGAGGAGTAATGGGCACTAGTACTTTAGTTTCTGGTTTTTAGCTCAGTTGAGAGAGAGAGCTGGATAGAAAAAAGGGACACCTTTGGAGAATTCTGTCAGCATTGGGTGTATGTGAAAAACAGATCTGCAAGGGGGCATGTTTCAGTAAGCAATCTACAGTGGCGGCCGTTTTCCTCACAGCACGCAAGTTGGGGAACCTAAGCAGGAAGATTTAAAGCAAGTCTCAGTGTTATTGAGACCTGTAGATCAGCAGTGAAAAAATGCAAGATCAGCCATGCTGGGGCATGTCAGTAATGTGGCACCTAGTGAGATCTCTCTTACACCGTTCACAAGAGTGCAGCTAGTGTGCAATGAGCACAGCGTAACACATTGATCTGTGTAGCCCTGTACCAGGGAAGATGGAGGCCCCCTGAGTAATGTGTTATGCATATGTAACATTCTTCACAAGTAGTGTGCTCCGTCCATCGCCACTATGAATGTGCCTCTTTATTGTGCAGAAAGGAAAATGAAGCATTGTGGTGCACCGTGACTTCCGGTTTTGCGGAACGCCGTTTTTTGCCAATACTTTTTCCATAGTATTGGAAAACCAAAAAACGGTGATCCGTAAGTTTTTTGCGGTCTGTTATTGCGGCAGACTGTGAAAATTGCAGCTATTCGGACCCCAAAAAACGCTCTCAATAACAGGCCAAAAAAACCCCGGTAAGTGTAAAAGAAGCCTTACTGCTAATAATCCTATTGAGGAGCATCACATTCAGCTACTTCTAAACCTGAAAAGGCTTTTTAAACACAATAGATGTCAGTCAACTGCAGAGTAATATACTGAAATGTTCCTTTAAATGGCTTGAAAATCCATGTTAAATCTCATAAAAGGGAAATCGACAACTCCAAAATATTTATCTACAAGCAAGGAAGACTTGAGTAATAACATGCGGCAAATGTGTTAGCCATGACTAGGGTCAAACTGGCACACCAGAGAACTGGAGGATTCTCCGGTGGGCCCAGGCACTGACACCTGCTGGCATACTGGCCAGCAGCTGCCTAAGTCCCTCACTGCTCTAGGGACTCCCAGCCAGTGGCTATGGGGCCCCTAAATCAAGGGGGCCTGCCCTGTGCCAGTGGAGCAGCAGCGGGTGACAGGAAGTCACATCTGTCTGCGTGCGTGTATGTGGTACGGTGCTTTGTGTGTGAGTGTGAGAGAGTGGTGCTGTGTGTGTGTATTGGAGATGTGTGTATTGGAGATTGGCAATGATGGGGTGGTGGGGAAGGACGATGGGGTTGGTGGGGAAGGAGGCAATGATGGAGGTGGTGAAATGGGCAATGAAGGGGTGTGTAAGGACTTGGACTGTATATCTGTTTCTAGTTGCTGTTTGCCCTCAGTTCAGTTACTTCTGCCCTTACCTAAGATGGAGTCATTGGCCTCACGGGGGCCATCTTGTTTCCTGTCAGATTTTCCTTGTTCCTGTCTGTGGTGTATTTAAGGGAGCTCTGAATATATACTCATTGCTTGAGTATCTTGTTCCTGACTTGTGATCAAGCTGGAAGAACTGCTATCTTGCTGGTTTCTTCGTTACTTTGGGATACCCCATCTGTCTCCAGTTCTACATCTCTTCATTGGAAAGACTTGCTTCCCTGGATCTGCTCTGCACTCATCTCTGCCGCTGGACTGCTCCCTGCTAGGAGGCCTGGTCTGGTCTCCAGGTCTCTGGACCTGACATACTTGGACTTCCACGGTCTGTGCACGTGCTTACTGCTTATCCAGCTCTGTCTGCTACTAACCTGCTGTGTCATAGCTGTTTACCTGCATATCATTATAAATATTCTTCAACTCTTAACCTATTGTCTCTCGGCCTCTTTTCTAACCCATGATACTGATCTCCACTGCACTTAGCACTAAGTTTATTACAGAATACTCAAGCCCAAAAAAATGGAGATCTCTGGGTCAGATTCTATGGAGGTGTGAATGAAAAAACTTTGCTCATTTGTCTCTGGACTTCATGGGGAGCTGCAGGCTATAAAAATTAAACTTGGGACATTAGAATCGCAAACTAATCACAATGCGAATGTGGCCGATACGTCTATTCAGGCCTTAGCGTCTCGACTTTCAAATGTGGAGACTACAGCTGCAAACATGGTATCTGCTCCAATCCCGGCTCCTGGTCCAGCTTTTCCTAAACTCCCACCATTCAGGTTTGGTGGTGAAAGAGAGAAATTTCGGGGGTTTTTGAATCAATGTCAGCTGTATTTCTCTGCACGTGCAGCCCAGTTTGCAACTGATCGGGATAAAGTGTTGACCATAATTATGTTGCTAACAAACAAAGCATTAGCCTGGGCTAATCCACTGATTGAGACTAATGATGTGTGCTTGAATTCCCTGAAAGACTTTACTGCAGCAATGTGTCAGATGTTTGATGACCCTAATCGGAGTATCACAGCTGAAACCGCATTACTGACACTACGTCAGGGGAAGCGTCCTGTTGTGGAATACGCAATGGAGTTTCGGAAATGGGTGCTGGATACAACATGGTGCGATTCAGCGAAATATGCATTATTTAGAAGAGGTTTATCTGCTTCCATCAAAGATGAACTAGCTCGAGGTGAATCACCTACTAACTTGGCTGACTTTATACATCATTGCATTCGGATTGATATTCGTCTTACCGAACGTCGCCAAGAAAAATGGGCCGATGCTAATCGTAATAACTTTATGCCTTTTCCATCCACCAAGAAGACGCTGACTAACACTTTATCTCAGACAGAGCTGGAACCTATGCAGATTGACGCAGTACGGAGGAAACCCATCGATGCACATAAAGAATATCGCTTTAAAGAGAATTTATGTTTTTACTGCGGTAAATCTGGTCATTATATTTCAGAGTGCCCCAGGAAAAATCGCAAGTCTGCAGCTTCGGTAACTGGACTTGATTTTTCGGATTTATCTTCAGTGTGTTCTCTTCCGCACAGACAGGAAATGTCTGCTGAAAACTTTCATTTTCCTGATGACTAATCAGTAACATCATCACCTGTGGACATAGCTTTACTTTCCGTAAGTTCTACCACAGCGAGGAGGGATTCGCTCTGTTGCGTTTCCATCAAAATTCGGGTGTGTTCCTGCTGGATCACCTGCTCCGCCATGATAGATTCTGGAGCTTGCAGCAATCTTATGGACATCTCTTTTGCTGAAAAACATGGCATTCGCTCACGAAAAAGAGACTCTCCAATGTTTATGGAAACCGTGGACGGGTCTCCACTAGTGTTGAGCATTCCGATACCGCAAGTATCGGGTATCGGCCGATATTTGCGGTATCGGAATTCCGATACCGAATTCCGATACTTCCCGCGTATCGGATACCGGAATCGGAAGTTCCCAGAATTCAAACAGAACGCAGCAGCCAATGAGGAATGATTGGAAGTGTGGGCACATCCTGTTTAGCATGGTGGGCATGTAAGTACTGGCAAGGCTGTGATTGGCTGCTGAAATGATGTCACTCTGCACTATAAAAAACGCTGCCGCCATTTTGCGCTCACTCTGCTGTGATTTCAGTTAGGGACAGGACGCTGTGTTCTAACTGAGGGCCAGTTGAGCTAGCTAATTGCTTTATTTTCCTTTCCAAAGGCTAATTTAGCAAAACGCTGTGTGTTCTTCACTGTTCACCTTGCTCTTGCCTTGCAGCGCTGTTTTAACAGCGTTCTGCAAGGTCTCTGTGTGTGTGTGTGTGTGCAGCTCACTCTGTAGTCTGTGTGCAGCCATATACCCGGTTGTATTCAGCTCAGGGGGGGGTTCACACTGCCTCACACAGTTGTCCTTTTTTGCTCATAGTGCAGACTGCTGCACATTTTTTCTCAAATTTCCTATTAGTGTTTTTCCACCCGTCTCCAGCTAAATTGTGGAAAAACACTACATAGGATAACCTAGAGGGGGGTTTTTGGGCCTTGCAGCGCCGTTTACGGCTGTCTGCACGGTCTCCGTGTGAGCCCAGCTCGCCCTGTAGTCTGTGTGCAGCCATAGCCGGTTGGATTCAGCTCAGGGTTCGTTACTGGCTCATACCTTGAGAAAAATTTTCCTTTCTTTCAAATAGTGCAGCCTGTTTAAAAATTTTTAAAAAAATTCCCTATTAGTGTTTTTCCACCCGTCTCCAGCTAAATAGTGGAAAAACACTACATAGGATAACCTAGAGGGAGGTTTTTGGGCCTTGCAGCGCCGTTTACGGCTGTCTGCACGGTCTCCGTGTGAGCCCAGCTCGCCCTGTAGTCTGTGTGCAGCCATAGCCGGTTGGATTCAGCTCAGGGTTCGTTACTGGCTCATACCTTGAGAAAAATTTTCCTTTCTTTCAAATAGTGCAGCCTGTTTAAAAATTTAAAAAAAAATTCCCTATTAGTGTTTTTCCACCCGTCTCCAGCTAAATAGTGGAAAAACACTACGTAGGATAACCTAGAGGAGGGTTTTTTGGCCTTGCAGCGCCGTTTACGGCTGTCTGCACGGTCTCTGTGTGAGCGCAGCTCGCCCTGTAGTCTGTGTGCAGCCATAGCCGGTTGGATTCAGCTCAGGGTGCGTTACTGCCTCATACCTTGAAAAACAATTTCCTTTTTTTCAAAAAGTGCAGCCTGTTTAAAATTAAAAAAAAAAAAATTCCTATTAGTGTCTTTCCACCCGTCTCCAGCTAAATAGTGGAAAAACACTACATAGGATAACCTAGAGGAGGGTTTTTTGGCCTTGCAGCGCCGTTTACGGCTGTCTGCACGGTCTCCGTGTGATTTAAACTAGCTCTGTAGCCCGATCTGCACAAAAAAAAAGTAAAGTTCACCAAACACAACTTAACACTTGTGTAGGCCACATTTGAAAAATAATAAAGTTTAGTCCACACTTTACAACATTAGTGTTTCTTACACCTGTTAGAAGGAGCATTTCAGGAATAAGCACGCTAAGGCCTTAGTACTTTTCTGCTTATCTTTATCTGTCAACCAAGATGAAGAGGGCAGGGAGAAAGGCACGTGGGCGTGGGCGCGGAGCAGGGAGAGGAGCAGGGAGAGGACGTGGTGATTCTGTGCCTGCTGCGGGCGCCGGTTGCTCGTCGTCACTCAGTTTCAGCAGGGAACAGTCCTTCATGCGCAGCTTTGTCGGAGAGCGCCGTGCACCGCTGCTGCGTGAAGACCAAATTGAAGCCGTTGTCGGGTGGATGGCAGCTAACGCCTCGGCATCGACTTCAGTTAGTGCCACATCCTCTCAGGCACAGAGCACTGGAGAGCAGCCATCTGTCTCTTCACCACCTGCCAAATTGGCCAGGCAGTCAGAGAGCCCAGGACAGGAGCCGTCTCTACTTCTGTTCTCTGAATCTCTTGGCTTGGAAACAGGGGGCCAGCCAAGCAGCATTGGAGAAATGGAAGAAGAGGCAGTGTGCAGTGATGCCCAACAGCTTTTTCTCTCTGACTCTGAAGAGGCAGGTGGGCCAGTGCCTCCGTTGACCACAGCGCAGTACGCATCTGATGATGAAACTCAGGTGCCGCTTTCTGATGCGTACTGTGCTGCCGAGACTACCCAGGAGGAGCAGTTGGTGGCAGAGGGTAGTGGAGATGATGAGGTCCTTGACCCATCGTGGCGTGAGGAACAGGAAGGTGGTGGGAGCAGCTCTGAGGAAGAGCTTCCCCTTACGGGCCAAAGAGGGAGAGGGAGGGGGAAGACTGCGGAGCCTGTAGCCTCCACTTTGGCACCCGTTAGGAGCCTGTCTCTTTCCAAAGCCAAAAAGGGCGCTCCCAAGACTTGCAGTGCCTGGTCCTTTTTTGACACAGTTGCAGATGACATTTGTTTTGTCAAATGCAAGCTGTGTCATCAGAAAGTAAAAAGAGGTAAAAGTGTCAGCAACCTCAATACCACAAATATGTGGAAACATGTGCGGACCAGGCACGCGGTGGAGTTACAGAAACACAGTGAAGACGTAGGCCAACCAACAGCGGCAGCTACCACCTCTTCATCTCGTGTTGCCTCTTCCTCCACTGTTGTCCAGAGACCTAGTGTAATCTCACCCACAGCACCACCTTCCCAGTCATCCTCACACTCCCAGTCTACTCTACAGCCATCGGTAGTACAGGCATGGGAGAAAAGGCGGGCATTCTCGGCCAACCACCCCCGAGCACAGGCTCTGAATGCAGGCATTGCCAAACTGTTGTCCCTGGAAATGCTCTCGTTCAGGCTGGTGGAGACTGACAGCTTCCGTGACTTGATGGCATTGGCAGTCCCACAGTACAAGGTGCCCAGCCGCTTTTACTTCAGCAGGCAGGCTGTCCCTGCCCTGCACAGGCATGTTGAGGCAAACATAAAACATGCGCTACTGAACGCCGTCAGTAGCAAGGTCCACCTCACCACCGATGCGTGGACCAGTCAGCATGGACAGGGGCGATATGTTTCCCTCACTGCCCATTGGGTTAATGTTGTTGAGCCAGGTACAGATCGTGCGAGTGGCGCAGGACGTGTCCTGCCCACTCCAAGGATTGCAGGAATCCAGTGTGTACGCATCGACTCCTCCTCTTACACCAGTTCCTCAGATTCCTCTCTGCAGGATCCGTCACAGTCCACCTCCACATGGACCCGTGAACGTTTACCTATGACCGACATGAGCACAGCCGTGGCCAAACGTCAGCAGGCCATCTTGAAACTAGTTTCATTGGGGCATCGAAGCCACACAGCGCAGGAGCTCTGGAATGCCATCAAGCAGGAGAGCGATGTGTGGTTACTGCCAGCGAATCTCCAGCCAGGCATGGTAGTGTGTGACAATGGCCGAAATCTGGTGGCAGCATTGGCCCTTGGCAACCTCACTCACATCCCATGTCTGGCACATGTGCTCAATTTGGTTGTGCAGAGTTTTCTGAGGGACTATCCGGATCTTGATGCCCTGCTGCACAAGGTCCGCCTAGAGTGTGCTCACTTGCGGCGTTCCAGCTTGGCCAGATCCCGCATTGCTGCTCTGCAGCGCCGATTCCGCCTTCCGGAACACCGTATCATATGTGACCTACCTACCCGGTGGAATTCCACGTTACATATGTTGGAGCGGTTGTGTGAGCAGCAGCAAGCAGTTATGGAGTACCAGCTGCATCAGGCGCAAAGAAGTCGCAGTCAGCGCCGATCAGACTTCACAACCACAGAGTGGGCCACTATGAAGGACGTCTGCCAGGTTTTGCGTCCTTTTGATTATTCCACGCGGATGGCAAGTGCAGATGATGCACTAGTCAGCATGACTGTCCCCCTTATCTGCCTGCTTCAGCAAACTTTGCAAGGGTTAAGGGATGATGTTGTGGAAGAGGTGGAGGATGAGGAGTCACCTTTTCCATCAGCTTCTGGAGAGTCAGCGCCACGTGGTTCCTCACAAAGGGGTACGCAGGGGCCAATTTGTGAGGAGGATGAGGAGGAGTCAATGGAGGAGGAAGAGCTCCGTCCAGAGGAGGGAGCGACACAATTGTCCAGTGGTCAGTGTGTACAGCGAGGGTGGGGTGATGACGAGCGGGCAGAGATCATGTCTCAAGCAGGGGACAGCGTTTCTGGGCCAGTTGGCACTCTGCAGCACATGGTGGATTTCATGCTGCAGTGCCTGAGA
Organism: Ranitomeya imitator; assembly: GCF_032444005.1. NCBI lineage: Eukaryota > Metazoa > Chordata > Amphibia > Anura > Dendrobatidae > Ranitomeya > Ranitomeya imitator. The sequence goes on from NC_091284.1 coordinate 405,357,250, forward strand.
AACGACCGCCGCATCGACCACATTCTCAACATGCCTGATTATTGGGTGTTCACCCTCCTGGATCCTCGCTACCGGGACAACGTCCAAAACCTCATCCCTGCGTTGACCCGGGAGGGTAAATTGCGGGAGTACCACGACACATTGGTGAATTCCATCATCTTCTCCTGTCCAACTGAGAGGAGTGCTGCTAGTGCTTTACAAAGCAGCTCAGTGCGTCGAGGCAGTGGGGGAGGCTCTGCCCAAAGAGGGAGCAGAAGCAGTGCCTCTGCCCAAGGCAAGCCCAGTATGGCACAACTCTGGCACACTTTTGTGTGCCCGCCCCAAATGTCTACACCATCACCGGCGGCTCCAGTCAGCAGGAGGCAACGGTTCCATCAACGCTGAGGAGGCAGCGCACGGCACCAAGGGGATAGGAATGTCAGCTGTGCTGTGTCCCATTACGATGGAAATTCGCACCTCCGGGACGGTTTAACGGTATAAGGGGACACATTTTTAGTGTTTACTTCGGTGTTTGCAAGGAGCATAATTAAAAGAACCACCTTTTCCTTTTGCATCGTTAGTGCTGCACAAGATGGCTCTTTCAGCTACAAACGTCTTGGGGGGGGGTTAAAGGTTCCCTTTCAACTTGCTCCAATCAGGCTTCGGCCTACACTCTGTTCCTCTGCTCCTCCTGCTGTCCCTGGGCTCTAACACCGCCAGTTGGTGCCTGGAAGTACTGTGTGCACAGTCAACAGTCGCTCCTCTGTTATTGGGGTTCAGTAACGTCAGCTGATCCCCAGCTGTGTGTGCGGCAATACCTCCAATCTGCTCCTCCTGCTGTCCCTGGGCTCTAACACCGCCAGTTGGTGCCTGGAAGTGCTGTGTGCACAGTCAACAGTCGCTCCTCTGTTATTGGGGTTCAGTAACGTCAGCTGATCCCCAGCTGTGTATCCGGCAACGTGTCATGCGACCGCCACGCTGGCACAACTAAAATGTAAGGGGACCTGTCCCCCCCCCCCCTAGGCGTTTGTTACTGAAAGAGCCACCATGTGCAGCACTAATACTGCACAAGGGAAAGGTCGCTCTTGAAATTATGCTCCTTGCAAACGCTGAACTACACACTCATGTAATGTGTCCCCTCACACCGTCCAACCGTCCCAGAGGTGGGACTTTCCTTTGTAATGTGACGCAGCACAGCCGTCATTGCTACCCCCTTGGCACCATGCGCTGCCTACTTAGCGTTGTTTGATTCCGTCATGGACCCTGCGCTGTTATGTTATCCCTTGGCCATGCACAGTTTGCGCTGCCCGTCCTCTGACATCAGGCGCAGCCAGGACGACAACAAATGATGTCAGAGGACGGGCAGCGCAAACTGTGCATGGCCAAGGGATAACATTACAGCGCGGGCTCCGTGACAGAACCAAACAACGTTGAGGAGGTGGCGCCCGGCACCAAGGGGGTTGGAATGACGGCTGTGCTGTGTCACATTACAAAGGAAAGTCCCACTTCCGGGATGGTTTGACGGTGTGAGGGGACACATTATATGAGTGTGTACTTCAGCGTTTGCAAGGAGCATGATTTTCGGAGCCACCATTTTCCATGTGCAGTATTACTGCTGTACAAGATGGCTCTTTCAGCAACAAATGCCTGGGGGGGGTTAAAGGTTCCCTTTCAACTTGCTCCACTGCAGGCTTCGGCCTACACTCTGCTCCTCTTTGATTCCCTGGGTTTCAACACTGTCAGTTGCCACCTGGAAGTGTTGTCTACACAGAAAAAACACTAGGTGATGTGTCAGTGGGGTTCAGCACCGCCAGCTGTTCCCCTGCTGTATAGTCGGCAACGTGTCCAGCACAAGCCACGCTGGCACAACAGAACAAAAGCTGCCACCAGTGCAGGCTTCGGCCTACACTCTGCTCCTCTCCTCCTCCTGCTGACCCTGGGCTCAAACACCGCTAGTTTTTGCCCGGAAGTGCTAGCTGCACAGAGAAAAACACCAGCCAATGTGTTAGTGGGGTTCAGCACCGCCAGCTGTTCCCCTGCTGTGTAGCCGGCAACGTGACCTGCAAACGCCACGCAGGCACATGAACTGAAATTAAAGGGAACCTGGCCCCACCCCCCCAGGTGTTTCTATGTATAACAGCCACCTAGTACAGCAGTACTGCTGCATTTGTACAAGGTGGCTGACGTTTTCTCCTTGCCCACGTGGAACTCAACACGTACAAAATGTGTCTCATTAGAGACCATTCCACTGTCCCTGAGGTGTGACTTTCCTTTCTAATGACACGCAGCACCCCCATTGTTAGCGCTGCCCGTCTTCTGACATCATTGGTTGGCTGGCTGTGCCTGTGCGTCCGCCCTGCCCGACACAACGCCCCTGGTTGTCTCATATATTTTGACTGCGAGGGTGTGATTGATGGGCACGGACAGTGCATATCTTCGCCTGTCTTAACTCATCTCCTTCCGCCTTCTTCAGACTGTGCAGCCTCATGGCCGCAGCATGCGAGAAGGGATCAGCAGAGGCCGCCCAGTCTGAAGCAGGTGTAAGTATGTGTGTGAGCGGCGAAAATATTTACTGCTCAAGGCCACGAATCCCAGCACCGCAGTGTGACTTTATGAAAAGGCACTGTGGGTCTGGGATTTATGGCCATCGTTAACCGCACCGGCCAACATGAAATGAGGTCATAAGACGGGCAGCTCTAACAGGGCATTGCCAAGGGATAACACAAGAGCGCAGACTCCTGTACAGCAAATAACAACGCTCAGGAAGCTGCGCCAAGCACCAAGGCGTTATTTGGGACACCTGTGCTGCGTCTCCTTAAAAAGCCAAGTCACGCATCCACTACAGTTTGACTGTAGAATGGGCTAAATTGTGTACGTCTTTCATTCAGCGTGTGAAAGTAGACAAATTAATAGAGCAACCTTTCACTTGTGCAGCATTAATACTGCACAAGGTGTGTCTCTTGTAGTTTGTAACACCTGAGGGGGGGTTAAAGGTTTCCTTTGAAATTGGTTCAACTAGGCTTCGGCCTACACTCTGCTCCTCTCCTCCTCCTCCTGCTTCACCACGGGCTCTAACATCGCAAGTTTTTGCCCGCAAGTGCTAGCTGCACAGAGAAAAACACCCGCCATTGTGTTAGTGGGGTTCAGCAACGCCAGCTGTTCCCACACTGTGTAGCCGGCAAAGTGTCCTGCAAACGCAACGCTGACACAAAGCTGCCTCCAGTGCAGGCTTCGGCCTACACTCTGCTCCCCCTGCTTACCCTTTGCTCCAGCACCGCTAGTTGGGGCTCTAGGAAGACAATCTTTAATAGGCAACGCATCTGGGTTCCAGCACCGCCAGCTGGTTCTCGGCAGTGTTTTTGTCACTGGTACTCCCTCGTGCCAAACCTGGTTCCAGCACCGTCAGCTGTTTCCGGGTAGTGTCAAGCTCACTGAGACGCCTATGCTTGCCCCGTCGTGTTGCGGTCAGGTTAGCCAACTCCAGGGTGCCTCCAGTTTAGGAGCTTCCTATGTGGGCTGCGTGAACTGGTAGTCAAGGCTGGTTCTGTAGTGCCAGTAGGCCCAGCTCCCCCTGTAGGACTGTTGGCGTTCGGTAACTGCGGCTGCCTCGCGGCCTAGCTGTTCTCTCCTCTCCTGTGGGCCTTGGGGTCCACCACCTGGTTCCAGCACCGTCAGCTGGTTCCAGGCCGAGCCTTTGGCTTAGGTGCCTCCTCCTGGGTATCCGAGTTCCGCCAACGTCAGGCGGTCCTTGGTAGTGCTTTTAAGCGCGGGCACCTACAGCTTAGTAACCGGGTTCCAGCACCGCCAGCTGGTCCTCGGTCGTGCCATTGGCTCTTGCACACTGGGGCAACGCATCTGGGTTCCAGCACCGCCAGCTGGTTCTCGGCAGTGTTTTTGTCACAGGTACTCCCTCGTGCCAAGCCTGGTTTCAGCACCGTCAGCTGTTTCCGGGTTGTGTCAAACTCGCTGAGACGCCTATGCTTGCCCCGTCGTGGTGCGGTCGGGTTAGCCAACTCCAGGGTGCCTCCAGTTTAGGAGCTTCCTATGTGGGCTGCGTGAACTGGTAGTCAAGGCTGGTTCTGTAGTGCCAGTAGGCCCAGCTCCCCCTGTAGCACTGTTGGGGTTCGGTAACTGCGGCTGCCTCGCGGCCTAGCTGTTCTCTCCTCTCCTGTGGGCCTAGGGGTCCACCACCTGGTTCCAGCACCGTCAGCTGGTTCCGGGCCGAGCCTTTGGCTTAGGTGCCTCCTCCTGGGTATCCGAGTTCCGCCAAAGTCAGGCGGTCCTTGGTAGTGCTTTTAAGCGCGGGCACCTACAGCTTAGTAACCGGGTTCCAGCACCGCCAGCTGTTCCTCGGTCGTGCCATTGGCTCTTGCACACTGGAGCAACGCATCTGGGTTCCAGCACCGCCAGCTGGTTCTCGGCAGTGTTTTTGTCACAGGTACTCCCTCGTGCCAAACCTGGTTTCAGCACCGTCAGCTGTTTCCGGGTTGTGTCAAACTCGCTGAGACACCTATGCTTGCCCCGTCGTGGTGCGGTCGGGTTAGCCAACTCCAGGGTGCCTCCAGTTTAGGAGCTTCCTATGTGGGCTGCGTGAACTGGTAGTCAAGGCTGGTTCTGTAGTGCCAGTAGGCCCAGCTCCCCCTGTAGGACTGTTGGGGTTCGGTAACTGCGGCTGCCTCGCGGCCTAGCTGTTCTCTCCTCTCCTGTGGGCCTTGGGGTCCACCACCTGGTTCCAGCACCGTCAGCTGGTTCCAGGCCGAGCCTTTGGCTTAGGTACCTCCTCCTGGGTATCCGAGTTCCGCCAACGTCAGGCGGTCCTTGGTAGTGCTTTTAAGCGCGGGCACCTACAGCTTAGTAACCGGGTTCCAGCACCGCCAGCTGTTCCTCGGTCGTGCCATTGGCTCTTGCACACTAGGGCAACGCATCTGGGTTCCAGCACCGCCAGCTGGTTCTCGGCAGTGTTTTTGTCACAGGTACTCCCTCGTGCCAAGCCTGGTTTCAGCACCGTCAGCTGTTTCCGGGTTGTGTCAAACTCGCTGAGACGCCTATGCTTGCCCCGTCGTGGTGTGGTCGGGTTAGCCAACTCCAGGGTGCCTCCAGTTTAGGAGCTTCCTATGTGGGCTGCGTGAACTGGTAGTCAAGGCTGGTTCTGTAGTGCCAGTAGGCCCAGCTCCCCCTGCAGGACTGTTGGGGTTCGGTAACTGCGGCTGCCTCGCGGCCTAGCTGTTCTCTCCTCTCCTGTGGGCCTTGGGGTCCACCACCTGGTTTCAGCACCGTCAGCTGGTTCCAGGCCGAGCCTTTGGCTTAGGTGCCTCCTCCTGGGTATCCGAGTTCCGCCAACGTCAGGCGGTCCTTGGTAGTGCTTTTAAGCGCGGGCACCTACAGCTTAGTAACCGGGTTCCAGCACCGCCAGCTGGTCCTCGGTCGTGCCATTGGCTCTTGCACACTGGGGCAACGCATCTGGGTTCCAGCACCGCCAGCTGGTTCTCGGCAGTGTTCTTGACACAGGTACTCCCTCGTGCCAAGCCTGGTTTCAGCACCGTCAGCTGTTTCCGGGTTGTGTCAAACTCACTGAGACGCCTATGCTTGCCCCGTCGTGGTGCGGTCGGGTTAGCCAACTCCAGGGTGCCTCCAGTTTAGGAGCTTCCTATGTGGGCTGCGTGAACTGGTAGTCAAGGCTGGTTCTGTAGTGCCAGTAGGCCCAGCTCCCCCTGTAGGACTGTTGGGGTTCGGTAACTGCGGCTGCCTCGCGGCCTAGCTGTTCTCTCCTCTCCTGTGGGCCTTGGGGTCCACCACCTGGTTCCAGCACCGTCAGCTGGTTCCGGGCCGAGCCTTTGGCTTAGGTGCCTCCTCCTGGGTATCCGAGTTCCGCCAACGTCAGGCGGTCCTTGGTAGTGCTTTTAAGCGCGGGCACCTACAGCTTAGTAACCGGGTTCCAGCACCGCCAGCTGGTCCTCGGTCGTGCCATTGGCTCTTGCACACTGGGGCAACGCATCTGGGTTCCAGCACCGCCAGCTGGTTCTCGGCAGTGTTCTTGTCACAGGTACTCCCTCGTGCCAAGCCTGGTTTCAGCACCGTCAGCTGTTTCCGGGTTGTGTCAAACTCGCTGAGACGCCTATGCTTGCCCCGTCGTGGTGCGGTCGGGTTAGCCAACTCCAGGGTGCCTCCAGTTTAGGAGCTTCCTATGTGGGCTGCGTGAACTGGTAGTCAAGGCTGGTTCTGTAGTGCCAGTAGGCCCAGCTCCCCCTGTAGGACTGTTGGGGTTCGGTAACTGCGGCCGCCTCGCGGCCTAGCTGTTCTCTCCTCTCCTGTGGACCTTCGGGTCCACCAACTGGTTCCAGCACCGTCAGCTGGTTCCAGGCCGAGCCTTTGGCTTAGGTGCCTCCTCCTGGGTATCCGAGTTCCGCCAACGTCAGGCGGTCCTTGGTAATGCTTTTAAGCGCGGGCACCTACAGCTTAGTAACCGGGTTCCAGCACCGCCAGCTGGTCCTCGGTCGTGCCATTGGCTCTTGCACACTGGGTCAACGCATCTTCGTTCCAGCAACGCCAGCTGGTTCTCGGCAGTGTTTTTGACACAGGTACTCCCTCGTGCCAAGCCTGGTTTCAGCACCGTCAGCTGTTTCCGGGTTGTGTCAAACTCGCTGAGACGCCTATGCTTGCCCCGTCTTGGTGCGGTCGGGTTAGCCAACTCCAGGGTGCCTCCAGTTTAGGAGCTTCCTATGTGGGCTGCGTGAACTGGTAGTCAAGGCTGGTTCTGTAGTACCAGTAGGCCCAGCTCCCCCTGTAGGACTGTTGGGGTTCGGTAACTGCGGCTGCCTCGCGGCCTAGCTGTTCTCTCCTCTCCTGTGGATCTTCGGGTCCACCACCTGGTTCCAGCACCGTCAGCTGGTTCCAGGCCGAGCCTTTGGCTTAGGTGCCTCCTCCTGGGTATCCGAGTTCCGCCAACGCCAGGCGGTCCTTGGTAGTGCTTTTAAGCGCGGGCACCTACAGCTTAGTAACCGGGTTCCAGCACCGCCAGCTGGTCCTCGGTGCCATTGGCTCTTGCACACTGGGGCAACGCATCTGGGTTCCAGCACCGCCAGCTGGTTCTCGGCAATGTTCTTGTCACAGGTACTCCCTCGTGCCAAGCCTGGTTTCAGCACCGTCAGCTGTTTCCGGGTTGTGTCAAGCTCACTGAGACGCCTATGCTTGCCCCGTCGTGTTGCGGTCGGGTTAGCCAACTCCAGGGTGCCTCCAGTTTTGGAGCTTCCTATGTGGGCTGCGTGAACTGGTAGTCAAGGCTGGTTCTGTAGTGCCAGTAGGCCCAGCTCCCCCTGTAGGACTGTTGGGGTTCGGTAACTGCGGCTGCCTCGCGGCCTAGCTGTTCTCTCCTCTCCTGTGGACCTTCGGGTCCACCACCTGGTTCCAGCACCGTCAGCTGGTTCCAGGCCGAGCCTTTGGCTTAGGTGCCTCCTCCTGGGTATCCGAGTTCCGCCAACGTCAGGCGGTCCTTGGTAATGCTTTTAAGCGCGGGCACCTACAGCTTAGTAACCGGGTTCCAGCACCGCCAGCTGGTCCTCGGTCGTGCCATTGGCTCTTGCACACTGGGGCAACGCATCTGGGTTCCAGCACCGCCAGCTGGTTCTCGGCAGTGTTCTTGTCACAGGTACTCCCTCGTGCCAAGCCTGGTTTCAGCACCGTCAGCTGTTTCCGGGTTGTGTCAAGCTCACTGAGACACCTATGCTAGCCCCGTCGTGTTGCGGTCGGGTTAGCCAACTCCAGGGTGCCTCCAGTTTTGGAGCTTCCTATGTGGGCTGCGTGAACTGGTAGTCAAGGCTGGTTCTGTAGTGCCAGTAGGCCCAGCTCCCCCTGTAGGACTGTTGGGGTTCGGTAACTGCGGCTGCCTCGCGGCCTAGCTGTTCTCTCCTCTCCTGTGGGCCTTCAGGTCCACCACCTGGTTCCAGCACCGTCAGCTGGTTCTCGGCAGTGTCTTTTGCTCTTGTACCTTCTGCTCCCCATCCTGGTTCCAGTAACGTCAGCTGGTTCCGGGCAGAGCCTTTGGCTTAGGTGCCTCCTTCTGGGTATCCAAGTTCCACCAACGTCAGGTGGTCCTTGGTAGTGCTTTCGGGCACGGGTACCTCCTGCTTAGTAACCGGGTTCCAGTAACGTCAGCTGGTCCTCGGTAGTTCCATTGGCTCTTGGACCTTCGGCTACCCATCCGGGTTCCAGTACCGTCAGCTGGTTCTCAGCAGTGTCTTTTGCTCTTGTACCTTCTGCTCCCCATCCTGGTTCCAGTACCGTCAGCTGGTTCCGGGCAGAGCCTTTGGCTTAGGTGCCTCCTTCTGGGTATCCGAGTTCCGCCAACGTCAGGCGGTCCTTGGTAGTGCTTTTTAGCACGGGTACCTCCTGCTTAGTAACCGGGTTCCAGTAACGTCAGCTGGTCCTCGGTAGTTCCATAGGCTCTTGAACCTTCGGGTAGCCATCCGAGTTCCAGTTCCATCAGCTGGTTCTTGGCATTTTCTCAGCCTTCTTGTACCTTCTGCTACATTTCCAAGTTGAAGACCCTAAAGTCGACGACCCGGAAGACCACCCCGATGACGATGACCCGGAAGACCACCCCGATGACGACGACGACGGCGGAGACGACGACGGCGGAGACGACGACGGCTGAGACGACGACGGCGGAGATGACGACACTGGAGACGACGACCCTGGAGACGACGACATGGAAGACCGAGAAGCAGAAGAACAAGAGGCTGCATAACAAAGAGCAGAAGAACATTAAGCATAAGACTTAATATCAGAGCAAAAGATATTATCTAAATTATATGCAGAAGAAGACTAAGCAGTGTATGGGGGTGAGTCCGTTCCTCCTCGTGGTGCCCCTGGATAAAGCCTGATGCTGCAGGCCAAACTGAACGCGGACAAATGTAACTTTTGTGACTGGCAGAACGGAAGGTGTAATCTTCCAACTTTTATAGATAACAACTACGGGAATGCCTGTCACAAATGAGAATATGATGAAGAAGTAGAATAGGAAGAATAATAACAGTGGAATAAAAAGAATATGTAGAATAGGAAGAATAATAATAGTTGAATAAAATGAATATGAAGAATGTAATAAAAAAAAAAAAGGTAAAGGATGAAGAAGAAGATGAATAAGGTGAAGAAGAAGTTGATGTCAAAGATGCTGATGATGATGAAGATGAAAGTGTGGGAAAAGAAAAAAAAAAAGAAAAAAAAGAAGGGGAAGGGCGTGGAATAGTGAAACATCAATATCTGACAAAATAAAAAAAAAAATGTACATAGTCAATATCTTTGTCACTCCGAACGTCTTAAAAAAAAAACAAAAACATGCTATTCTATTTGATTGGGATAAACCTCTATGACTTTAATGTCTCCGCCACCTCCCCAAATACATCCGGCATTATTCTTAGTTGTTTTCCTTCATGTAGAATGAACCTACAAGGCAAGAAAGGGTTTATTTTAATTCCGATATTTTGGTCCCATTGACTTGCATTGGGATCGGGTATCGGTATCGGCGATATCCGATATTTTTTGAATATCGGCCGATCCTATCCGATACCGATACTTTCCGATATCGGAAGGTATCGCTCAACACTAGTCTCCACTAATTTCTGGGCCTGCGAAACTTGAAACAGTCCCATTAAAGATCCGCATGGGCACGGATCATTCTGAAAATATGTCCTTTTTGTTGATTTCTTCTCCCAATTTTCCTATTATTTTAGGTTTGCCCTGGTTGCGGCTGCGAAATCCGACTATCAATTGGACAACAAAAGAATTACAGTTTTCAAATGAATCAGCATTGTCTGGAGAGCTGGCTCCAGTGAAGACAGCAGTCACGGTCGACTCGACATTGCCGGTGGGGTATCGGGATTTTAGTGATGTGTGTGACAAAAAAAATGCGGATAAATTACCGCCACATCGGCCTTATGACTGTCCCGTGGAATTATTGCCTGGTGCCGCGATTCCTTTCGGGAGTATTTATCCATTGTCTGGGCCAGAATTAAAAGCTCTCAAGGAATACATAGATGCAAACCTAGCTAAGGGGTTTATACGACCATCTTCCTCCCCAGCAGGTGCTCCAATCTTCTTTGTCAAAAAGAAAGATGGCTCACTCCGACCATGCATTGATTACCGGGAGCTCAACAAAATCACAATCAGAAACTCTTATCCACTTCCACTAATTCCCGAATTACTTGAGAGAGTGCGACATGCCAAAATCTTCACAAAATTGGATCTTCGTGGAGCGTACAATCTAGTACGGATTCGTCCTGGCGATGAATGGAAAACAGCTTTTCAGTCACGTTATGGGCATTTCGAGTATCTCGTTATGTCTTTCGGCCTTCGTAATGCACCGGCTACATTCCAGCATTTGGCGAATGATGTTTTCAGGGATATACTCGATATTTTTGTTGTGATTTATTTGGATGACATTTTGATTTTTTTCCAGCAATATCGAGGACCACCAGCGACACGTGAAAATGGTTTTGGATCGTCTACGGCAGAATCACTTATACATCAAACTGGAGAAATGTGAGTTTCACAAAACAGAAATTAAATTCTTGGGATATGTTATTTCTCCCCAGGGTCTCAGTATGGACGCAAGCAAGACCCAAGCCATTCAGGAGTGGCCAACTCCTAAGTCGGGAAGGAAGTACAGCGATTCATCGGATTCGCCAATTTTTACAGACGCTTTATTAAAAAATTTTCAGCGATTGTTGCGCCCATAACTCAGTTAACCCATAAGAAGATGCCATTTGTCTGGTCTCCTCAAGCTCAAACAACATTTTCTACGTTGAAATCTAGATTTACGACAGCTCCCATTCTTGTCCACCCTGATCCAGACAAGGCCTTCATAGTGGAAGTGGATGCCTCGGACTGTGCTGTAGGGGCCATACTTTCGCAAAGAACAGGTGAGAAAGATCTCTTGCATCCGTGTGCCTTTCTCTCACAAAAAATTGTCACCCGCAGAAAGGAATTATGACGTTGGCAATAAGGAACTGTTAGCCATCATAACCGCTTTTAAGGAATGGAGACATCTGTTACAAGGAGCATCCCAACAGATTGTTATACTCACGGATCATCGGAATCTTGAATTCATGAGGTCGGCAAGATGTCTGAAACCTAGACAGGCTCGGTGGAATCTTTTTCTTAATCAATTTGATTTTGTCATTTCCTATAGGCCGGGCTCGCGTAATAAGAAGGCTGATGCACTATCCAGGATTCTTTCAGATGAAGCAATTTCATCTTCATCTTCAAGGACCATTCTATCTGAGAAAAACTTTGTAAGCGTCTTGCATAATCAGGATCTTCTAACTGAGATTAAGGAAGCTTATGCTGCAGATTCACTTTTGAGTCAGCCACCCACTCAGGTAAATCTGACTTTCAAGAATGGACTTTGGTTTCAAGGACAGCGTTTGTATATCCCAGAAACAGTAAAACTGAGTGTGTTGAAATTAATGCATGACTCTAAGGTTGCCGGTCATAGGGGAGTTCAGAAGACTCAGGAATTTCTGTCTCATTTTTTCTGGTGGCCGACTTTTCGGAAAGATGTTCTTCAGTATGTCTCATTATGTGAGGTATGTGCCAAGTCAAAAGTTCCTCGTTCTTCACCTACTGGACTGTTGCAACCTCTGCCTGTTCCATCCCGTCCCTGGGGCTCTATTTCAATGGATTTTATTGTGGAGTTGCCTTTGTCACAGGGAAAAACCACGATTCTTGTAGTAGTTGACCGGTTGACTAAAGCTGCTCATTTTATTCCCTGTGCTGGTGTCCCAACAGCTAAGCAAACAGCAGATCTTGTTGTGCAAAATGTTTTTCGTTTACACGGAGCTCCAGATGAAGTAATATCTGATCGTGGGGTTCAATTCACCTCACGGTTCTGGCAAAGTGTAACAACCCTGCCGGCATCACTGCATGGCCTTCCATTGCCCACCTGCCTGTTACATCTACTCACACACCCAGTGCCATGCTGTGAGATCTGTCTGCTGCTGGTTCCATGCCATGTGCTTCATGGCGGCCTGCTCTGTGTACACTTCCTGGCTGTGTGTATAGAGGGGCGGCGCCAGCCACTCCGGATTCTTATTGAGACTGTGTGCACCTCCCTAAGGTGCTTCTGGCCAATAGCCTTGAGGCCTCTGATACTTAAGGCATCCTCACCCATTGGAGGATGCCTGAGCAAACTATTCCCCTCAGTTAGCATTTGCTACTGAGCTGCCAGGTCGTGTGTTTCCTGTCTCAGTGGGCTGCACTATTGCAGGCCTTCATCTGTGTTCTGTTTGTGTATCCGTGTCCGTTCCTGTCTGTACTCTGGTCTATGTCCGTCCCTGCTCCTTCTTTGTCATTAGTCATTTCCCACTCTGCTGTGTGTACCTCTGCCTTATCTTTCTGCTCTGTTCGCCACTGTCTGTGGCTCTTCTTCTCTCTGCTCAGTTCTACCACAACCTGTGGTTCTGTGTCTCTTAGCTCTGCTCTCTGACCTTGCTCCGCACTCTGTGGCTTTGCTCTGCGGCTCCACTCCTTGCAGTTCCACCTGGCACCGCTGCTTGCGGTTCTACGTCTTTAGCTCTTGGCGTTACCTCCTGCGGTTCCGCTCTTGGCTCCACCTCCAGCGTCTCCGCTCTTGGCTCCGCCTCCAGCATCTCCGCTCTTGGCTCCGCCTCTAGCGTCTCCGCTCTTGGCTCCGCCTCTAGTGTTTCCGCTCTTGGCTCCGCCTCCAGCGTCTCCGCTCTTGGCTCCGCCTCCAGCGTATCCGCTCTTGGCTCCGCCTCCAGCGTCTCCGCTCTTGGCTCCGCCTCCAGCGTCTCAGCTCTTGGCTCCGCCTCCTGCGGCTCCATCCTTGGCTCTGCCTTCTCCTTCTCTACTCTCTGCTCTGCCTTCTCCTTCTCTACTCTGCTTTCTCCTTCTCTGCTCATAGCTCTGCCTTCTCCTCTACTCTGCTTTCTCCTTCTCTGCTCATAGCTCTGCCTTCTCCTTCTCTTCTCTTAGCTCCGCCTTCTACTCGTACTCAGCCTCCTGCGATTCAGCTTTGCTTCCACTCTTGCTCTATCTTTATTCTGCAACTTTCCATACAGGTCTCTACCTGTTGCTTTATATTCTCCAGTCTGAACTGGTTCTTACCTGTTTCCACACATCCATCTGAATCCCAGTTCCTACCAGAGTATCAGTCCTGTCTGCCAGTGCCAGCCGTGCCCGCCTGTCTGCCTGAGTGCCAGCCGCGCCCATCTGCCTGCCTGTATCTCCGTCAAGCCAGTCCACCCGTCAGGGCCTCTGCCATACCCGTCTGTCAGCCAGTGTCACAGTCGTGCCTGCCTGCCCGTGTCTTGTCCCCGGTGGGATCAGCATCCACAGTCCGACTCCACCCTGGAGTGGTACCTGGTAGCTTCCTATTGCACAAGTCTGACCTCACCATCAGAGGCTCCAGCGAACACCTAGGAAGCTACTTAGTTACGCCCCTTCCAGGGAAGTTCGGTCTGTGGTCCAGTGGGGCCACACCCCCAGGCGCCCGCGCCAACCAGTCTCGGTGTGAGCATTACACAAAGCTTCTGTGCTGCTCTGGACATCAAAATAAAATTATCATCTGCTTTTCATCCACAGGCTAACGGCCAAACAGAGCGAACCAACCAAACTTTGGAGCAGTATCTGCGTTGCTACGTGTGTCATCTTCAAGACGATTGGGTGAGTCTACTGCCGTTGGTCGAGTTCACATATAACAACTCTCAAAATGCTTCAACCAAATTATCTCCATTCTTTGCTAACAAGGGATATCATCCCAGTATTCTCCCTCGACTCCCCATAGATATGTCTGTGCCTGCGGTTGCTGACCGCATTGCATCTTTACAGCAAAATTTGGACGTTCTAAAGAATACCTTAGTTTCAGCACAGGAAAGATTTAAAAAGGCAGCAGACAGATTCCATAAGCCAGCACCAACATACAAGGTAGGAGACATGGTATGGCTCTCAACAAAAAACTTGAAACTCAGAATTCCGAATTCCAAGTTGGGGCAAAAATATGTTGGCCCATATAAGATCAGTGGTATTGTGAGTCCTGTAGCCTGTCGACTCAAGTTGCCTAACTCTCTAAGAATTCATCCTGTTTTTCATGTTTCCCTGGTTAAACAAGCAGTGCCTAATTCTTTTCCCGGACGCACCTCTGCTCCTCCTGATCCAGTCTTCATTGACGGGCAAGAGGAATTCGTCGTGGCGAAAATCTTGGATTCACGGATTCATAGGAGACGTCTTCAGTATCTGGTGAAATGGCAGGGATACTTGGCTGAAGAAAATTCCTGGGAACCTCTGGAGAACATCCATGCTCCCCATCTGATCAGAATGTTTCACAGCAGATACCCCAATAAGCCAGACTTGAGATCGTCCAGAGGACGTTTTTTAAGAAGGGAGTAATGTAAGGACTTGGACTGTATATCTGTTTCTAGTTGCTGTTTGCCCTCAGTTCAGTTACTTTTGCTCTTACCTAAGATGGAGTCATTGGCCTCACGGGGGCCATCTTGTTTCCTGTCAGATTTTCCTTGTTCCTGTCTGTGGTGTATTTAAGGGAGCTCTGAATATATACTCATTGCTTGAGTATCTTGTTCCTGACTTGTGATCAAGCTGGAAGAACTGCTATCTTGCTGGTTTCTTCGTTACTTTGGGATACCCCATCTGTCTCCAGTTCTACATCTCTTCATTGCAAAGACTTGCTTCCCTGGATCTGCTCTGCACTCATCTCTGCTGCTGGACTGCTCCCTGCTAGGAGGCCTGGTCTGGTCTCCAGGTCTCTGGACCTGACATACTTGGACTTCCACGGTCTGTACACGTGCTTACTGCTTATCCAGCTCTGTCTGCTACTAACCTGCTGTGTCATAGCTGTTTACCTGCATATCATTATAAATATTCTTGAACTCTTAACCTATTGTCTCTCGGCCTCTTTTCTGACCCATGATACTGATCTCCTCTGCACTTAGCACTAAGTTTATTACAGGGTGGTGGGGAAGAAGGCAATGATGGTTGTATTGGAAAGGACAATGATAGTGGTGGGAGGAGGCAATTAAGGAGGTGTTGAAATGGGAAATGATGGGGGTGTTGGAATGGGCAATGATGGAGGTGGTGGGGAGAAAGCAATTATGGTTGTAGTGTACAGGACAATGATGGTAGTGTTGGAAAAGACAATGGTAATGGTGGAATGGGCAATGATGGGCGTTGTTGGGGAGAAGGCAATGATGGAGGTGGTGGAAAGGGCAACAATAGGGGTGGTGGGGATGAAGGCAATGATGGGGTGGAGGGGGAGAACAATGATGGAGGCAGAGAGGAGCTGCATTATACCTTATGAGGGGGGTTACATTATATTCTGTGGGGGACTGCATTATACCTTATGAGGGCGTTGCATTATATTTTGTGGGGTGCTGCATTATATTCTATGAGGTGAGCTGCATTATATTCTATGAGAGGGGACTGCATTATATTCTATGAGAGGGGGCTACATTATATTCTATGAGGGGAGCTGCATTATACCCTTTGAGGGTGCTACATTATATTCTATGGTGGGACTGCATTATACCTTATGAGGGCGTTGCATTATATTTTGTGGGGTGCTGCATTATATTCTATGAGGCGAGCTGCATTATATTCTATGAGAGGGGACTGCATTATATTCTATGAGAGGGGGCTACATTATATTCTATGAGTGGGGCTAGCCCAACCCCTGCTACATAATTAAGATGTGTACTACCCTATATTATTCTCTGATATTATCGTGTTTTACCACACAATTGGTGGTCTTGTATTTATTCCTATGTAGCTACATAGTGGGCCCCAAAATGATTTTCTCGGTGGGCCCAAAGTGTTGCAGTCCGAAGCTAGCCATGACATCTCCACCAGAAGACTACAGAAGCAGGTTTCTGAAAAATACTACAGCATCAGCCCTTCTTCTCTCTCATAAATTAACTATGTTCTGAAGATGGAACTGGATGGAAATTTGAATTACTACACATAATCCCAGACTCATAGTGAACACAGTGGCCAAAGACAATGTCTAGGCCCACTCTACATGCTACTCCCAATAGAACAGTATACACACAGGAGAACAACAGGAGTTTTTAGAAAGTATATAGTTTATTTAGACAATTAGTTTAAAACTAACACACATTAAAAAGACACCAATGAAAACACCAGAGATACACATATCAGAATACTCATATTTGCAACAAAATTGTTGGCATATCTAGATATATAAGGAGAAGATCCTAAATCCCCAAAATAACCCCCAAAAGAGAACCAAAACCTCTTGTAAACCAGCCTAAGTATCCCATAACTAACAAATATCGCCGCTGTGGCCGCGGATATGTAAGGAAGAAGCCAGCACAAAAGGAATGGTACTAAATGAGGGTAAAGGTGAGGAGTGCCCAGAGGAGCAACATGAGTAAAATGCCACCTGGTGTGAAAAGCGCCCATCCCAGGACACAAGTTGTGAACGGATCTTACCCAATAGATGTAATCCCTGAATATCGCAGCCACAGCGGCGATATTTGTTAGGTATGGGATACTTAGGCTGGTTTACAAGAGGTTTTGGTTCTCTTTTGGGGATTTAGGATCTTCTCCTTATATATCTAGATATGCCAACAATTTTGTGTGTATATGGAAATTTGAATTCCCATTACTATCCCTTCCCATTGGTAACTGATAATACCAGCTAAGAAATATATATGATAACTCAATGACGCAGTTCCCTAAAGTAATATCTATAGTATAGACTGTAAAGCAACCCCAAGCTCCCCATTACTTTACGTATTGGTAGATGATTTGCTACATTTTGAGAAAAAAAAATCTGAATGTAATATCAATATCTCGATGTAAATATAATAGCATACTAATACTGTATGTGCTATGTGCTAAAATTAAGGTATTTGTATGGTTGAGCCTGTGGTTTCAGGATTAGGCTATCTTTTGGGTATTTTGTCCATTTAGATCCCTGTGAGTGTATCCTACATCTTGTAGGTCCTGTCCCCATCATTCACCCACATATTTGAAGACATAGGTGCTTGTTGAAATTACACCATTTCTGAGGATACAACTCTTTTTTATTTCCATCATGATGGTGATAAAGCCCATACTGTGTGAGCTGTCATGATGCTCAATTATGTCTCACATTTGTGCAAATTGCTGCATACATAACGTATAGATGTTACATAGGGAACAAGTCTATGGTTACATCTTAGTAGTGAGGACATTGAGTATGAGTATTCTAATCATGTATGCAAAGACACAATTAAAAAAGCAGACCATTCTGGGCATAAAACATGTACGTGAATGTTATAAGGAAAATATTTTTTAAAAAAAGCCTCTCCCAAATTGCATTGCAGTTTAGTTGTGTGTGTGTGCAGACAAGTGGCATTTATAGACTAGCTAGAAGTCCATCAAATGTGCGTCTCTATGCAATGACATCATGCAGACATTGTTCATCTTGTTGTGTCACCACACATCATCTTCGTTATAAAAAGTCCTATGTATGGCCATTGGAAATCTTAACTCACAACGCTGAATTTCACAGTGTTCGTTGTATTGTTCCTTAGTTAGAAGAGAGGTGAGTCCTTGTTTTTCGCCTTTGTTTTCCTTTTGCTCTATATTGTACCCCAGCACCCTCTTACTTGTTAAAACAGGCATGGTTAGCAGTAATTGCAGTTGACATTGTTGGGTTCCTGGCCCCATCACTTGGGACAAATCTTTCTTTCAATGAGGACAGCTTGTTAAGCCGTCTCTGAACTCCAAAGCCACTTAATTAATTTGTAAGAAAAAAATGCTTGTTTCTGGTGGGAAATTTGCACACAAAGACCCTTTGGCTGGCTCTTGTCTACTTGTCTATTCTATTGTGATTTTCTTTTCGCACAGCTACCCAAACAAGTATACTAATATCAAATCATCCCCCTGTCCTTCTGCAGGACTCATACACACACCGTATCCAACTGCTGGCGAGCCTCATTAAACTAAAGAAATAAATTGGGTTTGTTAGGGAATGTTTTCCCAATGATTCACTAACAGTACTTTTCTTTCCAACACAATCAAGGATATATGAGTGCTTCAGAAGAGCCATTAACAGACTGATTGGTGAAAGACATTGTAGAACTGAAGAGTGAAAACAGGTACATGAAAAAAGGCAGCCTATTGTTGATCTATGTAAACACCGTGAAGAGGATGTCCACAGTTAAACTGTCAAACCTGAGGCTTCTGTTTGTATTCACACAATCAGTCCAACAAATATTTTGGCACTTCTGTTTGCCAGCATTCCATTAGTGTACACTTTGGTGACCCTCCCCTGCTGCACTGTTTCAGTTGGCCGTTTCCTTTTTTCAGACACTTCTATAGGAAACTTTGTAGGACTATTATAAGGCAGGATAATAGTGAGAGAGAAAAGGAGATTGCTGAAATGTTCCCCTTCCTTTTTTTTCAATTTCGGAAAAGCATGCCCACTGAGAGAAGGAAACTTACTACAGAAAAAGTAGACTTGTAAATATACTCAGCATTGGAACATGTTACATACATTTAGCTATGCAAATTGTCTCTTCAGAGAGGAAGAGGACTAGAACTCTAGTGCCACCTATTGAAAGTAGCAATCTTAACAGTCAATGTTGACCCTTTAACGAGCTTTGTCACATGACTTAAGGTACCGTCACATTAAGCGACGCTGCAGCTATATAGGCAACGATGCCGATCGCTGCAGCGTCGCTGTATGGTCGCTGGAGAGCTGTCACACAGACAGCTCTCCAGCGACCAACGATGCCGAAGTCCCCTGGTAACCAGGGTAAACATTGGGTTACTAAGCGCAGGGTCGGGTTACTAAGCGCAGTAAATACTTAAGTATGTACTGTTTTTTCTTTTTACATTTACAATGGTAACCAGGGTAAACATCGGGTTACTAAGCGCCGCTCTGCGCTTAGTAACCCGATGTTTACCCTGGTTACCAGTGAAGACATCGCTGAATCGGCGTCACACACGCCAATTCAGCGATGCCTGCGGGAGATCCAGCGACAAAATAAAGTTCTGGCCTTTCTGCTCCGACCAACGATGTCACAGCAGGATCCAGATCGCTGCTGCGTGTCAAACACAACGATATCGCTATCCAGGACGCTGTAACGTCACGGATCGCTAGCGATATCGTTGTTAAGTTGTTCAGTGTGAAGTTACCTTTATGACAAAAGCCAAACCAGAATCTCAATTTGCAGACACTGTGTTTTGGGGTACTGCTCCTCGTCAGTGCAAAGTGGAGATCTGGCTTGGCTGAGTGAGAGGCGTTTTACCAGGATCCAAGAAGTATTGTTTCTCCTTGCGGAGAGTGACATGTTAAGCATGTCGAGAGGAGGAGACTTAAAGCCACAATGCTCCTCTGGAAATATGATGAGGGGAAGTGGCCAGTGAGTGATAAGCAGTGACAAGTAAGGCTAGGTTCACACTGCGTTACAGCAGCCAGTTCAACACATACTTTAAACAGGCTGCTGTAACGCAAGTGCCGACTTTGACACATCGCTAGCGCAGATAGAGCATCTGCTAGCTCTCTCTGCACTAGCAGTGATGGACCCGGAAATGCTGCAGCCCGCGTCTCAGGGTCCATCATTCAATGACGGCACATGGCTAGCGCACGCCATTGGAGTCAATGGTGGCGCTAGCGGACTACGTTATACCGTGTTATGCCGCGGTGTAACGTAGTCCATCTAACTGACAGGGGGAACGCAATGTGAACCCAGCCTAACAGGCTTAGGACAGGGGCTGCTAGGGACAGTGTGAGCCCAGAAATTCAGGGGCAGTGGATTGCCAGAGAACCCCTCCAAACGAGTCTCCCCTTTAATGGCCTGGGAACCTTGAGATAGACATCGGAGCCTGGGGGCACACTCCTTCTGTGAAGCTCCAGGAGAAACTGGACTCAAACCCATAGATGCAGAGTGAGATGGAATCCAGATATACTGCTAGAAAAGGAGAAGATCTCCTGGAGCTAGAGAAGACCGTACAAAGAGATGTTCTACCATTACCAAGAACCAGGGCTGAAGTTGTGTCTGGAACATGTGAGAAAGATGACAATCTTTTAGGTCTTATCCTCTATATCTCCCTGTAAGTACTGAAAATACTGCCATTCACCAAGTAAAAGATTGGTTGTTTTTATTAACCTCGTATCTCCTTGATTGATTGCTGCCTTGGTTCACAAAGAGGGATTAATGGAGTCAGAACAGGCCTACAGCCCTGAAGTAAGTGCAATGCACCTCACACACAGCAGCACATCGGGACTGGGACACGAGTTGTCTGTATAATGCCAATGCCAGTGGGATCAAAAGCTTGCCCACGACTACCTTGTTTTTGCATCTTACAACATCACAACATCGGAACCTTACAATGTACCATAAGGTGAGCATTGTTTTTTTTTTCTTTTTTTTCTAAATTAATGACAATCACTTTACAGTTTACCAAAAATGGCGGCTAGGTGAACCTTGTGGATCAAATGGCAAAGTGGAGCTGCAAATTTCAGGAAATTCACCTCAAACTCGATCCTTTATCAAGCAATCTGCTAATCTATAGTTGGCTTACTTTTTTATAGTATAAAAATGACCTGCTATGTTTTCTGAGGGCATGTGCCTATGGTCAGTAATCGGCAGCGTTTTGGACGCAGCAAATGTCCGCTGCCTCCAAAATGCTGCCGGCTTTTGAACATATGTGATTCCGCATGTATTAATTGTACCGTGCAGAATCACTGCATCCAATACATTGGACAGGTGAAATTTATCTTGCAGAGACTCGCATCCCCGGAAGATAAATTGATATGCTGCGGTCTGGAAAGACGTGCCACATGTCCGTCTCCACGGGTGATCCGCAGGCATCTCATGACACATAGTGGAGATGGGATTTCTTAAAAACCCATCCACTATGCTGTAACATCTGGATGCTGCGGATGCACACAGCGTCCAACCCGCAGCATGTACTGACCGTGGGAACATACCATTATAAAGCTGAATTTAATAAAAACTCATACAAAGCTAAGTCAGTGGCCTTGCACATCCCTTCCCTCATCATTGGTCAGTGTCTCTGCTCTGCTGCTCAATCTATGGAAGTGCATAACTGCACAAGGATCACCCACATCCAGGATCTGTCTGCAAGTCGGAAGCTTGTCGGTCGTCCACCAGGGCCGTGGAGTACTAGGTATCGGGACCGGTACTCACAAGGGGATGTCACGGTGGCGGCAACCCGGTCTGTGGTCCTCCAGGTGCTGCTCACGACAACGCACCCATTTCCTCCTGCACTCCACATGGTGCAATAATGGCGGCGGTTTGGGCGCAATTTATAGTCCAATAGTCGCACAGTTAATCACAGTCTCTGAGGCGCACATGTCCCACTTCAATGGGTCGGTCCATCCTGTTCGTGACGCCAAAGATGGGTTGCCTGCCAGGACCAGGGGTACTCGGTACCGAGTCCGATACTCACAGGGAGATGTCACGGTGGTGGCGACCCGGTCTGTGGCAATGGGCACCCATGTAAAGGGAAAGTCTTTTAGGAATTTTAGGAATAAAGTCTATTGTTCATGGTGCCACCTGTGGTGTTCGGTCAATAGGGACCGACGCTGCTTAAAGGGGTCCCTTTAACAAATGTTGTAGCAGCAAGATTGTAACACTTCCCACAGGTGAAGCGGGGTCCCAGGGCTTCCCAGGTGTAGGGCACCGAAGGTGTGGTGGATGGTATGGCGAATAACAAGGACACAGGTCTGCAGTCTTTACCTGGTTTACTGTAGCTTCAGGCAACCGCAGTCCAGGGCACCAGACAACAGGGACAGGCAGGGTCCGGCCGGCTTAGAAGCGATTCCAGAGTCTCCTTCACCAGGTGGAGATCAAAGCCTTCCTCCAAGTGCTGTGGTATTGTAGTCCCTTACTGCCTAAGGCTTCACATAAGGTCCTCACAGTTTCTCTCTGTCCCCCATAAAGGATAGGACACAACCCGTATGACAGGGAACTGGGCCTTTTTACAGGGTCTCTTGGATAACCCAGGCCTTATAACTATCACTGTGTCTCCTGGATATAAATGCGGACAGGTTATCTGCAATCCAGCTGTCCTGCTGGTTTCAGCTATGCCACTTGAGAGTTCAGCACAGCCAAGGTCTTCCAGCTACCAGAATCTGCACTAGCCAGGTAGGTAGCCTCTTCGCAGCTCTGCTCCCTGGTGTTTCTCTCCTTTGCTTTCTCCCTCCTATTCTCCTTCTACAAGCTGTCCATGCTTTCTGTTTCCTTGCTCCAGGAGCTGTGGTTCCTCGGACCACACGGCTCCTTCAGACCTTCCGACCCTCTGGGTCCATCTGCCCTCTTTCACTGTCTCTCTTAGACTGCCTGCTCACTTTCCATCCAGCCAGAAAATAAGGAAGTTCCCCTTAATCCGGGTTCAGAGCTCTCCCTTCTGGCCTAGAGTGTAAACGTGGTGTATGTGAGATTTACCTGATGAAAGATATTCTTCATCGCTTCCAAGCGCGACACCACTCTCCCCAAGGGGAAAGTAATGCCACTGTGACGACCAGGACCCGGGGGTGCCACATTTGCTCAAACCCATACCACAGTCTAGATGATTTGTTCACAGTGGTTAATATACTGCAAAGTTATTTATTTCACTTGTATATACTGGATGAAATATTTTTGGATAAATTATGAGGAAAAACAACTTATTATGCCATTTCATTGGATAATATTGGTCGGAGTGCAATCACTTTTTTTTTATCAGATTGCAATCATTCGAGTTATATGCTCATGTGAGTAAATCCTCATAAGACTATGACTTGCTGCCCCGCAGTTCTTTAGAGCTGTTATTCAGCTGTAAAAACTGTGTAATTTCAGACATACTGCATGTCATATTAGAGTTGTATGCATCTTGCAATAAAAACTATCGAGGCAAACTTTCATGTGATTGTAACCAAAAATCTATGATTTGTTTTTTTGTTTTTTTTGCAGCAGTCATGATAGATTTCGTGTCCCAGTGCGACCCCATTGATAATCATTAGATGCAGTGACACAATGTGACACCATGATCTTCTTGTCGTTGATACATGTTACAGTCTAGCCGAGCCTTATGTGTGTGTTTTTGTGTACATGTATTAGATCAATATCTGATACTAGATGGTGGCCCGATTCTAACGCATCGGGTATTCTAGAATATGTATAGTAGTATATAGCACAGCCCACGCAGTATATAACACAGTCCACGTAGTATATAACACAGCCCACGTAGTATATAACACAGGCCACGTAGTATATAACACAGCCACATAGTATATAACACAGCCACATAGTATATTGCCCAGCCACGTAGTATATTGCACAGCCATGCAGTATATAGCACAGCCCACGTAGTATATAGCACAGACAGGTAGTATATAAAACAGGCCACGCAGTATATAACACAGCCCATGCAGTATATAACACAGCCCATGCAGTGCATAACACAGCCCACATAGTATATAGCAATGTGGGCACCATATCCCTGTTAAAAAAAGAATTAAAATAAAAAATAGTTATATACTCACCTTCTGGCAGCCCCCGGATCCAGCCCAGGCGTTTAGTGATGCTCCTCGCAACGATCTGGTCCCAAGAATGCATTGCGGTAATAACACGTGATGATGTAGCGGTCTGGCGAGACCGCTACGTCATCTCCGGTCATTGCCGCAATGCATTCTTGGGACCGAAGCGCCGCGAGGATTGGGAAAGGTGCCAGAAGGTGAGAATATAATGATTTTTTATGTTTTTTATTATTTTTAACATTAGATCTTTTTACTATTGATGCTGCATAGGCACACAGGGTTAATAGCAGCATTAACGGACTGCGTTACACCACGTTATGCCGCAGTGTAACGCAGTCTGTTTAACGGACTGCTAAACCGCAATGGAGGCAATGGAGGGGAGTAGGGAGGGGGCACTGACTGGAGGGGGGTAAAGAAGGGCGAATTCGCGGCCAGACTGTGCCTGTCGCTGATTCGTCGCGGCTGGTCGTCAGCGACCAATCAGCAATGCGGGATTTCCGTGACAGACAAACAGACGGAAGTGACCCTTAGACGATTATATTGATAGATTCTCCTCTTACACATAGCAAATGACCGTAAGCAATGATATTGAATGAGACTAGCAGCAATTTCTGGTTACAGGATTATTCTCTCCAATACTGTATCTTTAAGTAGTAAGTGATGTAAGTATCAAATTGCTCACAAAACCATCCTTTAACACCTCACTACTCTTTTCTCCTTTAACCTTGACATCTGTATAGAAATTTCCCTGAGGATTAGTGGCAATTAAGAGCCAGGGGACAGGTTCTGACTTGGGTGTATATTCTTCAGCAATATCCTTCAATGTGAGGACACCTTGTGGGAATTTAGTGCTTGCTCTTATACATCCATCACTAGGGTGCCACCTGTCTTTGTAATAGAGTCATAACCCCACTTAAGCTTGTCTTTCAGTAATTACTTGTATAATTTATCTATATGTGAATATTTACTTTCAACGTGGCTTTATCCAGTATTACAGGTCCAGAGAATGTAACGCACAACTCAAGGTTCCTCATTTCAACCTGAAAAGAGTCAAAGTGAAATATTTTCTATAAAGGTGTGATCTTTCTGCAGACTGCAGTGCAAATGTAAATATCCACATCTACCTATTCAAAATTTTACGCAAGTTGCTGAAGGTTATAGTAAAATATATTTGTTTTCATTTATATTTTTTTACTTACTTACATAGCACCATCATATTCCACAGCACACTATCCCCACTGGGGATCCCAATCTAAATTCCCTTTCAGTATGTCTTTTGAGTGAGGCAGAAAACTGGAATTATTTTCGAAAATGTATTGCCAGCAACCACCCTGGAAATCTATGTAATCAACCACTATAGCAAGGCAGGGTTCTCACAGTGGCCAGGAACACTAATGAAGGACCAGTCTGTCCATAACATACAGTTGTGGCCAAAAGTATTGACACCCCTGCAATTCTGTCAGATAATACTCAGTTTCTTCCTGAAAATGATTGCAATCACAAATTCTTTGGTATTATTATCTTCATTTAATTTGTCTTAAATGAAAAAACACAAAAGAGAATGAAGCAAAACATTGATCATTTCACACAAAACTCCAAAAATGGGCCAGAGAAAAGTATTGGCACCCTCAGCCTAATACTTGGTTGCACAACCTTTAGCCAAAATAACTGCGACTAACCGCTTCCGGAAACCATCAATGAGTTTCTTACAATGCTCTGCTGGAATTTTAGACCATTCTTCTTTGGCAAACTGCTCCAGGTCCCTGAAATTTGAAGGGTGCCTTCTCCAAACTGCCATTTTTAGTTCTCTCCACAGGTGTTCTATGGGATTCAGGTCTGGACTCATTGCTGGCCAGTGACCACCTTAGAAGTCTCCAGTGCTTTCTCTCAAACCATTTTCTCGTGCTTTTTGAATTGTGTTTTGGGCCATTGTCCTGTTGGAAGACCCATGACCTCTGAGGGAGACCCAGCTTTCTCACACTGGGCCCTACATTATGCTGCAAAATTTGTTGGTAGTCTTCAGACTTCATAATGCCATGCACACGGTCAAGCAGTCCAGTGCCAGAGGCAGCAAAGCAACCCCAAAACATCAGGAAACCTCCACCATGTTTGACTGTAGGGACCGTGTTCTTTTCTTTGAGTCCCTCTTTTTTTCTCCTGTAAACTCTATGTTGATGCTTTTGCCCAAAAAGCTCTACTTTTGTCTCATCTGACCAGAGAACATTCTTCCAAAACGTTTTAGGCTTTTTCAGGTACGTTTTGGCAAACTCCAGCCTGGCTTTTTTATGTCTCGTAGTAAGAAGTAGGATCTTCCTGGGTCTCCTACCAAACAGTCCCTTTTCATTCAGACGCCGACGGATAGTATGGGTTTACACTGTTGTACCCTTGGACTGCAGGGCAGCTTGAACTTGTTTGGATGTTAGTCGAGGTTCTTTATCCAACATCCGCACAATCTTGCGTTGAAATCTCATGTCAATTTTTATTTTCCGTCCACATCTAGGGAGGTTAGCCACAGTGCCATGGGCTTTAAAGTTCTTGATGACACCTCGCACGGTAGACATAGGAACATTCACGTCTTTGGAGATGGACTTGTAGCCTTGAGATTGCTCATGCTTCCTCACAATTTAGTTTCTCAAGTCCTCAGACAGTTCTTTGGTCTTCTTTCTTTTCTCCATGTTCAATGTGGTACACACAAGGACACAGGACAGAGGTTGAGTCAACTTTAATCCATGTCAACTGGCTGCAAGTGTGATTTAGTTATTGCCAACATATGTTAGGTGCCACAGGTAAGTTACAGGTGCTGTTAATTACACAAATTAGAGAAGCATCACATGATTTTTCGAACAGTGCAAATACTTTTGTCCACCCCCTTTTTTATGTTTGGTGTGGAATTATATCTAATTTGGCTTTAGGACAATTCTTTTTGTGTTTTTTTCATTTAAGACAAATTAAATGAAGATAATAATAACAAAGAATTTGTGTTTGCAATCATTTTCAGGAAGAAACTGAGTATTATCTGACATAATTGCAGGGGTGTCAATACTTTTGGCCACAACTGTAGGTGTGGAGTATAGGTGTCTTTAATTTGACAACTTAAGCAGGTGGGCCCAAAACAGACCTGCACTGTTAACCCCTTCCCGACATTCACCATACTAGTACTGCTCTGCGGGAGGTGCGTTCCCGCAAACAGCTGTACTAGTATGGTGGCACGATCACGCAGCCTCATGCTGAGCACTGCGGCGATCGCGTGCGGGTGTCAGCTGTATGTGAAGAAATTTTTGTGGAAGAAATTTTTGTGGAAATTCAAAAGCTGAAAAGTGGTGTGTGCAATATTATTGGGCCCCTTTACTTTCAGTGTAGCAAACTCACTCCATTAGTTCATTGTGGATCTCTGAATAATCCAATCTTGTCCTAAATGCCTAATGATGATAAATATAATCCACCTGTGTGTATTCAAGTCTCCGTATAAATGCACCTGCTCTGTGATAGTCTCTGGGTTCTGTTTGAAGCATAGAGAGCATCATGAAGACCAAGGAACACAACAGGCAGGTCCGTGATACTGTTGTGGAGAAGTTTAAAGCCAGATTTGGATGCAAAATGATTTCCAAAACTTTAAACATCCCAAGGAGCACTGTGCAAGTGATCATATTGAAATGGAAGAATATTATACCACTGAAAATCTACCAAGACCCGGCCGTCCCTCTAAACTTCCATCTCAAACAAGGAGAAAACTGATCAGAGATGCAGCCAAGAGGTCCATGATCACTCTGGATGAACTGCAGAGATCTATAGCTGAGATGGGACAGTCTGTCCATAGAACAGCAATCAGTCATACACTGCACAAATCTGGCCTTTATGGAAGAGTGGCAAGAAGAAAGCCATTTCTCAAAGATATGAATAAAAAGTGTTGTTTAAGTTTGCAACAAGCCACCTGGGAGACACACCAAACATGTGGAAGAAGGTGCTCTGGTCAGATGAAACCAAAATTGAACTTTTGGCAACAATGCCAAACGATATGTTTGGCGTAAAGGCAACACAGCTCATGACCCTGAACACACCATCACCACTGTCAAACATGGTGGTGGCAGCATCATGGTTTGAGCCTGCTTTTCTTCAACAGGGACAGAGAAGATGGTTAAAATTGATGGGAAGATGGATGTAGCCAAATATAGGACCATTCTTGAAGAAAACCTTTTGGAGTCTGCAAAAGACCTGAGACTGGGACGGAGATTTGTCTTCCAACAAGACAATGATCCCAAACATAAAGCAAAATCTACAATGGAATGATTCATAAATAAATGTATACAGGTGTTAGAATGGCCAAGTCAAAGTCCAGACCTCAATCCAATCGAGAATCTGTGGAACGAGCTGAAAACTGCTGTTCACAAACGATCTCCATCAAACCTCACTGAGCTCGAGCTGTTTGCCAAGAAAGAATGGGCAAGAATTTCAGTCTCTCAATGTACAAAACTGATAGAGACATACCCCAATCTACTTGCAGCTGTAATTGCAGCAAAAGGTGACGCAACAAAGTATTAAGTTAAAGGGGACGAATAATATTGCACGCCGATTGGAGGCGATCAGCCTATGGCACTACTCAGAGGTTATGTTTGGTATCAGCCTTCAGCTTTTCTGCATTGTTGGGTCTGGCGTCTCTCATTTTCCTCTCTACCTCTTTAAGCTCATCAAGAGAATGCCAAGAGTGTGCAAAGCAGTCAAGTATATAATTCCTCGTGTTAATTTATAGTTTTTAGGCCTTCAGTGTGATTGTACAATTTTCATAGTCAAGAAAATACAGAATAATCTTTAAATGAGAATGTGTGTCCAAACTTTTGGTCTTTACTATATATATATATATATATATATATATATATATATATACACACATATATATATATACACACATATATATATATATATATATATTCCTACACATTGCATACTTATTATGAAGTGACAACTGCTGGAATAGGCAACTAGAGCCGAATCCTGATAGTGTTTATACCACACTTCCTTAGGATTCAGTAAGCTGCTCTACTGCTTGTTGAAGATTTACTCATGTTTGGTAAACACCTTTGAAGATTAGTATGATGGCATTACTTTGTTAATATGTCATTATATGACTCAGTTATGGCATAATAATATTCTGTAATCTTATATGGAATATGGTGGTAATATTGGTTTTGTAGTAAATCTTGATTTCCTCCAGGAAGCTAACATTGCAATATTGTAACAGAGACCTCCATCTGGAGAAGAAATGGAAAAGCTACATGTGTTTGTGTGCTTTCAATTGCCAAGGCTGAATTTTAGCTACAAGAATTACACAGCTAAGCTACATCAGACATATTTACAGCTCAAATTTAAGCGGAGAACATCCTTTTGGCTGCAGGTGGATTCACTATTAGATAAAAGAAGGTGGTGCAGAGGTACTGATTAGATGGGCGAACCCAAACAGTAAAGTTTGGCACTCGTACCGAACACCTTCTGTTTGGGTTCAGCCCCCCGGACACCAGATGTTTGTCGCGCTGTCATATACATGACAGTGCAGCAAACACTGCTTCTGATCGGCGATAAAATAATCACCACTAGTCAGACAGCTATTGTTCCCATTCTGTCAAATGACAGCATCAGCCCGCAGCTATGATTTGAGGTATAAAGTTTACCTCCAGTCATTGGTGTCAGCTGATGGGACTACTGCTCTCGTCAGCTGATGCCTGCTGAAGCAAATAAGAGAGAAATCAGGCAGTGGAGTATTCATCAGCCAGTGCCTGTGCCAGAGGCGTAGCTAGGGTTTTGGTTCAGGGGTGGTACGAAACTTCTGAGTTTGCCCCTAACCAGGTAACCTTGATTACAACTCGATGATGCACCCTAATAGTGGAGGAGAACCTCAGCAGATGACCGCACTGTTACTGAAGATAATCTCTATATAAAGACCAACATGGATATTACCGCCATATGGTCAGTGGTAGATACCAGTCCTGCAGAACATATAACAGATCACAGCACAGTTACAGATAATGACTTACTGCTGACATTCTTTCTGATGGAATCGTTCATTTTCCCGTCGTTTCCATCTGGCCCAGACCGACATGACGACTTCTTCCAGCCAGGACTCATCTGCAGAGAATACAACAAAGACACGTTTCACTTCTCATATTCCAGCCCCATCACCATCTATTCCCAACCTGCACAAACTCCTCATCCTGCTGATACCCCAATACTGAGCCGCTGCTGCCATATGTGACCCTATTACTGCACCTGCTGTGCCGTTCTCTGTACCTTCTAAATTTTAAAGCAACCCTCTATAATATAGTAATGCCGGGTGGAAGTGCCCTAGAAAACAATGCCCATATTTTGCCCCCTAGAAAATAATAATGCCATGTGTGCCCCTTTGATAGTCACAGTAACCTGAGTTCCCCTATAACAATAAGCGCCCACTTTACATTTAATAATATCCAGAGTCTCCCCCCTGTACAGCTCCCCTATACACAGTATAATGCCCCCTCACTGTATAATACCACCCACACAGTGTACTGACCCCTTAGTAGCCTTCAAACTGTTTGATGGCTCCAACACTGTATGATAACACCCTCTCTGTAATCCCCACACTGTACAATGGTCCCCTCACTGTAATCTCCACACTGGATGTTGTCCCCCTAGATACCCTCCGTATAGTATAATGCACCAGATAGTCCTAAATGTAGTATAATGCACTCCCCATAAGCCTCCATATAGTATAATGCACTCCCCATAGGCCTACTCTATATTGTATAATGCACCCCCCATAGGCAGGCTCTACAGCACAAGGCAGCATCCCATAGGCAGACCCTGTAGTATATGGCAGCTTCCCCATAGACAGAACCTGTAGTATAAGACAGCACCCCCATAGGCAGACCCTGTAGTATAAGACAGCACCCCCATAGGCATACCCCATAGGCAGGCCCTGTAGTATAAGGCAGCACCCCCATAGGCAGACTCTGTAGTATAAGACAGCACTCCATAGGCAGACCCTGTAGTATAAGGCAGCCCCCATAGGCAGACCCTGTAGTATAGCACCTCATAGGCCGACCCTGTAGTAAAAGGCAGCCCCTATAGGCAGACCCTGTAGTATAAGGCAGCCCCCATGAAAAATAAATAAATGCTCACCTCTCTTGCTCCTGGTTCCTCTGCTGCTCTGAGTGCCCGCTCATCTCCTGACAGCAAGCGCCGGTTAGTGACGTCATCGCGCCCGCTGTCAGTGTCGGCAATGTCAGACGCTGACAGTGGGATGATGGGAGAGGGAGCACAGTGCTCCTTCTCCTGTCAATGCAGTCAGCTGTATCGGCTAAATGCCCTTAAAGCTGACCTTGAGATGACAGGTGGGGGGCAAACTGCTGGAACTGGGGCCCCCTCAACTTCTCAGGGGCCCCATAGAGGCTTGGCGACAGAGCAGGGAGATCAATTCTCCCTGCTCTGCCGCAGAATGTTACTGTATTGGCGCGCTGCCCCCCTCTGCCTCCCCGGTAGCTATGCTACTGGCCTGTGCTGTAAATAAATAATGAAAAAACCTGGTGTGAGTTCCCCTGTATTTTGTATAACCAACCAGGCAAAACTCACAACTGAGGGCTGCAACCCTCAGTTGTCAGATTCAGCAAGGCTGATTATAAAGAATAGAAGGGTCCCATAGCAGTTTTCTTCAATTATTTAAATAAATTTTAAAAAACGGCATGGGGTCACCTCCATTTTGACAACCAAAGAAGACAGCCCCCCAGCCGGAAAGTAACAGCTCGCCGCCACCCAAAAAAGGCACATCCATTAGATGCGCCAATTGTACCGCTTTGCCTGGCTCTTCCCTCTTGTCCTGTAGTGGTGGCAAGTGGAGGTTCATATTTGTTGGGTTGATGTCACCTTTGTATTGTCAGGTGACATCAAGCCCAAAACTGTTTAAGACACCTATCCATTACTAATTCTATACTAGCTTCTCACATATTAAATTATGTGAATACTGCTATTCAATCTGTATATACATTGTCTAATAATGAATGATTAATTTGCAACAGTACGCCCCAATCACTTTTTGCATCAGTACACTTTAATTCCTTTAACAACGCCAAATTTATATTTTACATTTCATTTCTTCACTTCATAATTTTCAATTTTCTGCCCCACTTTTTTTTTTCACTATGACTGCATTCACTATCATAACCTTACCCTTACATGTTTTTTGTTAACTCTTACAATGATCCAATTTGATCGTGTTGACACAACCTAACTTTATTCACAAACTTCATCACTTGTTTTTCCATCCCCCTATTCCGGTGGTTGTTTGACTAAGTTGCATTTCACTTGCTATAAAATGATTTCCCTACACTCTCTTCACTTATTTTACCCCCTTCACCATTCACAGCTTTTATGTCCAATTCCATTAAATTGCACATACAATTATTTATGGTCCTCTGGCAGCATAGACTATCACCCAGTTCTGTATAATGTACATAATCCCTTTATTAACTGCACTGGAACTGTCTGAGTATGTGTGCATGCACCTTCTGTGGGCTCAATTTTTTCATGAGATGCTGCAGACTTTATGTGAAAGCTGAATGCCTTGTCACCCAGACGGGCTGCTTGGAACGTCAGCATAATCAAGTGACCGCAGCTTCATGATACATTTTTTATTAATGAGCGCCGTCCAGCTTGCGCATGCGCCAGAAGTACCAACTGACGTACCAACACAAGAGACATATATCCTTCAATCTATGAGTGCGGTTCAGCTCGCGCATGCGCCGCAACTCTCTAATGACTAGTGTTGAGCGATACCTTCCGATATCGGAAAGTATCGGTATCGGTTGGGATCGGCCGATATTCAAAAAATATCGGATATAGCCGATACCGATACCCGATCCCAATGCAAGTCAATGGGACCAAAATATCGGAATTAAAATAAACCCTTTCTTTCCTTGTAGGTTCATTCTACATCAAGGAAAACAACTAAGAATAATGTAGGATGTATTGTGGGAGGTGGCGGAGACATTAAAGGCAATGAGGTTTAGCCCAATCAAATAGAATAGCATGTTTTTGTTTTATTTTAAGACGTTCGGAGTGAAAAAGATATTGAGTATGTAAATTTTTTTTTATTTTGTCAGATATTGATGTTTCACTATTCCACGCCCTTCCCCTTCTTTTTTTTTCTTTTTTTTTTTACTTTTCCCACACTTTCATCTTCATCATCATCAGCATCTTTGACATCAACTTCTTCTTCACCTTATTCATCTTCTTCTTCATCTTCTACCTATTTTTTTTTTTATTACATTCTTCATATTCATTTTATTCAACTATTATTATTCTTCCTATTCTACATATTCTTTTTATTCCACTGTTATTATTCTTCCTATTCTACTTCTTCATCATATTCTCATTTGTGACAGGCATTCCCGTAGTTATCTATAAAAGTTGGAAGATTACACCTTCCGTTCTGCCAGTCACAAAAGTTACATTTGTCCGCGTTCAGTTTGGCCTGCAGCATCAGGCTTTATCCAGGGGCACCACGAGGAGGAACAGACTCACCCCCATACACTGCTTAGTCTTCTTCTGCATATAATTTAGATAATATCTTTTGCTCTGATATTAAGTCTTATGCTTAATGTTCTTCTGCTCTTTGTTCTGCAGCCTCTTGTTCTTCTGCTTCTCGGTCTTCCATGTCGTCGTCTCCAGGGTCGTCGTCTCCAGTGTCGTCATCTCCGCCGTCGTCGTCTCAGCCGTCGTCGTCTCCGCCGTCGTCGTCTCCGCCGTCGTCATCGGGGTGGTCTTCCGGGTCGTCGTCGTCGTCATCGGGGTGGTCTTCCGGGTCGTCGTCGTCGTCATCATCGGGGTGGTCTTCCGGGTCGTCGTCATCGGGGTGGTCTTCCGGGTCGTCGACTTTAGGGTCTTAAACTTGGAAATGTAGCAGAAGGTACAAGAAGGCTGAGAAAATGCCAAGAACCAGCTGATGGAACTGGAACTCGGATGGCTAACCGAAGGTTCAAGAGCCTATGGAACTACCGAGGACCAGCTGACGTTACTGGAACCCGGTTACTAAGCAGGAGGTACCCGTGCTAAAAAGCACTACCAAGGACCGCCTGGCGTTGGCGGAACTCGGATACCCAGAAGGAGGCACCTAAGCCAAAGGCTCTGCCCGGAACCAGCTGACGTTACTGGAACCAGGATGGGGAGCAGAAGGTACAAGAGCAAAAGACACTGCCGAGAACCAGCTGACGGTACTGGAACCCGGATGGGTAGCCGAAGGTCCAAGAGCCAATGGAACTACCGAGGACCAGCTGACGTTACTGGAACCCGGTTACTAAGCAGGAGGTACCCGTGCCTGAAAGCACTACCAAGGACCACCTGACGTTGGTGGAACTTGGATACCCAGAAGGAGGACCTAAGCCAAAGGCTCTGCCCGGAACCAGCTGACGGTTGGATGGGGATGGATGGGGATGGGATGGGGAGCAGAAGGTACAAGAGCAAAAGAGACTGCCGAGAACCAGCTGACGGTGCTGGAACCAGGTGGTGGACCCGAAGGCCCACAGGAGAGGAGAGAACAGCTAGGCCGCGAGGCAGCCGCAGTTACCGAACCCCAACAGTCCTACAGGGGGAGCTGGGCCTACTGGCACTACAGAACCAGCCTTGACTACCAGTTCACGCAGCCCACATAGGAAGCTCCTAAACTGGAGGCACCCTGGAGTTGGCTAACCCGACTGCAACACGACGGGGCAAACATAGGCGTCTCAGCGAATTTGACACACCCCGGAAACAGCCCACGGTGCTGAAACCAGGTTTGGCACGAGGGAGTACCTGTGACAAAAACACTGCCGAGAACCAGCTGGCGGTGCTGGAACCCAGATGCGTTGCCCCAGTGTGCAAGAGCCAATGGCACGACCGAGGACCAGCTGACGGTGCTGGAACACGGTTACTAAGCTGTAGGTGCCCGCGCTTAAAAGCACTACCAAGGACCGCCTGACGTTGGCGGAACTCGGATACCCAGGAGGAGGCACCTAAGCCAAAGGCTCGGCCTGGAACCAGCTGACGGTGCTGGAACCAGGTGGTGGACCCCAAGGCCCACAGGAGAGGAGAGAACAGCTAGGCCGTGAGGCAGCCGCAGTTACCGAACCCCAACAGTCCTACAGGGGGAGCTGGGCCTACTGGCACTACAGAACCAGCCTTGACTACCAGTTCACGCAGCCCACATAGGAAGCTCCTAAACTGGAGGCACCCTGGAGTTGGCTAACCCGACTGCAACACGACGGGGCAAACATAGGCGTCTCAGCGAGTTTGACACACCCCGGAAACAGCTGACGGTGCTGAAACCAGGTTTGGCACGAGGGAGTACCTGTGACAAAAACACTGCCGAGAACCAGCTGGCGGTGCTGGAACCCAGATGCGTTGCCCCAGTGTGCAAGAGCCAATGGCACGACCGAGGACCAGCTGGCGGTGCTGGAACCCGGTTACTAAGCTGTAGGTGCCCGCGCTTAAAAGCACTACCAAGGACCGCCTGACGTTGGCGGAACTCGGATACCCAGGAGGAGGCACCTAAGCCAAAGGCTCGGCCTGGAACCAGCTGACGGTGCTGGAACCAGGTGGTGGACCACAAGGCCCACAGGAGAGGAGAGAACAGCTAGGCCGCGAGGCAGCCGCAGTTACCGAACCCCAACAGTCCTACAGGGGGAGCTGGGCCTACTGGCACTACAGAACCAGCCTTGACTACCAGTTCACGCAGCCCACATAGGAAGCTCCTAAACTGGAGGCACCCTGGAGTTGGCTAACCCGACCGCACCACGACGGGGCAAGCATAGGCGTCTCAGTGAGCTTGACACAACCCGGAAACAGCTGACGGTGCTGAAACCAGGCTTGGCACGAGGGAGTACCTGTGACAAGAACACTGCCGAGAACCAGCTGGCGGTGCTGGAACCCAGATGCGTTGCCCCAGTGTGCAAGAGCCAATGGCACGACCGAGGACCAGCTGGCGGTGCTGGAACCCGGTTACTAAGCTGTAGGTGCCCGCGCTTAAAAGCACTACCAAGGACCGCCTGACGTTGGCGGAACTCGGATACCCAGGAGGAGGCACCTAAGCCAAAGGCTCGGCCTGGAACCAGCTGACGGTGCTGGAACCAGGTGGTGGACCCCAAGGCCCACAGGAGAGGAGAGAACAGCTAGGCCGCGAGGCAGAAGCAGTTACCGAACCCCAACAGTCCTACAGGGGGAGCTGGGCCTACTGGCACTACAGAACCAGCCTTGACTACCAGTTCACGCAGCCCACATAGGAAGCTCCTAAACTGGAGGCACCCTGGAGTTGGCTAACCCGACCGCACCACGACGGGGCAAGCATAGGCGTCTCAGTGAGCTTGACACAACCCGGAAACAGCTGACGGTGCTGAAACCAGGCTTGGCACGAGGGAGTACCTGTGACAAGAACACTGCCGAGAACCAGCTGGCGGTGCTGGAACCCAGATGCGTTGCCCCAGTGTGCAAGAGCCAATGGCACGACCGAGGAC
The DNA here is from genome assembly GCF_032444005.1 of Ranitomeya imitator. Classification (NCBI taxonomy): domain Eukaryota; kingdom Metazoa; phylum Chordata; class Amphibia; order Anura; family Dendrobatidae; genus Ranitomeya; species Ranitomeya imitator. Next base: position 405,393,262 of record NC_091284.1, read on the forward strand.
CAGCTGGCGGTGCTGGAACCCGGTTACTAAGCTGTAGGTGCCCGCGCTTAAAAGCACTACCAAGGACCGCTGACATTGGCGGAACTCGGATACCCAGGAGGAGGCACCTAACCCAAAGGCTCGGCCTGGAACCAGCTGACGGTGCTGGAACCAGGTGGTGGACCCCAAGGCCCACAGGAGAGGAGAGAACAGCTAGGCCGCGAGGCAGCCGCAGTTACCGAACCCCAACAGTCCTACAGGGGGAGCTGGGCCTACTGGCACTACAGAACCAGCCTTGACTACCAGTTCACGCAGCCCACATAGGAAGCTCCTAAACTGGAGGCACCCTGGAGTTGGCTAACCCGACCGCACCACGACGGGGCAAGCATAGGCGTCTCAGTGAGCTTGACACAACCCGGAAACAGCTGACGGTGCTGAAACCAGGCTTGGCACGAGGGAGTACCTGTGACAAGAACACTGCCGAGAACCAGCTGGCGGTGCTGGAACCCAGATGCGTTGCCCCAGTGTGCAAGAGCCAATGGCACGACCGAGGACCAGCTGGCGGTGCTGGAACCCGGTTACTAAGCTGTAGGTGCCCGCGCTTAAAAGCACTACCAAGGACCGCCTGACGTTGGCGGAACTCGGATACCCAGGAGGAGGCACCTAAGCCAAAGGCTCGGCCTGGAACCAGCTGACGGTGCTGGAACCAGGTGGTGGACCCCAAGGCCCACAGGAGAGGAGAGAACAGCTAGGCCGTGAGGCAGCCGCAGTTACCGAACCCCAACAGTCCTACAGGGGGAGCTGGGCCTACTGGCACTACAGAACCAGCCTTGACTACCAGTTCACGCAGCCCACATAGGAAGCTCCTAAACTGGAGGCACCCTGGAGTTGGCTAACCCGACCGCACCACGACGGGGCAAGCATAGGCGTCTCAGTGAGCTTGACACAACCCGGAAACAGCTGACGGTGCTGAAACCAGGCTTGGCACGAGGGAGTACCTGTGACAAGAACACTGCCGAGAACCAGCTGGCGGTGCTGGAACCCAGATGCGTTGCCCCAGTGTGCAAGAGCCAATGGCACGACCGAGGACCAGCTGGCGGTGCTGGAACCCGGTTACTAAGCTGTAGGTGCCCGCGCTTAAAAGCACTACCAAGGACCGCCTGACGTTGGCGGAACTCGGATACCCAGGAGGAGGCACCTAAGCCAAAGGCTCGGCCTGGAACCAGCTGACGGTGCTGGAACCAGGTGGTGGACCCCAAGGCCCACAGGAGAGGAGAGAACAGCTAGGCCGCGAGGCAGCCGCAGTTACCGAACCCCAACAGTCCTACAGGGGGAGCTGGGCCTACTGGCACTACAGAACCAGCCTTGACTACCAGTTCACGCTGCCCACATAGGAAGCTCCTAAACTGGAGGCACCCTGGAGTTGGCTAACCCGACCGCACCACGACGGGGCAAGCATAGGCATCTCAGTGAGCTTGACACAACCCGGAAACAGCTGACGGTGCTGAAAGCAGGCTTGGCACGAGGGAGTACCTGTGACAAGAACACTGCCGAGAACCAGCTGGCGGTGCTGGAACCCAGATGCGTTGCCCCAGTGTGCAAGAGCCAATGGCACGACCGAGGACCAGCTGGCGGTGCTGGAACCCGGTTACTAAGCTGTAGGTGCCCGCGCTTAAAAGCACTACCAAGGACCGCCTGACGTTGGCGGAACTCGGATACCCAGGAGGAGGCACCTATGCCAAAGGCTCGGCCTGGAATCAGCTGACGGTGCTGGAACCAGGTGGTGGACCCCAAGGCCCACAGGAGAGGAGAGAACAGCTAGGCCGCGAGGCAGCCGCAGTTACCGAACCCCAACAGTCCTACAGGGGGAGCTGGGCCTACTGGCACTACAGAACCAGCCTTGACTACCAGTTCACGCAGCCCACATAGGAAGCTCCTAAACTGGAGGCACCCTGGAGTTGGCTAACCCGACCACACCACGACGGGGCAAGCATAGGCGTCTCAGTGAGCTTGACACAACCCGGAAACAGCTGACGGTGCTGAAACCAGGCTTGGCACGAGGGAGTACCTGTGACAAGAACACTGCCGAGAACCAGCTGGCGGTGCTGGAACCCAGATGCGTTGCCCCAGTGTGCAAGAGCCAATGGCACGACCGAGGACCAGCTGGCGGTGCTGGAACCCGGTTACTAAGCTGTAGGTGCCCGCGCTTAAAAGCACTACCAAGGACCGCCTGACGTTGGCGGAACTCGGATACCCAGGAGGAGGCACCTAAGCCAAAGGCTCGGCCCGGAACCAGCTGACGGTGCTGGAACCAGGTGGTGGACCCCAAGGCCCACAGGAGAGGAGAGAACAGCTAGGCCGCGAGGCAGCCGCAGTTACCGAACCCCAACAGTCCTACAGGGGGAGCTGGGCCTACTGGCACTACAGAACCAGCCTTGACTACCAGTTCACGCAGCCCACATAGGAAGCTCCTAAACTGGAGGCACCCTGGAGTTGGCTAACCCAACCGCACCACGACGGGGCAAGCATAGGCGTCTCAGTGAGCTTGACACAACCCGGAAACAGCTGACGGTGCTGAAACCAGGCTTGGCACGAGGGAGTACCTGTGACAAGAACACTGCCGAGAACCAGCTGGCGGTGCTGGAACCCAGATGCGTTGCCTATTAAAGATTGTCTTCCTAGAGCCCCAACTAGCGGTGTTGGAGCTAAGGGTAAGCAGGGGGAGCAGAGTGTAGGCCGAAGCCTGCACTGGAGGCAGCTTTGTGTCTGCGTTGCGTTTGCAGGACACTTTGCCGGCTACACAGTGGGGGAACAGCTGGCGTTGCTGAACCCCACTAACACAATGGCGTGTGTTTTTCTCTGTGCAGCTAGCACTTGCGGTCAAAAACTAGCGATGTTAGAGCCCGTGTTGAAGCAGGAGGAGGAGGAGAGGAGCAGAGTGTAGGCCGAAGCCTATTTGAACCAATTTCAAAGGAAACCTTTAACCCCCCCTCAGGTGTTACAAAGTACAAGAGACACACCTTGTGCAGTATTAATGCTGCACAAGTGAAAGGTTGCTCTATTAATTTGTCTACTTGCACACGCTGAATGAAAGACGTACACAATTTAGCCCATTCTACAGTCAAACTGTAGTGGATGCGTGACTTGGCTTTTTAAGGAGACGCAGCACCCAAATAACGCCTTGGTGCTTGGCGCAGCTTCCTGAGCATTGTTATTTGCTGTACAGGAGTCTGCGCTCTTGTGTTATCCCTTGGCAATGCCCTGTTAGAGCTGCCCATCTTATGACCTCATTTCATGTTGGCCGGTGCGGTTAACGATGGCCATAAATCCTAGACCCACAGTGCCTTTTCATAAAGTCACACTGCGGTGCTGTGATTCGTGGCCTTGAGCAGTAAATATTTTGGCCGCTCACACACGTCCTTACACCTGCTTCAGACTGGGCGGCCTCTGCTGATCCCTTCTCGCATGCCGCGGATATGAGGCTGCACAGTCTGAAGAAGGCGGAAGGAGATGAGTTAAGACAGGTGAAGATATGCACTGCTCGTGCCCATCAATCACACCCTCGCAGTCAAAATAAGACAACGAGGAGCATTGTTTCAGGCAGGGCGGACGCACAGGCGCAACAAGCCAACCAATGATGTCAGAAGACGGGAAGCACTACCAAGGGGGGTGCTGCGTATCATTAGAAAGGAAAGTCACACCTCAGGGACAGTGGAATGGTCTCAATGAGACACATTTTGTACGTTTTGAGTTCCACGTGGGCAAGGACAAAAAGTCAGCCACCTTGTACAAATGCAGCAGTACTGCTGTACAAGGTGGCTGTTATACATAGAAACACCTGGGGGTGGGGGGCAGGCTCCCTTCAATTTCAGTTCATGTGCCTGCGTGGCGTTTGCAGGACACGTTGCCAGCTACACAGCAGGGGAACAGCTGGCAGTGCTGAACCCCACTAACACATTGGCTGGTGTTTTTCTCTGTGCAGCTAGCATGTCCGGGCAGAAACTGGCGTTGTTTGAGCCCAGGGTCAGCAGGAGGAGGAGAGGAGCAAAGTGTAGGCCGAAGCGTGCACTGGTGGCAGCTTTTGGTCAGTTGTGCCAGCGTGGCTTGTGCTGGACACGATGCCGACTACACAGCAGGGGAACAGCTAGCGGTGCTGAACCCCACTAACACATTGGCTGGTGTTTTTCTCTGTGCAGCTAGCATGTCCGGGCAGAAACTGGCATGGTTTGAGCCCAGGGTCAGCAGGAGGAGGAGAGGAGCAAAGTGTAGGCCGAAGCCTGCACTGGTGGCAGCTTTTGTTCTGTTGTGCCAGCGTGGCTTGTGCTGGACACGTTGCCGACTACACAGCAGGGGAACAGCTGGCGTTGCTGAACCCCACTAACACATTGACTGGTGTTTTTCTCTGTGCAGCTAGCAGTTCCGGGCAAAAACTAGCGGTGTTTGAGCCCAGGGTCAGCAGGAGGAGTAGAGGAGCAGAGTGTAGGCCGAAGCCTAGTTGAACCAATTTCAAAGGTTACCTTTAACCCCCCCCTCAGGTGTTGCAAGGTACAAGAGCCACACCTTGAACAGCATTAATGATGCACAAGTCAAAGGTTGCTCTATTTAATTTTGCTCCTTGCACACGCTGAATTAAACACGTACACTATTTAGCCCATTATACTGTAAAACAGTAGTGGAGGCGTGACTACTAGTCTTTTTAAGGAGACGCAGCACAGGTGTACAAATTTACACCTAGGTGCTGTGCGCAGATTCCTTACCGTTGTTATTTGCAGTACAGGAAACTGCGCTCTTGTGTTATCCCTTGGCAATACCCTGTTAGTGCAGGCCGTCTCATGACCTCATTTCATGTTGGCCGGTGCGGTTAACGATGGCCATAAATCCCAGACCCACAGTGGCTTTTCCTAAAGTCACACTGCGGTGCTGGGATTCGTGGCCTTGTGCAGTAAATATGTTCGCCGCTCACACATGTCCTTACACCTGCTTCAGACTGGGCGGCCTCAGCTGATCCCTTATCGCATGCCGCGGCCATGAGGCCGCACAGTCAGAAGAAGGCGGAAGGAGGGGAGTGAAGACAGGGGAACATATGCACTGCTCGTGCCCATCAATCACACCCTCGCAGTCAAAATATATGAGACAACGGGGGGCGTTGTGTCGGGCAGGGGGGACGCACAGGCACAGCCAGCCAACCAATGATGTCAGGAGACGGGCAGCGCTAACAATGGGGGTGCTGCGTGTCATTAAAAAGGAAAGTCACACCTCAGGGACATTGTAATGGTCTGTAATGAGACACATTTTGTACTTGTTGAGTTCCACGTGTGCAAGGAGAAAAAGTCAGCCACCTTGTACAAATGCAGCAGTACTGCTGTACAAGGTGGCTGTTATACATAGAAACACCTGGGGGGGTGGGGGGCAGGCACCCTTCAATTTCAGTTCATGTGCCTGCGTGGCATTTGCAGGACACGTTGCCAGCTACACAGCAGGGGAACAGCTGGCGGTGCTGAACCCCACTAACACATTGGCTGGTGTTTTTCTCTGTGCAGCTAGCATGTCCGGGCAGAAACTGGCGTTGTTTGAGCCCAGGGTCAGCAGGAGGAGGAGAGGAGCAAAGTGTAGGCCGAAGCCTGCACTGGTGGCAGCTTTTGGTCAGTTGTGCCAGCGTGGCTTGTGCTGGACACGATGCCGACTACACAGCAGGGGAACAGCTGGCGGTGCTGAACCCCACTAACACATTGGCTGGTGTTTCTCTCTGTGCAGCTAGCATGTCCGGGCAGAAACTGGCGGTGTTTGAGCCCGGGGTCAGCAGGAGGAGGAGAGGAGCAGAGTGTAGGCCGAAGCCTGCACTGGTGGCAGCTTTTGGTCGGTTGTGCCAGCGTGGCTTGTGCTGGACACGATGCCAACTACACAGCAGGGGAACAGCTGGCGGTGCTGAACCCCACGAACACATTGACTGGTGTTTTTCTCTGTGCAGCTAGCAGTTCCGGGCAGAAACTAGCGGTGTTTGAGCCCAGGGTCAGCAGGAGGAGTAGAGGAGCAGAGTGTAGGCCGAAGCCTAGTTGAACCAATTTCAAAGGTTACCTTTAACCCCCCCTCAGGTGTTGCAAGGTACAAGAGCCACACCTTGAACAGCATTAATGATGCACAAGTCAAAGGTTGCTCTATTTAATTTTGCTCCTTGCACACGCTGAATTAAACACGTACACTGTTTAGCCCATTATACTGTCAAACAGTAGTGGAGGCGTGACTACTAGTCTTTTTAAGGAGATGCAGCACAGGTGTCAAAATTTACACCTAGCTGCTGTGCGCAGATTCCTGAGCGTTGTTATTTGCTGTACAGGAGTCTGCGCTATTGGGATCCCTTGGCCATGCGCTGTGAGCGCTTCCTGTCTTCTGACCTCATTTAATGTCGGCCGTTACGGTTAGCGATGGACATGAATCCCAGACCCACAGTGTGTTTTCAAAAAATCACACTGCGTGGCTGGGATTCGTGGCCTTGTTCAGTAAATATGTTTGACGCTCACACATGTCCTTACACCTGCTTCAGACTGGGCGGCCTCATCTGATCCCTTATCGCCTGCCGCGGCCATGAGGACACCCAGTCTGAAGAAGGCGGAAGGAGATGAGTGAACACAGGCAAACATATGCACTGCACATGCCCATCAATCACACCCTCGCTGTTCAAAAAAATAAGACACCGAGGGGCGTTGTTTCGAGCAGGGCAGACGCACAGGCGCAGCCAGCTAACCAATGATGTCAAAAGACGGGCAGCGCTAACAAGGGTGGTGCTGCGTATCATTAGAAAGGAAAGTCACACCTCAGGGACAGTGGAATGGTCTCAATGAGACACATTTTGTACGTTTTGAGTTCCACGTGGGCAAGGAGAAAAAGTCAGCCACCTTGTACAAATGCAGCAGTAATGCTGTACTAGGTGGCTGTTATACATAGAAACACCTGGGGGGGTGGGGCCAGGTTCCCTTTAATTTCAGTTCATGTGCCTGCGTGGCGTTTGCAGGTCACGTTGCCGGCTACACAGCAGGGGAACAGCTGGCGTTGCTGAACCCCACTAACACATTGGCTGGTGTTTTTCTCTGTGCAGCTAGCACTTCCGGGCAAAAACTAGCGGTGTTTGAGCCCAGGTTCAGCAGGAGGAGGAGAGGAGCAGAGTGTAGGCCGAAGCCTGCACTGGTGGCAGCTTTTGTTCTGTTGTGCCAGCGTGGCTTGTGCTGGACACGTTGCCGACTACACAGCAGGGGAACAGCTGGCGGTGCTGAACCCCACTGACACATCACCTAGTGTTTTTTCTGTGTAGACGACACTTCCAGGTGGCAACTGACAGTGTTGAAACCCAGGGAATCAAAGAGGAGCAGAGTGTAGGCCGAAGCCTGCAGTGGAGCAAGTTGAAAGGGAACCTTTAACCCCCCCCCCAGGCATTTGTTGCTGAAAGAGCCATCTTGTACAGCAGTAATACTGCACATGGAAAATGGTGGCTCCGAAAATCATGCTCCTTGCAAACGCTGAAGTACACACTCATATAATGTGTCCCCTCACACCGTCAAACCATCCCGGAAGTGGGACTTTCCTTTGTAATGTGACACAGCACAGCCGTCATTCCAACCCCCTTGGTGCCGGGCGCCACCTCCTCAACATTGTTTGGTTCTGTCACGGAGCCCGCGCTGTAATGTTATCCCTTGGCCATGCGCAGTTAGCGGTGCCCGTCCGGCTCCGTGACAGCTTAAAACAATGCTGAGGAGGCAGCGCATGGCACCAAGGGGGTAGGAATGACGGCTGTGCTGCGTCACATTACGAAGGAAAGTCCCAGCTCCGGGACGGTATAACGGTATCAGTGAACACATTTTATAAGTGTTAAGTTCTGCGTGTGCAAAGAGCTAAAAAAAAAGAGCTACCCCTTTTCCTTGTGCAGCATTACTGCTGCACAAGATGGCTCTTTCAGTAACAAACGACGGGGGGGGGGGACAGGTTCCCTTACATTTAGGTTGTTGTGCCAGCGTGGCGGTCGCAGGACACATTGCCGGCTACACAGCTGGGGATCAGCTGACGTTACTGAAACCCAATAACACTGGGTCGTATGTTTTTACTGTGCAGCCTGCACTTCTGAGCCGCAACTGGCGGTGTTGGAGCCCAGGAATAGCAGTTCAGGTGGTAGAAAGATGAACACAGCAGGAGACCTGGATGACACCCAATTACTTAATCAGGCAGAGGAGTGGCAAATTCCTGCGAGATCCAGGCCTGGTTCATTTTCAGGAAAGTAAGCCGGTCAACGTTATCGGAGGATAGTCGCATGCGACGGTCTGTTAGTACACCACCTGCGGCACTAAAGACACGTTCCGATAAGACACTAGCCGCAGGGCAAGCCAGCACCTCCAATGCATACTGGCTTAGCTCTGGCCATGTATCCAGCTTAGAGACCCAAAACTTGAACGGGGAAGAGCCGTCTGGGAGTACAGTAAGAGGGCAAGCCATGTAGTCTGTCACCATCTGACGGAACCGTTGCCTCCTGCTGACTGGAGCCGCCGGTGATGGTGTAGACATTTGGGGCGGGCACACAAAAGTGTGCCAGAGTTGTGCCATACTGGGCTTGCCTTGGGCAGAGGCACTGCTTCTGCTCCCTCTTTGGGCAGAGCCTCCCCCACTGCCTCGACGCACTGAGCTGCTTTGTAAAGCACTAACAGCACTCCTCTCAGTTGGACAGGAGAAGATGATGGAATTCACCAGTGTGTCGTGGTACTCCCGCAATTTACGCTCCCGGGTCAACGCAGGGATGAGGTTTTGGACGTTGTCCCGGTAGCGAGGATCGAGGAGGGTGAATACCCAATAATCAGGCATGTTGAGAATGTGGTCGATGCGGCGGTCGTTTTTCAGGCACTGCAGCATGAAATCCACCATGTGCTGCAGAGTGCCAACTGGCCCAGAAACGCTGTCCCCTGCTTGAGACATGATGTCTGCCCGCTCGTCATCACCCCACCCTCGCTGTACACACTGACCACTGGACAATTGTGTCGCTCCCTCCTCTGGACGGAGCTCTTCCTCCTCCATTGACTCCTCCTCATCCTCTTCACAAATTGGCCCCTGCGTACCCCTTTGTGAGGAACCACGTGGCGCTGACTCTCCAGAAGCTGATGGAAAAGGTGACTCCTCATCCTCCACCTCTTCCACCACATCATCCCTTAACCCTTGCAAAGTTTGCTGAAGCAGGCAGATAAGGGGGACAGTCATGCTGACTAGTGCATCATCTGCACTTGCCATCCGCGTGGAATAATCAAAAGGACGCAAAACCTGGCAGACGTCCTTCATAGTGGCCCACTCTGTGGTTGTGAAGTCTGATCGGCGCTGACTGCGACTTCTTTGCGCCTGATGCAGCTGGTACTCCATAACTGCTTGCTGCTACTCACACAACCGCTCCAACATATGTAACGTGGAATTCCACCGGGTAGGTAGGTCACATATGATGCGGTGTTCCGGAAGGCGGAATCGGCGCTGCAGAGCAGCAATGCGGGATCTGGCCAAGCTGGAACGCCGCAAGTGAGCACACTCTAGGCGGACCTTGTGCAGCAGGGCATCAAGATCCGGATAGTCCCTCAGAAAACTCTGCACAACCAAATTGAGCACATGTGCCAGACATGGGATGTGAGTGAGGTTGCCAAGGGCCAAAGCTGCCACCAGATTTCGGCCATTGTCACACACTACCATGCCTGGCTGGAGATTCGCTGGCAGTAACCACACATCGCTCTCCTGCTTGATGGCATTCCAGAGCTCCTGCGCTGTGTGGCTTCGATGCCCCAATGAAACTAGTTTCAAGACGGCCTGCTGACGTTTGGCCACGGCTGTGCTCATGTTGGTCATAGGTAAACGTTCACGGGTCCATGTGGAGGTGGACTGTGACGGATCCTGCAGAGAGGAATCAGAGGAACTGGTGTAAGAGGAGGAGTCGATGCGTACAGACTGGATTCCTGCAATCCTTGGAGTGGGCAGGACACGTCCTGCGCCACTCGCACGATCTGTACCTGGCTCAACAACATTAACCCAATGGGCAGTGAGGGAAACATATCGCCCCTGTCCATGCTGACTGGTCCACGCATCGGTGGTGAGGTGGACCTTGCTACTGACGGCGTTCAGTAGCGCATGTTTTATGTTTGCCTCAACATGCCTGTGCAGGGCAGGGACAGCCTGCCTGCTGAAGTAAAAGCGGCTGGGCACCTTGTACTGTGGGACTGCCAATGCCATCAAGTCACGGAAGCTGTCAGTCTCCACCAGCCTGAACGAGAGCATTTCCAGGGACAACAGTTTGGCAATGCCTGCATTCAGAGCCTGTGCTCCGGGGTGGTTGGCCGAGAATGCCCGCCTTTTCTCCCATGCCTGGACTACCGATGGCTGTAGAGTAGACTGGGAGTGTGAGGATGACTGGGAAGGTGGTGCTGTGGGTGGAATTACACTAGGTCTCTGGACAACAGTGGAGGAAGAGGCAACACGAGATGAAGAGGTGGTAGCTGCCGCTGTTGGTTGGCCTACGTCTTCACTGTGTTTCTGTAACTCCACCGCGTGCCTGTTCCGCACATGTTTCCACATATTTGTGGTATTGAGGTTGCTGACACTTTTACCTCTTTTTACTTTCTGATGACACAGCTTGCATTTGACAAAACAAATGTCATCTGCAACTGTGTCAAAAAAGGACCAGGCACTGCAAGTCTTGGGAGCGCCCTTTTTGGCTTTGGAAAGAGACAGGCTCCTAACGGGTGCCAAAGTGGAGGCTACAGGCTCCGCAGTCTTCCCCCTCCCTCTCCCTCTTTGGCCCGTAAGGGGAAGCTCTTCCTCAGAGCTGCTCCCACCACCTTCCTGTTCCTCACGCCACGATGGGTCAAGGACCTCATCATCTCCACTACCCTCTGCCACCAACTGCTCCTCCTGGGTAGTCTCGGCAGCACAGTACGCATCAGAAAGCGGCACCTGAGTTTCATCATCAGATGCGTACTGCGCTGTGGTCACCGGAGGCACTGGCCCACCTGCCTCTTCAGAGTCAGAGAGAAAAAGGTGTTGGGCATCACTGCACACTGCCTCTTCTTCCATTTCTCCAATGCTGCTTGGCTGGCCCCCTGTTTCCAAGCCAAGAGATTCAGAGAACAGAAGTAGAGACGGTGGCAGGTGGTGAAGAGACAGATGGCTGCTCTCCAGTGCTCTGTGCCTGAGAGGATGTGGCACTAACTGAAGTCGATGCCGAGGCGTTAGCTGCCATCCACCCGACAACGGCTTCAATTTGGTCTTCACGTAGCAGCGGTGCACGGCGCTCTCCGACAAAGCTGCGCATGAAGGACTGTTCCCTGCTGAAACTGAGTGACGACGAGTCACCGGCGCCCGCAGCAGGCACAGAATCACCACGTCCTCTCCCTGCTCCTCTCCCTGCTCCGCGCCCATGCCCACGTGCCTTACTCCCTGCCCTCTTCATCTTGGTTGACAGATAAAGATAAGCAGAAAAGTACTAAGGCCTTAGTGTGCTTATTCCTGAAATGCTCCTCCTAACAGGTGTAAGAAACACTAATGTTGTAAATTGTGGACTAAACTTTATTATTTTTCAAATGTGGCCTACACAAGTGTTAAGTTGTGTTTGGTGAACTTAACTTTTTTTTGGTGCAGATCGGGCTACAGAGCTAGTTTAAATCACACGGAGACCGTGTAGACAGCCGTAAACGGCGCTGCAAGGCCAAAAAACCCTCCTCTCGGTTATCCTATATAGTGTTTTTCCACTATTTAGCTGGATACGAGTGGAAAGACACTAATAGGAATTTTTTTTTCAAATTTTAAACTGGCTGCACTATTTGAAAAAAAGGAAATTGTTTTTCAAGGTATGAGGCAGTAACGCACCCTGAGCTGAATCCAACCGGCTATGGCTGCACACAGACTACAGGGCGAGCTGCGCTCACACAGAGACCGTGCAGACAGCCGTAAACGGCGCTGCAAGGCCAACAAACCCTCCTCTAGGTTATCCTATATAGTGTTTTTCCACTATTTAGCTGGATACGAGTGGAAAGACACTAATAGGAATTTTTTTTTTCAAATTTTAAACAGGCTGCACTATTTGAAAAAAAGTAAAATTTTTCTCAAGGTATGAGGCAGTAACGAACCCTGAGCTGAATCCAACCGGCTATGGCTGCACACAGACTACAGGGCGAGCTGGGCTCACACGGAGACCGTGCAGACAGCCGTAAACGGCGCTGCAAGGCCAAAAACCCTCCTCTAGGTTATCCTATATAGTGTTTTTCCACTATTTAGCTGGATACGAGTGGAAAGACACTAATAGGAATTTTTTTTTTTCAAATTTTAAACAGGCTGCACTATTTGAAAAAAAGTAAAATTTTTCTCAAGGTATGAGCCAGTAACGAACCCTGAGCTGAATCCAACCGGCTATGGCTGCACACAGACTACAGGGCGAGCTGGGCTCACACGGAGACCATGCAGACAGCCGTAAACGGCGCTGCAAGGCCCAAAAACCCCCCTCTAGGTTATCCTATGTAGTGTTTTTCCACAATAGAGCTGGAGACTGGTGGAAAAACACTAATAGGAAATTTGAGAAAAAATGTGCAGCAGGCTGCACTAAGAGCAAAAAAGGACAACTGTGTGAGGCAGTGTGAACCCCCCATGAGCTGAATACAACCGGGTATATGGCTGCACACAGACTACAGAGTGAGCTGCACACACACACAGAGACCTTGCAGAACGCTGTTAAAACAGCGCTGCAAGGCAAGAGCAAAGTGAACAGTGAAGAACACACAGCGTTTTGCTAAATTAGCCTTTGGAAAGGAAAATAAAGCAATTAGCTAGCTCGACTGGCCCTCAGTTAGAACACAGTGTCCTGTCCCTAACTGAAATCACAGCAGAGTGAGCGCAAAATGGCGGCAGCGTTTTTTATAGTGCAGAGTGACATCATTTCAGCAGCCAATCCAAGCCTTGCCAGTACTTACATGCCCACCATGCTAAACAGGATGTGCCCACATTTCCAATCATTCCTCATTGGCTGCTGCGTTCAGTTTGAATTCTGGGAACTTCCGATTCCGGTATCCGATACGCGGGAAGTATCGGAATTCGGTATCGGAATTCCGATACCGCAAATATCGGCCGATACCCGATACTTGCGGTATCGGAATGCTCAACACTACTAATGACATATCTACACATAACACCAGAGCTCTTTTTCAATTGGTCCCCACGGATATTTAATCTCACACACCCTCTGCCTAGACATCCCCCTTCCCCCGGAAGAAGCAAGGTGAAACGTGCACATCGGAGCAGAGGGGCAGAAGGCATATCACTATTTTTAACTGCATTTAATTTCAGGTAAAAATTTCAGTCTTTACACAATTTGGCTTCTTTGGCAACTTAAATCTTGGGCATATCACACTGCCCTTATAGATGCATAATTACATTTAGAACAGGTTAGTATTGTGGTGCCAGTTACTATTATGGTTTGCCTTTAAGCTACCTTCAGATGCACTTTATTGAGTACCCATATCCTATGCATACTGTGAATTGATTATGTTGTGCAAAGTAAGATCAAACAAGGACGAATACTACTATCTATAATAAAGAATATATTTACTTTGTTTTAATGGTTCTGTGCAATATACACAATTGATTATAATTTATTTCTGCTTTAACTTGTACATTACATTTATTTTATCACTTAATATGCACTTCAACCTCAAAATTCTTTGACTACAGGAATAGTATGTAATTATGTCCTACTAAAACACCTATGAACAATCACTGAATGTTTAACCCCTTTCTGACATCTGACGTACTATCCCATCGAGGTGGTATGGGCCCGTATGACCACCATCGGGATAGTACGTCATCACCGTTCAGACACGCTCATGGGGGGAGCGCAACCGATCGGGGCCAGGTGTCAGCTGACTATCGCAGCTGACATCCAGCATTATGTGTCAGGAGCTGTTACGGACCGCTACTGGCACATTAACCCCAGGTACACTGCGATCAAAGATGATCGCAGTGTTCTGGCGGCACAGAGAAGCATCGCACAGGGAGGGGGCTCCCTGCGTGCTTCCCTGAGACCCTCAGAGGAAAGCAATATAATCGCGTTGCTCCGAGGGTCTCCTACCTCCTACTACCTGCAGACATGGATCCAAAATGGTCACGGGGGGCCTTCCGGGTCCTGCAGGGAGGTGGCTTTCAAGCACCTGCTCAGTAGTGTTGAGCATTCCGATACCGCAAGTATCGGGTATCGGCCAATATTTGCGGTATCGGAATTCCGATCCCGAGTTCCGATATTTTTGCGATATCGGGAATCGGGATCGGGATGAATATTTATGTGTAAAATAAAGAATAAAAATAAAAAATATGAATATACTCACCCTCGGACGCACCCTGGTTGTAACCGCTGCAACCGGCAGTCCCCGTTCCTAAGAATGAGCGAGTGAAGGACCTGCGATGACGTCGCGGCTTGTGATTGGTCGCGTGAGCGGTCACATGAGCGGTCACGTGACCAATCACAAGACGCGACGTCATCGAAGGTCCTTCACTCGCTCATTCTTTAGAACGGAGGCTGCCGATTACACCGCTAAAGTCCAGGGTTTGCCGGAGGGGTGAGTATATCGATATTTTTTATTTTTATTCTTTATTTTTTACATGAATATGGATCCCAGGGCCTGAAGGAGAGTTTCCTCTCCTTCAGACCCTGGGAACCATAGAGGATACATTCCGATATTTGTGTCCCATTGACTTGTATTAGTATCGGGTATCGGTATCGGCGATATCCGATATTTTTCGGATATCGGTCGATACAATCCGATACCGATACTTTCAAATATCGGAAGGTATCGCTCAACACTACTGCTCAGAGAACGCGCTGGGAAGCCTCCCTGCAGTGCCTGTCAGATCGCTGATCTGAAACAGTGCATTGCAAAGCGTCAGATCAGCGATCTGTCACTTTACTGTGATGTACCCCCCTGGGGCAATGTAAAAAAGTAAAAAATAAATAATATTTACATGTGTAAAAAAAAAATCCTAAATAAAGAAAAAAAAACATATATTGTTCCAATAAATACATTTCTTTATCTAAATAAAAAAAAAAAAATAAAATTATATAATAATTTTAAAAATAAAAGTACATATATTTAGTATCGCCGCATCCGTAATGACCGGACCTATAAAACTGTCCGACTAGTTAATCCCTTCAGTGAACACAGTAAAAAATAAAAACGCAAAAAAAACCGCTTTACTATCATACCGCCAAGCAAAAAGTGGAATAGCACGCGATCAAAAAGACGGATATAAATATCCATGGTACCGCTGAAAATGTCATCTTGTCCCGCAAAAAACGAACTGCCACACATCATCATCAACAAAAAAATAAAAAAGTTATAGTCCTCAGAATAAAGCGATGCAAAAATAATTATTTTTTATATAAAATAGTTTTTATCGTATAAAAGCGCCAAAACATAAAAAAATGATATAAATGAGGTATCGCTGTAATCGTTCTGACTCGATGAATAAAACTGCTTTATAAATCTTATTAAACGTGGAACGGTATAAGCGCCTCCGCCAAAAGAAATTCATGAATAGCTGGTTTTTGTTCATTCTACCTCACCAAAATCGGAATAAAAAGCGATCATAAAAGTCACGTGCCCGAAAATGGTACCAATAAAAACGTCAACTCATCCCGCAAAAAACAAGACCTCACATGACTCTGTGGACCAAAATATGGAAAAATTATAGCTCTCAAAATGTTGAGACGCAAAACTATTTTTGCAATGAAAAGCATCTTTTAGTGTGTGACAGCTGCCAATCATAAAAATTTGCAAAAAACCGCTATAAAAGTAAAACAAACCCCCTTCATCACCCCCTTAGTTAGGGAAAAATAATAACATTTAAAAAATGTATTTATTTCCATTTTCCCATTAGGGTTAGGGTTAGGGTGGGGCTAAAGTTAGGGTTAGGGTTGGGGCTAAAGTTAGGGTTTGGGTTGGAGCTAAAGTTAGGGTTAGGGTTGGGGCTAAAGTCAGGGTTAGGGTTGGGGCTAAAGTTAGGGTTGGGGCTAAAGTTAGGGTTACAGTTGGGGCTAAAGTTAGGGTTAGGGTTGGGGCTAAAGTTAGGGTTGGGGTTAGGGTTAGCGCTGGGGCTAAAGTTAGGGTTAGGGTTGGGGCTAAAGTTGGGGTTGGGGGTTAGGGTTAAGGTTGGGGTTAGGGTTAGCGTTGGTGCTAAAGTTAGGGTTAGGGTTGGGGTTAAAGTTAGGGTTAGGGTTGGGGCTAAAGTTAGGGTTGGGGCTAGGGTTAGGGTTGGGTCTAGGTTTAGGGTTGGGGCTAAAGTTAGGGTTTGGATTACATTTACGGTTGGGATTAGTGTTGGGATTAGGGTTAGGGGTGTGGTTAGGGTTATGGTCCAACTAATCTCAAGCTAACTCCTTTGAGTTGAGGATGGGTGATTGTGGAGTAAATGTTATCTGACGCAGCACCCCATTCCTCTAGTTCTTGATCACATAGCCCATAGATATCCTAGAGGTGTGTTTTTGGGCAATGACCTGTTGCTACAAAATATTTGGTCCCACCAAGTGCAAACCAGGTAGGATGGCATGTTGTAGCAGAATGCTGTGGTAACTATGCTAGGTAAGTGTCACAGAGCGTGTTACAAGAACTGATGCTATAACATCTGCACCTATCATCAGGATTCACCGCATTCATTCTGCTGGTGATGGGGAGATGCATGGATCAGAAGCCCTGTACAGCTTCTAGCAAAACGAAAAAATCCAGCATCTGCAGGAAATTTGGCAAGTACATAAAAAACAATTATTTTATTAGCAACAGAGTTTAGGAAAGGAAAAAATGTAAATTCAAAACATACAAAGAGAATTAGGCTATGTGCATGCAGCGCCCCAGAGTCCTGGTCATTGCAGTAATGTCGTTCTTCCACCAGGGGGAGCGATGTTACGTCCGATGGCACCAAAGGAGTTCACCTTGCCAGGTATCACAGCCACACACACACTTCACACGCCGGCCACCAGGGGGAGCAAAAGGTTCTATCTATTAGGCCACTCCTCACACTTGGGTAAAACTGGGGGTTGTGTTATGATCTGGTGGCCTAGGAGCAGCATGAGACGGACTCTGGAGAAGGTGGTCACTGTACTGACAGCAAACCCTGAACCTAGCAGCGCAACTAGAAGTAGCCGTGGGGGGTACCTAACACTCCCTAGACCCTTCGGCACAGCCTAAGATCTAACTACCCCTAAAGACAGAAACAGGAAACCTATCTTGCCTCAGAGAAAATCCCCAAAGGATAGATAGCCCCCCACAAATATTGACTGTGAGAGGAGAGGGAAATAACATACACAGATATGAAATCAGATTTTAGCATAGGAGGCCATACTAGCTAAAAAGAAAGAATAGAACAGAGTACTATGCAGTCAGTATAAAAACACTAGAAAATATCCACCGCAGAAAATACGAATCACCACATCTGACTAAAGACATGGGGGGTATATCTGCATCTCCAGAGAAATAGCTAGGCTGCAAAAAATCCTTCACAGACTAAGCTGGACAAGACAAAAACATGAAAATGCACAGAACTATAAGGTCCACAGCAGGTGGACAGCAAAAACAAAGCCAGGACTTATCTTTGTAGAAAAACACAGCAAACTGGAGAGACCAGCAGGGAAGTGAATCCTTCCAGAACGATGGACAACTGGCACTGACTAAAGGATCCTGCAAAGCGATATACCCCAGTCAGTTTTGCAATTAGTAGATACACCTGTCCACTCCTGCAGTCCAGGCACAACTGCATTACCCTCTACAACCACCGGAGGGAGCCCAGAAGCTGAATTTACGACAGGGTTGGTTAGGAAGTTGGTGAGTTGGAGTGTTATGAACTGGTGATTCAGAAACACAATGGACCTGGTGGTTAAGAGCACACAAAGTGACCTGATAGTTACTAATAACATAGGACGAGCTCTGAGACGTGGGAACTCTGCTGACCGCAATCCCTAATCCTATCACACCACACTAGAGGTAGCCGTGGAGCGCTCCTGACCAGACCTAGGCGCCTCGGGCACAGCCTGAGAAACTAGCTAGCCCTGAAGATAGAAAAATAAGCCTACCTTGCCTCAGAGAAATACCCCAAAGGAAAAGGCAGCCCCACACATATAATGACTGTGAGTAAAGATGAAAATACAAACACAGAGATGAAATAGGTTTTAGCAAAGTGAGGCCCGACTTACTGAATAGACCGAGGATAGTAAAGATAGCTTTGCGGTCAGCACAAAAACCTACAAACAACCACGCAGAGGGCGCAAAAAGACCCTCCGTACCGACTAACGGCACGGAGGTGCTCCCTCTGCGTCCCAGAGCTTCCAGCAAGCAAGAAAAACCAATATAGCAAGCTGGACAGAAAAAATAGCAAACAAAAGTAACACAAGCAGAACTTAGCTTATGCAGGGCAGACAGGCCACAAGACGATCCAGGAGAGAGCAAGACCAATACTGGAACATTGACTGGAGGCAAGGAACAAAGATCTAGGTGGAGTTAAATAGAGCAGCACCTAACGACTTAACCTCGTCACCTGAGGAAGGAAACTCAGAAGCCGCAGCCCCACTCAAATCCAACAGAGGAAGCTCATAGACAGAACCAGCTGAAGTACCACTCATGACCACAGGAGGGAGCTCGACCACAGAATTCACAACAGTACCCCCCCCTTGAGGAGGGGTCACCGAACCCTCACCAGAGCCCCCAGGCCGACCAGGATGAGCCAAATGAAAGGCACGAACCAGATCGGCAGCATGAACATCAGAGGCAAAGACCCAGGAATTATCTTCCTGACCATAACCCTTCCACTTAACCAGGTACTGGAGTTTCCGTCTCGAAATACGAGAACCCAAAATCTTCTCCACTATATACTCCAACTCCCACTCAACCAAAACCGGGGCAGGAGGATCAACGGATGGAACCACAGGTGCCACGTTTCTCCGCAACAATGACCTGTGGAATACATTATGGATGGAAAAAGAAGCTGGAAGGGTCAAACGAAAAGACACAGGATTAAGAACCTCAGAAATCCTATACGGACCAATGAAACGAGGCTTAAACTTAGGAGAGGAAACTTTCATAGGAATATAACGAGACGACAACCAAACCAAATCCCCAACACGAAGTCGGGGACCCACACAGCGCCTACGGTTAGCGAAACGTTGAGCCTTCTCCTGGGACAATGTCAAATTATCCACTACATGAGTCAAAATCTGCTGCAACCTATCCACCACAGTATCCACACCAGGACAGTCCGAAGACTCAACCTGCCCTGAAGAGAAACGAGGATGGAAACCAGAATTGCAGAAAAACGGCGAAACCAAAGTAGCCGAGCTGGCCCGATTATTTAGGGCGAACTCAGCCAAAGGCAAAAAGGACACCCAATCATCCTGATCAGCAGAAACAAAACATCTCAGATATGTTTCCAAGGTCTGATTGGTTCATTCAGTTTTGCCATTTGTCTGAGGATGGAAAGCCAAGGAAAAAGACAAATCAATGCCCATCCTAGCACAAAAGGCTCGCCAAAACCTCGAAACAAACTGGGAACCTCTGTCAGAAACGATGTTCTCCGGAATGCCATGTAAGCGAACCACAAGCTGGAAAAACAATGGCACCAAATCAGAGGAGGAAGGCAATTTAGACAAGGGTACCAAATGGACCATCTTAGAGAAGCGATCACAAACCACCCAAATGACCGACATCTTTTGAGAGACGGGGAGATCCGAAATAAAATCCATAGAGATATGTGTCCAGGGCCTCTTCGGGACTGGCAAGGGAAAAAGCAACCCACTGGCAAGAGAACAGTAGGGCTTAGCCCAAGCACAAATCCCACAGGACTGCACAAACGAATGCACATCCCGCGACAGAGACGGCCACCAAAAGGATCTAGCCACCAAATCTCTGGTACCAAAGATTCCAGGATGACCAGCCAACACCGAACAATGAACCTCAGAGATAACTCTACTCATCCATTTATCAGGGACAAACAGTTTCTCCGCTGGGCAACGGTCAGGTCTATTAGCCTGAAATTTTTGCAGCACCCGCCGCAAATCAGGGGAGATGGCAGACAAAATTACCCCCTCTTTGAGAATACCCGCCGGCTCAGGCAAACCCGGAGAGTCGGGCACAAAACTCCTAGACAGGGCATCCGCCTTCACATTCTTAGAGCCCGGAAGGTACGAAACCACAAAGTCAAAACAGGAGAAAAACAGCGACCAACGAGCCTGTCTAGGATTCAACCGTTTGGCAGACTCGAGATAAGTCAAGTTCTTGTGATCAGTCAAGACCACCACGCGATGCTTAGTGTTGTGAATTCTGTGGCTGAATTCACTCCTGTGGTCACAAGTGGTACTGCAGCTTCTGAGCTTCCTCCCTCAGGTGTTCTGGTGAGCTCGTTAACTGCTTCATTACTTAACTCCGCCTGATGCTGCTATCCTTGCTCCTTGTCAATGTTTCAGTGTTGGATCTGAGCTTCTCCTGATTGTTCCTGTGACCTGCTGCTCTGTATAGCTAAGTGCTTTTTGCTTTTTTGTTGCTTTTTTTCTGTCCAGCTTGTCTTTTGTTTTGCTGGAAGCTCTGAGACGCAAAGGGTGTACCGCCGTGCCGTTAGTTCGGCACGGTGGGTTTTTTTGCCCCCTTTGAGTGGTTTGCTTTAGGGTTTTTTGTAGACTGCAAAGTTCGCTTTCCTGTCCACGCTCTGTCCTAGAATATCGGGCCCCACTTTGCTGAATCTATTTCATCCCTACGTTTTGTCTTTTCATCTTACTCACAGTCATATGTGGGGGGGCTGCCTTTTCCTTTGGGGAATTTCTCTGGGGAAAGTCAGGCCTATTTTTCTATCTTCAGGCTAGCTAGTTTCTTAGGCTGTGCCGAGTTGCCTAGGTAGTTGTTAGGCGCAATCCACAGCCGCTTTTAGTTGTGTTTAGGATAGGATCAGGTGTGCAGTCTACAGAGTTTCCACGTCTCAGAGCTCGTTCTTGTATTTTTGGGTATTTGTCAGATCACTGTGTGCGCTCTGATCGCTAAGCACACTGTGTTTCTGGATTGCCTTCATAACACCTGTCATTAGCAAACATAACAGCTTAGCTCCTTCAAGCCAATGACGCCACTCCTCGAATGCCCACTTCATGGCCAACAACTCTCAATTGCCAACATCATAATTACGCTCAGCAGGCGAAAACTTCCTGGAAAAGAAGGCACATGGTTTCATCACCGAGCCATCAGAACTTCTTTGCGACAAAACAGCCCCTGCTCCAATCTCAGAAGCATCAACCTCGACCTGGAACGGGAGCGAAACATCTGGCTGGCACAACACAGGGGCAGAAGAAAAACGACGCTTCAACTCCTGAAAAGCTTCTACAGCAGCAGAAGACCAATTGACCACATCAGCACCCTTCTTGGTCAAATCAGTCAACGGTTTAGCAATACTAGAAAAATTATTGATGAAGCGACGATAAAAATTAGCAAAGCCCAGGAACTTTTGCAGACTCTTCAGAGATGTCGGCTGAGTCCAATCATAAATGGCCTGAACTTTAACAGGGTCCATCTCGATAGTAGAAGGGGAAAAAATGAAACCCAAAAATGAAACCTTCTGAACACCAAAGAGACACTTTGACCCCTTCACAAACAAAGAATTCGCACGCAGGACCTGGAACACCATTCTAACCTGCTTCACGTGAGACTCCCAATCATCCGAGAAGACCAAAATATCATCCAAGTATACAATCAGGAATTTATCCAGGTACTCTCGGAAGATGTCATGCATAAAGGACTGAAATACTGATGGAGCATTGGAAAGCCCGAATGGCATAACCAGGTACTCAAAATGGCCCTCAGGCGTATTAAATGCTGTTTTCCATTCATCGCCCTGTTTAATACGCACAAGATTATACGCACCACGAAGTTCTATCTTGGTGAACCAACTAGCCCCCTTAATCCGAGCAAACAAATCAGACAGCAGCGGCAAGGGGTACCGAAATTTGACTGTGATTTTATTTAGAAGGCGGTAATCAATACAAGGTCTCAACGAACCATCCTTCTTGGCCACAATAAAGAACCCTGCTCCCAATGGCGACGACGACGGGCGAATATGACCCTTCTCCAAGGATTCCTTTACGTAACTCCGCATAGCGGCGTGCTCAGGCACAGACAAATTAAACAGTTGACCCTTAGGAAACTTACTACCAGGAATCAAATCAATAGCACAATCGCAATCCCTATGCGGAGGTAGGGCACTGGACTTGGGCTCATCAAATACATCCCGGTAATCCGACAAGAACTCTGGGACCTCAGAAGGGGTGGATGATGAAATAGACAGAACTGGAATATCACCGTGTACCCCCTGACAACCCCAGCTGGACACAGACATAGATTTCCAATCCAATACTGGGTTATGGACCTGTAGCCATGGCAACCCCAACACGACCAAATCATGCAGATTATGCAACACCAAAAAGTGAATATCCTCCTGATGCGCAAGAGCCATGCACATGGTCAGTTGGGTCCAGTACTGAGGCTTATTCTTGGCCAAAGGCGTAGCATAAATTCCTCTCAATGGAATAGGATACTGCAAGGGCTCCAAGAAAAACCCACAGCGCCTAGCAAAGTCCAAGTCCATCAAATTCAGGGCAGCGCCTGAATCCACAAATGCCATGACAGAATAGGATGACAAAGAGCAGATCAAAGTAACGGACAAAAGAAATTTCGCCTGTACCGTACCAATGGTGGCAGACCTAGCGAACCGCTTAGTGCGCTTAGGACAATCGGAGATAGCATGAGTGGAATCACCACAATAAAAACACAGCCCATTCCGACGTCTGTGTTCTTGCCGTTCAGCTCTGGTCAAAGTCCTATCACATTGCATAGGCTCAGGTTTATGCTCAGATAATACCGCCAAATGGTGCACAGTTTTACGCTCATGTAAGCGTCGATCGATCTGAATGGCCAAAGACATAGACTCATTCAGACCAGCAGGCATAGGAAATCCCACCATGACATCCTTAAGGGCTTCAGAGAGACCCTTTCTGAAAATTGCTGCCAGCGCACATTCATTCCATTGAGTGAGCACAGACCACTTCCTAAACTTCTGACAATATATCTCTACCTCATCCTGACCCTGACACAGAGCCAGCAATTTTTTCTCTGCCTGATCCACTGAATTAGGTTCATCATACAGCAATCCGAGCGCCAGAAAAAACGCATCAATATCGCATAATGCAGGATCTCCTGGCGCAAGGGAAAATACCCAGTCCTGAGGGTCGCCACGTAATAAAGAAATAATGATCTTAACTTGTTGAACTGGGTCACCAGAGGAGCGGGGTTTCAAAGCCAGAAACAGTTTACAATTATTTTTGAAATTCAGAAACTTAGCTCTATCTCCAGAAAATAAGTCAGGAATAGGAATTCTAGGTTCTAACATAGATTTCTGAACCACAATGTCTTGAATATTTTGTACTCTTGCAGCGAGATGATCTACACAAGAAAACAGACCTTTAATGTCCATCACTACACCTGTGTCCTAAACCACCCAAATGTCTAGGGGAAAAGAAAGACAAAACACAGTGCAGAGAAAAAAAAATGGTCTCAGAACTTCTCTTTTCCCTCTATTGAGAAGCATTAGTACTTTGGGCCTCCAGTACTGTTATGAACTGGTGATTCAGAAACACAATGGACCTGGTGGTTAAGAGCACACAAAGTGACCTGATAAGTGACTAATAACATAGGACGAGCTCTGAGACGTGGGAACTCTGCTGACCGCAATCCCTAATCCTATCACACCACACTAGAGGTAGCCGTGGAGCGCTCCTGACCAGACCTAGGCGCCTCGGGCACAGCCTGAGAAACTAGCTAGCCCTGAAGATAGAAAAATAAGCCTACCTTGCCTCAGAGAAATTCCCCAAAGGAAAAGGCAGCCCCCCACATATAATGACTGTGAGTAAAGATGAAAATACAAACACAGAGATGAAATAGGTTTTAGCAAAGTGAGGCCCGACTTACTGAATAGACCGAGGATAGTAAAGATAGCTTTGCGGTCAGCACAAAAACCTACAAACAACCACGCAGAGGGCGCAAAAAGACCCTCCGTACCGACTAACGGCACGGAGGTGCTCCCTCTGCGTCCCAGAGCTTCCAGCAAGCAAGAAAAACCAATATAGCAAGCTGGACAGAAAAAATAGCAAACAAAAGTAACA
Organism: Ranitomeya imitator; assembly: GCF_032444005.1. Taxonomy (NCBI): domain Eukaryota; kingdom Metazoa; phylum Chordata; class Amphibia; order Anura; family Dendrobatidae; genus Ranitomeya; species Ranitomeya imitator. The sequence goes on from NC_091284.1 coordinate 405,417,464, forward strand.
CAAGCAGAACTTAGCTTATGCAGGGCAGACAGGCCACAAGACGATCCAGGAGAGAGCAAGACCAATACTGGAACATTGACTGGAGGCAAGGAACAAAGAACTAGGTGGAGTTAAATAGAGCAGCACCTAACGACTTAACCTCGTCACCTGAGGAAGGAAACTCAGAAGCCGCAGCCCCACTCACATCCACCAGAGGAAGCTCATAGACAGAACCAGCCGAAGTACCACTCATGACCACAGGAGGGAGCTCGACCACAGAATTCACAACATTGGAGCCAGGAGGAGGAGAGGAGAGGAGCAGACTGGGCTCGGCCCAGGAAAGGGAAAGGACATGGAGCTGCGCCTGCAACCCATGCGACAGCCTCCTAAGAAAGGACAAGAAAGGAAGTGTGCCGTAGTGAGTGACCACAGAAGTCGTAGCAACAGGAGTGAAACAACAGAGGGAGACCAGCTAGAAGCAGGCTGCCTCCCTCTGAGCGCAGATCCGGTGGCCGGAACACCGAGGGAGTAATAGACTCTATGCTTTACTTTAGAGACCGGCAGGGCAGTCGATTCCAAGTTGGCTGTCTGACCTAAGAACCTATGCAGACAAGGTGGCAATGCGGAGGAGGGGCATTTCTAGGATCTCTATAAAATAGCCTCAGGCCACCACCGTCATACGGGTTTGTCCTATCCATCTGGGGGACAGAGAGAAAAGTAACAAGAGTGAGGACCTTATGGTAGCTAATGCAAGTAGGGACCTACTACGTTACTGTGCACAAGGGGAAGGCTGATTTCCACCTGGATAAGGAGACTCTGGAATTGCCATCAGACCGGCTGGACTCTGCCTACCCTGTTATCCGGCATTCTGGACTGTGGATGCTGAAGCCTTCAGTAAAGGTAAAGAGACTGGACCCATTGTGTCCTCGTTATTTGCCACGCCTTACATCATCCACCATCAACATCTACACTCATGGGAAGCCCTGGGGATATACTTCACCTGTGGGAAGGTATACCATCTAGCTGCCATTCCATCACCCCAGTGGACCCCTAAGCAGCGTCGGTCACCCTGACTGAATACCACAGGTGGCATCACGAACACTACCGTCATCTACAAACTCTACCCTTTTATTGGGCGCCCCTCATAGGGCCACGGTCCGGGTGGGGCCACCGTGACATCCCAGCTGAGGGAACTGAAGGACCCGGTACCGAGTACCCCATTGCCCTTACGTGGGGGCGATCCATGCACACGTTGTGGATTAGGCTTAGGAATTTTTGGTGCAGATTCTGCATCTATTGGCAGAAAACGCAGGTGCGGATTTGACGCATTTTTTGTGCGGATTTTGTGCAGATTTGCTGCTGATTTACTTAGGATTTTTTGCAGATTTACTGCATTTTTTACCCCTGCGGATTTCTATAATGGAATGGGTACAAAAACGCTGCATATCCGCAAAAAAGAAGTGACATGCTACTTCTTTTAATCTGCAGCATTTCCGCACGGAATTTTCTGCACCATTAGCACAGAGTTTTTTTTTCTCATTGATTTACATTGTACTGTAAATCACTTGCCGATCTGCAGAATTTCTGCACCACAAAAAACGCTGCGGATCCGCAGGAAATCCACAACGTGTGAACATACCCTAAAACGGCACAGGTCTACGTGTTTCAAGCATAACCACTCTTAGTCCTGACCCGTGTCCTATTATTCTCCTTTTATGTTTTGATTTTAAACTTTTCCATTTTTTTATCTATGTTTCTAATAAAATTATGTTTTTCAGTACTTACCTCATTTCCTGTGGATGCTAGATTTTTCCTTTGTGCTGCTCTACTTACACCCAGAAGTCGGTCTGGAACCTGCGTGCACTGCATCTCGATTCAAGGCATTTTTCAACAGTTGGAGAGTTGATATAATACAACTTTTCTATTTTTGCTTCTGTACAGCTGCTGACTACGGTGACTGGAACCTGTAGTTCAGTCTTGCCTTGAGGCTATGTTCACACATAGCGTCCTGTCCCTGCGGGCTCTCCCGCAGCGGATTTGATAAATCTGCAGGGCAAACCCGCTGCGGTTATCCCTGCAGATTTATCGCGGTTTGTCCTGCGGGTTCCGCTGTGGGAATTTACCCCTACTATTGATGCTGCATATGCAACAATATGCAGCATCAATAGTAATGTTAAAAATAATAAAATGATATACTCACCCTCTGACGTCCCGATCTCCTCGGCGCTGCAGGCGGCGGTCCGGTTCCAAAGATGCTGTGCGAGAAGGACCTTCGTGACGTCATGGTCATGTGACCGCGACGTCACCGCAGGTCCTGGTCGCATAGCAAACCTGAGACTGGACAGCCGCGTGCAGCGCTGAGGTTTCAGAGGTGAGTGTATCATGATTTTTTATTTTAATTCTTTTCTTTTCTTACTCCTCCACCCCGGGTACCACCCCGGGTACCCGGGAGTCTCCTCTCCTCCACCCCGGGTACCACCCGCACATTATCCGCTTACTTCCTGCATGGTGTGCACAGCCCCATGCGGGAAATAAGCGGATCAATGTATTCCTATGGGTGCAGAATCGCAGCGATTCTGCACAAAGAAGTGACATGCTGCGGGTTGTAAACCGCTGCGTTCCCGCGCGGTTTTTCCCGCAGCATGTGCACAGCGGTTTGCGGTTTCCATAGGGTTTACATGTTACTGTAAACGCTATGGAAACTGCTGCAGACCCGCAGCTGCAAAATCGCCGTGGTTCCGCGGTAAAAACCGCAATGTGTGAACATAGCCAAAAGTATGGTTGCGTGCGCTGTCAGCTGGAGTAATCAGCTCCTTACCTTTGCCAATTAGACAGCACCACACCCTACTAAAGATTACAGTTTTCAGCTGGAAGCTGTGAGGTATAGCTTTGCTTGCCTGCTTTTCATACCCTGATCTTCTGTAATAGTGTTATATTGAATTTTCATGTGTTTTTGCTGAACATTCTTTTAACTATCCTTTTTGTACCTTGTCTTTTCTCCTGGTTCTGACCTTTGCTACCTGATGATTTCTGTCAGCCTGCACCACCGAACATCAACCAACCCTGTGGCCCTGGCCGAGGGATCCCTGTTTAAGTCCACATCCCTGTATAGTGGTTAAAGGATGAAGCCTAGGGCAATCCCTGAGATGTGACAAACAGAGTGGCTAGAGTTAGGCAGGGTTCATACTGCATTCTGGCAGTCTTTTAGACGGATTGCGTTACACCACGGCTTAACGCAGTGTAGCACAGTCCGTTAACGCTGCCATTAACCTCTATTTCGGGCACATTGCCAACGCATGCCATAATGGGTGTACACTAGCGATGTGCCGTCATTAAGTGATGGACCCTCAGATGCGGGCTGCAGCATTTCCGGGTCCGTCACCTCTAGCGCAGACAGAGCATCTGCTAGCTATATCTGCCGGGTCCTTTGGTTCACAGGGGGATGTCACGGTGGCTGACCCGTTCCGTATCCCTGGGATGTCCGTATAAAAGGGAAAGGTCTTTAAAGGGATAAAGTTTATGTTTGTGACACCACCTGTTGCATTCAGTCAGGGTGAATGACTCTGCTTTAAGGAGTACGCTGGGGTGATGTTATGGCAGCTAGATGGCATACCTTCCCACAGGTGAAGTATGTCCCCAGGGCTTCCCGGTGTGTAGATGTTGGTATGGTGAGAGGCGCAGAGAAGAACCAGGACAAAAGGATGCAGTCTCGTTACCTTTACTGAAGACTTCAGCATCCACAGTCCAGGGTACCGTATCACAGGGCAGGCAGTGTCCGGCCGGTATGGAGGCAAGTCTGGAGTTCCCTTGTCCAGGTGGAAATCAGTAGCCTTCCCTTGCGCTGCAGTGGCATTGTCCCTTACTGCCTATGGCTTCACCTAAGGGTCTCTCAGATGCGATGTTTTGCTCTCTCGGTCCCCCGCATAGGATAGGACAAAACCAATATGACTGTGACTTGAGCCAGTTTATAGAGTCTCTTTGATAACCCGGCTCTGTGGGTGTCACCATCCCTGAGCGGGGCTGGTCCCCTTCTGGTATCCTCTCCTTTGCTTCCACTTCCTTCACGCTCGCTGCAATACAATTCTGCTTTTCAATGTCTCTTTCTGGGAGCTGCAGCCCTGAGGGCGTGGACAGCTCCTTTAACCTTCTGTCCTCCTCAGACTACTGTCTGGAATTTTCTGTGCTGAGCTCAGCCAGCAACTAACTCCTGTCTGGAGCTGACTTCTACAGAACTCCTGTCTAGAGCTCTGTCAGGAACTAACTAACTTTCACTACAGACTACCAGTTATATATATATATATAGAGAGAGAGAGAGAGGGAGAGAGAGAGAGTGTGTCCTAATAAATAGGAGCACAAGATCCTGTGGTGGCCTGGAGTGTGAATGTGTTGTATGTTTGTGATACCTGGATGCAGTTATCCTTCTTTGCCTCCAAACGTAGCATCACTCTCCCCGAGAGGAAAGCAATACCACTGTGATGACCAGGACCCTGGAGCACCACATGAACCTAGCCATAGGCCTGTTAATTGCAGCTATTTTTAGAGCTGCCAGGTGACTAGGATCGATGCCCCTCATTATATAAGCGAAGGACCTCCAACAGCACCACTCTTCCTTCTTTGTGCTTCACTGTGAGCACCAAACATGTAGAAATCATCTGCTCACTTGTTTTGAGTCTCAATTTGTGACTTGATTCACTGCATTTCGCAAATACTGCAAACTCTCCAATTGCCTTGAAAACATGTGTGTAGCACTTTGAGATCTCAAATGACTATAATGAACACTTTTCAAACTTGCAAACACAAACACACCCTTAGTAATGTCAAGGTGACTTCAACATATGGTGGATATAAAACACCTGTTAAAATGACAGGTTTTTGTCAAGTAAAAAAATAATACCTAGCTGAAATAATATCATAACTTTTTCCATTTCAGTTGAAAAACAAACAGGAAAAAAAATAAAAACTTAAAATATGTGCTGGCATAAACATCAGGGATGAGCAAACATGCTTGTGATAACGCTTGAATATCTAGTTGCTTGGATATAATCAGCACTCGACGAGCATTGGCTGGTGCTCGGAATTGAAGCTTGAATCCCCATCCCACATGTTTGGCGCCTGTTACACAGCCAATAAGCATGCTGATAATGCCTGCCAGTCATCGTAATGCTGCAGCCATCTTGGTAGTGTCATTACTGTGATTGGCTATCCACATTACCTCATCAGAGGTCATAAAAGGACTGGTGCCGCCACACTCGGCTAACTGACATCATTGCACATTTCTGATTGGAGAGACAGCAATGAGCCAGGCCTGTGTGTGCACCGGTTAGCTAATCAGAGTCCTCTAGTGTTGATACTGGTGCTGATGCTGAACCATCATATTAATAGTCTTTCTAAGGGCTAATCCTGTGCTTTGCTGTTTGTATCAGAATAATTCTGCATTTAGCCTAGGGATAGTTGCAGGACCAGGGAGAGTGGCAGAATACAGACACTTTTTTTAGGGAAGTGAAAAAATTGACTATATTGTCATACATACAGTGTAACGTGGTTTGTGCTACATCACAGTAGTATTTAAACATTTGTTGTTGATTTAATTAGTCATCCATAGACTTTAACACATGGCTTAGTGTTATATAACAGTGGAATATAAATATATAAAACTAAAAAAAAGTTAAAAAAAAAGTTTCTGGATTCAATTAGCCATCCATAGAGTTTTACATGGTTAGTGTTACATTACACTGGTATATAAAACTAAAAAAAATATATATTTTTTTTATCTGGATTGAGTCAGTCATCCATACAGTTTAACATGATTAATGTTATATTACAGTTGTATATAAAACTAAAAAATTAAAAACATTTTTTCTGGATCAAATTAGTCATCCATAGATTTAAACATGGTTAGTGTTACTTTATGGTGTGTAGTGCAATGGCCAATGCCCTTTCATGGTGTACCCTTCTCTCTCCATGCAGGAATGTCGGCATACTCACTGCCCAGACCTTGAGACGTGGGTCCCCGGCCGGCTCCATCTTCCTGTTGTGCACACCGCAGTTCCCGCCAGCGTGCCTAGTGCGTGTATATGGTAAACACCCTCAGCCTGTTGCAAAGAGGCATGTAACATAGTTAGTACACATGCAAGATGGCTGATAGTCATCCTGTATAAAAGACTACCTCTCCCATGAGTTGCCGAGCAATGAGTTGAGTTATAAGTAGTGATGAGCGAGTACTGTAATATTTGGAATCACTATACTCGTATCGAGTGCTTTGTAAAAATCGCATATTCGTTTCGAATAGCGAGTGCAATGCAAGTCAGTGGGAAATGCAAGTAATTTTCTGCCGGACCCTACGAAGGGGTCTGGGGCCTGAGGAAAAGGCTGAAATGTATGTGAAAGTGATGAAACAGAGTGTGAAGAGCCTGGAGAATATGCCTACATGCATTTTTGACTCACATATGGTTTCTGGGAATAAATTTGTCACAGTATTATGCCACTTTTACAGATACACAAGAACACCTACCAAACCTAGATTTCTATTGAATATGTATCCTCATCTCAGTCACAATGTGGAACAACCTGTCACAAGGGCATCCAATGACAAATATTAGTTTGGTAGGACCATTTTACATTCAATATTTGTCCACTGCACAATGTGCATAGGGTTTGTAAAAACTAGCTCTATGGGCCGAGTCATGGTTGATGCAGGAAGCCACCATCCCAAGGGCCTCCAATCACAAATAGTAATTAGGCTGGAGTAGGACTACTATCCTGGTTTGTCCACCACACAATGTGCATAGGGTTTGTAAAACATGGTTGATGAAGGAAGGGAAGAGATTTTTATGGGAAGTGGTTGACATTAACAGCAGTAGCATGAATCAGCATTTTTGGTGAATTTAGGCTGGCTTGCTGTCATCTGGAGGTATTGCAAGCTGTGGAGATATCCAGTCCTTGATGAATTTAGTCACAGTAAGTGTGTCTGCATTTTACATGGAGAGGCATGTGTGCCTATCAGTGATGATTGACCCAGCAGAACCGAAAACAGGCTCTGACATCACACTAGCAGCTGGGCAGGCCAGCACCTCCAAGGCCTATAAGGAAATGTCAGGCCAAGTGTTCAACTTGTACACGCAATAGCTAAAGGGAACTGAAGTGTCAGAAAGGATGCACGTATGGTTACTTAAGTACCCCTTGACCATGTTCTGCAACTTCTCCCTCCTTGGCATTGTTACAGGCACAGATAGCCCTTACTGTTGTGCTGGCTTTTTGAAAATTGTCCAATTTGTGCACATTTTCCCCCCACCTCTGTTGGACCTGGTTTTCGTGTCTCTCTGCATTATCCCTTGAAAACAGCCGCTACCACTGCCACCAGCATTGTTTGAGGGTGATGTTTTCAGCAACCGTTCTACAACTGTTCTATAATTCCATTGTAAAACTCTTTGGTGACTCCAAAAGGAGAGAAGAAAATTTATCCTTGTACCGTGGATCGAGAAAGGTGGCCAACCAGTATTGGTTGTTGGATAAAATGTGTATCATGTGATGGTCTTGCCACAGACCCTTACACTTACACATGAACTGTGCCATGTGAGCCAAGCTGCAAAAAGGCAAATGTTCTGTGTCCCCAACAGTAGGAACAGTACCCATCCTCTCCTCAGGCTGACTCGCCTCCTCCTCCTCCTCCTCCTCCTCCACCTCCACCTCCTCCTCTCCAGCCCATCCAGGCTGCACAGACATGAAACGTGGATTGGGTGTCCCCTCTGCAGCATTAGGAGTCCCCTCGGTAGCACAGAAAAACAAGACCTCTCCCTCTTCATCCTCCTCATCTTCCTCCTCATCACCCAATGTTGCCTCAGGATATTGGCTGGGCTCAGTTGTTTCACCCATTGTGTAATCTGGCTCCATACCAACACGCTGGGCACTGAAAGCTCCTCTTTGACATTATTCATTGATTGTTTCAAGAGACACACCAGCGGGATGGTTACACTGATAATAGCCTGATCACCGCTCACGAGCTTGGTGCAGTACTCAAAATTCTCAAGAACCTCACAAATGTCAGCGCTCCACACCCACTCAACAGTTGTTATGTGTGGTGGCAGACTCTCAGTCTGATGGGCATGTTGAAGCTGGTATTCAGCTACTGCCCCTGCTGCTCACTAATTCTCACTGACATATGATAGGTTGAGTTCCCCCACGTGGGCAGGTAGCAAATGAGTCAGTCACTTGGCAAATTCAATCGCTTTTGCAGCGCTGTAAGACCAGCATAAGCGGTAGAGGAATGGCGGAAATAGACACTAATACAGCGCACTTTCTCAAGTAGGCACGGCAAGGCAGGGTAACTTTTCAGAAATTTCTGAACAACTAAGGTTCAGCACGTGAGCCATGCATGGCACGTGTACCAGCTTGCCAACTTTTAAAGCCATCACCAGGTTATGCCCATTATCCCAGATGACAAGACCGGGTTGAAGGTGCAACGGGTAAAGCCACTGATTAGTCCATTGTTTTAAGGCTTGAAACAGCTCTGCTGCAGTGTGTGGTTTATGACCTAAACAGATCAGCTTGTTGATCAGCCTGTTGCCACTTTGCCAATGTGTTGCTGCACAGGTCCCAGATTGGCAGTGATGGGGAGGGTACCTCAGCAAAAGATGAGGAGTAGGAGGAGGGGAGAGTGGAAGTGGAATATGAAGAGGCGGAAACACTGACAGAAGTTGGGCCTGCTATTCTTGGCGTGGGTAGGATGTGTGATTTTCAAGTTTGCGCCTTTGTTCCACCCTCCACCAGGTTCTCCCAATGTGCCATGACAGAAATGTATCGTCCCTGTCCACAACAACTTGTCCAGGTGTCTGTTATTAGGTGGCTCTCCTGGTTACAGCGTTAGTGAGAGCACGGTTCAGATTAATTAACATGTGCTTGTGTAACACAGGGACCACACACTGGGCAGAATAGTGGCAGCTGGGAACACCGTATCATGAGGCAGCCACAGCCAAGAGATCACAGAAAGACTGTTTTCCCACAAGCTAAAATGGCAACATCTCCACAGCTAGCAATTTGGAAATGTGCAAGTTTAGAATTTGTGCCTGTGGGTGCGTGGATGGGTATTTATGCTTTCTTTCTAAGCTCTGAGGCACGGACAATTGGACGCTTTGCTGGGACAAGGAAGTGGATGTGGTTGACGTTTTCTGCGGTATGATCACCTCCTTCTTGAACAGCACTTTCTGAAGGACATAGCCCAGGCAACATGGCAGTGGTTTGAACCACAGACACAGATTTGATACCCTGGTGTTCCATCCACCTACTGGGGTGCTTGGCTGCCATGTGGTTTGGCATACTGGTGGTGCTCAGGTTGCCTTTGACCTGGCCTCTGCTCAACTTGGTATGGCAGATGTTACAGACTACATTATTTTTCTCTGAAGGACTTTCAAAAAAAATTCCACACAGCGGCAGAATGCCCCCTTGCCCTGAATTGGCGAACAGCGGGTGTGCTCTTTAGAACAACTGACCCAGTTCTCACTCAGGGCAAACCAAAACCCCTTGGTGCCTGTGTTGGTACTACATATCCATCATCCTCTGTGTTGCTGTGATGGCTATGTGAGCCAAGGGTCCAGGTCGGATCAGTGGACTCATCATCGACCACCTCGTCTTCCATCTCATCCTCCTTCCCACTTCACATTGTTGGCTAACCTGATGGCAACTGTGTCTCATCATCATCAGCCTCCACCTCTGGAGACAGTAAATGATGTTCCTCCAAGTGGCTTTCTTCTGGCCGTAGTCCTCAAATACTTGAGCATCAATGCATGTCACCTCCTCATGTCCCTCATCAATGCTGCACGGTGATAGGCGATAGCTAACCAAAGGATATGTAGCACAAAGATCCTCGGATTGGCCAAGCTTGGGGTCATATGTCTACTGTGACTGATAATGGCTGGAGGAAGGAGAACCATCTTCAGGATTTAATGGGCCAGTCTTCTGTGTATCGATAGTAGACTGTGTGGTCATGGAAGATTTGTTGCTGCTTGACAAATGCTTAGAGGCCTTGTCTGCTATCCAAGACAGAATCTGCTCTCGCTCTTCTGGCTTCCACACACGTTTATATTCCAGACCGGGAAATGTTTCCAGGAACATAGTGGATGCATCAAGCTTCTTCTGACCTGACACAAACTCAGTGCCTTTTTGCACTCCACTGACAACACCACATCCCTGTCCCTTAACAACAGGTATTTTTTACATTTTGGGTTTTGCTCACAGATATTCAGATGTTGATTGCAAAAGCCGAGCTAGCTGTCACGGCCAAAATAGTGTGGAAAAAGGCCTGGTGTGTGCTTGGTAGCAGGCATTAGGAAATGTTTGGACTACTGCTTTGCGTAGGGCACTAACCACCTTTTTAAGTGGACTAATGTGGACAGCAAAAGCTAGGCTCTGACCCCAAAACAGCGGGGAAAATGGCCTGGTACGTGCTTGGTAGCAGGCTGTAGGAAATGTTTGGATTACTGCTTTGCATAGTGCACTAACCACCTATTTAAGTGGATAAATTGGACAGCAGAAGCCAGGCTCTGACTCCATAAACAGCAGGGAAAATGGATCGGTGCTTTAAAAAAAAAAAAGGCAGCACTAAATGCTAGTACTCTGTGTGCTAGAAAAATATTGATCTGCCTCTAACAAGAGCTGTTTTAAGATGGACACTGGAAGAACAATTTAACCTGTCCCTACGTAACACACAATCTCTCCCTTCCTGTACTCTGACTCTGTTATGTGCCTTCAGCTCTGAAAAAAGCTATTTTTTTGTTTTATTATGGAGTTAGTGACCGGCTCCTCTAAACTGTCCCTGCTCGAGTATCTCTCTCTCCCTACTCTACACTGACCTAGTATACACTGCAGGTAGCCCTGAAAAGGGCTTTTGTGTTATAAAGAGACCTAAAGACTCTACCTAGCAGCTGAGCGATCTCTCCCTATGCTTGTAGAACTCAGGTTCCGGATGCAATGTGCGCAAAATGGCGGCTGCAGGGCTTCAATTGACCCTATGATGCTGGGTTGACAAGCAATCACAGTAATGTCACAACCAAAATGTCTGCAGCATTACTGTGATTGGTTAAGAAGCCCAGCATGTTTGGTGTTTGCAAAGGTGGCGCCAAAACTGCAGGATGGGACATCCGAATATAGTGAGATGAGTACACAAATAATCGCAATGTAATGAGTAACCCGAATACCGTACTATCCGTGCAAATAGCGAATAGTAACGAATACACTTACTCATCACTAGCCATTAGGTAATTGGTGTTCTACCACTGCAGTTGTGAAGTCCTCTGTGTGGCTAGTGTCCTGAACCTGAATCCGTGGTCCTGGTGTGGCCAGTGTCCAGAATCCGAATCCCTGGTCCCGGTGTGACTAGTGTCCTGAACTCGAACCACTGGTCCTTGTGCGACCAGTGTCCTGAACCTGAATCCCTAGTCCCAGTGTGGCCAGTGCCTGATCATTGTCCCCTGAATCCCTGGTCCAGGTGTGGCCAGGGTCCTGAACCCGAATCTCTGGTACTGGTGAGGCCAGGGTCCTGAACCTGAATCCATGGTCTCAGTGTGGCTAGTGCCTGAACGTTGTCCCCTGATCCCGATGCAGCCAGGTCCTGAACATTGTCCCCTGCTCCCAGTACGGTGAGTGCCTGAACGTTGTCCCCTGATCCCAGTGCAGCTAGTGTCTGAATGTTGTCCCCTGGTCCCAGTGCTGCCAGCTCTGTTCCTGAAATCCTATGATTTCAGTGCATCCAGTACCCAAATGTTATCCCCTCGTCATTGTGTGGCCAGTCCTGTTCCTGAAGTCCCCTGGCACCAGGGCGGCCTGTGCCTGAACCAATATCCTAGACCAGAGTTTCTGAACTTAGCCCTAGTCCG